>NC_141875.1:51757500-52357500 GCF_056163025.1 Triticum urartu
ATGGACTTCGTGACTGGGTTTCCAAAGTCCAAACGTGGCAATGATACTATATTCGTTGTCATCGACAAACTCACCAAAGTGGCTCACTTTCTACCTATCAAAGAGTCAATCACTGCAGCTCAATTGGCGGAACTCTATACCTCTCGAATTGTCTCTCTACACGGTATTCCTCAAGTAATCTCTTCAGACCGTGGCAGCATCTTTACCTCCAAGTTTTGGGATTCGTTTCAGAAGGCCATGGGCACCAACATCCGCTTCAGCACGGCTTTCCATCCTCAAACCAGCGGTCAAGTTGAGCGTGTCAACCAGATTCTTGAAGATATGCTCAGGGCTTGTGTGATCTCCTTCGGCATGAAGTGGGAGGATTGTCTTCCTTATGCTGAATTCTCCTACAACAACAGTTTTCAAGCAAGTTCGGGCAAGGCCCCATTTGAAATTCTGTATGGTAGGAAGTGCCGTACCCCTCTCAACTGGTCTGAAACCGGTGAACGTCAGCTTTTGGGAATGACTTAATCACAGAGGCAGAGGAAATGTGCAAAGTCATTCGAGATAACCTTAAAGCAGCCCAATCCCGCCAGAAGAGCTACTATGATAGTAAGCACCATGATTTGGCTTTCGAGATCGGAGATCATGTTTACCTCCGCGTCTCACCTATGAAAGGTACTCGTCGCTTCGGTATCAAAGGGAAGCTTGCCCCCAGATACGTGGGACCTTTCAAGATTGTTAGCAAGAGAGGCGATTTGGCCTATCAACTCGAGCTTCCGTCAAACTTTGCAAATGTTCATGATGTGTTCCATGTCTCTCAGCTCCGAAAGTGCTTCAAGACTCCTGACCGCAACGTCAACTTTGAGGACATTGAGCTCCAAGAAGATCTCTCCTATCGTGAGTACCCCGTTGCTATCCTTGAAGAGACTGAACGCAAGACTCGC
Source organism: Triticum urartu (assembly GCF_056163025.1). Classification (NCBI taxonomy): domain Eukaryota; kingdom Viridiplantae; phylum Streptophyta; class Magnoliopsida; order Poales; family Poaceae; genus Triticum; species Triticum urartu. Next base: position 51,758,430 of record NC_141875.1, read on the forward strand.
AACAAGTCGATCAAGTTCCTCAAAGTCAAGTGGTCACACCATTCCGACCGTGAAGCTACCTGGGAACGCGAGGATCACCTCCGTTCTGAGTACCCGGCGTTCTTTCAGTCCTAGATCTCGGGCGAGATCCTTTCGTAGTGGTGGAGTGTTGTAACACCCCGGATATGATTTACCCAATATGTAATCCAACTCTTGCCGTTTCCGGCCTTAAGTTAATTTATTTTCTCGGGTTCGGGTTTTTGTCTCCGTGTGTTGTTGTCGTTGTCATGCATCTCATATCATGTCATCATGTGCATTGCATTTGCATACGTGTTCATCTCATGCATTCGAGCATTTTCCCCGTTGTCCGTTTTGCATTCCGGCGCTTCGTTCTCCTCCGGTGGTCATTCCTAGCTTTCTTTCGTGTGTGGGGATTAAACATTTCCGGATTGGACCGATAATTGCCAAGCGGCCTTGGTTTACTACCGGTAGACCGCCTGTCAAGTTTCGTATCATTTGGACTTCGTTTGATACTCCAACGGTTAACCGGGGGACCGAAAAGGCCTCGTACCTCGTACCTCTACCGGCAGCCCAACATCCCTCCAAGTTGGCCCAAAACCCACCTAAGCCTGCTCCATCACCTAGAGCGTTCGATCACGATCGCGTGGCCGAAAATCGTGCTCAATTTGGAGCTCCCTAGCTCCTCCTACCTCTATATAAAGACCCCCCCTCGAAATTCGGATCTCCTTCTTCCCCGAAACCCTAAATTCTACCCGCCGCCGACGGACATTGTCCGCCCCGTGCTGGACATCCGCCGCCGCCAACCGGGAGCCGCCACGTGGCGCCACCCGGACCACATCCCCGCCAGCCCGCCGAGCCCGCATCCGGCCCCCGCGGGCCCGTCCGCGCGCGCCGCCCGCCCGGTCGCCCCGCCGCCTTCTCCTTCCTCCCGCGCCGCCGCAGTGCCATCTCCGGCGACCTCGCTCCGCCACGCCGCCTTGACACCGGCGCGCTGCCGCACCGCACCAGCGCCGCCCCACCTCGCCGCCCGGAGCTCCCGGAGCTCCTCCGCCGTTCCAGGGACCAGATCCGGCCGCCTCCTCCTCCCCCTCGCCAAGTCCGGCCAGCGTCGCCCCCATTTCCGGCGACGAACTCCGGCGACATTCGATCTGCTACAGTGCACCCGCCTCGGCTTCCATGCAAACCCTAGATCTCGAGGTTGTTTTTTTCTTCCAAGTCCCTAAAATTCCAGATCCATATGCTCCTATTCATGGCCTCGTAACTTTGCATCCGTAGCTCCGATTCATGCATATAGAATATCAAAATGTTCATCTCAGAGAGTACATCATTTCGTTCCATTGCATCATTTTCATTTGAGTTCATCTTGATGCCCGAAATGCTGTTAGAAGGAGGCTACTTGAGATAATTGTCAGATCTGCTACTCCATTTAGGCTTTTGTCATTTTTGCCATGATTATTGTGTGCATGATATGCCCTGATGCTCTACATATGTTTTGTTAAGGGTTTTGTCATCTTTCCAGAGGTGCAACCCATGTATTTTTGTGATGTTTGTGGTGACTAGTGCAAGCTTGCAAAGTGAGGCACTTGGTAATTCTGTTTTCAGGGACTTAGCATTTCCACTAAGTCCTTGAGCTGTTTAGTTCATGATGCCATATGTTCATGTTGTTTCCTAGTGATCCGTGCCTCTTTTGAGGATGATCAGTAAGGATGTTTTGTTAATCTTGTAGTGCTCTATCCATCTATGTCTTTGTTTGCATATATGGGGCACCCTAGCTTGAGTCAATCGAGCTCTACTTTTGCTACTTTGTGAATCTGGGCAGATTGTCAACTTGTTTGCGATTTTGCCGAGGATGTTGTAGTTGATCCGTGCATGCTATGCTATTGTTCTTGCCATTTCTAGCTCGGATTTTGTGTGTTCTTGATAGATGTATGCTTGGCTCTTCATGACTTGCACCGTAGTGAGTGCATCGAGCTCGTAAACATGCCTACTTGAGATCTGTTTTCAGCATGTCCCAGTTTTCACTAAGTCTGAAAACTGATTATGTTTTTGCCATGCTCACATGCTTGCAAATGTATTTTGTGATCCCTTTTGGCTCAAGGTCACTAAGGGACTTTTGTTAAGCTCTTCGAGTAGCTCCATTGCATGTTTTACTTTGCCATGTTCAGATCCTGTAGCATATAGTTTTGTTGCTCCGAAGAGGGCTACCTGATCTGAAATTCCAGACAAGTGTTAATTTCACTAAGTCTGAGATCTGTTTACCATATGCAGTTTTGCCATGCTTGTTTGAACCTGTTAATGGATGAATTGGCCATAGCTCAGTGCTAGACTTTTGTTAAGAATCTTGAATGCATCCCTGCCATGTATTTTGTTGCCATGTTTGGGTGTTGTAGCATGTTAATCTCATTGCATTTAGTTGGCTACTTGCTGTAAATCGCAGATCGTGGTCATATTTGAATCGCTTGCCATTTCCAAACCGTAACTCTGATTCCGGTGATATTTATATCGTTTTCAAGCGATTTCATCTCATCTTTCCAGTGACACACTTGGTTTTCCAAGTTGAGCCCAGGTTCTTGCATTTCCTGTCACATCTTGCATATGCATCCCGCATCGCATCCCGCATAGCATACCTTGTTGGCATCATCTTGTTTGATCCTTACACGTGGTTGATTGTGTTCTTGTTGCTTGTTTGTCTTGTTTGGGTAGAGCCAGGAGAGAGTTCGCTAACGAGGAGCCCGTTGAGTTTGCTTTCGAGGATCCAGTCAACTCTGACAACTTTGCAGGCAAGATGATCATACCCTCGAAATCACTACTATCTTTGCTTTGCTAGATGCTCGCTCTTTTGCTATGCCAATGCTACGATGCCTACCAATTGCTTTCAAGCCTCCAAAATTTCCATGTTCAGCCTCTAACCCACCATTGTCCTAGCAAACCGTTGATTGGCTATGTTACCGCTTTGCTCAGCCCCTCTTATAGCGTTGCTAGTTGCAGGTGAAGATTGGAGACCGTTCCTTGTTGGAACATTTATTTACTTGTTGGGATATCATTATATTGCCATGTTTCCTCAATGCATCTATATACTTGGTAAAAGGTGGAAGGCTTGGCCTCTCGCCTAGTGTTTTGTTCCACTCTTGCTGCCCTAGTTTCCGTCATATCGGTGTTATGTTCCCGGATTTTGCGTTCCTTACGCGGTTGGGTTATAATGGGAACCCCTTGATAGTTCGCCTTGATTAAAGCTTTTCCAGCAATGCCCAACCTTGGTTTTAGCATTTTCCACCTAGCCTCTTTTTCCCTTGGGTTTCCGGAGCCCGAGGGTCATCTTATTTTAACCCCCCCCCCACGGGCCAGTGCTCCTCTGAGTGTTGGTCCGAACCAGGCAGCCTGCGGGGCCACCTCGGGGAAACTCGAGGGTTGGTTTTACTCGTATCTTGACCTATCTAAGTGTGCCCTGAGAACGAGATATGTGCAGCTCCTATCAGGATTTGTCGGCACATTCGGGCGGTATTGCTGGTCTTGTTTTAACCTGTCGAAGTTTCTTAAAGAACCGAGGTACCGAGTCTGATCGGAACGTCTCGGGAGGAGGTCTATTCCTTCGTTGACCGTGAGAGCTTGTCATGGGCTAAGTTGGGACTCCCCTGCAGGGATTTGAACTTTCGAAAGCCGTGCCCGTGGTTATGGGCAGATGGGAATTTGTTAATGTCCGGTTGTAGATAACTTAAACATTAACTTAATTAAAATGAATCAACTGTGTGAGTTACCGTGATGGCCTCTTCTCGGCGGAGTCCGGGAAGTGGACACGGTGTTGGAGTAATGTCTGCCGCAGGATTGCCCTCTTTAGTTATGCGTTCGCGCTTTGCCTTCTCTTCTCGCTCTCTTTTGCGAATAGGTTAGCCACCATATATGCTAGTCGCTTGCTGCAGCTCCACATATATTTACCTTGCCTTACCTATTAAGCTTAAATAGTCTTGATCGCGAGGGTGCGAGATTGCTGAGTCCCTGTGGCTCACAGATTACTATTACACCAGATGCAGGACCTGATGATACAGCTCCAGATGGCGCGCTTGAGCTCAAGTGGGAGTTCAACAAGGACTCTCAGCGTTACTATGTTTCTTTTCCTGATGATCAGTAGTGGTGCCCAGTTGGGGTGATCGGGACCGTGTCGCATGTTGGGTTGTCTTTTATTTTGGCACCGTAGTCGGGCCATGAGTGTTTGAATGATGTAATGTTATTTATGTACTTGATTGACATGGCGAGTGTAAGCCAACTATGTTATCTCCCCTTTCATTATATATTTTACATGGGATGTTTGTGAAGATTGCCTAACTTGCGACATACGCCTTCAATGCGATTATGCCTCTAAGTCGTGCCTCGACACGTGGGAGATATAGTCGCATCGAGGGTGTTACAAGTTGGTAATCAGAGCCTTCCCCGACCTTAGGAGCCCCATTGCTTGATCGTTTTTAGCAGCCAAGTTGTGTCTAGAAAAATGTTTTGAGTCATTTAGGAATTATATATCGGAGAGTTAGGAATTCTTTTTACTTCCCAGTCTCCTCATCGCTCTGGTAAGGCATCCTGACGTAGAGTTTTGACTCTTCTCTTCTCAAATTTCACTAAATTATTTTTAGGATCACGCGGGTATCTTGGAATCGTTCCGATGGTTTTATGATGAGAACATTGTCTTGGTGCCTCCTGTCAGGGGTTTAGTGGAAGTGTCCCGGGGAGTTGAGCTCTGAGGTGTTGTCGTCATAATTTTATCGTTGCAGTTTTGGAATACCTGAGTTTAGTACGCCGACATCGAAAATCTCTTTTATGCAGTTCGTTGGTGAGATAACCTCGACGCCACCCAGTACTGGGGCGGGAGTTCGGGAGTATCGCCATAACTTGTATAGCGGATGCTTTTCGAAGGTTGAGGTAGATGGTTTCCGAAGTTTTCTTGGTTATGTGTTGAAGGATGGATACAGCTGGATGTAGGATTTGCTAGTTTGGGTGAGATATTATGCTTCCCCTGTATCCCCAACACCTGATTGCATAACCGGAAAGGTTCGGGAGTTTCATAGGTGGGAACTCTTGTAGCTCTAGTTCTTCTTCCACGAATATTGGTTTGAGATTGGGATTTCTTACCGATTATTCGTTCTGGATCCGTACCTTGTTGATTTATTTCTTCTACCTAATTCTGCGTGGCTTCTCAATTTATGGATATGTGACCATTTCAAGAGGAATGCATTCGTTCATTTTGTTCAGATGTGAAGACTTTATGTTGCAATTTTCATTCCGTTGGATTCAGCTTCAATATTTGTCTATCAATATGCTAATGGATGTCAACCTCTTCAGGATGGCTCCTCCAACGCGCATGACTTCGAATCCTGATCCGCCACCACCTCCACCTCCTCCGGAGGCATGGAAAGCTGTGATGGCCGCAACCAATGCAAACACGCAGTTGATCATGCAAATTCTTCAAGAGCGCAATCAAGGCAATCAAGGGAACCAAGGCAACAATCAGAATCACTTTGCTTCACTCAACCAGTTCCTTGCTAATGGGCCAAAGACTTTCAGCAATTGTGTTGAGGCAACCGATGCTGACGATTGGCTTGTGGATCTGTCCAAGCATTTTGAGTGCAGTAACGTCAGGCCTGAGGATTTCGTCAAGTTCGCTTCCTTCCAGCTCAAAGATCAAGCTGCAGAGTGGTTCCAGCAGTACAAGGATTCCAGAGGTGGACGTGTGATCAGTTGGGATGAATTCCGTCAAGATTTCCGAGCTCATCACATCCCTCAGAGTGTGACTGAAAGCAAGCGTGAGGAATTCCGCAATCTGAAGCAAGGCTCTTTGTCTGTCTATGACTACAACAAGTTGTTTCAGAAGCTCGCCCGCTTTGCCAAGCAGGACGTACCTGATGAGAAGAGCATGATATACCAGTTCAGGGGTGGTCTCAGAGAAGAAATTCAGCTAGCTCTTGTTCTCTTTGAGCCCTTGAGATACGATGAGTTCTACAACATGGCACTGAAGCAAGAGGCCGCTTAACTGAGGTGTGATGCTTCCAAGAAGTGAGTCAGAGACACTACTCCTTCTTCCTCTACTCAAGTGGCCAAGCAGCAGAAGTATTGGCTTCCTCCTCCTCCGTTTCGTCAGCCGTATCAGCAGAAGAGCAAAGGTGGCAGTGGTTCTTCCCACCCACCCAACCCTGGCTTTCAGAACAAGACTTCGTCTCAAGCTCCAAGATCGAGTGCTCCGTACCACCGTCCGCTTTCAGAGGTCACGTGCAACAAGTTCCAACAGAAGGGTCACTATGCCAATAAGTGTCTCAACAAGAGGCGTCTTCCTCCTCCTCCTCCTGTCAGATCGGCAAGTACAGCTGTGGTCAAGCATAACCCCAAGCACGCCAAGGTCAACTTGATGAATGCAGCTTAGGCAGAGGATTCGTCAGATGTCATCATGGGTAACCTTCCTGTTAATGATATTCCCGCAAGAGTTCTTTTTGACACTGGTGCATCGCATTGTTTCATGTCAAAGCCATTTTTTACCAAGCATGAGTTCGTTTCTTCTCATTTGGGTAAACAAATGGATATCGTTTCTCCTGGCAAACGTTTGAGTGCAAGTCTGGAGGTGCCATATTTTACTATCACGTTGGGCGACTACAAGTTCCTTTCTTCTCCAATGGTTCTTGGTAACTCGGATATTGATCTTATTCTCGGAATGGATTGGCTTTCTAAGCACAAGGCGCATCTTGATTGTGCAGCCAGGCAGATTCAATTGACTCATTCGTCTGAGGATGTAGTTGTCTTTACCGCTCGTGATGATACTATCCGTCTGTTTTCTCTCAATGAGAAGGGTGAACTGGATGCTATCTCGCAGATTCTAGTCGTTTGCGAATATCAAGACGTCTTTCCAGAAGAGCTTCCAGGAATGCCTCCGCACCGGCCAGTTGAATTCGTCATTGATCTTGAGCCTGGCACGAAACCTGTGTGCAAGCGTCCTTACAAGCTCGGACCTGAAGAGTTGAAGGAGCTGAAGAAGCAACTCGATGTTCAAGAAAGAATGGGTCTCATCCGGCCTAGTTCTTCTCCGTGGGGTTGTGGTGTTCTTTTTGTGGAGAAGAAGGATGGAACGGACCGACTTTGTGTTGATTACCGTCCATTGAACAAGAAGACCATCAAGAACAAATACCCACTTCCCAATATCAACGAGTTGTTCAAACAACTCAAAGGCGCCCAAATATTCTCCAAGCTTGATCTCCATATGGGTTATCATCAGATTCGAATCCGTGAGCAAGATATTCCCAAGATGGCCTTCGGGACAAGCTATGGTTCATATGAATACACTGTCATGTCTTTTGGCCTCGTCAACGCTCCTCCGACGTTCTCTCGCATGATGAACTTCATCTTCAACGCCTACACCAATGACTTTGTTTTGGTCTATCTCGACGACATTCTGGTTTTCTCGAAGAACAAGGAAGATCATGCCAAGCACTTGCGTTTGGTACTCGACAAGCTGAGGGAACACCAGTTCTACGCCAAGTTCTCCAAGTGCGAATTTTGGCTCGATGAGGTTCTTTATCTTGGTCATATCATCTCTGCCAAGGGCATTGCCATGAATCCTGAGAAGGTGTCTGCAATTGTGAATTGAGAACCTCCTCAGAACGTGAAGCAACTCCATAGCTTCCTCGGTCTCGCAAGATACTGCCAAAGATTCGTTGAAAACTTTTCTAAGATCGTGAAGCCTCTCTCAAATCTTCTCCAGAAGCACGTCAAGTACGTTTGGTCTCCGGAGTGTGACATTGCTTTCAACACTTTGAAAGAGAAATTGATCACTGCTCCAGTTCTGACTCCGCCTGATGAGTCCAAGCCGTACGAGGTATTTTGTGATGCCTCTCTCCAAGGTCTTGGCGCAGTGTCGATGCAAGAGAAGAAAGTTGTTGCTTATACCTCTCGCCAGTTGAAGCCTAATGAGAAGAACTACCCCACTCATGATCTCGAGTTGGCGGCAGTTGTGCATGCTCTTTTGACTTGGAGACATCTCTTATTGGGAAGAAAAGTGGACATTTTAACTGATCACAAGAGTCTCAAGTACATCTTCACTCAGCCTAATCTCAACCTCAGGCAAACTCGATGGGTCGAAATGATTCAAGAGTATAATCCGAGTATCGAGTATACTCCAGGCAAGGCCAATGTGATTGCTGACGCATTGAGCAGGAAAGCTTATTGCAACAGTATGGTTCTCAAGCCTTATCAACCCGAGCTTTGTGAAGCTTTCCGCAAACTTAATCTGCAAGTTGTTCCTCAAGGTTTCCTCGCCAACCTTCAACTCTCTCCTACCTTGGAAGACCAGATTCGCCAAGCCCAGATTCTTGATGCTATGGTGAAAAAGGTGAAGATTGGGATTGCCAAGAGTCAACCCAAGTACAAGTGCTACCGCCTTGATGACAAGGACACTCTCTTCTTCGAGGATCGTATTGTTGTACCCAAAGGTGACCTTCGTAAAGTGATCATGAACGAGGCTCACAATTCTCTCCTCTCCATCCACCCTAGGAGAACGAAGATGTATCAGGACCTCAAGCAGGATTATTGGTGGACTCGAATGAAACGTGAGATTGCTCAGTTCGTGAATGAATGTGATGTCTGCAGAAGAGTGAAGGCAGAACACCAAAGGCCAGCTGGTCTCCTTCAACCTCTTGCCATTCCAGAATGGAAGTTTGACCACATTGAGATGGACTTCGTGACTGGGTTTCCAAAGTCCAAACGTGGCAATGATGCTATATTCGTTGTCATCGACAAACTCACCAAAGTGGCTCACTTTCTACCTATCGAAGAGTCAATCACTGCAGCTCAATTGGCGGAACTATATACCTCTCGAATTGTCTCTCTACACGGTATTCCTCAAGTAATCTCTTCAGACCGTGGCAGCATCTTTACCTCCAAGTTTTGGGATTCGTTTCAGAAGGCCATGGGCACCAACATCCACTTCAGCACAGCTTTCCATCCTCAAACCAGCGGTCAAGTCGAGCGTGTCAACCAGATTCTTGAAGATATGCTCAGGGCTTGTGTGATCTCCTTCAGCATGAAGTGGGAGGATTGTCTTCCTTATGCTGAATTCTCCTACAACAACAGTTTTCAAGCAAGTTCGGGCAAGGCCCCATTTGAAATTCTGTATGGCAGGAAGTGCCGTACCCCTCTCAACTGGTCTGAAACCGGTGAACGTCAGCTTTTGGGAAATGACTTAATCACAGAGGCAGAGGAAATGTGCAAAGTCATTCGAGATAACCTTAAAGCAGCCCAATCCCGCCAGAAGAGCTACTATGATAGTAAGCACCGTGATTTGGCTTTCGAGATCGGAGATCATGTTTACCTCCGCGTCTCTCCTATGAAAGGTACTCGTTGCTTCGGTATCAAAGGGAAGCTTGCCCCCAGATACGTGGGACCTTTCAAGATTGTCAGCAAGAGAGGCGATTTGGCCTATCAACTCGAGCTTCCATCAAACTTTGCAAATGTTCATGATGTGTTCCATGTCTCTCAGCTCCGAAAGTGCTTCAAGACTCCTGACCGCACCGTCAACTTCGAGGACATTGAGCTCCAAGAAGATCTCTCCTATCGTGAGTACCCCATTGCTATCCTTGAAGAGACTGAACGCAAGACTCGCAACAAGTCGATCAAGTTCCTCAAAGTCAAGTGGTCACACCATTCCGACCGTGAAGCTACCTGGGAACGCGAGGATCACCTCCGTTCTGAGTACCCGGCGTTCTTTCAGTCCTACATCTCGGGACGAGATCCTTTCGTAGTGGTGGAGTGTTGTAACACCCCGGATATGATTTACCCAATATGTAGTCCAACTCTTCCCGTTTCCGACCTTAAGTTAATTTATTTTCTCGGGTTCGGGTTTTTGCCTCCATGTGTTGTTGTCATTGTCATGCATCTCATATCATGTCATCATGTGCATTGCATTTGCATACGTGTTCATCTCATGCATTCGAGCATTTTCCCCGTTGTCCGTTTTGCATTCCGGCGCTTCGTTCTCCTCCGGTGGTCATTCCTAGCTTTCTTTCATGTGTGGGGATTAAACATTTCCGGATTGGACCGGGACTTGCCAAGCGGCCTTGGGTTTACTACCGGTAGACCGCCTGTCAAGTTTCGCATCATTTGGACTTCATTTGATACTCCAACGGTTAACCGAGGGACCGAAAAGGCCTCGTGTGTGTTGCAGCCCAACATCCCTCCAAGTTGGCCCAAAACCCACCTAACCCTGCTCCATCACCTAGAGCGTTCGATCACGATCGCGTGGCCGAAAACCATGCTCAATTTGGAGCTCCCTAGCTCCTCCTACCTCTATATAAAGACCCCCCTGAAATTCGGATCTCCTTCTCCCCCGAAACCCTAAATTCTACCGGCCGCCGACGGACATTGTCCGCCCCGCGCCGGACATCCGCCGCCGCCAACCGGGAGCTGCCACATGGCGCCACCCGGACCACATCCCCGCCGGCCCGCCGAGCCCGCATCCGGCCCCCGCGGGCCCGTCCGCGCGCGCCGCCCGCCCGGTCGCCACGCCGCCTTCTCCTTCCTCCTGCACCACCGCCGCGCCGCCGCAGTGCCATCTCCGGCGACCTCGCTCCGCCCCGCCGCCTCGACGCCGGCGCGCTGCCGCACCGCACCAGCGCCGCCCCACCTCGCCGCCCAGAGCTCCCGGAGCTCCTCCGCCGTTCCAGGGACCAGATCCGGCCGCCTCCTCCTCCCCCTTGCCAAGTCCGGCCACCGTCGCCCCCATTTCCGGCGACGAACTCCGGCGACGTTCGATCTGCTACAGTGCACCCACCTCGGCTTCTGTGCAAACCCTAGATCTCGGGGTTGTTTTTTTCTTCTAAGTCCCTAAAATTCTAGATCCATATGCTCCTGTTCATGGCCTCGTAACTTTGCATCTGTAGCTCCGATTCATGCATACGTCATATCAAAATGTTCATCTCAGAGAGTACATCATTTCATTCCATTGCATCATTTTCATTTGAGTTCATCTTGATGCCCGAAATGCTGTTAGAAGGAGGCTACTTGAGATAATTGTCAGATCTGCTACTCCATTTAGGCTTTTGTCATTTTTGCCATGATTATTGTGTGCATGATATGCCCTGATGCTCTACATATGTTTTGTTAAGGGTTTTGTCATCTTTCCAGAGGTGCAACCCATGTATTTTTGTGATGTGTGTGGTGACTAGTGCAAGCTTGCAAAGTGAGGCACTTGGTAATTCTGTTTTCAGGGACTTAGCATTTCCACTAAGTCCTTGAGCTGTTTAGTTCATGATGCCATATGTTCATGTTGTTTCCTAGTGATCCGTGCCTCTTTTGAGGATGATCAGTAAGGATGTTTTGTTAATCTTGTAGTGCTCTATCCATCCATGTCTTTGTTTGCATATATGGAGCACCCTAGCTTGAGTCAATCGAGCTCTACTTTTGCTACTTTGTGAATCTGGGCAGATTGTCAACTTGTTTGAGATTTTGCCGAGGATGTTGTAGTTGATCCGTGCATGCTATGCTATTTTTCTTGCCATGTCTAGCTTGCATTTTGTGTGTTCTTGATAGATGTATGCTTGGCTCTTCATGACTTGCACCGTAGTGAGTGCATCGAGCTCGTAAACATGCCTACTTGAGATCTGTTTTCAGCATGTCCCAGTTTTCACTAAGTCTGAAAACTGATTATGTTTTTGCCATGTTCACATGCTTGCAAATGTATTTTGTGATCCCTTTTGGCTCAAGGTCACTAAGGGACTTTTGTTAAGATCTTTGAGTAGCTCCATGCCATGTTTTATTTTGCCATGTTCAGATCCTGTAGCATATAGTTTTGTTGCTCCGAAGAGGGCTACCTGATCAGAAATTCCAGACAAGTGTTAATTTCACTAAGTCTGAGATCTGTTTACCATATGCAGTTTTGCCATGCTTGTTTGAACCTGTTAATGGATGAATTGGCCGTAGCTCAGTGCTAGACTTTTGTTAAGCATCTTGAATGCATCCCTGCCATGTATTTTTTTGCCATGTTTGGGTACTGTAGCATGTTAATCTCATTGCATTTAGTTGGCTACTTCCTGTAGATCACAGATCATGGTCATATTTGAATCGCTTGCCATTTCCAAACCGTAACTCCGATTCCGGTGATCTTTATATCATTTTCAAGCGATTTCATCTCTTTCCAGTGACACACTTGGTTTTCCAAGTTGAGGCCAGGTTCTTGTATTTCCTGTCACATCTTGCATATGCATCCTGCATAGCATACCATGTTGGCATCATCTTGTTTGATCCTTGCACGTGGTTGATTTTGTTCTTGTTGCTTGTTTGTCTTGTTTGGGTAGAGCCGGGAGGCGAGTTCGCTAACGAGGAGCCCGTTGAGTTTGCTTTCGAGGATCCAGTCAACTCTGACAACTTTGCAGGCAAGATGATCATACCCTCGAAATCACTACTATCTTTGCTTTGCTAGATGCTCGCTCTTTTGCTATGCCAATGCTACGATGCCTACCAATTGCTTTCAAGCCTCCCAAATTGCCATGTTCAGCCTCTAACCCACCATTGTCCTAGCAAACCGTTGATTGGCTATGTTACCGCTTTGCTCAGCCCCTCTTATAGCGTTGCTAGTTGCAGGTGAAGATTGGAGACCGTTCCTTGTTGGAACATTTATTTACTTGTTGGGATATCATTATATTGCCATGTTACCTTAATGCATCTATATACTTGGTAAAGGCTGGAAGTCTTGGCCTCTCGCCTAGTGTTTTTTCCACTCTTGCTGCCCTAGTTTCCGTCATATCGGTGTTATGTTCCCGGATTTTGCGTTCCTTACGCAGTTGGGTTATAATGGGAACCCCTTGATAGTTCGCCTTGATTAAAGCTTTTCCAGCAATGCCCAACCTTGGTTTTACCATTTTCCACCTAGCCTCTTTTTCCCTTGGGTTTCCGGAGCCCGAGGGTCATCTTATTTTAAACCCCCCCCCCCCGGGCCAGTGCTCCTCTGAGTGTTGGTCCGAACCAGGCAGCCTGCGGGGCCACCTCGGGGAAACTCGAGGGTTGGTTTTACTCGTAGCTTGACCTATCTGAGTGTGCCCTGAGAACGAGATATGTGCAGCTCCTATCGGGATTTGTCGGCACATTCGGGCGGTATTGCTGGTCTTGTTTTAACCTGTCGAAGTGTCTTGAAGAACCGAGGTACCGAGTCTGATTGGAACGTCTCGGGAGGAGGTCTATTCCTTCGTTGACCGTGAGAGCTTGTCATGGGCTAAGTTGGGACTCCCCTGCAGGGATTTGAACTTTCGAAAGCCGTGCCCGCGGTTATGGGCAGATGGGAATTTGTTAATGTCCGGTTGTAGATAACTTAAACATTAACTTAATTAAAATGAATCAACTGTGTGAGTTACCGTGATGGCCTCTTCTCGGCGGAGTCCGGGAAGTGGACACGGTGTTGGAGTAATGTTTGCCGCAGGATTGCCCTCTTTAGTTATGCGTTCGCGCTTTGCCTTCTCTTCTCGCTCTCTTTTGCGAATAGGTTAGCCACCATATATGCTAGTCGCTTGCTGCAGCTCCACATATATTTACCTTGCCTTACCTATTAAGCTTAAATAGTCTTGATCACGAGGGTGCGAGATTGCAGAGTCCCTGTGGCTCACAGATTACTATTACACCAGATGCAGGGCCTGATGATACAGCTCCAGATGGCGCGCTTGAGCTCAAGTGGGAGTTCGACAAGGACTCTCAGCGTTACTATGTTTCTTTTCCTGATGATCAGTAGTGGTGCCTAGTTGGGGTGATCGGGACCGTGTTGCATGTTGGGTTGTCTTTTATTTTGGCACCGTAGTCGGGCCATGAGTGTTTGAATGATGTAATGTTATTTATGTACTTGATTGACGTGGCGAGTGTAAGCCAACTATGTTATCTCCCCTTTCATTATATATTTTACATGGGATGTTTGTGAAGATTGCCTAACTTGCGACATACGCCTTCAATGCGATTATGCCTCTAAGTCGTGCCTCGACACGTGGGAGATATAGTGGCATCAAGGGTGTTACACTTCTCCTTCTTCTCCTTCTTCTTCTTCTTCTTCTTCTTCTTCTCCTTCTTCTTCTTCTTCTTCTTCTTCTCCTTCTGCTTCTTCTTCTCCTTCTGCTTCTTCTCCTCCTCCTTCTTGTTCTCCTCCTTCTTCTCCTCCTTCTTCATCTCCTCCTTCTTCTTCTTCTCCTTCTACTTCTTCTTCTCCTTCTTCTTCTCCTTCTTCCTCTTCTTCTTCTCCTTCTTCTTCTTCTTCTCCTTCTTCTGCTCCTTCTTCTTCTTCTTCTTCTTCTTCTTCTCCTTCTCCTTCTCCTCCTTCTCCTTCTCCTCCTCCTTATTCTCCTCCTTCTTCTTCTCCTCCTTCTTCTTCTCCTCCTTCTTAATCCGGAAAAATGCATTTTCGGCGTACCCGCTGGAAAGCTCCTGGGCTTCATCGTCTCCAGTAGAGGAACTGAAGCAAATCCGTCTAAAATCCGAGCTCTGTCGCAGTTGGCTATCCCAACTGACCTCAAGAAAATGCAGAAGTTAACTGGATGTGTGGCGGCCTTAAGCTGCTTTATCTCCCGATTAGGAGAAAAGGCACTCCCCCTTTATCGCCTTCTTCGGTGCACCGAACACTTTGAGTGGACGGACGCAGCCATAGCCGGATTGGAAGAAATAAAAGCCATTCCGGCCACCAACCCAATCTTGGCCGCGCCAAATGTCGGCGAACCAATGCTATTATATATAGCGGCAACTCACCAAGTTGTAAGCCCAGTGCTCGTCGTCGAACGAGAGACGGTCGGACATAAATTCCCACTTCAAAAGCCGGTATATTATGCATCCACTGTCCTCACTCCATGCAAATCACGGTACCCACATTATCAAAAGATAGCATACGCGGTATTCATGGCATCCTAGAAATTACGACACTACTTTCAAGAGTGTTCAATTACGGTGGCCTCAGAAGTATCACTCAACGACATAATAAACAACTGCAATGCCACGGGCCGGATTGCCAAATGGGCTATCGAGCTCCTCCCATTCGACATAACATATAGGCCACGGTGAGCCATTAAGTCGCAAGTACTAGTCGATTTCGTCGCCGAGTGGACAGAAGCTGAACTCCCTAAAGAGTACGGCGCGTACTCCAATTGGATCATGCACTTTGACGGCTCTAAAATGCTGGCTGGTCTGGGGACTGGCGTCGTCCTGACGTCCCCCACCGGAGATACAGTCCAATACGTACTCCAAATACTATACACGGACTCCAACAACGCAGCCGAATACGAGGCCCTATTACACGGTCTCTGGATGGCAGTTTTCATGGGCATTCAACGCCCGGAGGTGCGTGGGGACTCGAACCTCGCAATATCTCAAATAAATGGAGACTTCCATGCCAAGGATCCAAAAATGGCGACATATCGCAACGCCGTCCTCAAAATGTCAGCTCGGTTCGAGGGGCTTGAATTCCACCATGTGGCTCGGGAAAACAATCAGGCGGCGGATATCCTCGCCCATATCGGTGCTAAGCGCGATCCTGTCCCACCTAACATCTTCTTGGAAAGGCTGTTTAAGCCATCCGTGGTATGGGAGGGGGACACCGGTAACAATATTCCGGACCCGGCCACAACACCAGATACCGAACACTCTAACACAATCAGAGGCTCTGCCATCGAAATAACACCTTCAGGCCACATGATAATGGATGTTATCGCCCCGTGGACAGAACCATTCCTGGCCTACCTAACCAGGCAGGAACTACCAGAGGACCAAAATGAGGCACGCTGCATAGTGCGGCGATCTAAAGCCTACAAGGTCCACGAGGGAGAGCTTTATAAGAAAAGCACTACCGGAGTCCTTCAAAGGTGCATCTCCGAAGAGGAAGGGCGGAAGCTTTTGGCAGAAATCCATGCTGGACTCGGCACCCATCACGCCGTAGCCCGGGCCCTTGTAAGCAAGGCCTTCCGTACATGTTTCTATTGGCCGACGACCCGAGCAGATGCACAGTATCTGGTCCAACATTGCGTCGGTTGCCAGATTTTTGCAAACCAAAGCCATATGCCGCCTACCGCTCTCCAAACAATCCCCATTACTTGGCCCTTTGCGGTCTGGTGGCTTGATATGGTCGGACCCCTTAAAGGGGGAACCCATATGAAAAAAATACTTACTGGTCATGGTGGATAAATTCACCAAATGGATAGAAGCCAAACCCGTTAAAACGGATGAATCCGGACCGGTGATAGACTTCCTATCTGGGGTTGTGCACCGTTATGGCATCCCCCACAGCATCATCACTGACAACGACACAAACTTTACAGCCGACGAGGTAAAACTTTGGTGCCACAACATGGGCATCAAGCTCGATTATGCTTCTATCTATCACCCGCAAACTAACGGTCATGTCGAGTGAGCAAATGGTCTTAGCATGAGCGGCATCAAACCCAGATTAGTGCAGTCCTTAAAGGAATCAAACACTCACTGGGTAGAGGAGCTCGACTTCGTACTATGGGGGCTGCAGACCACGCCAAATCGCACTACCGGATACACACCATTTTTTATGGTGTATGGCGCAGAGGCGGTTCTGCCTTGCGACATAATTCATAACTCACCTCAAGTGCGCATGTACGAAGGAAAAGAGGCCGAGCTCGATCGGCAGGATTGTTTGGATGCCCTGGAGGAGGAGCGCGATGTGGCAAAAGCCCTTTCCGCATTCTATCAGCAACAGGCTCGAAGGTATCAAAGCAGAGAAGTACGGGCCAAAACCTATAACGTTGGCGAACTAGTTCTACGCCCGCCGGAGAAGAAAAAGAACAAGCTCAAGCCCAAATGGGAAGGTCCCTTCATTATTGACCAGGTTCTGACCGGTGGAGCGTACCGTCTGCAGGATGCATCGGACAATCGACTCGAGCCAAACCCATGGAACGCAGCCAAACTCCAAAGATTCTACGCCTAGTGCCGGACTCTATGTTCGTCTCCTTACCTCCGTCAATTTTTTGCATATAAATTATCTGTCTTTTCTCTCTTTCTCTCTTATTTTTTCTTCTCCTCAACGCCTTAAAAGTCTAACTTGTGTCTTGGTTACACAATCTTGACGCGCTAACCGCGCTCGTTATACCTGGGGGATTCTTATACAGAAGCTTAATATAACTATTTTTTGGGCTTTAGGCCCCGCACACGTGTCATTCTTCCACATGTACCCTTTTTCGCCATTATATGCATCGATATGACTTAAGTTTTGGCCAAGCTGGGTTGCCTGGCTCTTGTATTTATGCCCTATGTTCCCGTTAATTCGGCTAGGGCATAAGGGGAGCACCTCTGCGATTGTTACTGCCGGGTCAGCCAGATGTGTACCTCAGACTGGGTGAAGCCGAAAGCTAGCGTTCTTAAGGAAATATTCGGTCGGTGAACAAAAGATGACTTTTATTTATTTTTGATACATGCCCTCGGATGCTTATAGCCCGCGTCTCTTTTCGCAGTTCGGACATGCACATTAGAGCATGCGTACCCAGAGAAAGGAACCCTTAATGGAACTATTCTCCCTGGAAGATGTTTCTTACTATCCATGTAATATAACATAGCTAGTTGGGTACTTGTCTGTTCAGGCACTTATGACCCCTACGCCTGGTTTCCACGCATACCCTGGTTTTTACATAACCGAGCGGGTATTCGGATACACTCCGGACTATCGGGTCCAGAGGTCGAAGCGAAAAGGTCCGCCATGACAAATGATTTACAATCCGGCTAGGGACATTATACATGTCACTTAATGTACACAGTCACTAAGACTGACTAAATTCTTCTTCTATACCATCCAATAGGCTGGCTAGCCTACAATCCTGTTGGGAATACTTTGTGGCTAATTCTACTTGGTCATACACCAAACTGACGGGGATCTCTTTCCCATCGGGCCCCACAGGTCCGACCTCAGCCATGTGTTTTGGGTCAGCTTTGTTATATCGCATCTTCACCATGGCCCAGGCTTCCCTTGCACCTTGTCGGCAGGCTGATATCTTCCATAATTGGAAGTGCCGCTGCGCTCCCTTGAGCTTCTCTATAAGCTCCCCCATGCCTCCGGGCAGGGAGGCGGATGGCCACAAGGCTTGGGCAATACCCTGCATCACGTGCCGAACTTGTTCGTGCAGTTGTGAGAGCTCGGGTAGAAGATCACCCGTAGACCCGGGCATCTCCTCCGCGGGACGACCCGTCAGCATACCTGCAGACATAACTCTGTTAGATAGCTTCTTCGCCGAACTCTTTCCAAAGTTCGTTCAAGCACTTACTGAAAATGCCGCGTCGAAGCCGCTTATTCTCCTTCACGGAGTCCGTAAGTTGGGCTCGGACATCTTTCAGTTCCACGCCCAGCCGGATATTGGCGTCCTGGAGATTATTTTTCTCCTGCCTGACCCGCGTAAGCACACGCTCGCCAGCATTTAGCTATCGATTAGCACGTTGCGCATTCTCCGGCACGGTCTCCGGATTCACTCCGAAGTCATCTGCAACATATATTGTTAGATTTGCATGCATGCCGCATAGTATATGGTACCTGTCATTTTTTGCAATGGAAACAAGTGTTACCATAGGGGGCCTTCTCAGACTCCTTCAATGCGGCAACCGCGGCCCGTAGTTGGGCTTTGCACTCTTCCAGCTCTTGAGACAATTGGTATTCTTCTTTGTAAGAACCTGCACAAATAATGATCCTTAAATCAGTTGTGTCAACTGTTTCAAGTCTCAGGGGCTACTGATATATATAATCGTCAGATTTTCTTACCTGTATATCCTTCACATACTGGTCTGTGGCTCTGGCAAGACCGTTTTGAGAAGCACGGATGTACGCGTCTCCTGAGTTGAAGGCATCGAACGCCTCTTGGGAGAAACAAGCGTCACAGAGTACGGCCCGGCGACACCTGTGATTCATGGTGCTCTCCACTTCGGAATGTGTAGTGGATAGTCTATCCACATCCTCTGTAGGAGGAGCATCCGGCATTCGCCCCGTGTTAGCTTCCGCCTCTATGTCCGGCCCTGGAGCTCGACTGGTGGAGGCGTGATCACCACCCTCTCCGGATATAGTCCAGCGAGCGTTTTTCCTACTAGGAAACATGGACGTCATTATATTTTAAGAAAGACGACAACCACAGAGTGAGGTTCTGTATCATACCTTGCACCAGCGTCTCAGTCCTGACCGCCTTCCTTTTTGGCCTACCTGGCTTCGGTGTCCCTTGTTGGCAAGTCACTTCGGGTTCGGCATGGCGTCCTGAGGGCCTTCCCTATAAAACACCATATGTGTACGGTAGGTGAAGTGCATTAAAGGGGATCCTTCTCAGAAGTTGGGGCTCCGGTTTTTCTTACATGCGAGGCAGGGAGTAGCCCAGGATAGTCGGCTATGATGGCCACCATGGCATCATCACAGCTCAATTGATAAAATGTCATGTCGATCAACTCCACAAATATGTCCGGATCCTCTTCGAGTCCGGGATCGAAGGCCCGGTCAGGGTCCTCCGGTTGTGGAGGTGGGCTGTTGACCTCCCCTATAGCCTTTCGCAGTTCCTACCATGAAACAGCAAGGTGAGTATTTATGACAAAGAATGCGGGAAGGTTGGGAGTAAAAAGTGACAGCTCACCCAGCTTGGAGGGTTGTACATGGAGAATCCATCCCGTGGCTTAATACGGATGAACTCCTCTTCCTCTCCCTTGAACAGATCGGAAAGAATTTTTGCTAGAGCAGCAGCTGAGTCCGGTCCCTTACGCCCGCAGCGGGTGGCGTCATCTTCTCCGTTAAAACGCCACATGGGGTGCCCTCGATATTGAAGTGGTTGCACCCCCCGCATTATACATATGGACATAACTTCGATTATTGTCAGTCCTGATTGAGCCAGCACTTTTATCCAGCCCATCAGGTAACGGACTTCTCCGTTATCTTCCTCCTAAGGGCTCCGTGGGCGCCAGCTTCGGCGTTTCTTCAAAGGGGCATTGTCGAACTCGGGAAGACCCATCCGAATAGGATCTGGAAGGGGGACGTCCTCCATATAAAACAACTTCGAAGGCCAGCCTTCAGACATCTTCTTTGGGGTACCGGACAGGTATTCGGTCCCGGCGATGCGCCATATTTCGGCTCCGCCCACTTGATATATTGACCCCTCCTGTGTGCGGGGCACAAGGCAGAATAGCCTCTTCCATAGCTCGAAATGAGCTTCGCAGCCCAGAAATAGCTCACAAAAGGCAACATAACCATCGACATGTAATATGGAAGCAGTGGTGAAATTATGCAACTGGAGGCCGTAAAACTCTAGGAGCCCAAGGAGGAACAGATGGATTGGAAATCCAAGTCCCCTTAGTAAATAAGGGACGAGGCATACCCGCTCCCCCTTGGAGGGATTGGGGAAGCACCCAAATGTCTGGACCTAAGCCTGAAACTGAGTGCTTCTACTGCAAGCAGACTGGTCACTGGAAGCGGAACTGCCCCAAGTATTTGGCGAATAAGAAGGATGGCAAGGTGAACAAAGGTATATGTGATATACATGTTATTGATGTGTACCTTACTAGAGCTCGCAGTAGCACCTGGGTATTTGATACTGGTTCTGTTGCTAATATTTGCAACTCGAAACAGGGACTACGGAATAAGCGGGCACTGGCAAAGGACGAGGTGACGATGCGCGTGGGAAACGGTTCCAAAGTCGATGTGATCGCGGTCGGCATGCTACCTCTACATCTACCTTCGGGATTAATATTAGACCTGAATAATTGTTATTTGGTGCCAGCGTTGAGCATGAACATTATATCTGGATCTTGTTTAATGCGAGACGGTTATTCATTTAAATCAGAGAATAATGGTTGTTCTATTTATATGAGTAATATCTTTTATGGTCATGCACCCTTAAAGAGTGGTCTATTCCTATTGAATCTCGATAGTAGTAATACACATATTCATAATGTTGAAGCCAAAAGATGCAGAGTTGATAATGAAAGTGCAACTTATTTGTGGCACTGTCGTTTAGGTCATATCGGTATAAAGCGCATGAAGAAACTCCATACTGATGGACTTTTGGAACCACTTGATTATGAATCACTTGGTACTTGCGAACCGTGCCTCATGGGCAAGATGACTAAAACACCGTTCTCCGGTACTATGAGAGAGCAACAGATTTTTTGGAAATCATACATACTGATGTATGTGGTCCGATGAATATTGAGGCTCGTGGCGGATATCGTTATTTTCTCACCTTCACAGATGATTTAAGCAGATATGGGTATATCTGCTTAATGAAACATAAGTCTGAAACATTTGAAAAGTTCAAAGAATTTCAGAGAGAAGTTGAAAATCATCATAACAAGAAAATAAATTTTCTACAATCTGATCGTGGAGGAGAATATTTGAGTTACGAGTTTGGTGTACATTTGAAAAATTGTGGAATAGTTTCGCAACTCACGCCACCCGGAACACCACAGCGTAATGGTGTGTCCGAACGTCGTAATCGTACTTTACTTGATATGGTGCGATCTATGATGTCTCTTACTGATTTACTGCTATCATTTTGGGGATACGCTCTAGAGACGGCCGCATTCACGTTAAACAGGGCACCATCAAAATCCGTTGAGACGACGCCTTATGAACTGTGGTTTGGCAAGAAACCAAAGTTGTCGTTTCTTAAAGTTTGGGGCTGCGATGCTTATGTGAAAAAGCTTCAACCTGATAAGCTCGAACCCAAATCGGAGAAATGTGTCTTCATAGGATACCCAAAGGAAACTGTTGGGTATACCTTCTATCACAGATCCGAAGGCAAAACATTCGTTGCCAAGAATGGATCCTTTCTAGAGAAGGAGTTTCTCTCGAAAGAAGTGAGTGGGAGGAAAGTGGAACTTGACGAGGTAACTGTACCTGCTCCCTTGTTGGAAAGTAGTACATCACAGAAAATTGTTTCTGCGACACCTACACCAATAAGTGAGGAAGTTAATGATAATGATCATGAAACTTCAGAACAAGATACTACTGAACCTCGTAGATCAACCAGAGTAAGATCCGCATTTTATGATTATTAAATTTGGCAGATGGATGTCAAAACTGCATTCCTGAATGGATTTCTGGAAGAAGAGTTGTATATGATGCAACCGGAAGGTTTTGTCGATCCAAAGGGAGCTAACAAAGTGTGCAAGCTCCAGCGATCCATTTATGGACTGGTGCAAGCCTCTCGGAGTTGGAATAAACGTTTTGATAGTGTGATCAAAGCATTTGGTTTTATACAGACATTCGGAGAAGCCTGTATTTACAAGAAAGTGAGTGGGAGCTCTGTAGCATTTCTAATATTATATGTGGATGACATATTGCTGATTGGAAATGATATAGAATTTCTGGATAGCATAAAGGGATACTTGAATAAAAGTTTTTCAATGAAAGACCTCGGTGAAGCTGCTTACATATTAGGCATTAAGATCTATAGAGATAGATCAAGACGCTTAATTGGACTTTCACAAAGCACATACCTTGACAAGATTTTGAAGAAATTCAAAATGGATCAAGCAAAGAAAGGATTCTTGCCTGTGTTACAAGGTGTGAAGTTGAGTAAGACTCAATGCCCGACCACTGCAGAAGATAGAGAGAATATGAAAGATGTTCCCTATGCATCAGCCATAGGATCTATCATGTATGCAATGATGTGTACCAGACCTGATGTGTGCCTTGCTATAAGTTTAGCAGGGAGGTACCAAAGTAATCCAGGAATGGATCACTGGACAGCGGTCAAGAACATCCTGAAATACCTGAAAAGGACTAAGGATATGTTTCTCGTATATGGAGGTGACAAAGAGCTCACCGTAAAAGGTTACGTTGATGCAAGCTTTGACACTGATCCGGACGATTCTAAATCGCAAACCGGATACGTGTTTACATTAAACGGTGGAGCTGTCAGTTGGTGCAGTTCTAAACAAAGCGTCGTAGCGGGATCTACATGTGAAGCAGAGTACATAGCTGCTTCGGAAGCAGCGAACGAAGGAGTCTGGATGAAGGAGTTCATATCCGATCTAGGTGTCATACCTAATGCATCGGGTCCAATGAAAATCTTTTGTGACAATACTGGTGCAATTGCCTTGGCAAAGGAATCCAGATTTCACAAAAGGACCAAACACATCAAGAGACGCTTCAACTCCATCCGGGATCTAGTCCAGGTGGGAGACATAGAGATTTGCAAGATACATACGGATCTGAATGTTGCAGACCCGTTGACTAAGCCTCTTCCACGAGCAAAACATGATCAGCACCAAAGCTCCATGGGTGTTAGAATCATTACAATGTAATCTAGATTATTGACTCTAGTGCAAGTGGGAGACTGAAGGAAATATGCCCTAGAGGCAATAATAAAGTTATTATTTATTTCCTTGTAATCATGATAAATGTTTATTATTCATGCTAGAATTGTATTAACCGGAAACATAATACATGTGTGAATACATAGACAAACAAAGTGTCACTAGTATGCCTCTACTTGACTAGCTCGTTAATCAAAGATGGTTGTGTTTCCTAACCATGAACAATGAATTGTTATTTGATTAACGAGGTCACATCATTAGTTGAATGATCTGATTGACATGACCCATTCCATTAGCTTAGCACCCGATCGTTTAGTATGTTGCTACTGCTTTTCTTCATGACTTATACATGTTCCTATGACTATGAGATTATGCAACTCCCGTTTGCCGGAGGAACACTTTGGGTGCTACCAAACGTCACAATGTAACTGGGTGATTATAAAGGAGCATTACAGGTGTCTCCAAAGGTAGATGTTGGGTTGGCGTATTTCGAGATTAGGATTTGTCACTCCGATTGTCGGAGAGGTATCTCTGGGCCCTCTCGGTAATACACATCACATAAGCCTTGCAAGCATTACAACTAATATGTTAGTTGTGAGATGATGTATTATGGAACGAGTAAAGAGACTTGCCGGTAACGAGATTGAACTAGGTATTGGATACCGACGATCGAATCTTGGGCAAGTAACATACCGATGACAAAGGGAACAACGTATGTTGTTATGCGGTCTGACCGATAAAGATCTTCGTAGAATATGTAGGAGCCAATATGGGCATCCAGGTCCCGCTATTGGTTATTGACCGGAGACGTGTCTCGGTCATGTCTACATTGTTCTCGAACCCGTAGGGTCCGCACGCTTAAGGTTACGATGACAGTTATATTATGAGTTTATGCATTTTGATGTACCGAAGGTTGTTCGGAGTCCCGAATGTGATCACGGACATGACGAGGAGTCTCGAAATGGTCGAGACGTAAAGATTTATATATTGGAAGCCTATGTTTGGACATCGGAAGTGTTCCGGGTGAAATCGGGATTTTACCGGAGTACCGGGAGGGTTACCGGAACCCCCCGGGAGCCATATGGGCCTTCATGGGCCCTAGTGGAAAGGTGAAAGGGCTGCCCACAAGGGCTGCGCGCCTCCCCCCTTCCCCTAGTCCTATTAGCACTAGGAGAGGTGGCCGGCCACCCTTCCCCCTCTTTCCCACTTGAGGAATCCTAGTTGGAATAGGATTGGAGGGGAGTCCTACTCCCGGAAGGAGTAGGACTCCTCCTGCGCCTCTCTCTCTTGGCCGGCGCCCCCTCCCCCCTTGGCTCCTTTATATACTGAGGTAGAGACACCCCAAAGACACACAAGTTGATCCACGTGATCTATTCCTTAGCCGTGTGTGGTGCCCCCTGCCACCATATACCTCGATAATACTGTAGCGGAGTTTAGGCGAAGCCCTGCTGCTGTAGTACATCAAGATCGTCACCACGCCGTCGTGCTGACGGAACTCTTCCCCGACACTTTGCTGGATCGGAGTCCGGGGATCGTCATCGAGCTGAACGTGTGCTCGAACTCGGAGGTGCCGTAGTTTCGGTGCTTGATCGGTTGGATCGTGAAGACGTACGACTACTTCCTCTACATCGTGTCATCGCTTCCGCAGTCGGTCTGCGTTGGGTACGTAGACAACACTCTCCCCCTTGTTGCTATGCATCACATGATCTTGCGTGAGCGTAGGAAAATTTTGAAATTACTACGAAACCCAACAGTGGCATCCGAGCCTAGGTTATTTATGTTGATGTTATATGCACGAGTAGAACACAAGTGAGTTGTGGACGATACAAGTCATACTGCCTACCAGCATGTCATACTTTGGTTCGGCGGTATTGTTGGACGAGACGACCCGGACCAACCTTACGCGTACGCTTACGCGAGACCGGTTCCCTCGACGTGCTTTGCACATAGATGGCTTGCGGGCGACTGTCTCTCCAGCTTTAGTTGAACCAAGTATGGCTACGCCCGGTCCTTGAGAAGGTTAAAACGGAGTCTATTTGACAAACTATCGTTGTGGTTTTGATGCGTAGGTGAGATTGGTTCTTACTTAAGCCCGTAGCAGCCACGTAAAACATGCAACAACAAAGTAGAGGACGTCTAACTTGTTTTTGCAGGGCATGTTGTGATGTGATATGGTCAAGGCATGATGCTGAATTTTATTGTATGAGATGATCATGTTTTGTAACCGAGTTATCGGCAACTGGCAGGAGCCATATGGTTGTCGCTTTATTGTATGCAATGCAATCGCGATGTAATGCTTTACTTTATTACTAAACGGTAGTGATAGTCGTGGAAGCATAAGATTGGCGAGACGACAACGATGCTACGATGGAGATCAAGGTGTCACGCTGGTGACGATGGTGATCATGACGGTGCTTCGGAGATGGAGATCAGAAGCACAAGATGATGATGGCCATATCATATCACTTATATTGATTGCATGTGATGTTTATCTTTTTATGCATCTTATCTTGCTTTGATTGACGGTAGCATTATAAGATGATCTCTCACTAAATTATCAAGAAGTGTTCTCCCTGAGTATGCACCGTTGCCAAAGTTCGTCGTGCCCAGACACCACGTGATGATCGGGTGTGATAAGCTCTACGTCCATCTACAACGGGTGCAAGCCAGTTTTGCACACGCAGAATACTCAGGTTAAACTTGACGAGCCTAGCATATGCAGATATGGCCTCGGAACACGGAGACCGAAAGGTCGAGCGTGAATCATATAGTAGATATGATCAACATAATGATGTTCACCGATGAAACTACTCCATCTCACGTGATGATCGGACATGGTTTAGTTGATTTGGATCACGTGATCACTTAGAGGATTAGAGGGATGTCTATCTAAGTGGGAGTTCTTAAGTAATATGATTAATTGAACTTAAATTTATCATGAACTTAGTACTTGATAGTATCTTGCTTGTTTATGTTGATTGTAGATAGATGGCTCGTGCTGTTGTTCCGTTGAATTTTAATGCGTTCCTTGAGAAAGCAAAGTTGAAAGATGATGGTAGCAATTACACGGACTGGGTCCGTAACTTGAGGATTATCCTCATTGCTGCACAGAAGAATTACGTCCTGGAAGCACCGCTGGGTGCCAGGCCTGCTGCTGGAGCAACGCCAGATCTTATGAACGTCTGGCAGAGCAAAGCTGATGACTACTCGATAGTTCAGTGTGCCATGCTTTACGGCTTAGAATCGGGACTTCAACGACGTTTTGAACGTCATGGAGCATATGAGATGTTCCAGGAGTTGAAGTTAATATTTCAAGAAAATGCCCGAATTGAGAGATATGAAGTCTCCAATAAGTTCTATAGCTGCAAGATGGAGGAGAACAGTTCTGTCAGTGAGCATATACTCAAAATGTCTGGGTATAATAATCACTTGATTCAATTGGGAGTTAATCTTCCAGATGATTGCGTCATTGACAGAATTCTCCAATCACTGCCACCAAGCTACAAGAGCTTCGTGATGAACTATAATATGCAAGGGATGAACAAGACTATTCCCGAGCTCTTCGCGATGCTGAAAGCTGCGGAGGTAGAAATCAAAAAGGAGCATCAAGTGTTGATGGTTAACAAAACCACTAGTTTCAAGAAAAAGGGCAAAGGGAAGAAGAAGGGGAACTTCAAGAAGAACGGCAAGCAAGTTGCTGCTCAGGAGAAGAAACCCAAGTCTGGACCTAAGCCTGAAACTGAGTGCTTCTACTGCAAGCAGACTGGTCACTGGAAGCGGAACTGCCCCAAGTATTTGGCGAATAAGAAGGATGGCAAGGTGAACAAAGGTATATGTGATATACATGTTATTGATGTGTACCTTACTAGAGCTCGCAGTAGCACCTGGGTATTTGATACTGGTTCTGTTGCTAATATTTTCAACTTGAAACAGGGACTACGGAATAAGCGGGCACTGGCAAAGGACGAGGTGACGATGCGCGTGGGAAACGGTTCCAAAGTCGATGTGATCGCGGTCGGCACGCTACCTCTACATCTACCTTCGGGATTAATATTAGACCTGAATAATTGTTATTTGGTGCCAGCGTTGAGCATGAACATTATATCTGGATCTTGTTTAATGCGAGACGGTTATTCATTTAAATCAGAGAATAATGGTTGTTCTATTTATATGAGTAATATCTTTTATGGTCATGCACCCTTAAAGAGTGGTCTATTCCTATTGAATCTCGATAGTAGTAATACACATATTCATAATGTTGAAGCCAAAAGATGCAGAGTTGATAATGAAAGTGCAACTTATTTGTGGCACTGTCGTTTAGGTCATATCGGTATAAAGCGCATGAAGAAACTCCATACTGATGGACTTTTGGAACCACTTGATTATGAATCACTTGGTACTTGCGAACCGTGCCTCATGGGCAAGATGACTAAAACACCGTTCTCTGGTACTATGGAGAGAGCAACAGATTTGTTGGAAATCATACATACTGATGTATGTGGTCCGATGAATATTGAGGCTCGTGGCGGATATCGTTATTTTCTCACCTTCACAGATGATTTAAGCAGATATGGGTATATCTGCTTAATGAAACATAAGTCTGAAACATTTGAAAAGTTCAAAGAATTTCAGAGAGAAGTTGAAAATCATCGTAACAAGAAAATAAAGTTTCTACGATCTGATCGTGGAGGAGAATATTTGAGTTACGAGTTTGGTGTACATTTGAAAAATTGTGGAATAGTTTCGCAACTCACGCCACCCGGAACACCACAGCGTAATGGTGTGTCCGAACGTCGTAATCGTACTTTACTTGATATGGTGCGATCTATGATGTCTCTTACTGATTTACCGCTATCATTTTGGGGATACGCTCTAGAGACGGCCGCATTCACGTTAAACAGGGCACCATCAAAATCCGTTGAGACGACGCCTTATGAACTGTGGTTTGGCAAGAAACCAAAGTTGTCGTTTCTTAAAGTTTGGGGCTGCGATGCTTATGTGAAAAAGCTTCAACCCGATAAGCTCGAACCCAAATCAAAGAAATGTGTCTTCATAGGATACCCAAAGGAAACTGTTGGGTATACCTTCTATCACAGATCCGAAGGCAAAACATTCGTTGCCAAGAATGGATCCTTTCTAGAGAAGGAGTTTCTCTCGAAAGAAGTGAGTGGGAGGAAAGTGGAACTTGACGAGGTAACTGTACCTGCTCCCTTTTTGGAAAGTAGTACATCACAGAAAATTGTTTCTGCGACACCTACACCAATAAGTGAGGAAGTTAATGATAATGATCATGAAACTTCAGAACAAGATACTACTGAACCTCGTAGATCAACCAGAGTAAGATCCGCACCAGAGTGGTACGGTAATCCAATTCTGGAAGTCATGCTACTAGATCATGATGAACCTACAAACTATGAAGAAGCGATGGTGAGCCCAGATTCCGCAAAGTGGCTTGAAGCCATGAAATCTGAGATGGGATCCATGTATGAGAACAAAGTATGGACTTTGGTTGACTTGCCCGATGATCGGCAAGCAATTGAAAATAAATGGATTTTTAAGAAGAAGACTAACGCTGATGGTAATGTTACTGTCTACAAAGCTCGACTTGTTGCGAAAGGTTTTCGACAAGTTCAAGGGATTGACTACGATGAGACCTTCTCACCCGTAGCGATGCTTAAGTCCGTCCGAATCATGTTAGCGATTGCCGCATTTTATGATTATTAAATTTGGCAGATGGATGTCAAAACTGCATTCCTGAATGGATTTCTGGAAGAAGAGTTGTATATGATGCAACCGGAAGGTTTTGTCGATCCAAAGGGAGCTAACAAAGTGTGCAAGCTCCAGCGATCCATTTATGGACTGGTGCAAGCCTCTCGGAGTTGGAATAAACGTTTTGATAGTGTGATCAAAGCATTTGGTTTTATACAGACATTCGGAGAAGCCTGTATTTACAAGAAAGTGAGTGGGAGCTCTGTAGCATTTCTAATATTATATGTGGATGACATATTGCTGATTGGAAATGATATAGAATTTCTGGATAGCATAAAGGGATACTTGAATAAAAGTTTTTCAATGAAAGACCTCGGTGAAGCTGCTTACATATTAGGCATTAAGATCTATAGAGATAGATCAAGACGCTTAATTGGACTTTCACAAAGCACATACCTTGACAAGATTTTGAAGAAATTCAAAATGGATCAAGCAAAGAAAGGATTCTTGCCTGTGTTACAAGGTGTGAAGTTGAGTAAGACTCAATGCCCGACCACTGCAGAAGATAGAGAGAATATGAAAGATGTTCCCTATGCATCAGCCATAGGATCTATCATGTATGCAATGATGTGTACCAGACCTGATGTGTGCCTTGCTATAAGTTTAGCAGGGAGGTACCAAAGTAATCCAGGAATGGATCACTGGACAGCGGTCAAGAACATCCTGAAATACCTGAAAAGGACTAAGGATATGTTTCTCGTATATGGAGGTGACAAAGAGCTCACCGTAAAAGGTTACGTTGATGCAAGCTTTGACACTGATCCGGACGATTCTAAATCGCAAACCGGATACGTGTTTACATTAAACGGTGGAGCTGTCAGTTGGTGCAGTTCTAAACAAAGCGTCGTAGCGGGATCTACATGTGAAGCAGAGTACATAGCTGCTTCGGAAGCAACGAACGAAGGAGTCTGGATGAAGGAGTTCATATCCGATCTAGGTGTCATACCTAATGCATCGGGTCCAATGAAAATCTTTTGTGACAATACTGGTGCAATTGCCTTGGCAAAGGAATCCAGATTTCACAAAAGGACCAAACACATCAAGAGACGCTTCAACTCCATCCGGGATCTAGTCCAGGTGGGAGACATAGAGATTTGCAAGATACATACGGATCTGAATGTTGCAGACCCGTTGACTAAGCCTCTTCCACGAGCAAAACATGATCAGCACCAAAGCTCCATGGGTGTTAGAATCATTACAATGTAATCTAGATTATTGACTCTAGTGCAAGTGGGAGACTGAAGGAAATATGCCCTAGAGGCAATAATAAAGTTATTATTTATTTCCTTGTAATCATGATAAATGTTTATTATTCATGCTAGAATTGTATTAACCGGAAACATAATACATGTGTGAATACATAGACAAACAAAGTGTCACTAGTATGCCTCTACTTGACTAGCTCGTTAATCAAAGATGGTTGTGTTTCCTAACCATGAACAATGAATTGTTATTTGATTAACGAGGTCACATCATTAGTTGAATGATCTGATTGACATGACCCATTCCATTAGCTTAGCACCCGATCGTTTAGTATGTTGCTACTGCTTTTCTTCATGACTTATACATGTTCCTATGACTATGAGATTATGCAACTCCCGTTTGCCGGAGGAACACTTTGGGTGCTACCAAACGTCACAACGTAATTGGGTGATTATAAAGGAGCATTACAGGTGTCTCCAAAGGTAGATGTTGGGTTGGCGTATTTCGAGATTAGGATTTGTCACTCCGATTGTCGGAGAGGTATCTCTGGGCCCTCTCGGTAATACACATCACATAAGCCTTGCAAGCATTACAACTAATATGTTAGTTGTGAGATGATGTATTACGGAACGAGTAAAGAGACTTGCCGGTAACGAGATTGAACTAGGTATTGGATACCGACGATCGAATCTTGGGCAAGTAACATACCGATGACAAAGGGAACAACGTATGTTGTTATGCGGTCTGACCGATAAAGATCTTCGTAGAATATGTAGGAGCCAATATGGGCATCCAGGTCCCGCTATTGGTTATTGACCGGAGACGTGTCTCGGTCATGTCTACATTGTTCTCGAACCCGTAGGGTCCGCACGCTTAAGGTTACGATGACAGTTATATTATGAGTTTATGCATTTTGATGTACCGAAGGTTGTTCGGAGTCCCGGATGTGATCACGGACATGACGAGGAGTCTCGAAATGGTCGAGACGTAAAGATTTATATATTGGAAGCCTATGTTTGGACATCGGAAGTGTTCCGGGTGAAATCGGGATTTTACCGGAGTACCAGGAGGGTTACCGGAACCCCCCGGGAGCCATATGGGCCTTCATGGGCCCTAGTGGAAAGGTGAAAGGGCTGCCCACAAGGGCTGCGCGCCTCCCCCCTTCCCCTAGTCCTATTAGGACTAGGAGAGGTGGCCGGCCACCCTTCCCCCTCTTTCCCACTTGAGGAATCCTAGTTGGAATAGGATTGGAGGGGAGTCCTACTCCCGGAAGGAGTAGGACTCCTCCTGCGCCTCTCTCTCTTGGCCGGCGCCCCCTCCCCCCTTGGCTCCTTTATATACTGAGGTAGAGACACCCCAAAGACACACAAGTTGATCCACGTGATCTATTCCTTAGCCGTGTGCGGTGCCCCCTGCCACCATATACCTCGATAATACTGTAGCGGAGTTTAGGCGAAGCCCTGCTGCTGTAGTACATCAAGATCGTCACCACGCCGTCGTGCTGACGGAACTCTTCCCCGACACTTTGCTGGATCGGAGTCCGGGGATCGTCATCGAGCTGAACGTGTGCTCGAACTCGGAGGTGCCGTAGTTTCGGTGCTTGATCGGTTGGATCGTGAAGACGTACGACTACTTCCTCTACGTCGTGTCATCGCTTCCGCAGTCGGTCTGCGTTGGGTACGTAGACAACACTCTCCCCCTCGTTGCTATGCATCACATGATCTTGCGTGAGCGTAGGAAAATTTTGAAATTACTACGAAACCCAACAACCCCCTCAATAGAAAATAGTAATAGCGTGGGTATAAGATCTGCGCTACTACTAGATGGATAGTTGTAGCGCAGGTGGGACACACCGCGCTGCTGCTATGCCACCAACCGTGCTCCACGTTCTCACCGTCCACCCACCCATGTTTATCAAAAAAAAGTTCCACCCAAACCTCGATCCAGATCCCCTCCACCACCGGCCTCCTCTCCTCTCCCAATCCATGAGTGTGTGCAGCCCCGAGCGCTACAGCCGTCCCGCCAGGCCTCCGCACGACCGCCGCCACCGCCACCCTCGCCCCTCCCCTCACCACAAGACGACGAGAAGAGAATAGGTCAGGCAGTGGCTCTTAGTCCCAGATCCGCCAAGGGCTTGGACCTAGAACTCCATGTCCATGGCCGAGGGCCTGGACCTGGAGATCCACATCCATGGCCGAGGGCTAGGACCTGGAGCTCCACCTCCATGGCGTTGGCTGCATCTCCCCAATTGCGAGGTCGCGCGCCTGGACAGGACCTCCATCCGTCCGTCTACTTCTGCTCCGCTCGGCCGACGACGCCATGGCCGCCAGGGTACTCTCTCGATCTGCTTCCCTTCCCTTTTTTCCTTCCCTTCCCTCCCTCATGCGTAGCCTGCTTTGGTTTCCCAGCAGTGCATAGATGCAGACGCACACACACAGCAGCGTTGCTGACTTGTTGCATGAGGCAGCAGGCAAGGTGAGGTGAGGCAGGAGAGGACTACCCCAAGCGCCTACAAGCCCTCCTTCCTCCACAACAATGAACAGGTCCACTGGTACCCACCTTCATCTGATCCCCAATCTAATTTCTCTTCCTCTCTTGCAAAGAAAGGACAAATTTGATACTGTACCCGCCACTGTCGAGTCTCACATCCCATATCAATTCATCTTCTCATCTATCTCAGTGGTGAATTACTACTATTATTATTATACATGCCGTCCTGTAGGTAAATTTAACCTTTTAGCCCAAAGTATGTACTGTAGATCTGAAAGTACACTTCTCCAATTCTTCTTATTTAAATGTGGCCAACTTGTTCAAAGCAGAGTTGAGTTGAATGAATCATTAGGTTCAGTCCATTTTACTTGTTGCAGATAACGGATTGTAAACAATTTTGAGTTGCCCACAAGAGAAATAGAGGTTTGGAGTGACAACTGAAGCCGGCACAAACCGAAACTACCACAGGATGCATGTGAAAATCCACCTTATGCATATATTCATTTATTTTTTAACTTACTATTAAGAAAAACTTGAATATGAAAATGCATCTTCATTTTAATATTCTGCACAATATTGGATCATAGTTCACTCTTCATTTTATAGTTGTTTGCTTCGTGCTATTTAAATCACATATTGTAGTAAACTGAAAGATGCTCTTGTTTGGTCCTTGAATAAAATTTCACTAGGCCTATGCGCCATTGGACGGGGTCATCCTCCTATTCTAAAAAAATGCGTAGTTGGACTAGGTTTCTTTTTTGTTCAGTTAGAATCTTGATGTTGTGTTTCCCTATAAGTTAGCTAACTTCCCTTTTCTTGATGAAATTGTCAGGAGTGATGCTCTCTTCATATGTAATTCTATCAGAGATATGTTGGATGTTCATGCAGAGCCATGGACCATTCTATTCTTTGTGACCCCGACGACGGAGGCTACCAGGACAGAGCCGATGGCTCCGGCCAGCGAATGGAAGGCAGATGGCGAGTGGGTCACTGTATTCGGGTGAGGAAACCACGATGCTCTTCTTTACTTGTTTTTTGAGGAAGCTGTAGCATCCCGCATGCGCATGGTAGATTCAGTTGTCCAAGTGGGTAGTATCTTGATTTCCACTGGACATGTTGCCATGGAGCTAAAAACAATTGATGCTTTGCATAGGTTCATGGCCCTGCCATGTGCTTGCTCATGTCTATGTCCATGAGCAGCAAAATCAATCATTTAGTAGCACATCGTTCTTAGACCTTAGTACTTTCCCTAGCAACTGGATATACCGGACTCTATAGTGCTAGTGCACTTTCTTTTTTGTTAAGTTTGTACACCCTGCCTGAGAAAATAGTAGCCGTCACTTAGCTTTCTGTTGGGTGCCTTGTATAGGATTCACTTCCTCTGTTACCAGACGACATCCACTAGGTTGATGATCCTAAACAGCCTGGGAGAGTGAATGCTTCAATGCTCATCACATATGTGTATGTAGAGTCTGGACTACTTCATAATCTGTTTTCACCATTTGTACTACTAGATAAGCAGTAATTCTGAACATCTTTGTAGCTTGCAAAAACCAGATTGCAAGTAATTCTCAACATCTTTGTAGCTTGCAAGAACATACTTGAAATCAGTTGACACATGACCCCCGCGGCAGAAGGCACTGATTAATGCTAATGATTTAGTAACTACAAATTTCTGTATTTTTCTTTGCCTTGTCCTGCCCAGCAATGTATTCTATTTGTCTGCGAAGACTGAACTTGGTGCCAAACATTGCGGTGCAAAGTAAACACATCACCATGCCTGATGTCGTACTATATATAGCGAATAACCTAACAAGAAATCTGCTAACACACAAAGTAATTTAGTTCACATATGCATTTCTGTGTTTCTTTTGACTTTATGTTTTTCATATGCATTTGCCAAATCTATATATTTAGTTTGAATAGGCAGTGAGGAATTAACCATATATTTTCGGCATGAGCCCCTTTAAATTGCTAGATGAGAAGGAATCTTAACTTAATGGGTACTGTGAATTGTAATATACTATTTAGTTTAACTGATGCAATTTCCGTACTAACAAGTTTTCACTTTCCCGATGTGGGCGCAGGGGCGATCGACGCTAACTAGCGCGGCCCGGTGGGCATTGTGCTCTTCAACCATTTGGAGGCGGACTTTGCCGTGAAGCACGGTGGCCACGTCGAACAGACGATCGTCCAGGTGATTTTGACACCGGTGGTCTTCGAGGTGGAGGTCCTCGACGCCATCATCCGAGGGAGGGAGGATTCGGGTACATTGGCGTCTGAACTTTGAGCCTTGGTAGATACATCTAGAGAAGCGATCTGTTTAGGTTGGTGGTGGACCACTACAGGAGGTACTTCGATGATGGTTTTGTGTCTGATGTTAAATGGAACCTTGAGATGGTTCTGTGACGTTGTTTTGGTTTGCAGTGGATGTATTACTATTCACGAATACTACATCTAACTTTTATTTTTTTAATTCCTAAATTGTTAGTAGTAGCGTGGGGTAAAAGTGAGCGCTACTACTAGTTAGCTTAGTAGTAGCGTGGGTGTTAGCTTAGTAGTAGCGCGGGTTTAACCCACGCTACTACTAACTATTAGCTGTAGCGCGATACTAGTAGTGCGGGTCCCCATGCTGCTAGTAGCCATTTTACCCGCGCTACTAGTAGCCTTTTTCCTAGTAGTGATATACGCTGGAGGGAGAAATCCCTGGGTCTATAACCCTACTAATTGGCTTTGCGGACGGAACACTTCTCCCAATCACCGGGCTTAGGGCTACGGGAGCGAGAGGAGGAGCTGCGATGGCCGGCCATGTTGGAATGGATTTTTTTGAGCGCGCTTCGATGGATACTCGCTGTGGGAGGATGGTGTGGTTTGGATCTAAGAATCCCCATCTCTTTAATAGACAGTTTACTTACATGGCTAGGGTGGCAAATGTAAAAATGCCCTGGCTCCTCGCATTCGCTTGACACATGGAAGATAGCCCTTATTGGGCGCGGAAGCCAAGAAGTGCAACATTTATGGGGAGCTGGACACTACTCAGCAGCTATTCAGAATTTGGAGAGGAACCCGCCTTGCAATACCGAAGACAATCTGCGCGCCGGACTCATTGTCATTGAAGCCTGGTTCGGGGGCTACTGAGGGAGTCCAGGATTAGGGGGTCTCCGGACAGCCGGACTGTATCCTTTGGCCAGACTGTTGGACTATGAAGATACAAGATTGAAGACTTCGTCCCGTGTCCGGATGGTACTTTCCTTGGCGTGGAAGGCAAGCTTGGCAATACGGATATGTAGATCTCCTCCCTTGTAACCGACTCTGTGTAACCCTAGCCCCCTCCGGTGTCTATATAAACCGGAGGGTTTAGTCCGTAGGACAACAACAATCATACCATAGGCTAGCTTCTAGGGTTTAGCCTCTACGATCTCGTGGTAGATCAACTCTTGTAATACTCATATCATCAAGATCAATCAAGCAGAACGTAGGGTATTACCTCCATCGAGAGGGCCCGAACCTGGGTAAACATCGTGTCCCTTGCCTCCTGTTACCATCCGCCTTAGACGCACAGTTCAGGACCCCCTACCCGAGATCCGCCAGTTTTGACACCGACATCTTTTTTTATGGACTTACACTTTTTTCGTACGGAGTCTCATCCCGACGGACTTGTGGGGGAATTATAGTCTCCATCATCCTTTCCTCAGATGGCAATGCTCTAATAATGATGATCATCACACTTTTATTTGCTTACAACTCAAAAAATTACAACTCAATGCTTAGAACAAAATATGACTCTACGTGAATGCCTCCGGCGGTGTACCGGCATGTGCAATGACTCATGAGTGACATGTATGAAAGAATTATGAAGGTGGCTTTGCCACAAATACGATGTCAACTACTTGATCATGCAAAGCAATATGACAATGATGAAGCGTGTCATAATAAACGGAACGGTGGTAAGTTGCATGGCAATATATCTCGGAATGGCTATGGAAATGCCATAATAGGTAGGTATGGTGGCTGTTTTGACGAAAGTATATGGTGGGTTTATGGTACCGGCGAAAGTTGCGCGGTACTAGAGAGGCTAGCAATGGTGGAAGGGTGAGAGTGTGTATAATCCATGGACTCAACATTATTCATAAAGAACTCACATACTTATTGCAAAAATCTATTAGTTATCGAAACAAAGTACTACGCACATGCTCCTAGGGGGGTAGATTGGTAGGAAAAGACCATCGCTCATCCCTGACTGCCACTCATAAGGAAGACAATCAATAAATAAATCATGCTCCGACTTCATCACATAACGGTTCACCATACGTGCATGCTACGGGAATCATAAACTTTAACACAAGTATTTCTCAAATTCACAACTACTCAACTATCATGACTCTAATATCATCATCTTCATATCTCAAAACAATCATCAAGTATCAAATTTCTCATAGTATTCGATGCACTTTTTATGATAGTTTTTATTATACCCATCTTGGATGCCTATCATATTAGGACTAATTTTATAGCCAAAGCAAATTACCATGATTTTCTAGAGGACTCTCAAAATGATATAAGTGAAGCATGAGAGATTAATAATTTCTATAAAATAAAACCATCACCGTGCTCTAAAAATATATAAGTGAAGCACTAGAGCAAGATTGTCTAGCTCAAATGATATAAGTGAAGCACAAAGAGTATTCTAATAAATTCCGATTCATGCGTGTCTCTCCAACAGGTGTGTACATCAAGGAAGATTGTGGTAGACTAAAATCAAAGACTCAAATCATACCAGACGCTCCAAGCAGAACACATATCATGTGGTGAATAAAAATATAGCATCAAGTAAAGTTACCGATGGACGAAGACGAAAGAGGGGATGCCTTCCGGGGCATCCCCAAGCTTAGGATTTTAGTTGTCCTTGAATTTTACCTTGGGGTGCCTTGGGCATCCCCAAGCTTAGGCTCTTGACACTCCTTATTCCATAATCCATCAAATGTTTACCCAAAACTTGAAAACTTCACAACACAAAACTCAACAGAAAATCTCATGAGCTCTGTTAGTATAAGAAAACAAACCACCACTTAAGGTACTGTAATGAACTCATTCTTTATTTATATTGGTGTTAAACCTACTGTATTCCAACTTCTCTATGGTTCATACCCCCCGATACTACCCATAGATTCATCAAAATAAGCAAACAACACACGAAAATAGAATCTGTCAAAAACAGAACAGTCTGTAGTAATTTGTAGGTTTAGAATACTTATGTAACCCCAAAAATTCTGAAATAAATTGTTGGACGTGAGGAATTTGTCTATTAATCATCTTCAAAAAGAATCAACCTAATCGCACTCCCCAGTAAAAAATGGCAGCAAATCTCGTGAGCACTAAAGTTTCTGTTTTTTACAGCAAGATCGCAAAAACTCTCCCCAAGTCTTCCCAAAGGTTCTACTTGGCACAAACACTAATTAAAAGCATAAAAGCAAATCTAAACAGAAGCTATATGAATTATTCATTACTAAACAGGAACAAAAAACAAGAAATACAAATAAAATTGGGTTGCCTCCCAACAAGCGCTATCGTTTAACGCCCCTAGCTAGGCATTGATAATTTCAATGATGCTCACATGAAAGACAATAATTGAAGCACGAAAGAGAGCATCATAAAATACGTGACAAACACATCTAAGTCTAAAATACTTCCTATGCATAGGCATCTTATAGGAAAACAAATTATCATAGCAAGCAAAAACTAGCATATGCAAGGAAGCAGAAAGAAACAATAGCAATATCAACATAACGAGAGGTAATTTAGTAACATGAAAATTTATACAATCATATTTTCCTGTCTCATAATAATTACATGTGGGATCATAAGCAAATTCAACAAAATAGCTATCACATAAAATATTTTCAACACGATCCACATGCATGCAAAGTTGACACTCTTCCAAAATAGTGGGATTAACATTAACTAAAGTCATGGCCTCTCCAAACCCACTTTTATTAAAAATTTCATAAGATTGAACATTCTCCAAATATGTGGGATCTAAAGTTGACAATCTTCCAAACCCACTTTCAATAATATTTCAAACACTATTGTCAATCTCATATTCATCATGGGGCTTAAATAAATTTTCAAGATCATAAGAAGAATCACCCCAATCATGATCATTACAACAAGTAGAGGACATAGCAAAACTAGCATCCCCAAGCTTAGGGTTTTGCATATTATTAGCACATTTGACATTAATAGAATTTATAATAACATCATTGCAATCATGCTTTTCATCAAAGGAACTATCAGGTATGGGTGCAATAGCAACGATCTCATGTTTAACATAAGGAACTATAGCAAATTCATCTTCATAAATATTGGCATCATGGCCACAAGAATAGCAAGCACCATGTTCATCAAGGGATATTTCAATCAAATCATCGGAATCATAATTATCTATATATTCATGCATATCATTATTTTCTTCCAAAGCAACGGTCATTCTTTCAATAAATTCTTTGACATATACATTATGAGCATAGTTTTCATAGCAATATTTAAGTATGTCAAGATTTTCAGATTCATAGAGAGTAATATCATACTTTTCAATCAAAGAAGCAACTTCATAAGCACCCTTAAAAGCAACAAATTCTTCAATTTGTTCGATATCGTAGTAACTATAAACACCCTTTGCATAAGAAGATAAGGTTTCATTTTCAATAAACTCACATAGGTAGGGAAGGTGTTTTTAGGGTTCTTAGAGCAACAAGTAAAATCACGAATTTCACAAAGATTCCAAGCATAACACAGCAATCTGTTTATTTGATCCCATAAGAGTTTCCCTTTTTCAGACAAACGGTGACGCACAAAATGAGCATGCTCGTCTAAAGATTTCCTATCAACTAGGCTAGTTGGGGTTTCAGCACGAGCGCATAAGGACCGAAGATGATCCAAGTAGAACACTTTAAGTGGATCCATATCAATAGATTTTTAGCGAGCAAAGATGCAAGCAAATAGAAGGCATGTGGAAACACAAACAAAAAGACATACGGGAAGAGGGCGAAGAAAAGGCAAAGGCAAAGGTGAAGTGGGGGAGAGGAAAACGAGAGGCAAATGGCAAATAATGTAATGCGAGGGATAAGAGTTTGTGATGGGTACTTGGTTTGTCTTGACTTGTGTGTAGATCTCCTCGGCAACGGTGCCAGAAATGGCTTGTTGACGGGAGATCAAATCTTGACTTGACTTGGTGCAACCTCCCCGGCAACGGCGCCAGAAATCCTTCTTGCTACCTCTTGAGCACTGCGTTGGTTTTCCCTTGAAGAGGAAAGGGTGATGCAGCAAAGTAGCATAAGTATTTCCCTCAGTTTTTGAGAACCAAGGTATTAATCCAGTAGGAGATTACACGCAAGTCCCTCGTACCTGCACAAACAAACAAGAACCTCGCAACCAACACGATAAAGGGGTTGTCAATCCCTTCACGGTCACTTACGAAAGTGAGATCTGATAGAGATAATAAGATAAATATTTTTGGTATTTTCGTGGTGTAGATTGCAAAATAAAGATTAAAAAAATTGGAAACTTATATGATGGACAATATACCCGGGGGCCATAGGTTTCACTAGTGGCTTCTCTCAAGATAGCATAAGTATTACGGTGGGTAAACAAATTATTGTCGATCAATTGATAGAAAAGTGCATAATTATGAGAATATCTAGGCATGATCATGTATATAGGCATCACGTCCGCAACAAGTAAACCGAAACGATTCTGCATCTACTACTATTACTCAACACATCGACCGCTATCCAGCATGCATCTAGAGTATTAAGTTCATAAGAACAGAGTAACGCATTAGGCAAGATGACATGATGTAGAGGGATAAACTCAAGCAATATGATATATACCCCATCTTTTTATCCTTGATGGCAACAATACAATACGTGCCTTGGTGCCCCTGTTGTCAATGGGAAAGGACACCGCAAGATTGAACCCAAAGCTAAGCACTTCTCCCATTGCAAGAAAGATCAATCTAGTAGGCTAAACCAAACTGATAATTCGAAGAGACTTGAAAAGATATTTAAATCATGCATAAAAGATTTCAGAGAAGAATCAAATATTGTTCATAGATAATCTTGATCATAAACCCACAATTCATCGGATCTCGACAAACACACCGCAAAAAGAATTACATCGAATAGATCTCCAAGAAGATCAAGGAGAACTTTGTATTGAGATCCAAAGAGAGAGAAGAAGCCATCTAGCTAATAACTATGGCCCCAAAGGTCTGTGGTAAACTACTCACACATCATCGGAGAGACTATGGTGTTGATGTAGAAGCCCTCCGTGATCGATTCCCCCTCCGGTGGAGCTCCGAAAAAGGCCCCAAGATTGGATCTCTTGGGTACAGAAGGTTGCAGCAGTGGAAATAGGGTTTCGTGGTGCTCTCGGATGTTTTTGGGGTATATGGGTATATACAGGAGGAAGGAGTACGTCGGTGGAGCTGCAAGGGGCCCACGAGGGTGGGGGCGCTTGCCCCCTTGGGCGCGCCCCTGCCTCGTGGCCTCCTCGCTTCTTTCTTGACAGCCACTCCAAGTCTCCTGGATCACGTTTATTCCAAAAATAACTCTCCCAAAGGTTTCATTCCGTTTGATATTCCTTTTCTGTGAAACACTGAAATAGGCAAAAAAAACCAGCAATTTGCACTGGGCCTTTGGTTAGTAGGTTAGTCCCAGAAATAATATAAAAAGGTAATTTAAAGCTCATTAAACATCCAAAACAGATAATATAATAGCATGGAACAATAAAAAATTATAGATACGTTGGACACGTATCAGAGTGATCATCATGTTGGCCAACACCCTTGGTCTCAACTTCAATCACCTTTGCTCCATTGTCGGTAACACCCTTGTTAATATTCATGTTCTTACTAGCACTGGAATGGTAGTAGTTCGTAATGGCCGTCATTGCATCAGAATTCCTGGAGTGGCACACTTGTTGCCACTCCTATGCCTAACCATTTTTCCATCGAGCATGGACAATTGCATTATGTTGCACAGGAAGGATATGCAACTTTTGACCAAGAAGGGCCAGAACCAGAACAACTAGATGAAGAAGAACTCACCCCCGATGAAGAAGAGGAGCAGCCACAACAAGGAGCCTACACCACCTATGCGGACCTCTACATCCTCCAAGACCCTATCCAAGACACGAGCAACCTCGCCGAATCTCTCTGAGGCACGTCTGCCTACATGAAGATGAACTTCTCTAATTGGAGCCAAGGGTGGGCTCCTGACCAACCGCCACAATGATCTTGCCGGGTTGGGCTTGCGAAAGCCTAAGCTTGGAGGAGGTTATCACCACTTCTACATCAAGATGTGGCGGTATTTGAATAAACTGTAATGAGGTTGTACTTAAGCTCGAGGAGCTTAAAAACACTTGTGTGGTTTGCTCCAATACTTTGCCTTTTTATTTTTTATTTTTTGCCTTTTGCTTTTATTTTTCTTTTACCTTTGCAATTTTTTGTTTGCAAGTTCTTGGCGCAGCAGTAAAGCTATTGC
Source organism: Triticum urartu (assembly GCF_056163025.1). Classification (NCBI taxonomy): domain Eukaryota; kingdom Viridiplantae; phylum Streptophyta; class Magnoliopsida; order Poales; family Poaceae; genus Triticum; species Triticum urartu. The sequence continues at coordinate 51,800,711 of NC_141875.1, forward strand.
CTTGTGACCATGAGGTCACGGGTTCGAGTCCTAGAAACAGCCTCCTGCATAAATGTAGGGAAAGGTTGCGTACTATAGGCCCAAAGTTGTAGGACCCTTGCCTGGACCCTGCGTAAGCAGGAACTACGTGCATGGGGCTGCCCTTTTTTAAGTTAGTTTTCAAAAAAGCAAAAACCAAAGAAATATACTAAGCTTCGCTTTGCTCATGTTCTTTATCTTGCCCTTTCGAGTCTGTTTGCATTTTGTTTTTGGAGAAGTTGATCAATGCCGGACAACGAGGAATGCAAGAGTAAGGAAGAGAAGTGTATAAATTTGCAACCATGAAGGTATGTCCTACGACCCCCGTCTTTTGCACTTGAAATGCTTAGAGTAGATGTAGTAGTAGTATGTGTGTGATACGTCCATTTTGCATCATGCTTTTATATCGATATTTATTGCATTATGGGCTGTTATTACACATTATGTCATAATACTTATGCCTTTTCTCTCTTATTTTACAAGGTTTACATGAAGAGGGAGAATGCCGGCAGCTGGAATTCTAGGCTGGAAAATGAGCAAATATTATAGACCTATTCTGCACAACTCCAAAAGTCCTGAAACTCCACGAAAGTCAGTTTTGGAATATATAAAAAATATTGGGCGAAGGAAGCACCAGAGGGGGGCCAGCCACCATCAATGGGGTGGAGGGCACGCCCCCTGCCTCGTGGGCCACTTGGAAGCCCCCCAATGCCCATCTTCTGGTATAAGGTGTCTTTTGCCCTGGAAAAAAATCATAAGAAAGTTTTCGGGACGAAGCGCCACCATCTCGAGGCGGAACCTTGTCGGAACCAATCTAGGGCTCCAGCGAGCTGTTCTGCCAGGAAACATCCCTCCGAGAGGGGGAAATCATCACCATCGTCATCACCATCGATCCTCTCATCGGGAGGGGGTCAATCTCCATCAACATCTTCACCAGCACCATCTCCTCTAAAACCCTAGTTCATCTCTTGTATCCGATCTTTGTCTCAAAACCTCAGATTGGTACCTGTGGGTTGCTAGTAGTGTTGATTACTCCTTGTAGTTGATGCTAGTTGGTTTATTCGGTGGAACATTATATGTTCAGATCCTTTATGCATATTAATACCCCTCTGATTATGAACATGAATATGATTTGTGAGTAGTTGCGTTTGTTCCTGAGGACATGGGAGAATTCTTGCTATAAGTAGTCATGTGAATTTGGTATTCGTTCGATATTTTGATGAGATGTATGTTGTCTTTCCTCTAGTGGTGTTATGTGAACGTTGACTACATGACACTTCACCATTGTTTGGGCCTAGGGGAAGGCATTGGGAAGTAATAAGTAGATGATGGGTTGCTAGAGTGATAGAAGCTTAAACCCTAGTTTATGTGTTGCTTCGTAAGGGGATGATTTGGATCCATATGTTTCATGCTATGGTTAGTGAGGGAGTCCTGGATTAGGGGGTGTTCGGGTAGCCGGACTATACCTTCAGCCGGACTCCTGGACTATGAAGATACAAGATTGAAGACTCTGTCCCGTGTCCGGAGGGGACTTTCCTTGGCGTGGAAGGCAAGCTTGGCGGTGCGGATATTCAAGATCTCCTACCATTGTAACCGACTCTATGTAACCCTAACCCTATCCGGTGTCTATATAAACCGGAGGGTTGTAGTCCGTAGGACATCAACTCCATATACAACAATCATACCATAGGCTAGCTTCTAGGGTTTAGCCTCCTTGATCTCGTGGTAGATCTACTCTTGTACTACCCATATCATCAATATTAATCAAGTGGGACGTAGGGTTTTACCTCCATCAAGAGGGCCCGAACCTGGGTAAAACATCGTGTTCCCTGCCTCCTGTTACCATCCGGCCTAGACGCACAGTTCGGGACCCCCTACGCGAGATCCGCCAGTTTTGACACCGGCATTGGTGCTTTCATTGAGAGTTCCTCTGTGTCGTCGCCTTTAGGCCCGATGGCTCCTTTGATCATCAACAACGATGCGGTCTAGGGTGAGACTTTTCTCCCCGGACAGATCTTCGTCTTCGGCGGCTTTGCTCTGCGGGCCAATTCGCTTGGCCACCTAGAGCAGATCGAAAGCTACGCCCCTGGCCATCAAGTCAGGTTTGGAAGCTTAAACTACACGGCTGACATCCGCGGAGACTTGATCTTCGACGGGTTCGAGCCACGGCCAAGCGCGCCACACTATCTCGAGGGGCATGATCTAGCTCTGCCTCCGGACAGTGTCCTGGAGGCCACACACGCATCGGTTCTGACCCCTAACTCGGAGCTTATTGCGCCAATCGAGGATGAGCGGTTGGACGCCACCTCGGGGGCTTCGATCTCAAAGGCGATCGAGCCGAACGCTAGCCCCGCACTCTGCATGATCCGTGACTCTGAGGATCCGGACTCCTTTCCGAACTCCGAACCCCCCGCGCCCCTGCCGATCGAATCCGATTGGGCGCCGATAATGGAGTCCACCGCCGCAGACATCTTTCAGCACTCGCCTTTTGGCGACATCCTGAATTCTCTTAAGTCTCTCTCTTTATCAAGAGAGCCCTGGCCGGATTACGGTCAGCGAGGGTGGGATACGGACGATGAAGAAATTCAAAGCCCACCCACCACCCACTTCGTAGCCACTGTCGACGATTTAACCTACATGCTTGACTTCGGCTCCGAAGACATCGACGGTATGGACGACGATGTAGGAGACGAACAGGAACCAGCACCTGTAGGGCGCTGGAAGGCCACCTCGTCATATGACATATATATGGTGGATACTCCAAAAGATGGAGATGGCGATGGAACAGTGGGGGATGACACCTCCAAGAAACAGCCAAAGCGCCGGCGCCAGCGGCGCCGCTCTAAATCCCGCCAAAGCAAAAAACGGTGATTCCGGCACGGGAGATAATACTACCCCGGATAGCACCGAAGAACACCCACCTCAGCAAGATTCGGCACAGGAAGATGGAGAAGCTAGCCCTCATGAGAGAGCGGCGGACCGAGAGGTCGAGGATGATAATTATACGCCTCCCTCCGAAGACGAGGCAAGCCTCGATGACGACGAATTCGTCATACCATCAGACCCCGCCGAACAAGAGCGTTTTAAACGTAGGCTTTTAGCCACGGCAAGCAGCCTCAAGAAAAAGCAGCAACAGCTTAGAGCTGCCCAAGATTTGCTAGATGACAGATGGACTGAAGTCCTTGCGGCCGAAGAGTATGAACTCGAACGCCCCTCCAAGAGTTACCCAAAGCGCAGGCCGCTACCCCGATCAGAGGAGGAAGCACCTACATCACCAGCGCATGACATGGCAGACCGGCCACCTCGCGGCCGCGACAGAGAGGCCTCTCGGCCCTCCACCCAAGCCATGCCCCGACGCCGCTCAACTAAGGCACGGGAAAATGCGCCAGACCTGCGAGACGTACTGGAGGATAAGGCAAAACAAACAAGATCGATCTACGGATCGCGCAGGAGCCCTACGGCACGTGACGATGATCTTCACTCCAGATACAACAAATCCGGCCGGGCCGAACACAACAGACATAGCTCTTCCAAGCTGCGTCGTGATATAGCCCAGTACAGAGGCGCCGCACACCCGCTATCCTTCACGAATGAAGTAATGGATCATAAAATCCCAGAGGGTTTCAAACCCGTAAACATCGAATCATACGATGGCAAAACAGATCCGGCGGTATGGATCGAGGATTATCTCCTTCACATCCACATGGCACGCGGCGATGATCTACACGCCATCAAATACCTCCCGCTCAAACTTAAAGGACCGGCCCGGCATTGGCTTAACAGCTTGCCAGCAGACTCAATCGGTTCTTGGGAGGACCTGGAAGCCACATTCCTCGACAAATTCCAGGGCACTTACGTGCGACCACCAGATGCCGATGACTTAAGCCACATAATTCAGCAGCCAGAGGAATCGGCCAGACAATTCTGGACACGGTTCCTAACAAAGAAAAACCAGATAGTCGACTGTCCGGACGCAGAGGCCCTAGCAGCCTTCAAGCATAACATCCGCGACGAATGGCTTGCCCGGCACCTGGGACAGGAAAAGCCGAAATCTATGGCAGCCCTCACGACACTCATGACCCGCTTTTGCACGGGAGAAGACAGCTGGCTAGCTCACAGTAACAACTTATCAAAGAACCCTGGTAATTCGGATACCAAGGACAAAAGTGGCAGGACACGTCAGAATAAGCAAAAATGCCGCGTTAGCAGCGACAGCAATGAAGACACGGCAGTCAATGCCGGATTCAAAGGCTATAAATCTGGTCAGCGGAAAAAGCCATTCAAAAAGAATACTCAGGGCCCGTCCAGTTTGGACCGAATACTCGACCGCTTGTGCCAGATACATGGCACCCCCGAAAGGCCAGCCAATCACACTAACAGAGATTGTTGGGTGTTCAAGCAGGTAGGCAAATTAAGAGCCGAAAACACAGACAAGGGGTTGCACAGCGACGACGAGGAGGAGCCCAAGCCGCCGAACAACAATGGACAGAAGGGCTTTCCCCCACAAGTGTGGACGGTGAACATGATATACGCAACCCACATTCCCAAGCGGGAGCGGAAGCGTGCGCTACGGGACGTATACGCGATGGAGCCAGTCGCCCCAAAGTTCAACCCATGGTCCTCCTCCCCGATCACTTTTGATCGAAGGGACCATCCCACTAGCATCCGTCATGGCGGCTTCGCCGCATTGGTTCTCGACCCAATCATCGACGGATTTCATCTCACAAGAGTCCTCATGGACGGCGGCAGTAGCCTGAACCTGCTTTATCAGGATACAGTGCGGAAAATGGGCATAGATCCCTCAAGAATTAAGCCCACAAAAACAACCTTTAAAGGCGTTATACCAAGTGTAGAAGCCAACTGTACAGGCTCAGTAACACTTGACGTGGTCTTCAGATCCCCAGACAATTTCTGAAGCGAAGAGTTAATCTTCGATATAGTCCCGTTTCGCAGTGGCTATCACACCCTGCTCGGACGAACCGCATTCGCAAAGTTCAATGCGGTGCCACACTACGCATATCTCAAGCTCAAGATGCCAGGCCCTCGAGGAGTAATCACAGTCAATGGAAACACCGAATGCTCCCTCCGTACGGAGGAGCACACGGCGGCTCTCACAGCGGAGGTACAAAGTAGCCTTCTCAGGCAATTCTCCAGTCCGGCTATTAAAAAGCCAGACACTACCAAGCGCGCCCGGAGTAACCCACAGCAGGACCGCCTGGCACACTCTGAGCAAGCGTAGCAATGCGGCCCCAACCCCAGCTCTCGCGACATAGCGAAACCAGTACCTCGCGTACATAACTACGCCCTTGAAATACCATGGGCACAGGGGAAGGGGCACAATAACGGCATGCCCAAAATACAGCTTAAAACGTACTAGGGGCTGCCGGATTCTTTTTTTAATTTTTTCTTACTTTCAGGACTCCATACTTCGAACGACCTATTCGGCAATTCGACTGCCACACAAACGATGCAAGATCCAGGGAGGCAGACAAGCCATGCCGCATTATGGAACTCCCAGGTGGTCTCTGTTACGAGCGGTATACCTGTTTTAAATACAATTCCGCGGCCTGCCCTTGGTCAGGACATACTAAATAGTCCAATATCTTTTGCTTACCGCACTATTTGTATCGTTCGGCTTTGATAAATAGCCTCTCTATAAACAATGCATAGCTTTCTGTCTATTTTTTGCATTATCTTCTTTTCACATATATGTTTATTAAATGACATGATTGCACCCGTACACCATGGTACGGCAAACACGCCAGGGGCTTCAGTACCCCTCATAATGGTGTGAGAAGTCCGTACACTTTCACAAGTGCGGCACCCCGAACTTATAGCACTATATGCATCGGCTCCGAATCATGATTTGGGTCAATAGTTGGGTTTGCCCGGCTCCTATGTTTTGGTGCCTTACGTTCCGCTCTATCGGCTAAGGTAGCACTAGGAGAACCACTGCGATTGTGCCCCGGTTAAGCTGGGTTAAGCACCTCAGTGGAGAAAGCTAAAACTGACTGTCATGATGTGGCGAGAGACCGGTCGCTGTTCGAGAGGTTTTTCGAGTCCCTAAAGACTTATGCCGCTTCGAGCGAGGAGCTGGCTTTGTCCGGCCAAGGCGTGGATAGCGCCCCGAACTTGGTCTTCCAAACTAGGGGCTTCGCCGAAATTTAAAATTATAGAGTTCTATGGCTAAGTGAGAGTGTTCAAGCATTATAGTCCAATTGCCTGGTTCATTGTGCTGAGCGCCTCCCTCGAAAGACCCAACTATGGGAAAAAGAGCGCTCAGGTTTATCCCGAACACCCCAGCACTAGTGGCATGGGGGCAGAAGCCGACGACTGGCCATCTCTCAATTTTTGATAAACGGCCGCACAGAAAGTAATATTTTAAATTCAATAAGCATTGCTTAGCGCATATGAACAAGTTTTCAGCGCACAGGATAAACACGAGCGAGTTCATTCAAAAATCACATCCTTGGTACATTCATCCGCCACAAGGCGGGCGCCTGCAAGAACATCCTTGTAGTAGTTCTCGGGCTTGCGATGCTCCTTCCCCGGCGGTGGCCCGTCCTTCACAAGCTTTGCACCGTCCAGCTTACCCTAGTGCACCTTTGCACGGGCAAGGGCCCGACGGGCACCTTCGATGTAGACGGAGCGCTTGATGACCTCGAGCCTCGGACAGGCCTCCACCAGCCGCCGCACCAGCCCGAAATAGCTCCCAGGCAGGGCCTCTCCGGGCCACAGCCGAACTATGAAGCCCTTCATGGCCTGTTCGGCCGCCTTGTGGAGCTCGACCAGCTATTTCAGCTGGTCGCTCAAGGGCACAGGGTGTCCGGCCTCAGAATACTAAGACCAGAACACCTTCTCCGTCGAGCTACCCTCTTCAGCTTGGTAGAATGCGACGGCGGCGGATACGCTACGGGGAAGATCTGCGAATGCCCCTGGAGAGCTCCGGATTCGGGTAAGTAACAAGTAGTTCACTTTTATATTTCTGCTTTGCATAAAGAATGCCTTACCCGCTGCTATCTTCCTCATCTCCTCCAACTCTTGGAGGGCCTTTTGGGCTTCGGCCTTGGCAGACTTGGCAGCCTCTAGGGCCGTCGCAAGCTCGGATGCTTGCGCCTTCGACTCAAGCTCCAAACTCTCATGTTTTTTCATGAGAGCCTGAAGCTCTTGCTGCACCTCGCCGACCTGAGCCCCAAGTCTGTCTCGCTCGGTGCGCTCCGCGGCCGTTTTATTTTCGGCCTTAAACAGCGCCTGCTTAAGGGTCGCCACCTCAGTCGTGGCCCCTACAATAAGCAGTACAATCCTGTTATTCTTTTTGCAATCAAGCCTTTTTATAGGCACTTTTTCTGTAAGGTATTTCTTACCTTCTTTCTCCTCGAGCCGCCGCTTGGCAAGACCGAACTCTTGCTCGGTCCGCTCGAGGTCCTGCTTCAGGACACCCACCTCCGCAGTCAGTGCGGTGGTGGATAGCAGTGAAGCCTGCATACGCATATTGACTCTTTTTTTTAGACTCCTGCGAAATTTAATAGATCCTCTATTCGGCTTTTCTTTCCGAATGCCAAATAGAGCATCAGGGGCTACTATCTATGCGGTAATATTTTTACATATTTTTACTTACCTCGAAGCCTGTTAGAAGGCTAGCGCAAGCTTCAGTCAGTCCGCTCTTGGCGGACTGAACCTTCTGGATCACCGTACTCATAATAGTACGGTGCCCCTCGTCGATGGAGGCGTCGTCAAGCACCTCCAGCAGATTGTCCGGCACCTCCGGTTGGACAGAGGCCGCCGGCTCAGAAGGCTTGCTCCTCTTGGAAGGAGTTCTCCTACCGCGGTCCGGAACTGTGGAAGATTCCAGCGCGGTGTCCGGCACAAAGCCGGACTTGGAGCCCTGGGGAGCCTTATCCCCTTCACTCTTGGAGTCCGGGAGGTTGCCTTGCGGATCCTCCAGGACCACCTCCTCCTGCCCCGGGGCTTGTCGCGACGCCACTTCAGCGTCGTCCGCAGTGTGGGGGGAGACAGCGGGCGGAACTGAGTTCACGTCCGATGAGTCCAGGGAGTCGCCCGATGATTCGTCGAATTCGGCCCGGGGCGGACTACATAATTACATTCGACATTAGGGAAAGCTGCGCAACGAAGGAACATCATGAGTTACTCTGATATCCGAACTTACGATTTCGCCGGACGCTTGGCCCTGTTTGGCCACTCCTCTTTGCCCTCTTCGGCATCGGGGGCATAGTTCGGCGGAGGGGTCTTCCATTTCCTAGACCCCTCCGCCTCCCCCGTTGGGGCGGCCTTCCTCTTCTCTCCTCCCTCTACTGGGGGGGAGAGTTTTCTTCTTCCTCCTCCTCGTTTTCACGGGAGGAGGGCTTCTCGGACTCGTCAGATGACGAGTCCGACACCACCACGTTGCGGGCACTCTTTCGAGTCCCCGTGGTCTTCTTCTTCTTGGCCTTCTTCTCCGGCACCACATAAGGCGCCGGAGCCAGCAGCTTCACTAGTAGAGCTGGGGCTGGGTCTTCGGGCAGCAGAGCCGGACAGTTAATCGGTCCGGATATCGCCCGCCAAGCCTGTCAAAGGTAAGGGAGTTTAGATCCCGCATGGAGTCAAACTATGAAAAAAGCTTAACATCCTGTAAAAGGTGTAGATGGCCTACCTCGCTAGCGTGACGCTGCGAGCTGTATCCGCGGTCCTCGGAAGCGGATGCGGGAGCCTCGGCGCCCTTGAATAGCATCTTCCAGGCGTCTTCGTATGTCGTGTCGAAGAGCCTGCTGAGGGTTTGATGCTGCGCCGGGTCGAACTCCCACAGATTGAAATCCCGTTGTTGGCATGGGAGGATCCGGCGGACGAGCATAACCTGGATTACATTAACAAGCTGGATTGGCTTGTTCACCAGGGACTGGATGCATGTTTGCAGTCCGGTCACCTCTTTTTCGTCACCCCATGACAGGCCCGTCTCTTTCCAAGACATAAGCCGCGTGGGGGGTCCGGATCGGAACTCGGGGGCTGCGGTCCATTTCGGATCACGCGGCTCGGTGATGTAAAACCACCCGGGTTGCCATCCCTTTAGGGTCTCCACAAAAGAGCCCTCGAACCATAGGACGTTGGCCATCTTGCCCGCCATGGCGCCTCCGCACTCCGCCTGGCTGCCGCGCACCACCTTGGGCTTGATGTTGAAGGTCTTGAGCCAGAGGCCGAAAAGAGGGCGGACGTGGAGAAAAGCCTCGCGCACGACGATAAACGCCGAGATGTTGAGGATGAAGTTTGGGGCCAGATCGTGGAAATCCAGGCTGTAGTAGAACATGAGCCCCCGGACAAATGGGTGGAGTGGAAAACCCAGTCCGCGGAGGAAGTGGGGGAGAAATACTACCCTCTCATGGGGCCTTGGGGTGGGGAGAAGCTGCCCCTTTTCGGGAAGCCGGTGCGCGATGTCCTTGGACAGGTATCCGGCCTTCCTTAGCTTCTTGACTTGGCCCTCCGTGGCGGAGGAGACCATCCACTTGCCTCCCGCTCCGGACATTGCTGGAGAAGGTTGAGGTGGGAAGTGTGGGCTTGGGCACTGGAGCTCGAGTGCGCAGGAGATGGATAGGCAAAGGAGGAAGAAGGCATAGGTAAAAAGGTGGATCCTTATCCCCTTATATGGGCGGATGCGGTTGTGCGTCCCCACCTGCCTAGTAAAACTCACTTGCCTCCCAAGCGCCGTGATAAGTGGCGCGGTTGGGTTACCCACGTCCGTATTGATGAGAATCCCGCAAAAGGGGGGTACACGATCTCTGCTTTGACAAGACGTGCCAAGGAAACCGCCTCGCAAAACACGCTGAGGTGGAAAAGCGAAAACGATTCGAGTAAAGGACTTGGCCGTAGTGTGATGACGCACTGCGGAATACGTCAGCAGATTTGATTTGTGTTAATATTATTCTCTCTATGGCAATATGTGGAAGCTTATTTTGCAGAGCTGGACACTACTCTTGGTGTTTACAATGTTCTATGAAGGACTTGGAGGAGGAACCCGCCTTGCAATGCCGAAGACAATTTGCGCGCCGGACTCGTCGTCATTGAAGCCTGGTTCAGGGGCTACTGAGGGAGTCCTGGATTAGGGGGTGTTCGGGTAGCCGGACTATACCTTCAGCCGGACTCCTGGACTGTGAAGATACAAGATTGAAGACTCTGTCCCGTGTCCGGAGGGGACTTTCCTTGGCGTGGAAGGCAAGCTTGGCGGTGCGGATATTCAAGATCTCCTACCATTGTAACCGACTCTATGTAACCCTAACCCTAACCGGTGTCTATATAAACCGGAGGGTTGTAGTCCGTAGGACATCAACTCCATATACAACAATCATACCATAGGCTAGCTTATAGGGTTTAGCCTCCTTGATCTCGTGGTAGATCTACTCTTGTACTACCCATATCATCAATATTAATCAAGCAGGACGTAGGGTTTTACCTCCATCAAGAGGGCCCGAACCTGGGTAAAACATCGTGTTCCCTGCCTCCTGTTACCATCCGGCCTAGACGCACAGTTCGGGACCCCCTACCCGAGATCCGCCGGTTTTGACATCGACAGTTAGGTTTACCTTAATTCTTCTTTCATAGTTGTGGATGCTTGCGAGGGGGGTTAATCATAATTGGGATGCTTGTCCAAGAAAGGGCAGTACCCAAGCACCGGTCCACCCACATATCAAATTATCAAAGTAACGAACGTGAATCATATGAGCATGATGAAAACTAGCTTAACGATAATTCCCATGTGTCCTCGGGAGCGCTTTCCTTTATATAAGAGTTTGTCCAGGCTTGTCCTTTGCTTCAAAAAGGATAGGGGCACCTTGCTGCACCTTGTTTACTTTTGTTACTTGTTACCCATTGCGAATTACCTTATCACAAAACTATCTGTTACCGATAATTTTAGTGCTTGCAGAGAATACCTTACTGAAAACCGCTTGTCATTTCCTTCTGCTCCTCGTTGGGTTCGACACGCTTACTTATTGAAATGACTACGATAGATCCCCTATACTTGTGGTTGATTATGCTAATTACATTGTTGCTAAATTTATACCACCTAGTTTCACATACCAGCAAAATAAAAAGTTTTTCTATGATTTAAGACATTACTTCTAGGATGACCCACACCTTTATAAAGAAGGAGTAGATGGTGTTATTAGATGTTGTGTACCTGAGCATGAACAGGAACAGATCCTACGCAAGTGTCACTCCGAGGCTTATGGAGGACACCACGCTGGAGATAGAACTGCACATAAGGTATTGCAATCCGGTTTTTATTGGCCTACTCTTTTCAAAGATGCCCCTAAGTTTGTCTTGTCTTGTGATGAATGTCAAATAATTGGTAATATTAGTAGACGTCAAGAAATGCCTATGAACTATTCACTTGTTATTGAACCATTTGATGTTTGGGGCTTTGATTATATTGGATTGTTTCCTTCCTCTAATGGGTATACACATATTTTAGTTGCTGTTGATTACGTTACTAAGTGGGTAGAAGCTATTCCAACTAGTAGTGCTGATCATAACACCTCTATTAAGATGCTTAAAGAAGTTATTTTTCCGAGGTTTGGAGTTCCTAGATACTTAATGACTGATGGTGGTTCACATTTTATTCATGGTGCTTTTCGTAAAATGCTTGCTAAGTATGATGTTAATCATAGAATTGCATCTCCATACCACCCACATTCTAATGGTCAAGTAGAACTGAGTAATAGAGCGATTAAACTAGTTTTGCAAAAGACTGTTAATATATCTAGAAAGAATTGGTCCAAGAAACTTGATGATGCATTATGGGCCTATAGAACTGCATATAAAAATCCTATGGGCATGTCTCCGTATAAAATGATTTATGGAAAAGCATGTCACTTACCTCTCGAACTAGAAGATAAGGCATATTGGGCCATTAAAGAGCTCAATTATGATTTCAAACTTGACGGTGAGAAGAGACTATTTGACATTAGCTCACTTGATGAGTGGAGAACCAAGGCCTATGAGAATGCCAAACTGTTTAAAGAAAATGCCTATGAGAACCCACACCTTTATACAACTCTCATTTAAGATTTTTTGCAGGAAAACTCCTCTCTAAATGGGAAGGTCCTTCCGGTGCCATAAAAATCAACAACTTCGAAGGCACAAATCCAAAGGTGGTGAACGGTCAAAAAATCAAACATTATATCTCAGGTAATCCCATAAATGCTGAAACCAATGTTATTGATACCGTAACCCCGGAGGAGTACATAAGGGACACTTTTCAGAACGTTTCAGACTCCGAAAAGGAATAGGTATGTGGTACGGTAAGTAAACCGACTCCAAAACAGTTCTAATAGCAATTTTTCTTCGTTTTGGAATATTTAAGAAAATAGGAAAATAAGAAGTAGTCCGGAAAGGACACGAGGCATCCACGAGGGTGGAGGGCACGCCCTACCCCCTGGGCGCGCCCCTTGCCTCGTGGGCACCTCGTGTGCCCCCCGCATTCCATTTTCTTGCACGATACTTCTTTCGGTCGGTAAAAATTCATTATAAAATCTCCCGAAGCTTTTGACCACCGTACCACGACACAATCCTCCGTTTTTGTTTTGAGTTGTTTCTACAGCATATTTAGAGCAAGATGTCATCTCAAGACTCCGACGGAGAGAGCTATGTCTCACATCCCATTGCTGACCCAAAGACCTTTGGGGACCTATCTCCTTATGGTCGAACTACGTATGATGAGGAGGATGCTCATTTTATGAGGATCGATGATTCAAGTTCGGAGGAGGAGGATGTTCCTCTACCTCAACCTGGGGATATGCACGTGAAGTTCAAGAAGTCTAGTCTTCCGAAGAGGGCTAACCCGTCTAATAACAGATCTATTCCTTCTCATTTTCGACAGAAGAGCAAAGGAGATTTATGTGACAAGATCTTGCAGCTGGAGTTGGAGGTCAATGATTTAAAGGAGGAAATTGCTCTCCTCACTACAATATGAAAAGGCTGAAGGCACAATTGTCATCACCACCACCATCTTCTTCACCACCAAAGGAGAACTGAGCATCGGGTATGGGCACTCCCCTTGGCAACTCCCAACTTGGGGGAGGTGCCCCGGTATCGTATCACTATCACACTTCTATCTTTACTGTTTTTCTTAGTTCGATCCTTTTGGTTATATCTTGATCTAGTAGAATAAAGTTTAGTATGATCTAGCTATAAGTTTTTGTGTTGATCCTTATCTATGTAATCGAGTCTGCGAGCTATATATAATAAATATTAGTCTTGAGTCGAGGCATTGGTTATCATGCTATGATCTTGAGGGAATAAAAGAAAAAAATAAAGAATAAAAAGAAATAAAGAGATCATATTGATCTTATGGAGAGTAATGACTTCACATATAAAGAGTATGATGAATAAAAGTTGTTGAGAGCTGACAAACATAGTTTTGGTCATCGTTGCAATTAATAGGAAGTAATAAAGAAAAAGATATTTTCACATATAAATATACTATATTGGACATCTTTTATGATTGTGAGCACTCATTAAAATATGGCATGCTAATAAGTTGATGTTGGACAAGAAGGACAACGTAATGGGTTATGTTTTCTTATATCCAAAATAAATTATATTGTCATGGATCATCCAACATGTTGAGCTCTCCTTTTCCCCCTTATGCTAGCCAAATTCTTTGCACCAACTAGAGATACTACTTGTGCTTCCAAATATCCTTAAACCCAGTCTTGCCATGAGAGTCCACCATATCTACCTATGGATTGAATAAGATCCTTCAAGTAAGTTGTCATTGTTGCAAGCAATAAAAAATGCTCTCTAAATATGTATGATCTATTAGTTTGGAAAAATAAGCTTTATACGAGCTTGTGATATGGAAGAAATAAAAGCGACAGACTGCATAATAAAGGTCCCTATCACAAGTGGCAATATAAAGTGACGTTCTTTTACATTAAGATTTTATGCATCCAACCATAAAAGCACATGGCAACCTCTGCTTTCCTCCGTGAAGGGCCTACCTTTTATTTTTGTCTTGTACCTTATACAAAATTCATGGTGATCTTCACCTTTCCTTTTTACACTTTATCCTTTGGCAAGCACTATGTGTTGGAAATATCCTGATATATATATCTAATTGGATGTGGGTTTTCATAAAGAATTATTGTTGACGTTACCCTTTAGGTAAAAGGTTGGGAGGCAAAACTATAAGCCCCTATCTTTCTCCGTGTCCGATTAAAACTTCATACCCATAAGTATTGCGTGAGTGTTAGCAATTGTGAAAGACTAAATGATAGTTGAGTATGTGGACTTGCTGAAAAGCTCTTATATTGACTCTTTCCGATGTTATGATAAGTTGCAATTGCTTCAACGACTGAGATTATAGTTTGCTAGTTCTTCAATGAAGTTTCTGATCCATACTTTACATTGTGAATAGATTGTTACTTTAGCATAAGTACTGCGTGAGTGTTAGCAATTGCGAAAGACTAAATGATAGTTGAGTATGTGGACTTGCTGAAAAGCTCTTATATTGACTCTTTCCGATGTTATGATAAGTTGCAATTGCTTCAATGACTGAGATTATAGTTTGCTAGTTCTTCAATGAAGTTTCTGATTCATACTTTACATTGTGAATAGATTGTTACTTTATATATGTTGCTACTCTAAGAATGATCATGATGCCCTCATGTCCGTATTTTATTTTATCGACACCTCTATCTCTAAACATGTGGACATATTTTTCGATATCGGCTTCCGCTTGAGGAAAAGCGAGGTCTAAGATTGGGGAGTTGATACATCCATTTTGCATCATGCTTTATATCGAAATTTATTGCATTATGGGTTGTTATTACACATTATGTCACAATACTTATGCCTTTTCTCTCTTATTTTACAAGGTTTACATGAAGAGGGAGAATGCCGGCAGCTGGAATTCTGGGCTGGAAAAGGAGCAAATATTAGAGACCTATTCTGCACAACTCCAAAAGTCATGAAACTCCACGAAAGTCAATTTTGGAATATATAAAAAATATTGGGCAAAGGAAGCACCAGAGGGGGGCCACCCACCGTCCACGAGGGTGGAGGGCGCGCCCTACCCCCTGGGCACGCCCCTGCCTCGTGGGCCACCTGGAAGCCCCCCGATGCCCATCTTCTAGTATAAGGTGTCTTTTGCCCTGGAAAAAATTAGAAGAAAGTTTTCGGGATGAACCGCTGCCCTCTCGAGGCGGAACCTTGGCAGAACCAATCTAGGACTCCCGCGGAGCTGTTCTGCCGGGGAAACATCCCACCGGGAGGGGGAAATCGTCACCATCGATCCTCCCAATGGGAGGGGGTCAATCTCCATCAAAATCTTCACCAGCACCATCTCCTCTCAAACCCTAGTTCATCTCTTGTATCCGATTTTTTTCTCAAAACCTCAGATTGATACCTGTGGGTTGCTAGTAGTGTTGATTACTCCTTGTAGTTGATGCTAGTTGGTTTATTCGGTGGAACATTATATGTTCAGATCCTTCATGAATATTAATACCCCTCTGATTATGAACATGAATATGATTTGTGAGTAGTTACGTTTGTTCCTGAGGACATGGGAGAAGTCTTGCTATAAGTAGTCATGTGAATTTGGTATTCGTTCGAAATTTTGATGAGATGTATGTTGTCTTTCCTCTAGTGGTGTTATGTGAACATCGACTACATGAAACTTCACCATTGTTTGGGCCTAGGGGAAGGCATTGGGAAGTAATAAGTAGATGATGGG
The DNA here is from genome assembly GCF_056163025.1 of Triticum urartu. Classification (NCBI taxonomy): domain Eukaryota; kingdom Viridiplantae; phylum Streptophyta; class Magnoliopsida; order Poales; family Poaceae; genus Triticum; species Triticum urartu. The sequence goes on from NC_141875.1 coordinate 51,816,450, forward strand.
TTCCTAGAGTGACAGAAGCTTAAACCCTAGGTTATGCGTTGCTTCGTAAGGGGCTGATTTGAATCCATATGTGTCATGCTATGGTTAGGTTTGCCTTAATTCTTCTTTCATAGTTGCGGATGCTTGCGAGGGGGGTTAATCATAAGTGGGATGCTTGTCCAAGAAAGGGCAGTACCCAAGCACCGGTCCACCCACATATCAAATTATCAAAGTAACGAACGCGAATCATATGAGCATGATGAAAACTAGCTTGGTGATAATTCCCATGTGTCCTTGGGAGCACTTTCCTTTATATAGGAGTTTGTCCAGGCTTGTCCTTTGCTACAAAAAGGATTGGGCCACCTTGCTGAACCTTGTTAACTTTTGTTACTTGTTACCCGTTACGAATTACCTTATCATAAAACTATCTGTTACCGATAATTTCAGTGCTCGCAGAGAATACCTTACTGAAACCGCTTGTCATTTCCTTCTGCTCCTCGTTGGGTTCGACACTCTTACTTATCGAAAGGACTATGATAGATCCCCTATACTTGTCGGTCATCAGTGTGATATGTGCAGATGGGAGTAAGTGTTGATAGTTAAGAGAAAGGTTTTGTTCTAGTAGTTGAAATAATTTTGTAGCCTTTGTTCTGTTTAGTATAGACAACCAAGACTTGTCGTGGGACTATTTTTAATGAAATGATATTAACTAAGGATAACTGTGCACAAGAGAAAGTCTCTCAATACTTGGGAGTTGAGAAAAGTGTAGTAGAAGTGATGATTGAATTGCTCAACCCCATTGTCAATTTCAATAGACTTGATAGCACTTGTGGATTAAATTGTCTATAGGAAATTAGTTGAAGGGTGAACAAGATTATGCCAAAAATCTGTGTTGTATCTCTTACATGGTGCTTCAGTTCCTTGCTCGTGCCATGGCCCTGCTACTATATGCACGTGTATGTGTGTAAATGTAGCTTCGTCACCTTTCTTGATGTTATGCCGAGGACCGATACGTCTCCAACGTATCTATAATTTTTGATTGCTCCATGCTATATTATCTACTGTTTTGGATGTTTATGGGCATTATTATACACTTTTATATCATTTTTGGGACTAACCTATTAACCCAGAGCCCAATGCAGTTTCTGTTTTTACCTTGTTTTAGGGTTTCGAGGAAAAGGAAAATCAAACGGAGTCCAATTGACCTGAAACTTCACGGAACTCATTTTTGGAAGGAAAGAATCCCAGAAGACTTGAAGTGCACGTAAAGGAAGCTTCGAGGAGGCCACGAGGTAGGGGCACGCCCACCCCCCTAGGGCGCGCCCTCCACCCTCGTGGGCCCTCGTGGCTCCCCTGATGTACTTCTTCCACCTATATATCTACATATACCCTAAAAACATCAGGGAGCACAATAGATCGGCAGTTCCGCCGCCAGAAGCCTCCGTAGCCACCAAAAGCCAATCTAGACCCGTTCCGGCACCCTGCCGGAGGGGGCAATCCCTCTCTGGTGGCTATCTTCATCATCCCGGTGCTCTCCATGACAAGGAGGGAGTAGTTCTCCCTCGGGGCTGAGGGTATGTACCAGTAGCAATGTGTTTGATCTCTCTCTCTCGTGTTCTTGATTTGGCACGATCTTGATGTATCGCGAGCTTTGCTATTATAGTTGGATCTTATGTTTCTCCTCCCCCTCTACTCTCTTGTAATGAATTGAGTTTCCCTTTGAAGTTATCTTATCGGGTTGAGTCTTCTAAAGATTTGAGAACACTTGATGTATGTCTTGCCGTGCGTATCTTGGTGACAATGGGATACCACGTGATTCACTTGATGTATGTTTTGGTGATCAACTTGCGGGTTCCGCCCATGAACCTATGCATAGGGGTTGGCACACGTTTTCGTCGTGATTCTCCGGTAGAACTTTGGGGCACTCTTTGAGGTCCTTTGTGTTGGTTGAATAGTTGAATCTGAGATTGTGTGATGCATATCATATAATCATACCCACGGATACTTGAGGTGACATTGGAGTATCTAGGTGACATTAGGGTTTTGGTTGATTTGTGTCTGAATGTGTTATTCTAGTACGAACTCTAGGGCTGTTTGTGACACTTATAGGAATAGCCGAACGGATTGATTGGAAAGAATAACTTTGAGGTGGTTTCGTACCCTACCATAATCTCTTCGTTCGTTCTCCGCTATTAGTGACTTTGGAGTGACTCTTTGTTGCACGTTGAGGGATAGTTATGTGATCCAATTATGTTATCATTGTTGAGGGAACTTGCACTAGCGAAAGTATGAACCCTAGGCCTTATTTCCACGCATTGCAATACCGTTTACGCTCACTTTTACCATTAGTTACCTTGCTGTTTTTATATTTTCAGCTTATAAAAACCTTTATCTACCATCCATATACCACTTGTATCACCATCTCTTCGCCGAACTAGTGCACCTATATAATTTACCATTGTATTGGGTGTGTTGGGGACACAAGAGACTCTTTGTTATTTGGTTGCAGGGTTGCTTGAGAGAGACCATCTTCATCCTACGCCTCCTACGGATTGATAAACCTTAGGTCATCCACTTGAGGGAAATTTGCTACTGTCCTACAAACCTATGCACTTGGAGGCCCAACAACGTCTACAAGAAGAAGGTTGTGTAGTAGACATCAAGCTCTTTTCTAGCGCCGTTGCCGAGGAGGTTAGCGCTTGAAGGTATATCTTTAGATCTTACAATCGAGTCTTTTACTTTCTTGTTTTATCACTAGTTAGTCTATAAAAGAAAACTATAAAAAATGGAATTGAGTTTGCCACATACGCTTCATCTTTTTAATATCTTTCGTGAGTATGATGGGAAGGAAAATTGTGCTCAAGTACTAGAAGAAGAATTACATAGAATGCTTGGCATAAAATATGTCAATGATGAGCATGATTGCAATGTTGTTAGTACGAATTCTTTGAATATCCATGATGCTAATGATATGCAAAGCCACAAGCTTGGGGAAGCTATGTTTGATGAAGATGATATTTTTTGTCCCCCAAGCTTTGATGTGCAAATTTACTATGATGAAAGCATGCCTCCTATCTATGATGATTGTTGTGATGACACGTATGCTTTAAAGAATAATAATAACCATGAAACTTGTCATCTTGATCTTAATTTTCAATCACATGATAGTTATTTTGTTGAGTTTGCTCCCACTATTATTCATAAGAAAATTGCTTATGTGGAGAGTAGTAAAATTTCTATGCTTGTAGATCATGAAAAGAATGCTTTAGGTGCTGGTTATATTGTTGAATTCATTCATGATGCTACTGAAAATTATTATGGGGGAGGAACATATGCTTGTAGGAATTGCAATAATATCAAGTTTCCTCTCTATGTGCTTAAAATTTTGAAGTTTTGCTTGCTTTACCTTCCTATGCAAGTTGATTCTTGTTCCCATAAGTTGTTTGCTCACAAAATCCCTATGCATAGGAAGTGGGTTAGACTTAAATGTGCTAGTCATATTCTTCATGATGCTCTCTTTATGTTTCAATTCTTATCCTTTATGTGAGCATCATTGAAATCATCATGCCTAGCTAGGGGCGTTAAACGATAGCGCTTGTTGGGAGGCAACCCAATTTTATTTTTGTTCCTTGCTTTTTGCTCCTGTTTAGTAATAAATAATTTATCTAGCCTCTGTTTAGATGTGGTTTTATTGTTTTAATTAGCGTTTGTGCCAAGTAGAACCTTTGGGAAGACTCGGGGAAATTCTTGTTGATCATGCTGTAAAAAACAGAAACTTTAGCGCTCACGAGAATTGCTGCCATGTTTATTTGGAGAGTTCTATTTAGTTAATTCTTTTTGCAGATGATTAATAGATAAATTCCTCAGGTCCATAAATTTATTTGAGAATTTTATGAGTTCCAAAAGTATACGTTTGATTCAGATTACTACAGACTGTTCTGTTTTTGACAGATTCTGTTTTTCATGTGTTGTTTACTTATTTTGATGAATCTATGGCTAGTAAAATAGTTTATAAACCATAGAGAATTTGGAATACAGTAGGTTTAACACCAATATAAATAAATAATGAGTTCATTACAGTACATTGTGATGGTGATTTGCTTTCTTATACTAACGGACTTTACGAGTTTTCTGTTAAGTTTTGTGTTGTGAAGTTTTCAAGTTTTGGGTAAAGATTCGATGGACTATGGAATAAGGAGTGGAAAGAGCCTAAGCTTGGGGATTACCAAGGCACCACAAGGTAATATTCAAGGAAAACCAAAAGTCTAAGCTTGGGGATGCCCCGGAAGGCATCCCCTCTTTCGTCTTCGTTCATCGGTAACTTTACTTGGAGCTATATTTTTATTCGCCACATGATATGTGTTTTGCTTGGAGCGTCATTTTATTTTAATTTGTTTTGATTGCTGTTTGAGTAAATTATCAATATCTGAAATTATTAAATGAGAGAGAGTCTTCACATAGTTGCATAATTATTCGACTACTCATTGATCTTCACTTATATCTTTCGGAGTAGTTTGTCATTTGCTCTAGTGCTTCACTTATATCTTTTAGAGCATGGTGGTAGTTTTATTTTGAAGAAATAGATGATCTCTTATGCTTCACTTAGATTATTTTGAGAGTCCTTAAGATCATGGTATTTGCTTAAAATCCTAATATGCTAGGTATTCAAAGAATAGTTAAAAAAATTCTTATGAGTGTTTTGAATACTAAGACAAGTTTGATGCTTGATGATTGTTTTGAGATATGGAGGTAATAATATCAAAGTTGTGCTAGTTGAGTAGTTGTGAAATTGAGAGATACTTGTGTTAAAGTTAGTGATTCCCGTAGCATGCACGTATGGTGAACCGTTATGTGATGAAGTCGGAGCATGATTTATTTATTGATTGTCTTCCTTATGAGTGGCGGTCGGGGACGAGCGATGGTCTTTTCCTACCAATCTATCCCCCTAGGAGAATGCGTGTAGTACTTTGTTTCGATAACTAATAGATTTTTGCAATAAGTATGTGAGTTCTTTATGACCAATGTTGAGTCCATGGATTATACGCACTCTCACCCTTCCACCATTGCTAGCCTCTCTAGTACCGTGCAACTTTCGCCGGTACCATAAACCCACCATATATCTTCCTCAAAACAGCCACCATACCTACCTATTATGGCATTTCCATAGCCATTCCAAGATATATTGCCATGCTACTTTCCACCGTTCCGTTATTATGACACGCTCCATCATTGTCATATTGCTTTGCATGATCATGTAGTTGACATCGTATTTGTGGCAAAGCCACCGTTCATAATTCTCTCATACATGTCACTCATGAGTCATTGCACATCCCGGTACACCGCCGGAGGCATTCATATAGAGTCATATCTTGTTCTAAGTATCGATTTGTAATTCTTGAGTTGTAAGTAAAAAGAAGTGTGATGATCATCATTATTAGAGCATTGTCCCAGTGAGGAAAGGATGATGGAGACTATGATTCCCCCACAAGTCGGGATGAGACTCCGGACGAAAATAAATAAATAAAAGAGGCCATAGAAGCCCAAATAAAAAAAGAGAAAAAAAGAGGCCATAAAAAAAGAGAAGGCCCAAATAAAAAAATGAGAGAAAAAGAGAGAAGGGGCAGTGCTACTATCCTTTTATCACACTTGTGCTTCAAAGTAGCACCATGATCTTCATGATAGAGAGTCTTCTATGTTGTCACTTTCATATACTAGTGGGAATCTTTCATTATAGAACTTGGCTTGTATATTCCAATGATGGGCTTCCTGAAAATACCCTAGGTCTTCCTGAGCAAGCGAGTTGGATGCACACCCACTAGTTTCTTTTGTTGAGCTTTCATACACTCATAGCTCTAGTGCATCCGTTGCATGGCAATCCCTACTCACTCACATTGATATCTATTGATGGGCATCTCCATAGCCCGTTGATATGCCTAGTTGATGTGAGACTATCTTCTCCTTTTTTTTGTCTTCTCCACAACCACCATTCTATTCCACCTATAGTGCTATATCCATGGCTCACGCTCATGTATTGCGTGAAGATTGAAAAAGTTTGAGAACATCAAAAGTATGAAACAATTGCTTGGCTTGTCATCGGGGTTGTGCATGCTTTAAATATTTTGTGTGGTGAAGATAGAGCATAACCAGACTATATGATTTTGTAGGGATAGCTTTCTTTGGCCATGTTATTTTGAGAAGACATAATTTCTTAGTTAGTATGCTTGAAGTATTATCATTTTTATGTCAATATGAACTTTTGTCATGAATCTTTCGGATCCGAATATTCATGCCACAATTAAGAAGAATTACATTAAAATTATGCCAAGTAGCACTCCGCATCAAAAATTCTGTTTTTATCATTTACCTACTCGAGGACGAGCAGGAATTAAGCTTGGGGATGCTGATACGTCTCCAACGTATCTATAATTTTTGATTGCTCCATGCTATATTATCTACTATTTTGCATGTTTATGGGCTTTATTATACACTTTTATATCATTTTTGGGACTAACCTATTGACCCAGAGCCCAGTGCCAGTTTCTGTTTTTACCTTGTTTTAGTGTTTCGAAGAAAAGGAAAATCAAACGGAGTCCAATTGACCTGAAACTTCACGGAACTCATTTTTGGAAGGAAAGAATCCCAGAAGACTTGAAGTGCACGTAAGGGAAGCTTTGAGAAGGCCATGAGGTAGGGGGTGTGCCCACCCCCTAGGGCGCTCCCTCCACCCTCGTGGGCCCCTCGTGGCTCCCCTGACGTACTTCTTCCGCCTATATATCTCCATATACCCTAAAAACACCAGGGAGCACAATAGATCGGGAGTTCCGCCGCCAGAAGCCTCCGTAGCCACCAAAAGCCAATCTAGACCCATTTCGGCACCCTGCCAGAGGGGGCAATCTCTCTCCGGTGGCTATCTTCATCATCCCGGTGCTCTCCATGACGAGGAGGAAGTAGTTCTCCCTCGGGGCTGGGTATGTATCAGTAGCTATGTGTTTGATCTCTCTCCCTCGTGTTCTTGATTTGGCACGATCTTGATGTATCGCAAGCTTTGCTATTATAGTTGGATCTTATGTTTCTCCTCCCCCTCTATTCTCTTGTAATGAATTGAGTTTCCCCTTTGAAGTTATCTTATCAGATTGAGTCTTTAAAGATTTGAGAACACTTGATGTATGTCTTGCCGTGCATATCTGTGGTGACAATGGGATACCACGTAATTCACTTGATGTATGTTTTGGTGATCAACTTGCGGGTTCCGCCCATGAACCTATGCATAGGGGTGGGCACACGTTTTCATCGTGATTCTCCGGTAGAACTTTGGGGCACTCTTTGAGGTCCTTTGTGTTGGTTGAATAGATGAATATGAGATTGTGTGATGCATATCGTATAATCATACCCACAGATACTTGAGGTGACATTGGAGTATCTAGGTGACATTAGGGTTTTGGTTGATTTGTGTCTTAAGGTGTTATTCTAGTACGAACTCTAGGGCTGTTTGTGACACTTGTAGGAATAGCCCAACGGATTGATTGGAAAGAATAACTTTGAGGTGGTTTCGTACCCTACCATAATCTCTTCGTTCGTTCTCCGCTATTAGTGACTTTGGAGTGACTCTTTGTTGCACGTTGAGGGATAGTTATGTGATCCAATTATGTTATCATTGTTGAGGGAACTTGCACTAGCGAAAGTATGAACCCTAGTCCTTATTTCCATGCATTGCAATACCGTTTACGCTCACTTCTACCATTAGTTACCTTGCTGTTTTTATATTTTCAGCTTACAAAAACCTTTATCTACCATCCATATACCACTTGTATCACCATCTCTTCGCCGAACTAATGCACCTATACAATTTACCATTGTATTGGGTGTGTTGGGGACACAAGAGACTCTTTGTTATTTGGTTGCAGGGTTGCTTGAGAGAGACCATCTTCATCCTATGCCTCCTACGGATTGATAAACATTAGGTCATCCACTTGAGGGAAATTTGCTACTGTCCTACAAACCTCTGCACTTGGAGGCCTAACAACGTCTACAAGAAGAAGGTTGTGTAGTAGACATCAAGGACTTCGCTGGCCAATGAACGATCCACTAAGAGTGATAGCTTGGATTTCGGCTATGAGTTTGTTACTGTACGTAGTGGCAACACTACAAACGCATATTATTCGGTTTCTCTTGAAATGGTGTGTATGTGGTAAATAAAGGGAACTGATCAAAAGAGCTCACAAGAGACATATACCATAGGTCCAAAGTTCCTAAACATTAAGCCACAGCGAAAACCTATGCATGATCACTTAGTTGGCATAATCCCTTCACGTGACAATTAAAGTTCCCACACACAATGATTGGAATAAAGTGCTTAAGAGCCTTGAGAAGAAAATGATTGTGAGTGTGCTTAAGAGTAGATCATCATATTTTATTACATGCTTTCACTCCCTAACCTATGTTTTATTGGCTCTATCTAAAGAAAAACTCTTCCATGCATTCCCGGCAAGCAAGTGTTGTCTAGAATAAATAGAATAGAGTGTTGCAAAGTTGTTTTATCTAGTAGATAAACAAATTTGTGTTGATTATCTTTGCTTCACTAACACTTGCAATATAACCATGACATCGCTAAAACTATTCTAAGTTTTCATGTCAAGAAGCGGAAGGTTATCTAGGCGTGCCGATTGTAAGTGAACCAAAACCTTCTCATTATTTCGGTTTAAACAACTGAGTTTCTTATGATCCAGATTTCTCTTTATGTTGCTCGAGGACGATCAAGTTTAAGCTTGGGAGTTTTGATGAGTGATATTTTTACACTCATTTCACCTTTGTTTAAACCGTGATATTTCAATTAATAAGAGATATTCGCTCTGATATTGGTACTAATGACTAATGAATGCAAAGGATTCCACAAATCCTATCTTTGATGTGTTTCCACAGGAAATGGGCTAAAGAGGAAGTAAATCACATGTGGAAAAGGAATGGAAGAAGAATGGAGGAGGAGAGGATCAACAAGAGGCATCTGCGCAGAGACAATAGCAAAGATGACGTTCCATACGAGCGCGACCATCCGTCTGAGCACCTGTATGTCATGGATTTCGAGGAAGCACGTCCACCTGAACAACTTTCATTAAAGAGGCCTCATCGAAATGTGAACAGACGAGCGAGCATGGAGTAGAACACAACACCCATAACCTTCTTCATCATCATCCACAAACCCTAGCCGCCGCCATCTCCATAGCCATCTGCACCACCACCATAGTGCTCATCCATCTCATTCATACTTGTAATCATGCATCGCACAAGGCATCCATTGTAAAACATATTGCAATCTATCAATCTTATGATGTGTTCTTCAATGTTTTCTTCCCGCAATCTAATCTCTATGTGTAAGTAGTTCGGTAAGGTACGGGTTGAGGCATAAGCCTTGCAACCTGTGGTATTTGTTGAGGGATCAATGGAAGACTTTGATATAATGTCCTGTATGTGTGAACTAAAATTGTTCCATGAAGATGTCTCTTGTCTTGTCCGCGATCTTCATCCCTGCAGGTACCCAGGATCAGGGAGATCGATCGCCGATGAGGCTAGGAGTAGGGAGACGTGAAGTGTTATATCGAACACCTATGACAGTAAGGTTTAGTAGGGTAACATGGATCCAATCCTTAGGAGAAATGATGTGTATTCATTAAACGCTCAAAGCTCTTGTCTGAATTTATTATCTTAATTATCGAGGTAACCCCGCATGACGATAGGGCCTACGGTAGGACAACTGATGCTTGATGCAGGAGTTGTGCCGGTCAAGATGTTATTTGGACACATCCCCCACTTCGATCTGTAACAATCACATCTCGACAGCTGACTTCCAGCGCAAAAACTAGTATCTTATTTGATCCAATCACAAATACCAGGTTGTAAGCATAAGACCTCATGCCATACCTCTTTTTATTATAAGTGTTTGAATCACCATTTGCTTGCTGATCCGGTCAAAAGCTGGATTTTACACTTTGACACAAGTTTGCTAGAGACAATCGCTTCAAGGGAATCTCCCTCTCGTGGGTTCGATAACCCAGGGTCACCTCTGAGGAAATAGGTGTGGGATACTCTTTTATGTTCCAATATCGGATCAATAAAAAGGAGATGTCAATGGTTGGCTCTTTGGCGAGTACCGTGACGATGGTGGTGGCTTTTTCGAGGTGTAATGGTGGGTGACCCGAGCGTGCTCTCTGTCATTGGCAGTGATGGCGCCCCGATCTGGGTCTAGGGATCGAATCTTGTCGCACTAATGCTGAAAACCTCATAGTGGCATGAGGGAGTTGCCGAGTGAAAGCTCCACGCTTTGTCGCCAACGACGGTAACGCTCGTGTGGGCTATTCTCTTCTTGAAGACGTTGTCGAGATGCTCCTCTCCATGTCAGGGTTCCAGGTGAAGACCCTTGTTCGTTATGGACTAGGCAACGGCGACGTCTGGCGTCGTTCTCTCTCCTGATGGCATTGTCGTGGACTTCGGTGTTTAGGGTGTAGTGTGGTGTTGTATTCCTGTGTTCTCCTTCGGTCACATAGTCACATGTGTCCTGCAAGATCCGGTTATTCTAGGATCGGTCTTGTAGGAGGGCTACCTCATCACCTTGTATCGTTTGACCACGTACTTTGTTTGATTGTTGCTTATATATAAAATGGGGCGAAAGTTTGTTTCAAGAGAGATCACATCTTTACAATTTCCATGACGAACAAGAAAATTTCTCAACCATTTATTTGGTGAACAGAGTTATAACAGCTGAGATTTCATCTTGAACGCGGATGAAAATTGATATCAAATTATAGTCAAATATAATTCTCATCTTCGTGTTCATTCATATCACGTTACAAAATAATAATAATCATACCAATAAAAAATTCATATCCCACGTTACTCGCTCAATTGGTCTCATCAAATTATCAATCTCTCCTCGACATCTCTCATCCTTCTCGCAAGAACATATCTCACTTGATCATGTATCCATATCACGTGGCTGCCAAATTCCATCCAAACGGGACATAGGCGTGAGCCACTGCCGCCTAGCGCATCCTCCTTTGCTTCATCTCTTTCCCAACCAGTAAAAAGGTGGGGTGAACCAACTTATGGTTGGACGATTAGGAGGAGAGTGGTATTTCCACCTCATTAGGATTTAAGTCTTGTGGTTGGATAATTAAGAGGACAGTGATATCCCCAGCCCATCAGGATTTAAGTCTTGATGCTCACATTTATTCTTGATTTATTTCTGGATTTCCAGCGATGCTTGTTCAGTGGAAAGACGTTTCCGTCGACTATGAGACGTGTATAGTGACTTTGTAAAATTCAAAATAATATGCCGACTCAGTCTCTCGAAGATCCTCATAAGGATAGGGTGTGCGTGTGTGTGTTTCTAGGGATGAATGTATGCGCGTATATATATGAGCGCTTGCGTCTGTACTGTGTTAAAAAAATAAGAGGTGACACCAGCCCCTTCCAAGCTAAAAAAACCGCACAAATTTTATTTTATTTGAGAATAAAAGAACCGCACTAATGATGAGTTCCTTTCGCTAAACACATTGCGTGTTCGCTTGCACCGCACGGGGACTGTGACGCGAGTTCCAGAGATTCACAATCTCCAAATTATCAGACTCAAAAACCACTTCAGCATAGCCTCGAAGATGCGCAAAAAGAACTCCATCACGTAGAGCAAGGGCTTCGGCTATGAGAGGATTTGTGATTCCCGGGTAAGGTTTGCACCAAGCCGCTAAGAAGGAGGAGCGGGTTCTTGCAACCCCTCCTGCCCCGCCCCTTCTAGCTTCCATTGCAACACTACCATCAGTGTTAATCTTGATCCAGCCCGGTTCCGGTGGTCTCCAACCATGACCCGGAAGAATACGCGCATGATCGCGGGGTAGCTCAAGTACAGCAAGAGCTTCTTGAGTTTTCTTCATAGACTGAATAGGATCAAGTTCTTTCTTATCATGTGTGGCATTGTTCCTTGAAGTCCAAATTGCCCACATAACAGTAACCAATTTCGCTCTCTCGGAATCAGAGAACATAGGGTCACATATGACATCTCTCGACCAGGTCAGGGGGTGTAGCTCCAGTCTCTTGATAGCAAGCCAATCCGGGGCTGCATTCCAGAATCTCCTGGCATGGGTGCAGTCTAACAATGCATGCTTCATATCTTCCTCTACATGAAGACATAGTTTACAGGTGCCAACAGTGGTGATATGACGAAACCTGAGGGTAGATTCAACCGGGAGAATTCCCTGCAGGACACGCCACCAAAACACTCTCACCCTTGGCAAGACCTTGAGTTTCCATAATCGAGACCATAGCTGTTTGTCTGTCATTGAAGTTTCAGTGATCGCCTCTTCCTCTAGAGCACGCTGCTCGTTATGAGTCATTAGAGCACGATACGCGGATCTTACAGTATAGCAACCCGATCTTTCGAGAGCCCATGCCAACACATCATCACCTCCCCCTCTCCTCAGAGGGATATTAAGAATGGCATCCGCGTCAGGGGTGATGAAGTTTTGACGAATCACATCAGTTTTCCACAACCAATTGCTAGTATCAATAAGGTCTGAAACGGTTTGCAATTGTGTGTTGTTGCTTCTGACTGTTGGGGACATGGAGAGGGTGCCGGGGATCCACTTGTCCTGCCAAATGGACACCGCCCTGCCATCTCCTATGCGCTTGATGAGCCCAACTTGCAAAGCATCCCTCCCAGCTATGATTGCCCGCCACATTGCCGACGAAAAGTGTGGGGTCGTGGCTTGCATAAAATCACAATTGGGGAAATATCTACCCTTAAGAACTTTGGCGCAGAGAGAGCTCAGATTTGTCATCAATCGCCATCCGTGTTTGCCAAGGAGAGCTATGTTGAACAGCTCAAGATCCCAGAATCCCATACCTCCCTTTCCCTTCGGCATTGTCATAGCATCCCAAGCCTTCCAGTGCATAGAATTGCGGTCCAGGCTGCTACTCCACCAGTATTTTGCCAAAGAGGAAACAAGGCCTTTGCACACCTTCTTAGTTAGTTTGAAGCAACTCATGCTGAATGTAGGGATGGCTTGGGCAATAGCTTTTATACGAACTTCCCTACCAGCACAAGAAACCATTCTCTCTGATCCACCTTGGAGCTTACTACGGATCCTCTCTCCAATGTGATCAAAAGTACCACTTGTAATTCTTCCCACAGCACTAGGCAGACCCAAATATCGCTCGCTATAAGCCTCAGCGGAAATGTTCAGAGATTGTTTCAGCAGCAACTTGTCCGGAGCAGAAGTGTTCGGGCTGAAATAAACTGAGCTTTTCTCTTTGTTGACTGCCTGTCCGGAACCCCTCTCGTAGATACTCAATATATTATTGAGTCTTTGAGCACTCTCCACCTTTGCTTGCATAAAAATGAGACTATCGTCCGCAAACAAAAGGTGATTGATCCACGGAGATCGATAGCTAACCCGGATGCCTTTGTCGACACTCATTCCACCATAGTGGTTCAGAAGTGAAGTCAATCCTTCTGCACAAAGCAGAAAGAGATACGGAGACGCCGGGCAGCCCTGCCGCAAACCCCTCGAGGGAGTGAAGAAAGGAAGAAGTTCACCATTCACACGAATTGAGAATCTTACTGATGTCACACACTTCATGACTAAGCGAACAAACTCCACACAAAAACCAAGCCTCAACATAATCGCTTGCAGGTAATGCCATTCGACCCGATCGTATGCTTTCATCATGTCCAGCTTGATAGTGCATACCGCATTCCCCCCCTGTTTCCTCCTTCTCATAGCATGCACACTCTCATGTGCAATCACCACATTGTCAGTAATCAGGCGGCCAGGGACAAACGCACTCTGTTCCACCCCAATAATGTCATCCAAAAACTCTCGAACACGATTAGCAATGGCCTTGGAGGCAATCTTATATAAAACCGGGCAGAGAGAAATCGATCGATACTGAGTGATATTCTGTGGGAAGTGTACCTTGGGGATTAGAGTAATAGATGTGTCGTTCATCCCCGTGGGTAGTTCTCCCCCATTTAGGAAATCAAGTACCGCTGGAACAATGTCATCTTTGAGCAAATTCCAGTGGCACTGAAAAAACCCCGCCGTGAAACCATCCACCCCCGGGGCCTTTGATGGGGCCATCTGAAAGAGGGCACGGCGTACCTCCTCTTCCGTAAACGGCTTCCCAAGTTCATCGTTCATCAAAGGTGTCACCCGGGGCGATACATTTTGTAACAATTCCTCCATCTAATGAAAACCTTGCGATGTGTACAACTTCTCGTAAAACTGTTGAACCTCAGCTCGGTCTTCATCGGATTACTGCATGTCGTACCATCCGTACGGACCAGGTTTTCTATATTATTCATGCGCTTACGTTGGGCAGCCTGAGCATGGAAATAGCCTGTATTTCGGTCGCCCTCTCGTAGCCATGGAACACGTGATCACTGACGGAGCCAGATTTCTTCTTGATGCAGTGCTAACTTCAGTTTCTTAGCCACTATTTTCTCTTCATCTGATGGCCCCCCTCGCAAGAAATTAACACGTAATCGGGATAGCTGCTCCCGCAACTTCTGTATCTTGCGCGTCAAGCATCCAAATTCCTTTGCCCCCCACGCTGCAAGGTTGCCCTGTAGCGTCGTGAGAGCTCGAACCACACCCTTTAAACCTTCTCGGCCTGCACCCTTTTGCCATGAATCGAGCACCAATTTGTCATAGTCCCCATGTGTTTGCCACATGTCCTCATATCTGAAAGGTTTTGGTCCTCTAGGTGCTGCCGACCCCAGGTGCTCGCGAAAATCCACAAACACAAAGCAATGATATGATTCTGTTGTTACAATATGTCTCACCTTGATGTGCGAGAACATCTGTATAAGAGCAGAATTACCAAACGCTCGGTCTAGCCGGGCTTTCACATTTGATCTCCCAGGCTGCATATTATCCCATGTATATTTGGTCCCCGACCAGCCCAAATCAATAAGAGAGCACTCGTCCGTCACCTCCCGAAAAGCCCGCATTTGCCACTCCGGCCTAGGACTTCTGGAAAAATTCTCCGAGCCACACAAAGTTTCGTTGAAATCACCTACACACATCCACGCATCATGTTGGATCGCATGTAGCGTTCTCATGAACCTCCAACTGTGATGACGATCTTCCACTTTGGGGGCTCCGTAGAAACCCGTTACCCGCCATTGTTTCATGCCATCACACTTCTTCCGCACCATAAGATCAATATGGCCAGAACTGTAACTCTTCAAATCTGCGTCCAGTTCCCCAGACCAGAACATACCAACCCCCCACTAAGGCCAACACTGCTTACTGCGAAGCAACCAGCGAACCCTAGTAGGAGTTTCAAACCCTCCACTCTTTGTGCAGAAATCTTCGTCTCCATCACAAACAGGAGAACGGGCCCTTCCTACTTCACAATATTGCGAAGCTCACGAACTGCCGCTGGGTTCCCAAGCCCCCGGCAGTTCCAGCTTAAACAACTCATTTGCTCCCGGCGGGGCTGCGCCGCAGCCACCGCTGTTTCCTCCGAAGTCTGAGAATTAGTAGGTGTAGGTTTCTTCTTTTTTGGATCCGGCTCTATCTCGACCTCTCTGTCCACACCCTCCGACTTGTTCTCTCCCTCTTTGAAGACCACCATAGCATTAGTGGCCTCTTTTTCTTGCACCTGCTGTTCGGTTGGAACGGACGGCAGTGCTATTTGCCTATATACTTGCTTCTGTCCTCGAGGGACTCCCTTCCTTTTGTTCTTTTGAGTGCTCTTTTTAGGGGGAGAGACAACCTCCGGATAAGCATCTGTTTTAGCATTCATCGTACGAGCTTCCTTGTTGCTGTTCTGACTGGATTGCTGCTCTTTGGACGAGCCCTCACTAGTCGCTGATTTCTTTTTCTCTTCCGATGCTCTCAGACTAGTCTTGAACGGTAAATCACCGTTCTCATCCCTCGACCCAGGCGTCGGACAATGAAGGTCAGAGTGCCCCAGACGCCCGCAAGAGAAGCAGAAATTGGGCACCTGTTCATACTGAATATCGTACCAGTCCCTGCCGCCCCTCGCCGCTGAATCGATCAAGATCCATCTGCGTAAAGGTTTCCTGACATCAATGGTCACTCTAGCTCGCAGGAACCCCCCAACAGGATCAAATTGGACAGCAGAAGCGTTCTCATCTATCTGCCTTGCTACTGCTTTTCCGCGCGTGTCGTTCCTCAGATTGAAAGTAAGGTTTAAAACCCTAGCCCAAATCCGAAGCTTATCAAACTGTAGCTCTGACGGCTGCATACACTCTTTAAATTCCGTAAGAATCATAGCATGCCTACTCACATGCCATGGAGATCCATCCCACACGCGATCACGATCGCGCTGGGTCTCAAATTCCGCCACAAAGATATTTTCCCCCACCGAGCGGAACGCCAGACCCCTAGGGTTTCCCCAAGCCGGGCGCAAAGCGTTGGCGATCGTCTGAATATGCAACAAGTTTCGGTGTAAAACCTTCCCTGCGATCGCCCACACGGGTTTTGCGCCATCATCAATATCGTCCAAGATCAATGGCGTTGCCTCCTCCTCTGTGAGATCAAGTTTCCCCATGGCTTCCTCCATGCGCGCCCTTGCCGCCCTTGGCGAGAGGGTGTCCTTGCCGCTTGATGAACCTGAGGCCGCAGCCATCCGGTTCCCCCCTTTGCAGCCCGCCGACGAGATCGATCAGCGGCCGCCGTTTTCCACTCGAAACCCTAATCGCCTCCTGAGGTGGCTCCTAGTTTTTCGGGGAACTCTCGCCCATACTGTATTATATGGCCTTATCCTGTAGTAACCAATCGTGGATCGTATTTGCGAAAGACTACATTAGAAGTTTATACATAAAAAACCCTAATCATGTACACTGAAATTAAGGGATGGATCATGGACTAATGCGTACTTGTCGCCGGATACCAGATGGCTGGGTCGCCCTTATGCGGGCACGGCCGACAACGAACAAGGTATCCGCGAACCAACATGTGGTTGGATGGTTAAAGGGACTGTGATATCTTCAGTCCACCAGGATTCAAATCCTTGTGCTCGTATTTACTCTTGATTTATTTCAAGATTTCCGATAAATGCGCATTCAGTGGGAGGAGACGTTTCCGTCGACGACTAGGTGTCTACGGTAACTTCATAAATTTCAAAATGACATGTCGGCTCGGTCTTTCGATGCTGCTCATAAGAGATAAGATGTGTGTGTGCGTTCATAAAGATGAGTGTATACACATATATATAAGCACTTGCATCTGTACCGTGTTTAAAAAAAACGAACAAGGCATCCCAGCGACCAAGGCGCTAAGCGATGGTTGAAGCCTAACAGCCGAGGCGAAAATGATCGATTTGATTCACGGGTACGCGTGCGGCCGTGGCCCCTCTGGACCTAGCCCATTCTATTGTTTTTCTGGACTGTACTGGACTGGGCCCTGGCCCCTCTGGCCGGATACAGCCCAGCTTGGCAAGTCAGCTTGATATGTGTACGTGAGCATCTTTTATTCTCCACTAGCAAAACATGTCCGTGCATTGCAACGGGAAAAATAAATATGGACCTCTACTCAATAATTATTTCTAAAGACCCCCACATGCATATGCCCTCTATTCCAACATGACGTCCCATCCGAGTTGTCGTTTATCCTTTTTCATGAACTCGTCGAGCTGTGTCCACATGGTCATAAAATTGTCCAAATGTGGTCAATCCCTAGGCGACGAGCTTGGCCACCGCACCGCTCATCTATCATTGAATTGCGCCAGTGCAAGATGATGCTTAGACAAATATCGTCAAGTTGGAAGCGAGGGCTGCCCTATATATGTGAGACCTTCCCGGCACCTGGTCCATATACAACCCCCCTACACCTGCTTACTTTGAACTTGCAATAAATTTTTTTGAACTTTTTTTGAATTTGCAATGTTGTGGATTTGTTTCATGAAGAAAGGACATGTCCTGCACTTGTACCACCTAAATAAGGTCTAAACGGTGCTGGTACATAACATGATTATTTGTACTGTACACACATGTGTAGTTATTGGCTAAGTAAACTTAATAAATAAACAGTTAGTCACCCTTGATGGATACTATATTTTAAAAGATCACCTTGTAAAATTCTTTCTACTTTACATGATTGCCGGCGAGATTTAAAAAGTTGAACGGAGTTTTAGATGAACTCCCCAATCTAGTTAAATAAAGTGGGGAAGTGAATTTCAAAAAAAAAAAGTTGAGTGGACAGTGTATGCTGGCGTCGTTTTTGCGCTCCTCCCCTACTTCCTCGTCCTTAGTGGTAATTTTTTATTTCTTTTTTGCTTCATTTCTTTCACACCAAGCCACAGTTGTTTCACACCTACAGCCCACAATCCCTAAATCCTTCCTCCTTCATTTTTAATTTCGTAGCCCACGCAAAGAGATACCTTCAATTTTTTCCTAATTTTTTCTATTTCTTTTTTGCTTCATTTCTTTCACACCAAGCCACATTTGTTTCACACCTAGCCCACCTTGTCAGCCCACAATCCCCAAATCCTTCCTTCCTTCATAATTTAGGGCATTATCATTATGCAAGGAATCACTCTACCATCTATCAATGGTGGGATATTGACAGCAAGACACGTACAACACCATAAGGTTGAAGCTCAAGCTGAGTTTGATTCAGACTTATCAATGGAAAATCTAGAAATTAAGATGGTGTAAAAAGAGAAAACAACATGGTATCTCTACTACCTAAAAGAACCGTAAGGTTCCGTCTCCCCTCTTACGTCGTTAGTTTCGTCAAGCCCTCCCGCACCGCGCGCTATTGATTTTTCTTCAATCCTCCCCGCGTTGGTTTTCCACATGGAAACCACTCCTAAAAAACCGACGCCAATTGATTCCCCTGCCCTATCCCCACCTGTGATCTGGCCGCCGCGAAGCTCCCCGATCTGGCGAACCGGGAGGACGCGCGCTCCCCGTCCTCGACCTCCCACCAGCAACGCTCCAATGTCACCGTTCTGCGAGACCCAAGGATTCGCCGCTGCCGCCCGGACATATTTTGCGGCGTCGAGGAGGGGGGTGGGCAAGAGTTCATGTCCTCCCTAGGCTGCCGCAGCCGGGCTCGTATCGTCAGGCAGACATGGAGTCGGTGCGGCCGCCAGCCACGCCCGTTCTTCTCCCCTCTCCCTCCCAGTACATGCTCCCCTGCCTCTTCCCCCATTCTTGTGGTCAATCATGATGGACTCTTGATTTTTGAACATATATGTTGCTTGTTGTGCTACAGTCGGTGGGTCGTTGAGGTGGGGTGCGGCAACTCGCGATACGACAAGGAGCTACTGCGGTAGGGCGCCGATGGCGACCAGGTCACCTACACCTACATCAACCTCTACCTGACCAACGTCCAGCTCATTTTCACTTGGGAGTAGGTGTTGCTGATTCCATTTGAATTTCCAAGCAATCTCGCCCTTTGCAGCCTTGCAGGTTCGTCTACCCATGTCACTATCCCCCGCAACAAGTGACAACTCGGTAACGAGCATCGCTATGAAAACAAACTGGGAGATACCAATCAACATCTGTGCAGCAGTTCTTGTGGAGGCTAACCCATAATAGCTTACCTTTGAGACTCTCCCTGAAGCGTACAGGAATATTATGACATGATGTGTGTGTGCTGCAAATGATTAGATAAGGACAACCCCCCTTCATAAGATGCAAGGAAGTGAAGAAACTGGAGAAATTTAGAGCTAGGACTACATCCACATGGATGCTAAAGAAGTAGTACAGTCAGTACCAGACCTACCGGAAGGTCAAAGAGTACTTCTTACAAGCATGCTATGGAGGTGGTGGAGCCGCCGAAACAAGGTAAATGCTGGGGAAACAGAGGGGGGGCATATAGTGACACCAAAATTGGGCTTGACATTTCAGTTCCGTGGAGCGCAAACGCACGCAGCTAGCAGCGGCAAGCCAACAACACACTCCTCTGAATCTGATCCTGTCCCAGGTAATTTTTTGATTCATTCCCAATTTCTTTCCTTAAATTTTACTAAGGTGATTGTCTATTTGTCTGTGTTACCATAAATAAATCATGGAAGATCTTGTTCGGTAATCTTGTTGCTTGCAGATTATGAAAAGGCACAATTGTTTAACAAAAGTTTTTAGTTGATAGCATAAACAGTTCACTCAATTGTGTTTACAGTTTAGTGTATGTAACCATTAACCATGGAAGGCTGGTTATTCAATAATGCACCGAGTACTGATTATATCTACTGTAACACTACCTCTATAAACTAATATAAGAAATTTTAGATCACTAATCTAAAACGTCTTATATTAGTTTACAGAGGGAGTAGTATATAAATGGTTCAGAATTTGTATTGTCCTTTAGCTTGGCCCACCTAGCTTTTTGTTTGTAGCTCCTCCACTGAGTTACATTTCTCATTTCTGTATACAAATGCTTTCTGTTCGAGTTGTATCATAAGCATATGATCATCAGATTAGCTAGCCTGAGATTGGCTCCTTTTCCGGTGGCTCAAAGGCAACAGAGGTGATGTCAATCCGTAGTTTACTTCTAATGACTGCATGTCATGTAATAGAGCAAAACTACTTTTTACTACTTCGTCACCATGGACTAATTGTGTTCTTCTTTACTCCCTATGCTGAAAAGCGAGTAAAACACACGCTTTAATGTGTGTTCAAAATTATATTTTTTTCCTTCAAATAAAATCATGGTGTGTAATAATATATTTTCATGAAATGAATAATTTTTATACCTTGGATGAAAGCTGACATGATAGTTTGTGTTCTCTTTATAGGAATTAGATAAACATGTAACCATTGATGCTTAGTTGATGAACTTTTTCGTTATATACATGTGATATTTAGACAAACCCAAATATCCCTTTTTCTTTACATGCTGGGTATAATGGGCCTTTTGATTTATTTTGAAGAATGGTATTTGTGACTCAAAGAACAAGCCATGTCGATGGAGGTGGCGAGCCTGGATTTGTAGGTGGAGACGGTGGGGAGGAAGAACAAGAATAAGAAAAAAAAACTGATTTGACGGTAGAAAGGTTGAAAATGTCACCTGAAGTGCATTAGAACTTAAAGGTGTATGTTCGACAGGAATAGAAATGAGCAACTAGAATGTATGTGCCCTCGTGCAATGCACGGGCATTCACCTAGTGTACGATAAAAAAGCGGTATGTTTACATGTCCCTTGCCGAGAACTCTGCCATGTTATTAGACGATTGTATCCTGTTCTTTGCAAGATGAAATTTATTCCCCTGCTCCATTCTGACTCTTGCTTCTGTTTATCGGACAACAAGATCAGAAATTGTAAGTAAGGACCATCCTCATCTAGATTTGAGATTGAAAGCAGGACTAACCTTGGAAGCAGGAACATGGACATAATATCCAAGTTGTGATGATGTCAGCGGGCACCAAATCGTGCACAGATCAGCCTTGGCACAGATTGATTTTCCTCGGCGGATGTCCATGCTAGAGTTATGGTTCTGCTACAAATATGCCTGCAACTCACTTCTTGGACCGAAGTTCTTCTTCATGAAAATTTGCCCATGCTCTACTGTGGTGATCTCAAACAATTCTGCTCCATCTTCTTTTCCCCCAAAGCTCTAGTGTTGGAGAACGCCACAAAATTGGGTGGCACCTAGAACGGCACATCACATACATGCATGAGTTTGCTGGACAAAGAAATAAAAATTACTTCCCATGTACTGCAACAGCTGTGGCCTGCATACTGCTTCCGCCGCTTGTTCCCCTGCAGGCCGCACTGCTTGAGCCTGTCCTCTGCCTCCCCGGTCAGCGGTGCTGCCATTCGGCCGGCAAGTTGAGGCGTGGCTGACACGACATGGGTAGGAGCATTGAGGCACCCCTAGCGGCGAGATTGGCGGCGGCGTAAGGAGACTGCGAGGTGTGCCATGGTGGAAACGTGCTGACTTGGAGCACAGTAGAGGAAGAACGTAACATGTGCCGCCGGCGAGCGTGTAGCGTATAGCCTGGCGATCATGGCTGCAAGGAACGACGTCAGCGAGGCGCACAAGGATATGACGCTGCATGCACTGAGCGACTATGAGCCGTCTAGGGGGCCTACCAGCAAGGAGCGGAGGCCAGGCCCCAGCAACGACCGTGACACCGGGATTGGATGAATACCTGCAGCGAGTCATCGCCCATGATGTCATCGCGGATGAACGGGTACTCGTCGTCCTAGCTTCGTGGCTGTTTATGGCTGCACAACATGGCAGCGGCGGCAGGCCGGGGGATTGCCACAGCGGCGCTGGCCAGGACCCCGGTGGTTGTCACCCATGATTGGCGGTGGCAGGATGAGCGCAACCTCCACGTTTCGGTCGCGACATTGTGCTCCCGCTCCCTTGCATCGCCGCTGATTGCGGGAGCTTCTGCACGTTTATAGAGGATTTTAATCGGGAGATCCAAGTACGTGCAGGGTTACAATCACAAACTGACCACAAAAAGGAAACAATCAATCAGCCTTGCGGGATACAGAAAACTAAAAACCTAACGCAGCCTTGTGGGAAACAGAGAGGAAGGAAGGATGGCCCAGCCCAAATAAGAAAGGAATTGACGGCCGAATCGCATAACCCAATCAACGGCCCAATCACAGAACGCAGTCAATTAGGAATAAGAAGAACGCACGGAAAACAAAATAATGGAAGGAAAACAACAATAGCGTATGGAAAACCTTGAAATCTTCCACCCTTTAATATTAATAATATTAGGTAAAGATACGCAGGTAAAATAGTACCACCTCGGATGTAGAAAATAATATAGGTGAAAAAAACTGAAAGCGTAAATCCACGGGAAGAAGCGTATTGTGACGGTGAACCCACGAAGTCAATCCATACTTTATTATTAAAAAAAACTAGCACATATGCCCGTGCGTTGCCACGGGGAAGCAAATCCTCTCATGCTTCAAGCGACCCACCCATCTTACACCATGGTCATATTGTTCACCTATTCACGACAAACCTCATAAAATTCAACCCGATGAGGTATCACATCCGTCGCACGCTGCTGTCGCAAGCCCCTCTAGTCGCAATAAAAAAAATTCCTACACTGTCCTTCAAAAAACAGAATGCATGTAAACTGATAAATATCTACCTAATAAAATGTTGCAATGAACAAGCCAAATTATGTGGCCTATCCTAGCTAAATTTTGGCTATATTAAGAAAAAATTTAAGATAGCAAAACTTTGATTAGCTGTTAACACTGAGATGTTTGGGAATGAGAAGATACATCTCTATTTTCGGACGGAGGGACAAGTATACACAACCACCAATCAACAAGGTGCATCAAAGCTGATCATTATTTTTCTTATTTCCCTTCCGTGCATTCTATCCAATTATATCCGCTGTATATATATATATATATATATATATATATATATATATATATATATATATATATATATATATATATATAAGCAATTCCTTCCTTCCTTTCTTATTATCCGCCGAAATTGAGGATTGAAATCATTTTATTTCCCTTCCTTGCATTCTATGCATGTCGTGATCTTTCCTTCCTTCCTTACTGCTCCTTCATTTGGACTGCTTTCCTTTCTTTTCTTACTCTGTCACAAGAACTCAATTCCTTTCTTTCCTTATTTCTCTCACACGTCGACATCTTATTTCCTTCCTTCCTTTCTTTCTATGCATGTCGTCCTCTTATTTCCTTCCTTTCTTTATATGCATGTCGTCCTCTTTCCTTTCTTCGTTTATTTATTCCCGAGATTGCTCCTTGATACATCGAAGATCAAAGGCGTACATAAATTGAGTGGATTAGACGAAAGAAGGCAAGGTGAGACTATTTAATAGAAAGAACAATTTTATCTACAGAAAATATTGGGATAGCTTAGTTGGTTGCAACGATTGATCTGTGAGAGGGAGGTCGCAAGTTCAATTCTCTACAAGAGCAAATATTTTTACCTTACCTTATGTGGGCCTTCTTTCTTGGGCCACGGCGCCAAGTTGGGCTGTGAAGCCCAAAGTGCGTACGCGCTGGGCGTGTAACTCGGATCAAAGCGACGACCAAATTTATGTTCGGAGGAAGATCTTTAGTGCGTACCCCCAAATTAGTACCACCTTGTTTATATTACGATTTTGTTCATACAAATTGTAAAAACGTATTATGACATAAGAAAAAAGCGTATTGTGACGGTGAACCCACGGAGTCAATCCGTGCTTTATTATTAGGGACTAGTACAAATGCCCGTGTGTTGCAACGGGTGATTTTTTTTTTTGTAAAACCTGCTCTGTGTGCCATTACATGACATTTCATATATATAGTTTCGATAAATATCGGTAAACAAAGTGAGAACACAACACGCAAGATGCGAGAATTAGGTTGTGCGGATGTGGCAAGATCTCGAGGGCAAACATTACCCGGCGTGTCTTGAAACAGGACGTGCCCTCACACCATGAAATTGCCTCATGCATCAAGGCGATGAAATTCTTGATTGGTTCCAACTTCCAAACCTACGTGGAAATTGATAATGAGGTCGTGCCTAGGATATATCCAAACCTACGTGGAAATTGATTATGAGGCCATGCCTAGGATATATCGAAGGAACATATATTAACATGAGATAAGAACTTGTTTAGTCTAGCTGCCTGCTCTGGTTTTGAGTAGTGCAGCCTTCACCGAATCTTGTAACAATTTGAACACCCGGCCGGTGTGCGCCTTTTCTTTTGTTTTCTTTGGATCTGGTTGATCTCTGTAGTGTTGAACCAGTTGATATAAAAAAGGGACTTTTAAAATACCATTTGGAAAACTGAAAATATGATGGCGTTATCACGGATTTAGATCCTAAGGACCAATCCAGAATATTATTTGGCCGAAACGTACATTGCCATGAGTAAACATTTTTCCCGGACAAAATAGATACAAAACGCAAAATAAATATGAAAATCCAACACAACATAAGAATAGAATTGTCGCCTGGATGTTTTTTATGTACATGACATGATTTGAAAAGTCATCGAGTCTTATGTAACTGGACTGAATGAATCTTATGGTCATTGGTAAAGACACAAGGCACATGTAACATGCAGGGGTTATAGCCTGGAAGAAGGCACCTTTTTTCTTTGCTTCTTCTTTGCATGGCTAAAATCCATTTTCTAGAGCAGCAAAGGATGTACAGGTTTTCAACCACAATTAAAAATCCTTGGCTTGTTTTACTGCCAAAAAACAACAACAAATTTGCATCTGTTTGGCCGCATAAAGAAAAGAGGAGGATCAAGATGTTTCTGTGATTAAGTCATACCATCTCTTGCTACACATCCTGCTCTGGTAGGGAATTGGCATTGACAACAAATCCAACTGAAACTTCTTCCTCGGATTTTTGGTTTGATCCTATAGTTCTTGCTCCTGCAGCTCATTTTGTCAGCCATTAAATAAACAATAGTAACAGAAGGGTCATACTATCTATGGTGAGAATAAAATGAAGTTCCTGATTCACCATGACCTTATTTTTGAGGTCAAATAGCTCATCAAGTAATACCTTATTCTGCAAAAATATGCGGCTTCGACATAAGCAAGGCAGAACCACTAAAAGCATTGCCATATATAGTTAACCTAACTCTACAAAATTGTCTCAAAAGTTGAGCTAAATCCTAACTACAGTGGATACATCACCATTTAGATGCTCTGAAGTAAAGAGGTTTTCACTATGAGAATTCAAAACTAATACATGTTTTGAAACTGAAGCAGTATTTGTATAGCGGAAAAAGTTCTGAAGCTACTGAACCTTACCTTATGTAACAAGTTTTCTACCTTCCATGAGCTGGTATGCTTGACGGATATTTCTGTTTGATTCTCAATTCTGCTTGACGGATATTTCATGCTAAGTGGACCTATAAATACACCAAGTATATTTGTACTACTACGACTGACGGTTGATAAATTGGAGCAACATTGCAATATACATACAACAAGTAACTGTTCAGCCCCATCTCTCAAAACTACCTTTGTATGCATATTTCCAAGTTTTATAAGAAACTTGAGTATCATCAGGGATGTTGCGTCGTGTTGTAACATTGTTACTGCAGTAAAAAGTAAAGTAAAGCACAAAGCTATAAGCTAGGGACTTTGTGAAAACAAAAATCATTTCTAGCATGAATAAAATAAAAAATGTAGTAATAAACTTTATTATAATATGGCTTCATATTCTGAACAGTGCAGGCAAAGGTTTTTGGTTAAATATTCTGAAAATCTGCATCTGTTGTACATAGATGTTGCGTGAGAATATCCAAACATAGTACATATATATGCAATTAACTATTATAGCACATAATAGAATGAATACAAAGAATTGGAAAACATCAAAGGGTGCTTCTACCTAAACCAAAAGGCGGTTCAATCTTTCTTCTGTAAAGGGTAACCTTATTACAACAAATTTAAGAGGGAAAGAAATATAGTCAATCACTGCCTACATGACACATCACAAAAGCCATATGCTTAATTGCACCAGGAGCTCGATCGCACAAAGTTTCACAGCTCAAACTTCTACACTCATCGGTCCATCCATCATCCATGCCGGATCCACCACATGCTTGGCTTCAAGTGATGGTTTGCCACCTTCATCTCACACGACATGTCACACTGCATCCATGAATCAATCCAGTTAATGTTCCATGACAAGAAAAAAATCATATTTAAATCCATCGATGCATGCATGGGTCGATGAGAGATGGCCGATCAATTGTTCAATCAGATGGATCACAAGTGAGAAGCAGTTGACTGAGATGGCGCACGACACATAGCTCGACCTTTGGATGTCTAATGGTCGCAAAACATAAAGGTGGGATGATTCCGTAACTGTACTGAAGGTTTGTGCTATTAAGACCACTGAAATATATACCTGATTACGAGTATTTCTTCACGCCTTTGCTGGCATTCCTCGGTGATGCCCAACAAATATCGCATTAGACTAAAAACAACAAAGTCTGTTTGTTGTTGCTTGCCTGAAATAAGCAAACTCATGTACATATAATACTGAATTTGACACTGCTTTGTAGTGCTTCCAACTACTGATAGATATATAGAGTTCACTGAGTAGTACATGGTTATGAGTAAGATGATAGTTTAAGAATCGAGGATCAAGTGTTCTTTTCTCATTGATCACTAATAGTTGTAAGTTTCAGAATGTGCATTGTGCACAAATACTGACAGTACAGAGTTCATCGAGAAGTCAAAGGTTATCTGTAAGATAATATCTTTGCAATCAAGGGCGAAATACTCTGAATAGGCGTTCATACAATATCTGCCAAGAATTCAGGACCTACCTTATAACCTACAAAAAGGTGGCAAACCTTTCAAAATGATTGTAGGAAATATGTATCATGCAACTTTGTTTCAAGCACAATACCAATTAAAAACCTCACGTTGCTGCCACAAAAATACATAGAACAGTCTTTACAATTATGCCAAGAAAATTCAGTATGGATGTATGTTAACCTGGAGCTGTCGCAAGGTTCCGTCTTGACCTCATGAACAAATTCGATCTCAAATTGACTTGAGTCGCATGATTTATGGATGAAAAAAATTCAGAAACAGTGGCAATAGACAAATCATGGCATATAAATATATCAAAACAGAGATCTTTTATCGTCCATGCGCTGCTGTGAAGAAACCAATCAAATACGAACCTGTTATTCGATATGGGATATAAAGAACACAATATGGAGCGTAGCTTGCTTTCTGTTTGAATTTTGTCTGCTATCCTCAAGTTCAGATGCTATGATCTAGATGCATCTATGGAAGTAGCTTATAATGATGTATTTCTGGATATGCTAAGTTTTACCTGTCAATGTTCAGTACCAGCAGCAATTTATACCATTCCATTGGGATGGACACTCGAGTGCCTATCTAGAGAGCAGTTGCATTGGCCTTCTCCTTCAACGGATTGATTCTTTCCAAATCAGACACAGGTCTCGCGTGCAAGCACAGCGCCGCTCACGGCCCGCAGCCCCTGAAGCAAGCAGTTCACGCCCGCATCGTCAAGCTGCAGCCGCCGTCGCTGGCTCTAGGACAGCACCTCCTCCTCGTCGCCCGTCAAACCACCGCCCCGGCCCCGGCGACATCGGCAACGTCCCGACGCCGTACTGCCGCGCCCGAGCCCTGGCGAGGCAGCCTCCATCCTCCCAAGCGAGCCCGCCGGTCGCCGCCAAGCCCTCGCAACCGCCGTCGCCCTCGCCAAGCCCCCGCCCGGCGTCCTCCTGCGCCTCCTCGCGCCCGCGCACCGCCGCCTCGGCCTCGCCTCGCCGGCGACAAGCCCCCGCCGGAGCTCCCCGAGCTCGCTCGCCTCCTCGCCGGAAGCCGCCGCCGCCGGGAATGGATTCGCCAACGCCAGCCGCGACGCCTCGCCCCATTCCTGGGCTCGGGCAACGCGTACGCCCGCCTCCTTGGCTCCTGCGGCGTGGACTCTGGCGGCAAACGGCTGCGCGTGCCTGGTGGTGGTGGAGGGAATGGATAATAGGCCGTGGTGCACGGTGGTGATTGCCGGGTGTTTTATGTAAAAATGAAGCGTTTTCTTAATTTAAAATAGGATCACGGGTTGAATTCTCATAACCAGAGGGACTTTTTTTGTAGTTTTGCTAATGACATACGACCAGAAGCAATCGCTGCTTTATTAATTGGTAGAGATAGACTATTTATTATTAACTAGGACAAATGCCCGTGCGTTGCACCGGGAGAGAAATTTAATATATGTCCATCAAAAAGTCTACCAAAGCGACACAATGGCATGCGTAAATATTACATACTTCTCCGCTAAGATATGCTCTCTCGCTTCGGGGTTTTTAGAGTATCTACAGCCGGACTTAGCAATTATGACCCCCTAAACGTCCAAGGACTCGCCTGATCAGTGACCGAGCGTGCCCATTTTAAGCCCATACTTGTCCGTCCGTGCAACCACACTCCTCATTTTCTTTCTCATATGTCTGGTCACTTACACGTGATTGGTGGAGATGAAGAAAGAGAAGGAAAAGAAGTAATAAAAAAAGAGAAAAGATAATCTGGGTTTGGGCAGCGTCCTACATGCATTGCAATGGAGGAAAAAAAATCTTGAAGCATCAACTTAAAGGTATTTCTATTATGAGCATGTGCATAAAGCTGATCGGTTTATCATATCACCACTAACGTCCTTGTGTTCTGTTAAATATGCCTATTTTATCTACAAAGACATCATTATCGCTGTTGAAAACTTAGGAAATTCACACAGTTAGTAAAAAATGCAATACATAAAAAAAAACACATAACTTTGTGTGACGGTCCGTCGGTGCACTGCTTCTCAATGATGGCAGTTGCGGCTTGGCTTCGTGTGGTTTTCGAAACAGCGTGTATAAGGACCGAGTCAACCTGGCCTTTCCCTTGAAGTTTTCTTATCCCTGGTACTTTACTTTTTTCAAGTGTAACATGTCTGGGCATCTTAGGCTTCTATTATTGCATCAATACTACATCTATCAAATTATAATGTTTGTTTCATTTTTTTTTTGCTGGTCATGTGATCATGCTTTGATTTGAACTGAGGTTTTTAAAAAATCCCTCACTTGATTTTTCTTAAATTAGCCTACCAGATGAAATTCAGTAAGTAAATTTTCACAATCTTCGATCTATCTAAATCGAAGGAATTCACATGGTGGTTCTCTTTATAACTCATGAACATAACCCACGTGGGATAACAATCCCATTCATTTTGAATCAAGCACATAAAATTTTGAACATAACCCACGTGGGATAATTTATGTGGAGTTGACACGCCACTCTCTCTTCCCTGTGTTTCCTTTTGGCCAACTCATAGCAGCACACGCCACCATGGCCGAGCTACACATGCCCCTCGCCAAGCCTGTTCAATGCTTCTGCATCGTCTTCTCCCAGGCTCTTGGGGCTGCTTGTTGATTCCCAAGTGGCTTTGTTGATATTTCAGATAACTTGGGAACATATATAAACTGAGACGACTCAATATAACTGAACGAGATGGGATTATCCAACACCCAAGCTGCTTCGTTCGACTCGAGGGCCAGACTGATTGGGCCTAACTCCGGATTCTCACTCCATCAGGCTACGTTTGGCTGGGCGGGCCAGAATATTTAGCCAGCTTTCTGCACAAGATATTAAGAAACGGCTTTTAATCACAACTTGGGGTCCAGCTCAACTGGTTGTGGTTGTAGCATGGGAACGGTAGGTTGGAAGTTCGAATCTCACGCCAGAAATATTTTTCGCAGGAATAGATGACGGGTTAATTAACTAAAAACAAAGGGGTGTTTTTATAATATGGCAGCGACTGCTTTATTAGTAGATAAAATAAAATAAAAAGATAGAGATTGTCTATACAAAGCGTATTATGACATTAAAAGAAAACGTATTATGACGGTGAATCCACGAAGTCAATCCGTGCTTTATTATTATTAAAGAATAGATTATTATTATTACTAGGAAAATGGTCCGTGCGTTGCGACGGGAGAAAATCTCATCGACTATGCTATTTCTAATCCAATCATTATGATTCTCTAAAAAAACATAAGTATGGCCTAAAATATAAGTGATGACAATAAGCATGGCCTAAATATTTTTCGCAGGAATAGACGACGGGTTAATTAACTAAAAACAAAGGGGTGTTTTTATAATATGGCAGCGACTGCTTTATTAGTAGGTAAAATAAAATAAAATAAAAAGATGAAGATTGTCTATACAAAGCGTATTATGATATTAAAAGAAAACGTATTGTGACGGTGAATCCACAAAGTCAATCCGTGCTTTTATTATTATTAAATGATAGATTATTATTATTACTAGGAAAATGGCCCGTGCGTTGCGACGGGAGAAAATCTCATCGACTCTGCTATTTCTAATCCAATCATTATGATTCTCTAAAAAAACATAAGTATGGCCTAAAATATAAGTGATGACAATAAGCATGGCCTAAACCATAAGTGATTATTTGATTTATGACCCACGTCAAATATCCCTAACATGAAGAAGAACTATTATTTGAAACAGATGATCTTTACAAAAAGTCTAGCAAATGTATATGTCGTTGGACTTGCAGGCCATACTTCCTAGTGAGTAAAGGCCAAGCAAAACAAAAACTAAACACTTTTTTTATGAATGGCGCGCTTTTAGGGCAGCTGTTTCTAAGTGTTTTTTAGGCCTTTTATTTTCATTCACTAATTGAGCATACTAGCCTAACCCGCGCGGCGCCACACCGCGCTCAATGATCACTCGCAGATGTGTACTCTATTGATTTTAAAGTGAAACAGTGCATGCTCATTTGATGTAAAAATGACGTGTAGAGATAACAAATAAACCGAACATACGAATATATTGAAATCTTGCAAACACAGGGATACAAAGATACAAATTAAAAGTGGCATACTCTTGAGGCAAACAAATTATTGAAACTACATATAGTTCGCTGCGAACAAAGAACTGTATGTAAAGATACAAACACGTTGAACTGATAAGCTAAAAGTAGCTGCTAGTGGGTTAGATCATCCTAGTATATCCTCCTGCAGGATTGGTGCCTGTGATGTAATGATAAAGTGATTTTGCAAGTTTTTGCATACGTCCACGGGAGGATGTGCGCATGTATTGTGATAATGGGATCGTCGCTGTCTGGGCGCTGGGATACATGCAAAGTGGTAATATGTCAAAGAAGCCATTGCATATCTTTGCCAAAATCATTGTCTGACTTGCAAACTCGTTTTGCTTTTGTGCTTACTTGCTGGCAGGCCATGTTAAATTGCCATTGCTTTGTTTAAGCCTTCTCTCTTGTTGTAAACAATCTTTCCTTTGTGACTTCGAAAGCATAATAATTATGATCATTGATAGAAATATTATAGTCTGCACAGATGCATTTTAATGATTTTTCCATCCCTAACATGAAGAAGAACTATTATTTGAAACAGATGATCTTTACAAAAAGTCTAGCAAATGTATGTGTCGTTGGACTTGCAGGCCATGCTTCCTAATGAGTAAAGGCCAAGCAAAACAAAAACTAAACACTTTCTTTATGAATGGCGTGCTTTTAGGGCAGCTGTTTCTAAGTGTCTTTTAGGCCTTTTATTTTCATTCACTAATTGAGCATACTAGCCTAACCCGTGCGGCGGCATGCCGCGCTCAATGATCACTCGCAAATGTGTACTCTATTGATTTTAAAGTGAAACAGTGCATGCTCATTTGATGTAAAAATGACGTGTAGAGATAACAAATAAACCGAACATATGAATATATTGAAATCTTGCAAACACAGGGATACAAAGATACAAATTAAAAGTGGCACACTCTTGAGGCAAACAAATTATTGAAATTACATATAGTTCGTTGCGAACAGAGAACTGTATGTAAAGATACAAACGCGTTGAACTGATAAGCTAAAAGTAGCTGCTAGTGGGTTAGATCATCCTAGTATATCCTCCTGCAGGATTGGTGCATGTGATGTAATGATAAAGTGATTTTGCAAGTTTTTGCATACGTCCACGGGAGGATATGCGCATGTATTGTGATAATGAGATCGTCGCTGTCTGGGCGCTGGGGATACATGCGAACTGGTAATATGTCAAAGAAGCCATTGCATATCTTTGCCAAAATCATTGTCTGACTTGCAAACTTGTTTTGCTTTTGTGCTTACTTGCTGGCGGGCCATTGCTTTGTTTAAGCCTTCTCTCTTGTTGTAAACGATCTTTCCTTTATGACTTCGAGAGCATAATAATTATGATCATTGATAAAAATATTATAATATGCACAGATGCATTTTAAGGCCACTTGAGCTGATTTTTCCATCCCTAACATGAAGAACTATTATTTGAAACAGATGATCTTTACAAAAAGTCTAGCAAATGTATGTGTCGTTGGACTTGCAGGCCATGCTTCCTAATGAGTAAAGGCCAAGCAAAACAAAAACTAAACACTTTCTTTATGAATGGCGCGCTTTTAGGGCAGCTGTTTCTAAGTGTCTTTTAGGCCTTTTATTTTCATTCACTAATTGAGCATACTAGCCTAACCTGTGCGGCGGCACGCCGCGCTCAATGATCACTCGCAGATGTGTACTTTATTGATTTTAAAGTGAAACAGTGCATGCTCATTTGATGTAAAAATGACGTCTAGAGATAACAAATAAACCGAACATACGAATATATATATTGAAATCTTGCAAACACAGGGATACAAAGATACAAATTAAAAGTGACACACTCTTGAGGCAAACAAATTATTGAAATTACATATAGTTCGCTGCGAACAGAGAACTGTATGTAAAGATACAAACACGTTGAACTGATAAGCTAAAAGTAGCTGCTAGTGGGTTAGATCATCCTAGTATATCCTCCTGCAGGATTGGTGCCTGTGATGTAATGATAAAGTGATTTTGCAAGTTTTTGCATACGTCCACGGGAGGATGTGCGCATGTATTGTGATAATGGGATCGTCGCTGTCCGGGCGCTGGGGATACATGCAAAGTGATAATATGTCAAAGAAGCCATTGCATATCTTTGCCAAAATCATTGTCTGACTTGCAAACTCGTTTTGCTTTTGTGCTTACTTGCTGGCGGGTCATGTTAAATTGCCATTGCTTTGTTTAAGCCTTCTCTCTTGTTGTAAACGATCTTTCCTTTGTGACTTCGAGAGCATAATAATTATGATCATTGATAGAAATATTATAGTTTGCACAGATGCATTTTAAGGCCACTTGAGCTGATTTTTCCATTGCTTCATCTTTTGTATTAGCTGCTTCTCCTTCATATGTAATGGAGGATTCTCTGAAGCTATCTTTTTGACGTGGCAGACCAATTAGCACGGACGCTTGTATTATGCCTTCATGAACGTACCAACAGGTGCACCCTTGTACTTTTAAGCCAATTGTTTCACTCACTGTTTCAAGCATTGGTCCTCTTGGAATATACACTATTAAGATTCTCATCCTGCATGAAAGAGTTCGTAATAATGTAATAAGTTCCTGACTTGCAAGAAGCAAGTATAGAGAAAAAGCTAGGTGAGACCAAGAGCTTACCGAGGTACTTCCGCTTCCATGATTAAAATTCAGTGCTGGATGTTTGCCCTTCTTCCTAACTTGCTTTGCCATGGGGGGCGCTCTCTGGGGATGATAAGTTTCGTTCATTGTGGTGTACTCAGTTGATGTTGGTCAAGAGTGTCCAACTGGTAATATATATAGGTCATGTATGGATGAATGAGTCATCGTTGGGCTTCGTTGGGGTTGCCAAATGGCAACCATTTTCTGCACTCCATTCCAGTAGGTGGCACACTCAGTTCTACGTGGAGATAGAGGGAAAGATGGACGGTTGCATGCCCAGACTATGTACAGAAAGCAGCCGGGGTCATTGCTCCATTTTTTATAATATTATTTCATGTAAGAAAGAGTTAGTATGATACTATTTATTTTTCATGTAAAACAAAATAATTGTTCTCTGATTATTGCCAGTTCAAACAGAGTTATTTAATATTCATATTAT
Organism: Triticum urartu; assembly: GCF_056163025.1. Classification (NCBI taxonomy): domain Eukaryota; kingdom Viridiplantae; phylum Streptophyta; class Magnoliopsida; order Poales; family Poaceae; genus Triticum; species Triticum urartu. The sequence continues at coordinate 51,850,879 of NC_141875.1, forward strand.
TACTGGTTGTAGGCTTTAACATGAGAAATATTACTAATTCCTTAGAGTCAGCATGCAATTGGACACGTCCGCGGCTCGTCCGCATCGTCCCCAGCAACTTTTAGGCTCCTCCCAATGCTTCACCTTATACAGGTGCTAAGCATGCCATGTAGGCGAAAAATCTGATGTGGCAAGACAATTAATAAGAGAGAGATTGATTTGGTAACCCAGGAAGAACCAATGTCAAACGCGTGAACCTAGGCAAAGCATTTAAATGGAGCAAGCTCACCAATGCATGAAAGAGTTTAGTAGCTAAATCATTTAGCTTAGAGCATGGTTAATAGAAGAGCCGGCAACGGACTCTATACGAATGCCAGGTCACTTGTAGCCACCAAGGAAGAACTCTCGTATAATAAAGCTGGCTGCAGGCATTAGCTATAGTAATTAATGTCTACATGCATGGCAGAGAGAAATGCAATTGATTGGAGAGGAGGAAGCCGCGCTAGCTTTAAGCCCTTGCATGCAGTTTCTTTGTCTCGAGCCTTGCGCTGCAGCCGGCGACTCACGGAGCGCCCGCTCCCTTCTCTCTCCTGTATTCTCTTCCCTCCGGCTAGACTTTATCTGAGGTGGAATGGCTTGTAGCCAGCTGACTAGGTGCTATTATACTTGCTCTTAGCAATAACAAGTTAAGCACCTATGCATTATGGACTACAGTTGCTAAAGTATTTAATGCGCTTAGCACCTCATCTAAGCACCAGTCCATTGAAAGAGGTCTTACCAATAGCAGGATTAGCATCAGCCGCGTCCGGGACCAGGACTGCCTGCTATTGGCCGGCGGACAGCTGCAGAAGCTACTATGTACGCTAGCTATGGTCTGGCTGGTTGCATACTACTGATTGCTTTGAACGCTAGCTTTACCTTTGCTCTGGCTGGTTGCACGCCTAGCAAATCATGAGTAAATTATTTCAGCATTTTGCTCTGGCTGATTGCTCTAGCTGGGTGATCAAAGACCAAAGTATAGTATCACTTCCAAGTGCTGAATCATGAAGAGTGCTAACATATTGTAAATATTAATCCAAATTATAGTACCATCTTCAACATTTCACCATTATAAGCACATGGCATGAGCCTTGAAAAAAAAAAGAGAAGAAGGCCAGCGCTGCTAATGAAGACGTAGCTTGCTCACGAAACTCTAAGAGAAGAACACTGTATCCCTGGAGAACAGAGCTATGCTCACAATCATCTACAATAGCTAGGTAAGCAAACCAGGAAAATCACTAATCACACATGAGTATTCGAGATACAGCCATAAAGGTAAGGATGAAGGACCCAGTCCTCACCTTGGGGCATGCCACGAATCAAACCCTGAAGATGAGACCTCGACGTGCTCCATGGGGTGGCGCCATGCGAGCTCTGGGTCACGACTCACGACCATATACATGCAAATTCGATGCGTCCGAGCGCAGGGACCATGACACCATGACAGCAACCCACGCACCACACACGGCGCAGCCGAAGAACGCAAGCCGCGTGCGTGGCAGCGCAACCGCGTCAGGGTGCACAGCCAAGAGCGAGCTGGAGGCAGTCGTCGCGTGCCCACCTTCTAGCAGCTGACGCGGAGGCGGACTGACAGGGAGCTGGGGCACCTTCTCGCATCTGCTTCGGCGGTAGCCTAGGCCGCATCTCTTGACGACAATGACACGGGACGGGCACGGGGTCGGGGTGCCAGTGACGTGGAATACTCGCATGCCAAGCACGAGGTACGACCTGGGCGACATAGGACCGCGGGGTGCTGGTGGTCTCGGCGAGCGTGACCTCGAGCCGTCGGCAAGCTGGGCGAGCTCGAGGTCAGAAGCATCATCACCGCATGCACCCACGACGCTGTCTATGACACTGAAGAAGGCGACGGCACGTCACCACAGATTGCGTTCCACCATCGCCTCCTCTTCTGGGTCGTAGCCTCTGCACCTGCCTCGCCATCGGAGTTATTCCGAAAGTTGGGTTGTAATAAGGCTGAGGGGAGGAAAGAAAGCGCCGGCGTTGCAAATAAAGTAGGGTGAATTCCGTATATGCCACTCAAAACTTGCCCGTATCCGCATATGCCATTGAAAATTTTCCTCTATCAAATATGCCACTGAAAATTTGCATCGCGTACAGATATGCCACTATGGTCAGCTTGACCGTTAGTTGACTGTCAAGTGGAAGGTGAAAAGACGATTTAGGCCACTATGCCACCGAACGGGCGTTGAGGCCACCGGTAGAAGCTTGGGAAGGCCGACGTTGCAAAACGGAACCTCAACGCCACCGAGCTAACAACTCACGCATAAGCCGGTTTCATAACCAGGCTTGTGGATCAATCAATGTTTCTCCTGAACCGCTAGCTTTATAGAATACACACGCCGACGAAGGTCAAGTCACATGCCGCCGCACCTGCCTCGCCACGCTCACCACCACATACGTCCCGGCCGACACGAGGCTGGCATGCCTGGCCGAGCTCCGCAACCTCTCTGCCAAACTCGAGCAAGTCCAGGCTGTGGTCACCCGCGGCATCATGCGCGCGCTCCTGGCGCCCTCCCTACTGGAGCGGACGTATATGATAGCGGAGCCAGCGTTGGGTGTCCTGGCCGACGTGGCGGCGGCGAGCGCGGCGGGGAGGTGGGAGATGGCAGAGGATGAGGAAGCGCCTAGAGCGCTGGTGGAGGCCATGGCATGGCACGGGAGCGCGGGGTGCCAGGAGTACGCGACGTACCTGGTCATGGCGCTCGAGCACGAAAGCGGCCGTCGGGCGCTGCGGTGGAGGATGCGCCAGCTCGGTGCCGTACAGGCGCTCCTCGAGGTGTCTTGCTGCTCGGCAGCCCCCTCGCACACAGCAGGGCGGCCAAGATCCTGCAGTGGTTCAAGGACGACGGGCAGGACAGGATGAAGGTGCACTCCTGCCCTCGCATGAAAGCCACGCCACCGACGACATGCCTTGGCAACGACGGCGATGGGACGAAGGCTTGCCGGAGCGCTGTAGACAGGATAGTGAAGCAGAGTCTGGATATGTGAGCTATGGCGTCCGTGGACATGACCAACGCTAAGCAGCGCCTGGGACACCATGGACGCAGGACGGAGCGAGGCCGTGAGTTCCACACATATACTGATGGCTGTGGCTATAATGCATGAGCGAGAGGAAACACGTATATATAATACTCCCTCCGTTCCTAAATACTTGTCTTTATAGGCATTTCAACAAATGACTACATACGGAGCAAAATGAATGAATCTACACTCTAAAATATGTCTACATACATTTGTATGTAGTAGTTTTGAGATGTTTAAAAAGACAAATATTTAAAAACGGAGAGAGTATTTCTGAACGCCATATCACGGACTAAGGCGGTGATAAACAACCGGAAACATCGATAGAGGCGGCACCGCTCAGTAGATTCCACACAATGCATACGTGCCAATCCCTCAAACGAAACTCCAGCCAATCCACAACGTGCCAATCTCCTCGTACGCCAACACATTCCAAGAGAAAACGGCCACTACCAATCAGCACACAACCTTTGACCAGACCACATGCTGATCAATTTCTTTAACCAGGCCACATGCTGACATGCACACAGGACAACGCCATGCATGCAAGGATCGGTTCAAACAGAAACCGCCAAAACGAAGGACGTACTGTAGTCAAATTAGAGTTTCCATGCATCGCACATGGGGGCAGATGGAATGTCTCAAAATCAGGACCTAAATCGCTGCGTCCACACGAGCCTTACCCCGCCATTTCCCCCAGTAATTATCGTGTCGTCATCTGATTGGCTGCGTTTTCACTGATAAAAAAAGTCAAAAAAACCAGGTAAACTAAACCTGGCCAGGTTTAGTATATGTATAGTTTTATTATACATATAAATAGCGGACCATGCGTCCCTTTGTAAGTGCAAACTTTGCACGTTTTTCTTAATGTTCGGGTTAATTGGAACCAAAGACCAAAACAGTAAGACAAAGACAGTGGATTAGTTTTTATAGCAAATATGTTCATGCGTTGCAACGGAATAAAAAAAAATTAATGCCTGGATGGTGGATACGGCGGCACATGGAATAATTTCTACCTTAACTTATTCCTCGTCCCCGCAATTCGGTCGTCGATGAGTTAGAGGTCTGGTCTTCTCGTCGGTTAGTGGTAAGATAGTGTATTTGGTCGTCGTTCGTTTGCCGTTGTTCTGCATGGCGGCGGTGCCAAATTTGTATTCCACCAAATCCCTTTGGATGGGAGGCTCTTCTTCGTCGGCCTTCGATCTGGGCGCATGGTTGTTGTACAGGAGCGACACCAGTTCTATTACCTTCTTCGTCGATGGTGAGGGAGGTGTGGTGGTGGATCCATTCTGCCTCTTCTTTGGTGCGCTAGGCCGATGGGGCCGTTGTTGGAAGAATTCCCGTCCGCAAAAGGTCTGACTACAGATTTCAGAGACCGCCGACAGTGGCACCGTGCCCTCAATTCGCGGTGGAGTGAGTGGCTGTTGGGTTCCTCAAGGACCTAGATGCAATTTCCTTATTTGCACGGGGGGGGGGAGGGGGGCTTTGTGTCATTAATAAAAATAGGAAAATAATTTACGGATCGACACATTAGCTGATTGCTAGAAGAAACCAGGTGCATCGTTGGCGCTCCTGCATCGTATGGAAACCCACACATGCGCTCCCTAGTTTTTTCCCCGTGTCGCTCCCCAGGGCGATATCGGGTCGAACCCAGCGCCCACGACCTCTATATGCCGGGCACCTCACTGACATTGCCGCTGGCCCACGTTGCGGCGGTGACGGGCCAGGCTGCCAAGGTGGCGCGCGATGTTTTGGCAGCGTAAATTGATGATGTGGCTGGGCGGCGTCGCCGCCCGTGGTGGTGGGGAGCCCCTCCGGTATGGGGCGAAGGAGGCAGGGCTCCTGTCGGGCGGCCTGCGCGCGCAGGAGGCGGGTTGGCGACGGCTCTTGCCGGGGTGGGGGCGTGGATCAGCGCCGAGGCCCCCTCGGGGCTCCGGATCTGGAGTGGTCGTGTGGGCGACGCCTTGCTACCGGGCTTCACTGGGGCGGATGCCGCTCGGCTTGAGGTTGTTGGTGCTGGCGTGCGTGCGGCTGCCGGTGGCGCAAGGAGGATGCGAGGGCTCGTCCGTTTATGTAGAAATCAATGGCATGCTTGTGACACTATTCTTCAGGCTCTCTGTGCTTCTTTATGATTTATTTTTTAGCTCCAACGGCAAATGGCTGGGCACCCCATGCTGCTTGTGACACTGTTCTTCAGGCTCTCTCTCTGCTTCTTTATGATTTATTTTTTGGCTGCAACGACAAATGGCTGGGCACCCCATACTATTTCTTCTTTGGATTCATGGGCTTGTCCTCGTTTTCTCGCTTTAGCATTTTCGATTGATGATGCATAATATATGCGGTAGGCATCTTTCTTCAATTTCTTGGCTAAACATGAATCGCATCTCACCTTTTTCCCTGGCTTGTTGATTTTTGCAAGTCCAAAAGCATATAAGTTGATAGGTTTTGATGTAAAGGGGCAGGATGGAACTATTATTTCGGATCTAAAAGTTTAGCAAAGGCATAATCAAACGGCATTTCCTATTTGGCGCTGCAGGCGCCCGTTACAGTGCAATTTTCAAACGGGCGCCTGCAGTAGACCAAGCCGGGCCGGCCCATCTTAGTTCTTTCTAGTTTTGCAGAAACGAAGCCACGCTAGGTTCGTTACCATCGTTGAGCTCTAACCACCGCTCCATCGCCCTTCTAGTGTGCATAGTAATTCGCTCGCGCATTTTTATTTGTTTCTTCTGGTTCACGAACGCCCGGTTTTGGGAAGCTTCCAGAACCTTCCTAAAATGGTTTTCCCCAGTTCCGGTTTAGTTTACGGGCGGTTTTATTTGGTTTTTTCTTTTTCCTTTTCTTTTTTAAAATGTGTGATTTTTAAAGAATTTTGTGTTTAAAAAATCGATGAACTTTTTTTAGATTACATGAATTTTTTTAAATCCGATAAACTTTTTTAAAAATTCGATGAACTTTTTTTTTCAAATTCAATGAACTTTTATAAACATTGATGAACTTTTTTCAAAATCGTTGAACTATTTTTAAATTCGAGAAACTTTTTTTCAAATTCAGTGAACTTTTTTTAAAATCAGTGAACTTTTTTCTGGTTTGATGAACTTTTATTTAAAATTTGATAAACTTTTTTCGAAAATCACTGAACTTTTTTTGAATATCGATTAACTTGTTTTTCAAATTCGACGAACGTATTTCAAAACCGCTGAACTTTTTATCAAAATTGATGAACCTTTGTCAAATTCGATGAACATTTTCCAAATTTAAGTTTTTTTCCTTTTTAAAAATCTGTGTACATTTTTCCAAATTTGATGAACTTTATTGCAAAATCAATGAACATCTTTTTAAAATCAATGAACTTTTTTCAGATTTGTGAACTTTTTCTCTTTTGCCAAATAATTCAAAAGAATTAAGTGGTACAATAGATGAATGGTTCAGATCAATATACATAGCGCTGTGCACTTGTTATTAAGCATTTTCCTCTGTTAATAATCACAAACGGCAAGTAGTTCTTGTGGATGGTGGCACCTGTGCGTTAGCACGATGTGGGGAGTCCGAAACCTGTACGGAGCAACTTTTCCCCCCATTTTTTGTGAGCTTTTTCCGTTCGCGGGTTGCACGTTTTCGTGGGCCGGTCCAGTGCGGGGCGCTGCAGGCGCCAGGAGCAATCGAACTTTGTTTACCTATACCCTACCCAGCGAGGGTTCCCTAAAAAAAACCTATACCCAGCAAGGGGAGGTCAGAGCAGGCCGTGAAGTTCAACTTTTTAGCAGCCCATAAAAAAAATTGGGCCATTACTTACGAAGCAGTATGGCAGCGAAGACAACGTACGAAATTCGATAATATTGTAGAGACAAAATTTAGTACCACCTCGATTATGTTTTAAATTAGAACTGAAAGCGTAAAATTACGGGAAGAAGCGTATTGTGACGATGAATCCACGGAGTCAATCCGTGCTTTATTATTAGGGATAGATTATTATTATTATTATTATTATTAGGGAAAGATATTCTAAAACGGTGGAAAAGAAAAAACATAAGATTGTGGTTTCATTGCATCTGGGATCTTATGGGACTAAAACTATGTTTATTTACGCCATATGAAAAAACTTAGGATCATTTGCAAGTCCCGAATTTTTGGAAATGTTTCTATGAAGAGCGGTGCAAATGAACCCCTATGAAAAGATCTAAAAATTGTATTTACCATGAAAGACACACCAAACTTGATATAAAAGAAATTAAGTACTCCATCCGTTCACTTTTGTAAGACGTTTTAGACATTTAAGACAACATTCAAAACAGTTCAATTTTAGCTGTCTTAAACGTCTTACAAAAGTGAACAGAGGGAGTATCTACGTTTTATAAACGTCAATAGTATTCTCCTATAATTTATGTTGCATATAAATAAGTTAGGATCGATTGGAAGCTATCCATTTTATAACAATTTAATTGGGCACAAGTAAAATATGATGTGGGGTGTTATTAATGCAGCAAAAGATGCTGATGAAATATTTGTGATAAGAATCAAACTTATCTACACGTCTGTTTAATATTTGTCATTCATAAAAAGCATTAAGGCCATATCAAGTGCAAACATTTTGCTGCACACTTCAAATAGCCAAAAAAATAAAAAGATGAAAATCCTCCTTTATATTTGAATTTGGAGAAAATACTAGTAACATTTTTTTACATGTGAGCGTCCACTACATATATGCACCATTTGATTAAAAATAATTTGTTTACGAGCAAACATTATGCATGCATTGGTATTCAGTGTAACTAACATACAATAAAAATAGTGTAACGTGTATATATATATATATATATATATATATATATATATATATATATATATATATATATATATATATATATATATATATATATATATATATATATATATATACCAATCTTCTAAGTCTGCGGACACGGATGCGGAAGGACGGCATCGAACCGTAGCCGCATTCTGCCTGCCAGCAAATTCAAATTCAAATCTGTGCTGATCCGCATAACGCGCCGGGTCGCATCGATGATCACAACCAGAAGGAGGCAAATATGCTTAGTTTTTACATGTCCGAATCCAAAAAAACATCAGTTTTGCAGTCCGTGCATTTATGCCCTGCTTAAACCGGCCACCCCACTAAGATGCTTCCAGATCAAGGAGGTGTCATCGCCGCCCCGTAGGCAGCCTCCGCATCCGCGTCCACCTCCGCCTCCGCCGCGTCCTCATCTGCTGCCACCGCCAACTCATCTTTCTACTACTCCAGCATCTGGTAGCAGACAGATTGCATGATCGTTATAGCATCGGCATCCAAAGAGTCTATATTCAAGGTCAACATCTTGGCGTCCTCCACATTGACGGTAATCTTCACCCTCTTTTCCTCGAGTGTGGCATTCTTCTCCTCAAGCGCCGCCTTCCTCTCTTCGATCATGGTCCTCCTATTTTCGAACTTGATTTTCTCCTCCGTCGCTTCCATCAACAACTTGAACCTCTCCGCCTTCCGCTCCTCCTTGATGCCCGAGCGCCTCACGCACGCCTCTTCCTTCTTCACCAAGATCTCCTCGAACCTCTCCGTCAGCTTGATCGCCACACTTCTCGCTTCTCCCTCTCCTCCTACCACTTCTTACCCCGCATATTTTTTCTAACCTTCTTCGGCGGTTCTTGGGCTGGATCGGTAGGGTCACCGGTTTCTTCCTTGTTGGCTTGGGTGGAGGTCTTGGCAATGAAAAGGTTTCACTTCGGCTGCCCATTCTACTCCAACCAACAATGCATGACGGTGAAGGACTTCTTCTCCAACTTCTTGCACACTACACAAGCACGAGTAGGCTACAAAAGTGAAACAATGCATATCCGTCTAGTGAGCAACAAAATAATACATGTTCCGCTAGTGATCAACAAAACCAAAGCATATCCGCTAGTGATAAACAAAACTAAAGCACATCCGGCTAGTGATAAACAAAACTAAAGCACATCCGACTAGTGATCAACAAAACTAAAGCATATTCGGCTAGCGATCAACTTACTTGCTCGGTGATTTGTGCACTGCTAGGCCACCGTGCGATGAGATGCTTCAAGTGCCCGCAATACTTGGAGACGACCTCTTGGATGGTGTACCATCGATGGTTGAGGTACTTCCACTCATGGTTACGGATCAACGCGTCGGAGTAGGGCGCGAAATGCTTGTGCTCAAGGAACCATATGTGAATGTTCCTCCAAAATATTGTGCCCTTTTTCTCCATGACATGATGGATGCTGGTGGCCAACCATGCGTCGCACAATAGATCCCCCTCGCATGTTGAAGCTTTCTCCTCTACCCTTCTTCTTCGGATCGCCGATTGTATCATCCGGACCATCATCGTAGCCGTTCTCCTCCTCCTCCCCTCCTGCGGATGCTGCTCTCCGCGGCCCAATCTTGTTGTTGTTGTTGTTGTTGTTGTTGTTGTTGTTGTTGTTGTTGTTGTTGTTGTTGTTGTTGTCGGACCATCGTTGTATGCCATCGCCGGTCTGGGTGTAGGACTGCTGCGTGGCCATCTGGGTGTAGGACTACTGTTGCTGGTAGTTGCCGGACTGGGTGGGATCCGAGTCTTCCACCTGCCCGTCCTCATAGCCCCTCCCCTCCTCCCTCTCCTCCATCGTGCATGATATCGAGCATCTCCCTGTCTGCGCCGTATGCTGGCTCCCCCGCTCTCGGCATTGCAGCAAACAGCGCGCAGGCACCCATCTACTCTCCTCCCGTCGTCCTCTCCTGAATGAGCGACGATGAAGAATACTCGGAGAAGAGCGGCGCCACGGTAACATCGACGATGTAAGGAACTGTATCGGCGGAGTTTGCGACCTGCTTGGCGGCGTAGTAGTACGGAGGCTTGTAAGTCTCCGACCACGGCGTCGTCTGTATTATGGGCGCGCCCGTCTGGCGGCATCCGCCACGGCCTCGCCGACCTCCCTGTTCGTCCCATCCACCACGTCCATCGCCACCACCAGGCCCACCAGGGGCTAGACGCTTCTTCATCTGCTCCTCCTTTGCGGCCTTACCTTTGACGCGGCGATTTCGCCGCTTCTCCAAGCTAATCTTCTGGGCGAGTGTGATGCTCGGATCCTCCGGCACCTCCGGCACCTCCGGCACCTCCATCTCTGACAGGTTCCGACGATTTCATGTGTCATTGGCAAAGGGAAGGAGAGGGTGGCAGAAAAGACTGGGAATTGGGTGGAGAGCGGCAAAGAGTGGGTTATTTTGGCGTGGAAATAATGTGGGATGCTACAAAAGCGCGGGGCTCGGCCTTGGGTGGGCCAGGGGCGGAGAGCGACGATTCCCGTGTCCGGACTCCCGCAAACCTCTCCACGTTTGTCTCCAGTTTGCGGGAGAAATCACGTCTGGATCGCTCCTCGGACCGACACAGGTTGGCATTGGATGGCTTCCATGGTATGAACAGCATGGTCCGGACGGTTGCAGAAGATTTACGGGTCCTCCTTGGAGATACCCTAATAAAGTTCGAAGTTATGAAGTACTTCTACATTTTCAATTTTTCTGAAACTTTAACATGCATTTCCCCCTTGTTTTTCAACCGAGCTCGAAGGAGCCATTCGGTGTTTCCCACGTAGTGTCTTGATATATTAGCATCGTCATTTGGTTTTAGACACTGCATTTCACATATACACAAGATTTTGACAAAACTATTAGCAAAACGGCGTACCACACACTGCCTTCTCCTCTTATGTTGCCTTGAACGTCAACTCTACTTGACACACATAGAAAATCGACTGATCTGGACCGGCTCCGCCGCATAATGTCTGAACTCTCTCTATAAAATGTAAGATCATCTAGAACCGAAAATGGACAAATTCACACTCTAAACGTAGTTGGATGCGTCTAAACGCGTCCGCGGACGGCTCCAGCCGGACCCTCATTTGTCCTCCCGGACAACCACACCCCTCATATCTAAACCTTCATATTTTATGAAATGCACGTCCATCATATAGCACAAATTCATCATTGTTCAACAATCCAAGAAAACAAAAAAAACACAATTCAATAATTTAACACATGCAAAAATAAATTCAACAATTCATACATAGATAGATGATACATGAATGAATCAAACATCTTCATTGTTGCGCTTGTTGATCCTCTTCTTCATGTTGATCAACCACTTCTTGCCTTCCTCATCCAAGAGGTTAGTGTCATGCAACATGATTCTCAACTCGTCTGTTTCTCTAGCAAGTCTGAACATCTCTTTCTCAAGCTCAATTCCTTGCATTGTAGATGCCATTTTAAGCTCCTATTTTGCATTTTTCTCTTGATTCTCCAAGTCTACCTTTTCTCTCTCAATGTTCAACTTCTCTTTTATCCTCTCCTAACCGAACTCCATTCTCTCCCTTTGCACATTCAAGAAGAGATTGTACCTCACCTCCTCCTTTCCCTCCTTGGCAAAATAAATGCCCATCCATGTGACGGACATTTTTCTTGCCGCATCATCATGCGCAACCCTCTCCTTCTCTCACTTGTTTCCCACCACTTGTCGGTTCCTCTTTGACATGGTCACTCGTCCATCTGTCCCTCTACTTTGTTCATCGTCGTCACCCAGTCTAATAGATTGTTAGGAACTTGAGCCAACATTTTTCTTCAACTTCTTCATGGGATTTTGAGCTCACTGAACAGTGAAAACGAACGGCGATGTGGAGGGGGGAAGGGTGGAGGATGGCGACGACTCATACAAGGGTGCCGAACAAACCAAATGTTTGGGCTGGCTTTGAAGGGTCCGATTGGGTGGCGTTTTTCGGTCCGAGTAGTGAAAGATCTTTCCCTCGAACATTTGGAACATTTTTATAAGTTTGAGAGACCTAGTTGTAGATGTTCCAAGAGCATCTCCAGCTGCTACGTAGTAAATCCCTCCAAGGTCGGGTTGTAGGGGCTCTCAAAATAAATGTATTGGATTTCACAAGTGGTGTGCTCTAGCAGATCCTCAATACAACTTCTATACACAACTTGGAAAATGTGCCACACCTGTCAATGGGTGATACGTCTCCAACACATCTATAAATTTTGATTGTTAAACGCTATTATGTTATCATTTTGTATGCTCTATATATTCTTTTTCTGAACTAACCTATTAACTTAATGCCCAGTGCCAGTTCCTGTCTTTGCTTGTTTTTATTTTGTAGGAAAATCATACTTACAGAAGTCCAAACACGACAAAACTTTTTGACGATTTTTTGTGGACAATAAGAGACCCTAGAGGCTTTGAGAGAAATTGAGAGGATCCACCAGGCAGCCACATGGCCTGGTGACCATGCCATGATTGCTTGTATCTGCGTTGGTATTTCCCCGAAGAGGAGAGGATGAATGATGCATCACAACAATGGTAAGTATTTCCCTCAGTTATGAAACCAAGATTATCAATCCAGTAGGAGAACCAAGCAACACCATGTAAACTCCTACACACAAATAACAAATACTTGCAACCCAATGCGTAGGAGGGATCATCAATCCCTCCTCGGTATTGAGATAGATTAAATTGTATGAGATTTGATAAATAGATCTAACACAAACACAAAATAAAAGAACGAAAGAAAAGTGCAGCAAGGTATTTTTGGGTTTTTGGAATAATAGATCTGAAAACAATATGATAAAAGATAGACCCGGAGGTCATAGGTTTCACTAGTGACTTCTTCCGAGAAAATATCATACAGTGGGTAAGCAAATTACTGTTAGGCAATTGATAGAATATCAAATAATTATGACGATATCCAAGGCAATGATCATGTATACAGGCATCACGTCCAAGATTAGTAGACCAAAATGATTCTGCATCTACTACTATTACTCCACACATCGACCGCTATCCAGCATGCATCTAGTGTATTAAGTTCATGGAGAAACCGAGTAATGCAATAAGAACGATGACATGATGTAGACAAGATCTATTCATGTAGGAATTGAGCCTATCTTTTTATCCTTAATGGCAACGATACATGTGTGTCACTTCTCCTTCTGTCACTGAGATTGAGCACCGCAAGATTGAATCCATCACAAAGCACCTCTTCCCATTGCAAGAAAAATCAATCTAGTTGGCCAAACCAAACCAAAGTTTCGGAGAAGAAATACGAGGCTATAATAATCATGCATATAAGAGATCAAAGAGGACTCAAATAATATTCATAGATAGAACTGATGATAAACTCACAATTCATCGGATCCCAACAAACACACCGCAAAAAGTCATTACATCAAATAGATCTCCAAGAACATCGAGAAGAACATTGTATTGAGAATCAAAAAGAGAGAAGAAGCCATCTAGCTACTGCCTACGGACCCCTAGGTCTGTGGTAAACTACTCACGCATCATCGGAGGAGCACCAATGAGGATGATGAACCCCTTCGTGGTCGTGTTCCCCCTCTGACAAGGTGCCGGAATAGGGCTCTAGATTGAATCTCGTGGTTCTGGAACTTGTGGCGGCTGGAATTGTGTTTCGTCAACTCCCCTAGGGTTTCTAGAATATTTGGGTATTTATAGAGCTAAGAGGCGGTGGAAAGGACCTCCATGGGCCCCACTACCCATTAGGGCACGCCAGGGGCCTCTGGCATGCCCAGGTGGGTAGTGGTCCCCATGGCCCTCCCCCTCTGGCACTTCCTTGGCTCCCAAGTTGTCTTCTGGGCAAAAAAATCTCTAAAAAGTTTCGTTGCGTATGGACTCCATTTGATATGGATATTTTGTGAAGTAAAAAACAGCAACTGGCACTGTGCACTATGTCAATAGGTTAGTCCCAAAAATGATATAAAGTTGCTATAAAATGAATATAAAACATCCAAGAATGATAATATAACAGCATGGAACAATCAAAAATTATAGATACGTTGGAGATGTATCATGCTTGGTTTTTCTTTTCGATCTTGTCTTCTCTGGCCAAAATAGACGAGTATTTCTTTAGAGAGAGTTGCTACCTCTTGAGATTGTGTTGGTTTTTCCCTTGAAGAGGAAAGGGTGATGCAACAAAGTAGAGATAAATATTTCCCTCAGTTTCATAACCAAGGTATCAATCCAGTAGGAGAAGAACGCACAAATCACGAATACCTGCACAAACAATCAAACACTTGCACCCAACGCGATAAAGGGGTTGTCAATCCCTTCATGGTCACTTGCAAAAGTGAGATCTGATAGAGATAGATAAATAAAACTAAACAAAAGATAAAATATTTTTGGGTTTTTTGTTGTATAGACCGGAAAGTAAAAGATTGCAAAATAGTAGATCGGAAACTAATATGACGGAAAATAGACCCAGGGGCCATAGGTTTCACTAGAGGCTTCTCTCATGAAGGCAAATAATATGGTGGGTGAACAAATTACTGTAGAGCAATTGATAGAAAAGCGCAAAGTTATGATGATATCCAAGGCAATGATTATGTAATATAGGCATCACGTCCGTGTCAAGTAGACCGACTCCTGCCTGTATCTACTACTATTACTCCACACATCGACCGACTCATGCCTCCATATAGAGTATTAAGTTCATGAATTACAGAGTAACGCTTTAAGTAAGATGTCATGATGTAGAGGAATGAACTCAAGCAATATGATGTAAACCCCATCTTTTTATCCTCGATGGCAACAATACATAACGTGCCTCACTACCCCTACTTTACAAAGGTATCAAATCATGCATATAAGAATTCAGATGAGATTCAAATAAAATTCATTGATAATCTGATCATAAATCCACAATTCATAGGGTCTCGACAAACACACCGCAAAAGAAGATTACATCGGATAGATCTCCAAGAACATCGAGGAGAACATGATATTGAGAATCAAAGAGAGAGAAGAAGCCATCTAGCTACTAGCTATGGACCGTAGGTCTGAGGTAAACTACTCATGCTTCATCGAAAGGGCAATAGAGTTGATGTAGATGCCCTCCGTGATCGAATCTCCCTCCGGCAGGGTGCCGGAAAAGGCCCCAAGATGGGATCTCACGGGAACAGAAGGTTGCGGCGCTGGAAAAGTGTTTTCGTGGTTGCTTCTGGAGGTTCGGGAATATATGTGAATATATGGGTGGAAGAAGTAGGTGTTGGAAATATGCCCTAGAGGCAATAATAAAATGGTTATTATTGTATTTCCTTATTCATGATAATTGTCTATTGTTCATGCTATAATTGTATTGATATGAAACTCAGATACATGTGTGGATACATAGACAACGCCATGTCCCTAGTAAGCCTCTAGTTGACTAGCTCGTTGATCAATAGATGGTTACGGTTTCCTAACCATGTACATTGGATGTCAGTGATAACGGGATCACATCATTAGGAGAATGATGTGATGGACAAGACCCAATCCTAAGCCTCGCACAAGATCGTATAGTTCGTCTGCTAAACCTTTTCTAATGTCAAGTATCATTTCCTTAGACCATGAGATTGTGCAACTCCCGGATACCGTAGGAATGCTTTGGGTGTACCAAACGCCACAACGTAACTGGGTGGCTATAAAGGTGCACTACGGGTATCTCCGAAAGTGTCTGTTGGGTTGGCACGAATCGAGACTGGGATTTGTCACTCTGTGTAAACGGAGAGGTATCTCTGGGCCCACTCGGTAGGACATCATCATAATTTGCACAATGTGACCAAGGAGTTGATCACGGGATGATGTGTTACGGAACGAGTAAAGAGACTTGCCGGTAATGAGATTGAACAAGGTATCGGGATACCGACGATCGAATCTCGGGCAGGTACTATACCGGTAGACAAAGGGAATTGTATACGAGATTGACTGAATCCTTGACATCGTGGTTCATCCGATGAGATCATCGTGGTACATGTGGGAGCCAACATGGGTATCCAGATCCCGCTGTTGGTTATTGACCGGAGAGTCATCTCGGTCATGTCTACATGTCTCCCGAACCCGTAGGGTCTACACACTTAAGGTTCGATGACGCTAGGGTTATAGGGAAAGTATGTACGTGGTTACCGAATGTTGTTTGGAGTCCCGGATGAGATCCCGGACGTCACGAGGAGTTCCGGAATGGTCCGGAGGTAAAGATTTATATATGGGAAGTCCCGTTTTGGTCACCGGAAAAGTTTCGGGTGCTATCGGTAACGTACCGGGACCACCGGGAGGGTCCCGGGGGTCCACCAGGTGGGGCCACCAGCCCCAGAAGGCTCCGTGGGCCAAGTGTGGGAGGGGACCAGCCCCAGGTAGGCTGGTGCGCCCCCCACCAAGGCCCAAGGCGCAGGGAGAGTGGGAGGGGGCAAACCCTAGGTCCAGATGGGCCTTAAGGCCCACCCTAGGGCGCCCCCTCTCTCCCTCCCCCCTCTGGCCGCCACCCTAGATGGGATCTAGGGCTGCCGCCCCCTTGGGGAGAGAACCCTAGAGGGGGCGCAGCCCCTCCCCTTCCCCTATATATACTTGAGGTATGGGGCTGCCCAACATATGATTTGATCTCTCTCTTGGCGCAGCCCTACCCCTCTCCCTCCTCGTCTCTCGTAGTGCTTGGCGAAACCCTGCTGGAGTACCGCGCTCCTCCGCCATCACCATGCTGTTGTGCTTCTGCTGGATGGAGTCTTTCCCAACCTCTCCCTCTCTCCTTGCTGGATCAAGGCGTGGGAGACATCACCGGGCTGTACGTGTGTTGAACGCGGAGGCACCGTTGTTCGGCGCTTAGATCGAAATCGACCGCGATCTGAATCGCTGCGTGTACGACTCCACCAACCGTGTTCTTGTAACGCTTCCGCATTGTGATCTTCAAGGGTATGAAGATGCACTCCTCTCTCTCGTTGCTAGTCTCTCCATAGATTGATCTTGGTGACACGTAGGATTTTTTTTGAATTTCTGCTACGATCCCTAACAGTGGCATCATGAGCCAGGTCTATGCGTAGATTCTATGCACGAGTAGAACAGAAAGCAGTTGTGGGTGATGATTTGTTCAATTTGCTTACCGTTACTAGTCTTATCTTGATCCGGAGGCATTGTGGGATGAAGCGGCCCGGACCGACCTTACACGTATGCTTACGTGAGACTGGTTCCACCGACTGACATGCACTTGATGCATAAGGTGGTTGGCGGGTGTCTGTCTCTCCCACTTTAGTTGGATCGGATTCGATGAAAAGGGTCCTTATGAAGGGTAAATAGCAATTGGCATATCACCATTGTGGTTTTGCGTAGGTAAGAAACGTTCTTGCTAGAAACCCATAGCAGCCACGTAAAACATGCAACAACAATTAGAGGACGTCTAACTTGTTTTTGCAGGGTTTGCTTTGTGATGTGATATGGCCAAAAGGATGTGATGAATGATATATGTGATGTATGAGATTGATCATGTTCTTGTAATAGGAATCACGACTTGCATGTCGATGAGTATGACAACCGGCAGGAGCCATAGGAGTTCTCTTAATTTATTTATGACCTGCGCGTCAACATAAACGTCATGTAATTACTTTACTTTATTGCTAACCGTTAGCCATAGTAGTAGAAGTAATAGTTGATGAGGCAAATTCATGAAGACACAATGATGGAGATCATGATGATGGAGATCATGGTGTCATGCCGGTGACGAAGGTGATCATGCCGCGCCTCGAAGATGGAGATCAAAAGGCGCAAGATGATATTGGCCATATCATGTCACTTTATGATTTGCATGTGATGTTTGTCATGTTTTTACAACTTATTTGCTTAGAACGACGGTAGCATAAATAAGATGATCCCTCGTTAAAATATCAAGAATTGTGTTCCCCCTAAATGTGCACCGTTGCTAAGGTCCATTGTTCCGAAGCACCACATGATGATCGGGTGTGATAGGTTCTAACGTTCGCATACAACGGGTGTAAGCCAGATTTACACACGCAATACACTTAGGTTAACTTGACGAGCCTAGCATGTACAGACATGGCCTCGGAACACGGAAGACCGAAAGGTCGAACATGAGTCATATAGTGGATATGATCAACATGAAGATGTTCACCGATGATGACTAGTCCGTCTCACGTGATGATCGGACACGGCCTAGTTGACTCGGATCATGTATCACTTAGATGACTAGAGGGATGTCTATCTAAGTGGGAGTTCATTAAATAACTAGATGAACTTAATTATCATGAACATAGTCAAAAGGTCTTTGCAAATTATGTCGTAGGTCACGCTTTGGCTCTAACTATTTTAGATATGTTCCTAGAGAAAATTTAGTTGAGAGTTCACAGTAGCAATTATGCGGACTGGGTCCGTGAACTGAGGATTGTTCTCATTGCTGCATAGAAGGGCTATGTCCTTAATGCACCGCTCAGTGCGTTGAACCTCGAGCGTCGTCTGTAGATGTTGGGAAACATCTGTCATACACGTTTTGATGACTACGTGATAGTTCAGTGTGTAATACTAACGGTTTAGAATTGTGGCACCAAAGACGTTTTTGAAACGTCGCAAAACATATGAGATGTTACAAAGACTGAAATTGGGATTTTAGACTAGTGCCCACATCAAGAGGTATGAGACCTCTGACAAGTTTCTTAAGCCTGCAAACTAAGGGAGAAAAGCTTAATCGTTGAGCATGTGCTCAGATTGTTTGAGTACTACAATCACTTGAATCGAGTGGGAGTTAATCTTCCAGATGAGGTAGTGATAGTTCTCCATAGTCACTGCCACCAAGCTATTAGAGCTTAATGATGAACTATAACATATCAGGGATAGACATGATGATCCTTGAGCAATTCGCGATGTTTTGACACCGTGAGAGTAGAAATCAAGTAGGAGCATCAATTGTTGATGGTTAGTGAAACCACTAGTTTCGAGAAGGGCAAGGGAAAGAAGGGATACTTCATGAGACGGCAAATTAGTTGCTGCTCTAGTGAAGAAACCCAAGGTTGAACCAAACCCGAGACTAAGTGCTTCTACAATGAGGGGAACGGTCACTGAAGCAGAACTACCCTAGATCCTTGGTAGATGAGAAGGATGGCAAGGTTGACAGAAGTATTTTGAATATACATTGTATTATTGTGTACTTTACTAGTACTCCTAGTAGCACCAGGGTAATGGATATCGGTTCGGTTGCTAAGTATTAGTAACTCGAAATAAAGGGCTACGGAGACTAGCTAAAGGTGAGATGACGATATGTTGGAAGTGTTTCCAAGGTTGATGTGATCAAACATCGCACGCTCCCTCTACCATCGAGATTGGTGTTAGAACCTAAATAATTGTTATTTGGTGTTTGCGTTGAGCATAGACATGATTGGATTATGTTTATCGCCATACGGTTATTCATTTAAGGAGAATAATGGTTACTTTGTTTACTTGAATGATACCTTCAATGGTCTTGCACCTAAAAATAAATGGTTTATTGAATCTCGATCATAGTGATACACATGTTCATGCCAAAAGTTATAAGATAGTAATGATAGTACCACATACTTGTGGCACTGCCTTTTGAATCATGTTGGTATAAAACACATGAAGAAGCTCCATGATGATGGATCTTTGGACTCACTTGATTTTGAATCACTTAAGACATGCAAATCATACCACATGGGCAAGATGACTGAAAGGCCTCATTTTTCAGTAAGATGGAACAAGAAAGCAACTTGTTGGAAGTAATACATTTTGATGTGTGCAGTTCAATGAGTGCTGAGGCATGCAGTGGATATCGTTATGTTCTTACTTCACAAGTGATTTGAGTAGATGCTGAGTATATTTACTTGATGAAACACAAGTCTGAATTATTGAAAGGTTCAAGTAATTTCAGAGTGAAGTTGAAGATCATCGTGACAAGATGATAAAATGTCTATGATATGATCATAGAGATGAATATCTGAGTTACGAGTTTGGCACACAATTAAGACATTGTGGAAATTGTTTCACAACTAATACCGCCTGGACCACCATAGTGTGATGGTGTGTCCGAACATCATAACTGCACCCTATTGGATATGGTGCATACCATGATGTCTCTTATCGAATTACCACTATCGTTTATGGGTTAGGCATTAGAGACAACCGCATTCACTTTAAATAGGGCACCACACAATTCCGTTGAGATGACACCGTATGAACTATGGTTTAGAGAAACCTAAGCTGTCGTTTCTTAAAAGTTTGGGGCTGCGATGCTTCTGCGAAAAAGTTTCAGGCTGATAAGGTCGAACCCAAAGCGGATAAATGCATCTTCATAGAATACCCAAAAAAACAGTTGGGTATCTCCTATTTCAGATCTGGAAGCAAAAGTGATTGTTTCTAGAAATGGGTCCTTTCTCGAGGAAAAGTTTCTCTTGAAAGAATTGAGTGGGAGGATGGTGGAGACTTGATAAGGTTATTGAACTGTCACTTCAACTAGTGTGTAGCAGGGCACAGGAAGTTGTTCCTGTGGCACCTACACCAATTGAAGTGGAAGCTTATGATAATGATCATCAAACTTCGGATCAAGTCACTACCAAACCTCATAGGTCGACAAGGATGTGTACTACTTCAGAGTGGTACGTAATCCTGTCTTGGAAGTCATGTTGCTAGACAACAATGAACCTACGAGCTATGGAGAAGCGATGGCGGGCCCGGATTCCGACGAATGGCTCGAGGCCATAAAATCCGAGAGAGGATCCATGTATAAAAACAAAGTATAGACTTTGGAAGAACTACTTGATGGTCGTAAGGCTGTTGGGTGCAGATGGATTTTAAAAGGAAGATGGACAATGATGTTAAATGTCACCATTAAGAAAGCTCGACTTGTCCTTAAGATGTTTTCCGACAAGTTCAAAGGAGTTGACTACGATGAGACTTTCTCACTCGTAGCGATGCTAAGAGTCTGTTGGAATTATGTTAGCAGTTACTGCATTATTTATGAAATCTTGCAGATAGGATGTCAAAACATTGTTTCCTCGACGTTTTTCTTGAGGAAAGGTTGTATGTGATATAACCAAAAGGTTTTGTCAATCCTGAAAGATGCTAACAAGTATGCAAAGCTCCAGCAATCCTTCTAAGGACTGGAGTAAGCATCTCGGAATTGGAATGTACGCTTTGATGAGATGATCAAAGATTTTGGGTTTATACAAAGTTTATGAGAAACTTGTATTTCCAAAGAAGTGAGTGGGAGCACTATAGAATTTTTGATGAGTATATGTTGTTAACATATTGTTGATCAGAAATGATGTAGAATTTCTGGAAAGCATACATGGTTATTTGAAAAATGTTTTTTTTTCAATGGAAAACTTGGATTAAGCTACTTGAACATTGAGCATCAAGATCTATAAGGATAGATCAAAACGCTTAATAGTACTTTCGAATGAATACATACCGCGACAAGATTTTGAAGGAGTTCAAAATAGATTAGCAAAGAAGGAGTTCTTAGCTATGTTACAAGGTGTGAATATTGAGTAAGACTCAAGACCTGACCACGGCAGAAGAGAGAGAAAAGACAAAGGTCGTCCCCTATGCTTTAGACGTAGGCTCTACAGTATGCTATGCTGTGTACCACAGCTGAAGTGTACCTTGCCATGAGTCAGTCAAGGGGTACAAGAGTGATCCAGGAATGGATCACACGACAGCGGTTGAACTTATCCTTAGTAACTAATGGACTACGGAATTTTCTCGATTATGGAGGTGGTAAAAGAGTTTGTCGTAAAGGGTTACGTCGATGCAAACTTTTACACTAATCCAGATGACTCTGAGTAGTAAACCAGATTCGTATAGTAGAACAGTTATTTGGAATAGCTCCAAGTAGCGCGTGGTAGCTGCATCTACAAGATGACATAGAGATTTGTAAAGCACACATGGATCTGAAAGGTTCAGACTCATTGACTAATAAACCTCTCTCACAAGCAAGATATGAACAAACCCCATGGGTGTTGGATTCATTGCGATCACATAGTGATGTGAACTAGATTATTGACTCTAGTGCAAGTGGGAGACTGTTGGAAATATGCCCTAGAGACAATAATAAAATGGTTATTATTGTATTTCCTTGCTCATGATAATTGTCTATTATTCATGCTATAATTGTATTGATAGGAAACTCAGATACATGTGTGGATACATAGACAACACCATGTCCCTAGTAAGCCTCTAGTTGACTAGCTCGTTGATCAATAGATGGTTACAGTTTCCTAACCATGGACATTTGATGTCATTGATAACGGGATCACATCATTAGGAGAATGATGTGATGGACAAGACCCAATCCTAAGCCTAGCACAAGATCGTATAGTTCATCCGCTAAAGCTTTTCTAATGTCAAGTATCATTTCCTTAGACCATGAGATTGTGCAACTCCCGGATACCGTAGGAATGCTTTGGGTGTACCAAACGCCACAACGTAACTGGGTGGCTATAAAGGTGCACTACGGGTATCTCCGAAAGTGTCTGTTGGGTTGGCACGAATCAAGACTGGGATTTGTCACTCCGTGTAAACGGAGAGGTATCTCTGGGCCCACTCGGTAGGACATCATCATAATGTGCACAATGTGACCAAGGAGTTGATCACGGGATGATGTGTTATGGAACGATTAAAGAGACTTGCTAGTAACGAGATTGAACAAGGTATCAGGATACCGACGATCGAATCTCGGGCAGGTACTATACCGGTAGACAAAGGGAATTGTATACGGGATTGACTGAATCCTTGACATCGTGGTTCATCTGATGAGATCATCGTGGAACATGTGGGAGCCAACATGGGTATCCAGATCCCGCTGTTGGTTATTGACCAGAGATATGTCTCGGTCATGTCTGCATTATTCCTGAACCCATAGGGTCTACACACTTAAGGTTCGATGACGCTACGGTTATGGGGAAAGTATGTACGTGGTTACCGAATGTTGTTTGGAGTCCTGGATGAGATCCCGAACGTCATGAGGAGTTCCGGAGGTAAAGATTTATATATGGGAAGTCCCGTTTTGGTCACCGGAAAAGTTTCGGGTGCTATCGGTAACGTACCGGGACCACCGGGAGGGTCCCGGGGGTCCACCAGGTGGGGCCACCAGCCCCAGAAGGCTGCGTGGGCCAAGTGTGGGAGGGGACCAGCCCCAGGTAGGCTGGTGCGCCCCCCACCAAGGCCCAAGGCGCAGGGAGAGTGGGAGGGGGCAAACCCTAGGTCCAGATGGGCCTTAAGGCCCAGCCTAGGGCGCCCCCTCTCTCCCTCTCCCTCTGGCCGCCACCCTAGATGGGATCTAGGGCTGCCGCCCCCCTTTGGGAGGGAACCCTAGAGGGGGCGCAGCCCCTCCCCTTCCCCTATATATACTTGAGGTATGGGGCTGCCCAACATATGATTTGATCTCTCTCTTGGCGCAGCGCTACCCCTCTCCCTCCTCGTCTCTCGTAGTGCTTGGCGAAGCCCTACTGGAGTACCGCGCTCCTCCACCATCACCACGCTGTTGTGTTGCTGCTGGACGGATTCTTCCCCAACCTCTCCCTCTCTCCTTGCTGGATCAAGGCCTGGGAGACGTCACCGGGTTGTACGTGTGTTGAACGCGGAGGCGCCGTTGTTCGGCGCTTAGATCGGAATCGACCGTGATCTGAATCGCTGCGTGTATGACTCCACGAACCGCGTTCTTGTAACGCTTCCGCATTGCGATCTTCAAGGGTATGAAGATGCACTCCTCTCTCTCGTTGCTAGTCTCTCCATAGATTGATCTTGGTGACACGTAGGAAATTTTTTGAATTTCTGCTACGATCCCTAACAGTAGGTCAGGGGAGTCATGGGGGGGGGCACAAGGTAGGGTGCGCGCCCTCCGCCCTTGTGGCTCTTCTGACTTGGTCTCCAAGTCTCCTGGGTGTCTTCTGGTCCAAGAAAAATCATCACGAAGGTTTTATTCCGTTTGGACTCCGTTTGATATTCCTTCTCCGCGAAGCTAAAAAACAAGGAAAAACAGAAACTGGCACTAGGCTCTAGATTAATAGGTTAGTCCCAAAATAATATAAAATAGCATATTAATGCATATAAAACATCCAAAACAGATAATATAATAGCATGGAACAATACAAAATTATGGATACGTTGGAGACGTATCAAGCATCCCCAAGCTTAATTCATGCTCGTCCTTGAGTAGGTAAATGATAAAAACAGATTTTTTGATGTGGAATGCTACCTAACATATTTATCCATGTACTTTTATTTATTGTGGCATGAATGTTCAGATCCATAAGATTCAAAACAAAAGTTTAATATCACATAAAAACAATAATACTTCAAGCATACTAACAAGCAATTATGTCTTCTCAAAATAACATGGAGAAAGAAAGTTATCCCTACAAAATCATATAGTCTGGCTATGCTCCATCTTCATCACACAAAATATTCAAATCATGCACAACCCCGATGACAAGCCAAGCAATTGTTTCATACCTTTTATGTTCTCAAACCTTTTCAACTGTCACACAATACATGAGCGTGAGCCATGGACATAGCACTATAGGTGGAATAGAATATGGTGGTTGTGGAGAAGACAAAAAGAAGGAGATAGTCTCACATCAACTAGGCGTATCAATGGGCTATGGAGATGCCCATCAATAGATACCAATGTGAGTGAGTGGGGATTTCCATGCAACGGATGCACTAGAGCTATAAGTTTATGAAAGGTCAAAAAGAAACTAAGTGGGTGTGCATCCAACTCGCTTGCTCATGAAGACCTAGGGCAATTTGAGGAAGCCCATCATTGGAATAAACAAGCCAAGTTCTATAATGAAAAATTCGCACTAGTATATGAAAGTGACAACATAGGAGACTCTCTGTCATGAAGATTATGGTGCTACTTTAAAGAACAAGTATGGAAAAAGGATAGTAACATTGCCCCTTGTCTCTTTTCTCTTTTTTTCTTTTCATTTTTGGTGGGCTTCTTTGGCCTCTTTATTTTTTTTGTAAAGTCCGGAGACTCATCCCAAATTGTGGGGGAATCATAGCTTCCACCATCCTTTCCTCACATGAGACAATGCTCTAATAATGATGATCATCACACTTAATTTACTTACAACTCAAGAATTACAACTCGATACATAGAACAAAATATGACTCTATATGAATGTCTCCAGCGGTGTACCGGGATGTGCAATGAATCAAGAGCGACATGTATAAAAAATGATGAAGGTGGCTTTGCCTCAAATACGATGTCAACTACATGATCATGCAAATCAATATGACAATGATGAAACATGTCATAATAAACGGGACGGTGGAAAGTTGCATGGCAATATATCTCGGAATGGCTATGGAAATGCCATAATAGGTAGGTATGGTGGCTGTTTTGAGGAAAGTATATGGTGGGTTTAATGCACCGGCGAAAGTTGCGCGACACTAGAGAGGCTAGGAATGGTGGAAGGGTGAGAGTGCGTATAATCCATGGACTCAACACTAGTCATAAAGAACTCACATACTTATGTTGCAAAAATCTATTAGTCATCGAAACAAAGTACTACAAACATGCTCCTAGGGGGATAGATTGGTAGGAAAAGACCATCGCTCGTCCCCGACCGCCACTCATAAGGAAGACAATCAAAAAATATCTCATTTTTTATACATGTCGCTCTTGATTCATTGCACATCCCGGTACACCGTCGGAGACATTCATATAGAGTCATATTTTGTTCTAAGTATCGAGTTGTAAGTAAATTAAAGTGTGATTATCATCATTATTAGAGCATTGTCCCATGTGAGGAAAGGATGATGGAAGCTATGATTCCCACACAAGTGGGGAGGAGTCTCCAGACTTTACAAAAAAATAAAAGAGGCCAAAGAAGAAAGCTCAAAAAGAAAAGTAAGTGGGTGTGCACCCAACTTGCTTGCTCATGAAGACCTAGAGCATTTTGCGGAAGCCCATCGTTGGAATATACAAGCCAAGTTCTATAATGAAAAATTCCCACAAGTATATGAAAGTGACAATATAGGAGACTCTCTATCATGAAGATCATGGTGTGATACGTCTCCAACGTATCTATAATTTTTGATTGTTCCATGCTATTATATTATCCGTTTTGGATGTTTAATGGGCTTTAATATGCTCTTTTATATTAATTTGGGGAATAACCTATTAACCGGAGGCCCAGTGCCAGTTTCTATTTTTTTTGCCTATTTTAGAGTTTTGCAGAAAAAGAATACCAAACGGTGTTCAAACGGAATGAAACCTTCGTGATGGTCTTTCTTGGACCGAAAGCAATCCAGAAGACTTGGAGTCAAAGTCTGGAACTCCATGAGGAAGCCACGAGGCAGGAGGGTGCGCCCGGGGGGTAGGCGCCCCCACCCTCGTGGGCCCCTCGTAGCACCACCGACGTACTTCTTTCGCCTATATATACTCTTATACCCTAGAAACATCAGGGGGCCACGAAACCACTTTTCCACCGCCACAACCTTCTATACCCGTGAGATCCCATCTTGGGGCCTTTTCCGGCGATCTGCCGGAGGGGGAATCGATCATGGAGGGCTTCTACATCAACACCATTGCCTCTTCGATGAAGCGTGAGTAGTTTACCACAGACCTTCGGGTCCATAGTTATTAGCTAGATGGCTTCTTCTCTCTCTTTGATTCTCAATACAAATTTCTCCTCGATGTTCTTGGAGGTCTATTCGATGTAATACTCTTTTGCGGTGTGTTTGTCGAGATCCGATGAATTGTGGATTTATGAACAAGATTATCTATGAATATTATTTGGTTCTTCTCTGAATTCTTATATGCATGATTTGATATCTTTGCAACTCTTCAAATTATCGGTTTAGTTTGGCCTACTAGATTGTTCTTTCTTGCAATGGGAGAAATGCTTAGCTTTGGGTTCAATCTTGCGGTGTCCTTTCCCAATGATAGTAGGGGCAGCAAGGCACGTATTGTATTGTTGCCATCGAGGATAAAAAGATGGGGTTTATATCATATTGCTTGAGTTTATCCCTCTACATCATGTCATCTTGCTTAATGCGTTACTCCGTTCTTATGAACTTAATACTCTAGATGCATGTTGGATAGCGGTCGATGTGTGGAGTAATAGTAGTAGATGCAGAATCGTTTCGGTCTACTTGACACAGACGTGATGCCTATATTCATGATCATTGCCTTAGATATCTTCATAATTATACGCTTTTCTGTCAATTGCTCGGCAGTAATTTGTTCACCCATCGTAATACATGGTATCTTGAGAGAAGCCACTAGTGAAACCTATGGCCCCCGGGTCTCTTTCCTATTATATTACATCTCTTTTATTTACATCGCATCTCGTTTACTATTTTGCAATCTTTACTTTCCAATCTATACAACAAAAATACCAAAAATATTTACTTTATCTCTATTAGATCTCACTTTTGCGAGTGACCGTGAAGGGATTGACAACCCCTTTATCGTGTTGGTTGCAAGGTTCTTAATTGTTTGTGCAGGTACTTGGTGACTTGTGCATTGTCTCCTACTAGATTGATACCTTGGTTCTCAAAACTGAGGGAAATACTCACGCTACTTTGCTGCATCACCCTTTCCACTTCAAGGGAAAACCAACACATGCTCAAGAGGTAGCAACACTACTGCAGGATGGTCCAAACACAACACTTCAATCGGAGACCCTTCGACGAAACCATCAAAAAAGGTGCAAAACGTCTGCGATGGCGGAGCTATCAAACACGGTTCAGATTTTAGTTGCGTGTGCGATGCATGGCATACGGTTCAGCTCAATGAACTGTTTGCGATGAGGCGGAACAAAAGAAACGGGCAGCCTGATGAAGGCGTGTGCGATATAAAGCATACGGTTCACTCAGATGAACTGTGCCGGGGTGCTGATCCACGGACACCTATGGGACCGGCGGACCGGGTCCCTTTTGGTTCGGCGGGGGCGGAGGTCGCGCAAAGAGCAGATCGAGGCGAAGCACGCGGGCGATTTACCCAGGTTCGGGCCGCACGGATGCGTAAAACCCTACTCCTGCTTTGTGGTTTGGTATTGATTTCTAGCTCGGGAGCGCGGAGTGCTACAGTACACACCAGCAGCTAGCAGGACCGAGTGTGAGTGTTCGAACTGGCTCTCCCCTCCCCCCCGTTGCACACGGGCCTCCTTTTATATGCTCAAGGGGTTACCGACATATGGCAACGGAGGTAAAGGGCAAAAATGGAAAGGCGCTGTGGTAGGTACAGCTACTTGCTACAGTGTTATCATACCTAACCCTGACGGCAGGGGACAAGGGCATTAATTGCCCGTCTGTGTCGCCTAAACAGTACCGAAAGGGACCGCTAGGGACGCCACCGTTTGCCATGATGGTTATCTTGTCAGCGCCTGCTTGCCACCTCGCACCCCTAGCCGCACAGCCTCCTGCCACGTGCGCTCGGGAGGGTCCTAGAGCGACACGTTGGCAGGTGTGCTGGAGCGCGGGCGCGAAGTGGGGGTTTCCCGCGGCAAGCTCCTTGCCGCGGTCGTCGTCTTGTCGTGTTCGGGAGCTTGTCACTCACCGGGTCTTGCCGGGACGTGTGGCGCGTTGCGGCAAGTTCCTTGGAATGCCTTGAGTGGCCTTCCCGGCAACCTCCTCTTGCCGGGGCCTTGGTTTGAGTACTTTGTTCTTGAATGGTCTTCAAAGTGGCCGCGGAGGGTCTTGGCAGTCACTCGGCAAGCCTTGCCGTGGGATGCTGCGACTGCCCGTGCACAAGTTCGGGATACTAGGGTACCCCTACTCTAGTGCACCGACAGGAGCCCCCGGGCCTGGGCCAGACACGGTGCCGAGCGCTGTTGGGCCAGGCCCAAAACAGTGCATGGGCACGCGCGGCCTAGGTTATGCCATATTTCACTTCGTATCCACCGCGCCTTCCCCGGACGGCACGCGTTGAATGCGGCGTCGTGGGGGAGGTCGTGGGTGGTTATTTTATTCGGAAATGCGGAACGTCCGCCCCTCCCCCTTTATAAGCAGAGGAAATGGGGGCAGTTCGCACATTCGTCCGTTGCTGTTTCCAATCTTAGAAATCTCCGCCGCTCCCTTGCTTCCCCAAAACTGAGAGAGAGAGAGCAGCGCTCCGCCCCCCATCGCCACTAGCACCACCAATGCCGTCGACCTCCTCCACTACTTCCGCCATGGCTCCAAAAGCCGACAAGGGGAAGGCCGTGAAGTCGACCGAGGCGCAGCGGCTCGCGGCGCTGCGGAAGGAGCGGGCAGTTTTCCCCCCAAAGCTTGACGCGAAGGAGCTGAGGGAGAGGTACTACCTCTTCTGGTCGGCGGAGACGCGCGCACACCAGCGCACAAAGGTACTCCCCGCCATTGCTTGGAAGAAGGCTCCGAACGGATACCCCTTCTTCGCTCTGTTCTTCTACTGCGGGCTCTGCCCGCCCTTCTCTGATTTCTTCTGCGACATCATGAACACTTATGGATTCCATCTCCTTGACTTCACTCCCAACGCCGTCCTGACAATGGTGGTTTTCGCACACCTTTGCGAAAACTTTGTCGGAGTCCTTCCCAACGTAGCCCTCTTCCGCCACTTTTTCATACCCCGAGTAGAGAGAGGAGAGCCTCTATCCGGCGGGATTGCCTGGATCTCAAGGGCCGGCAAGAAGGAGACCTATCTGGATGGAGAGTTCCGCGGCAAGTGGGAGGAGTGGAGAGCGGATTGGTGCTGGATTGACGAAGAGGATCCGCAGCCATTCACCGCCCAGCGCAAAACCCTAGTAGCACGCGGCGGCGATTGGAGCGACATGGCTCCGGAGGACGCCAGGCTGAAGATTGCCGTTACCAGGATCCTGCGCCTGAGGTTTGCCGGGCTTACTGTTGGCGCTGTTGGCGCAGACTTCCTTCGCCGCCGCATCGCCCCCCTGCAGGAACGGGGGAGGCCCACTTGGGAGTTCAAGAACGCGGCAGGCATCATGAGGCTGCGGCCAGGCCTCAATTAGAACTTCACAGTCCTGGAGCTCGACGCGATGCTGCAGGAGCTGTTCAGATATGACTCCCAGCATCCCGAGGTGTTCAGGTTGTCGGGGGGCGTCGTGCCTTTGTGCAACAATTCCGAGCTCGACCGCATTCGGGCAATGATGCCGGAGTGCGACTCGCACGGGATTGTGCCAACTTGGCAGGAGCCCGCAGACGAGGTCGTGCAGCAATTCTTCGACGACTTGGTGGAAGTGCCAATCCGCCTCGACGAGAAGGACGGCCTCACCCGCGACACCACGGATGCCGAGATGGCGCTCATCGCCACTAGGCTGGAGGAGGCAGCGGCAGCGGCAGCCGCGGGCGAGTTCGGGTTCATTGCGGAGGAGGCCGACGCAGCAGAAGCGGCAAGCCGTGCCGAGTGAGGGGAGCCTGCCGGCAAGAAGGGGCTTGCCGGGCAGGACGCCGAGCCGAGCGAGCCCGCCAGGGACACGAGCGGCTCATTGCAAATCGACTCTTCTTCCACCTCGTCTTCAGACAGCCCACCAGAAGCAGAGCCTCCGGCCCCACCAAGAAGGCACCTCCGCAAGGTTGGCGATGTGGCGGAGCGGCAAGCGGGCCAACAGTCGCCACGCCGCGTGACACGCTCGACCACGGCAAACACCGTTGCCGCGGGAGCGCCTCATGCTTCGACGGCAACCGGAGCGGAGTCTAGCCGGACCACCGCTTCAGCCCCTGCCGCTACTCACGCCATGCCAACAGCCGGAGCGGGGTCGTCTCAGACCGTCGCCACTGCTCCCGGCAAGCGGCCGAGGGAAGCTTCTCCTCCGCCTCCTTGTGTCGGGCGCGCGCCGGGCTTCGACTTCTCCGCGTTAAGCTCCGACGAGGAAGAAGAGGAAGAGTAAGCTCCTCTTGTTGTACTTGCATTTCTTCAAATCTTGCTGTTTGCTTTGTTTCTCACTTGCTTTTCCCTGAATCTGTCTCTCGTTAGGACTCTGGCCCAGAGAGCGGCAAAGAGAGCCAAGGCCCCGGTGATCGTTGTCGAGGACGAGCCCGCTGCGACAGCAGGTGGCGCGCCCGAGACAGGCTTGCCGGACCTGGCGACTTTCCTCCATGGCAGCCCCCAGCGTAAGTGTGTGAATTATTTTCTGCGGCGAGGTGCGCATGGGTACTTGTCTTTGCTGATATTCGCTTGTTGACTTGTGTAGGAGCCGAGCAGCCCCACCAGGAGCCAAGGGAGAATCCCCCGACAAGGGAGAATTCTCCGGCAAGGGAAGGCTTCCCGGTGAGGGAGAAGTCTCCGGCAAGGGAGGGTTCTCCGGCGAGGGACAGCGCCAGCGGCCCCCCGACGACGGAGACCACGACCGCAGAGCCTGGTGCAGGTACTCCCCTTGCTTCAAAACTTCCCTCGGATCCTTCTTTTCTTGATCTTTATGAGTTTCTGCTGGATTCTGTTTGACTCTTCTCCCCTTTTCGGGCCGTCAGATCCATCCGCTGCGGGGCAGATGGAGACAGAGGTCGCCGCTGACGAGGCAACCGGTGGTGGCGATGCCGCCGACGCAGAGGCCGCCAAGGCAGACGCCGCAGCAATTGGCGAGGGGTCCGGTGATCGTACTGACGGCCCTGAGGCCGCAGGAGCGCCAGGCGCTACACCGACTGTCGATCCGTCCGCCGCTGCCGCAGCGCCAGGCTCCGGAGAGCCCCAGCCAGGCGTCTACCTGAAGGCCGGCGATGACGTCTTCATTAATCTTCCCTGGGCATCAAGCTCCAGAGCGCCGGTCGAGGGGGAGGTCTTTGATGGAGAGGTGCTCGCCTCCGCGGGGCTGAAGCTGGTCGACGCGCCAAGCGGCAGCAGCAACGAGCCCGAAGAAGAGCGGCTGCTGCGCAGGTTGACATCGCTCTACCGCGCGCGACATGCCAAGCTGGAGTCCCGCGAGGCACTTGTCGCGAAGGCGGGGGCCGACATTGAAAAGCGCGCAGAAGAGCTCGGGGGTTTCCACCGGGAAGCCCTCCGATCCTTGGCGGAGGAGCGTGAGCGGCTCGTTGAAGCGCAGAAGGCCTTTCTCCTCGAGAAGGCTGAAGCCGAAGAGCGCCAGCGACTTGCCGCTGTGAAGCTAGCCGTGGAAGAGGGCGAGCTGGCGCAGCGGAAGGTCAATCTCGACGCCCACGAGGAGGAGCTTGCCTCGCGCGAGGAGAAGCTTGGTGGAGCCCTCAAGCAAGCGGAGGACGCTGCCGCCGCCGCCGAGGCCGCCAAGGAGGAGTTGAAGACGAAGGTGGCGCGGCTGGAGGCCGATCTCTCCGAGAAGGGCAAGGAGCTCAGCGTCGCCAAGGCCTCCAACGTGGATCTTGAGTTGAAGCTAACTACTTTGACCAAGACTCTGGACAGCGCCAAGAAGCAGGAGGCGGCCTTGAAGGAGGAGATCAAGGCCGACAAGGCGCTACTGGAGAGCGCTGCCACCACCCAGAACACCTTCAGGGAGACTGTGGCGCTCTGGACGGAGAGCCTTGTGAACGCCGCCACGGACATCGACAAGGAGCTCACGCAACTAGGGATAGAGGATCTCGGGTATTCCACCGACGACAACCTCCAACCCAGCGCCAAGCTCGTCCTGTTCTTCAAGGGTGTGGCGACGGCCCTTCAGCGACTCCGAGAGAGGATCCCCAAGCAACTAGCTGACGAGTCGCGCGAGATCTGCGCAGGAGCCCTGGAGAAAGTGTTGATGAAGGTGGCCTTCCGCAATCCGGGCCTCCGCCTCACCAACATCCTTAGGTCCTTGCCGCCCGAAGCTGATCTGGAGGAGCTCAAGGCCCTTGTCGCACCCATTGTGGACAAGGTGAGCGGGATCAAGCGGGTCGAAGGCGATCGCGCAGATTAGGCCGCTCATTTCTTCTTTTCTTGTCGCTGCCCATTATGTCATGAAAAGGATCCGTTAGAGCTGCGACAAGCTATCTTTGTAATATAACTTGATTCTGGGTAGCCATTGCAATGTTATTCCCTCTACTTGACTCTTTGCTTTGTATGCTTTTACCCTACGCTTTTTAGGGAACTTGCCGGTGCGGGCACCTAAGCCGCGAGCGCTGAGTGTGGAACGTCAGCAGCCTGCTGGCGGTGCCGCTACCGGCAAGAAACCTTGTCGCAACTAGTTGCAGCTCACTTAAGTTGCTGAGCGGACTCGAAGCAAAGTAAGGGCGCTAGCGGCTCACTTAAGTTGCTGAGCGGACTCGAAGCAAAGTAAGGGCGCTAGCAGCTCACTTAAGTCATTGAGCGGACTCGAAACGAAGTAAGGGCGCAACTAGCTACGAGTTGGTTCCTCCGCGCACAGGTTTTTCATACAAAGCGCGGTCGTTCAAGGGAGATAACTTAAAATTTAAAAAATTTGATTGCTCGAACTTTGGCAACTTATCTTTTCTGTTGTTTGCTTCCCGGCAAGGCGAAATTCTTGGACGACGCCTGGTCCATACCCTTTTCTTCTCCTTTCCCCCCGGCAAACTTGTGCGCGAGGAAGCCTTCCTTTCCTTGTTAAAAAGAAAGAAGAGAAAATACAGATATGGAGCCTTATGGCTCGTTATTGCTTACCGTGGAGTAGGTGCTGCACAAAGTGTCAGATCATATATGCCAGAAAATAGGAAGCACAAAATTGAAAAAATGCGCGGAGCACATGAGCTTTACTTATGCACGGGGTCTGCGCCCGGCTTTGTACAAAGGATCACATGCAACAGCGGCAAGACTTGTACAAAAGGGTGGTTGCCGGACAGGGTCCGACAACCGCGCCTTACGGGTGAAACTTACGAAGATGCTCGATGTTCCAGGAGTTGCTCACCGGAATGCCATCTTTGGTCTCAAGGCGGACAGCGCCAGGCCTAGTGACTCATTTCACCCGGTAAGGGCCTTCCCACTTCGGCGTCAACTTGTTGGAATTCTTGGCGGAATGAATGCGCCGAAGAACAAGGTCGCCTTCCTCGCGTTACTCCCTTTACTTGATTCCTTCCTTTGTATGTTTTTGCCCTACGCTTTTAGGGAACTTGCCGGTGCAGGCACCCGAGCCGCGAGCGCTGAGTGCGGAACATCAGCAGCCTGCTGGCGGTGCCGCTACCGGTAAGAAGCCTTGTCGCAACTAGTTGCAGCTCACTTAAATTGCTGAGCGGACTCGAAACAAAGTAAGGGCGCTAGCGGCTCACTTAAATTGTTGAGCGGACTCGAAACAAAGTAAGGGCGCTGGCAGCTCACTTAAGTTGTTGAACCGACTCGAAGCAAAGTAAGGGCGCAACTAGCTATGAGTTGGTTCCTCCGCGCACAGGTTTTCCATACAAAGTGCGGTCGTTCAAGGGAGATAACTTAAAATTTAAAAAATTTGATTGCTCAAACTTTGGCAACTTATCTCCCTTACTCGTCGGCAAGTTGACGCGCATGGTGGTCCAGAGCGCTCCGAGATCCACCAGCTCGATCTTGATCTAGCGAACGCATGGTACCATGAGTACCATGACGCTGCCGGTCCCGCGTCTCCTGAGATGGGCGCGGTGCATGCACGGACGCCGAGGTCTTGGAGTGCGCCCGGTCGTTGTGGGAGCCGGCTACGCCACCGATGGGCAGCGCAGCCTTGTCCTGGGACCCGGCAGCACCGTGAGTTCCCTCATCGACGCGTGTCCTTCCGCCGGCGCCTGCCCCACCAACCGTTTGCTCCGGCGGTGGCTGGCTCGGCGCGGACGGAGCAGCTGCCTCCGAAACTTTCTTTTTCGGCGGCATGTCGATGAAGATGATGAAGATCTAGCTCACGAGAACGCCGGATCTGGTTCACACAACTTCGACGCCCCCTACCTGGCGCGCCAGAGATGCCGGGGTGCTGATCCACGGACACCTATGGGACCGGCGGACCGGGTCCCTTTCGGTTCGGCGGGGGCGGAGGTCGCGCAAAGAGCAGATCGAGGCAAAGCATGCGGGCCATTTACCCAGGTTCGGGCCGCACGGATGCGTAATACCCTACTCCTGCTTTGTGGTTTGGTATTGATTTCTAGCTCGGGAGCGCGGAGTGCTACAGTACACACCAGCAGCTAGCAGGACCGAGCGTGAGTGTTCGAACTGGCTCTCCCCCTCCCCCCCGTTGCACACGGGCCTCCTTTTATATGCTCAAGGGGTTACCGACATATGGCAACGGAGGTAAAGGGCAAAAATGGAAAGGCGCTGTGGTAGGTACAGCTACCTGCTACAGTGTTATCATACCTAACCCTGACGGCAGGGGACAAGGGCATTAATTGCCCGTCTGTGTCGCCTAAACAGTACCGAAAGGGACTGCTAGGGATGCCACCATTTGCCATGATGGTTATCTTGTCAGCGCCTGCTTGCCACCTCGCACCCCTAGCTGCACAGCCTCCTGCCACGTGCGCTCGGGAGGGTCCTAGAGCGACACGTTGGCAGGTGTGCTGGAGCGCGGGTGCGAAGTGGGGGTTTCCCGCGGCAAGCTCCTTGCCACGGTCGTCGTCTTGTCGTGTTCGGGAGCTTGTCGCTCACCGGGTCTTGCCGGGACGCGTGGCGCGTTGCGGCAAGTTCCTTGGAATGCCTTGAGTGGCCTTCCCGGCAAGCTCCTCTTGCCGGGGCCTTGGTTTGAGTACTTTGTTCTTGAATGGTCTTCAAAGTGGCCGCGGAGGGTCTTGGCGGTCACTCGGCAAGCCTTGCCGTGGGATGCTGCGACTGCCCGTGCACAAGTTCGGGATACTAGGGTACCCCTACTCTAGTGCACCGACAAACTGTTTGTGATTAGGCAACACAAAAGAAATAGTCAGCCAGATCAAGGTGTGTGTGATACGCGGCAAACAGGTCCGTAATCAGAAATGTGTGCGAAGACCAATGATAACCCACAAGTATAGGGGATCGCAACAATTTTTGAGGGTAGAGTATTCAACCCAAATTTATTGATTCGACACAAGGGGAGCCAAAGAATATTCTCAAGTATTAGCAGCTGAGTTGTCAATTCAACCACACCTGGAAAGTTAATATCTGCAGTAAAGTGTTTAGTAGCAAAGTAATATGATAGTAGTGGTAACGGTAGCAAAAGGTAACGGTAACAAAATTAGTGTTTTTGGTATTTTCTAGTGACTGTAACAATAGCAACAGAAAAAGTAAATAAGCGAAGAACAATATATGGAAAGCTCGTAGGCAATGGATCGGTGATAGAGAATTATGCCGGATGTGGTTCATCATGTAACAGTCATAACCTAGGGTGACACAGAACTAGCTCCAATTCATCAATGTAATGTAGGCATGTATTCCGAATATAGTCATACATGCTTATGGAAAATAACTTGCATGACATCTTTTGTCCTACCCTCCTGTGGCAGCGGGGTCCTAATGGAAACTAAGGTATATTAAGGCCTCCTTTTAATAGAGTACCGGACCAAAGCATTAACACATAGTGAATACATGAACTCCTCAAACTACGGTCATCACCGGTAAGTATCCCGATTATTGTCACTTCGGGGTTAACGGATCATAACACATAATAGGTGACTATAGACTTGCAAGATAGGATCAAGAACTCTCGTATATTGATGAAAACATAATAGGTTCAGATCTGAAATCATGGCACTCGGGCCCTAGTGACAAGCATTAAGCATAGCAAAGTCATAGCAACATCAATCTCAGAACATAGTGGATACTAGGGATCAAACCCTAACAAAACTAACTCGATTACATGATAAATATCATCCAACCCATCACCGTCCAGCAAGCCTACGATGGAATTACTCACGCACAACGGTGAGCATCATGAAATTGGTGATGGAGGAAGGTTGATGATGACGATGGCGACGGATTCCCCTCTCCGGAGCCCTGAACGGACTCCAGACCAGCCCTCCCGAGAGGTTTTAGGGCTTGGCGGCGGCTCCATATCGTAAAACGTGATGAATCCTTCTTCTTATTTTTTTCTCCCCGAAAGCAAATATATAGAGTTGGAGTTGAGGTCAGAGGAGCTCCAGGGGGCCCATGAGGTAGGGGCGCGCCCTGGGGGGGCAGGCGCGCCCCCACCCTCGTGGCTAGGGTGTGGGCCCCCTGGTCTTCATCTTTTGCAAGGATTTTTTATTATTTCCAAATAGACGTTCTGTGAAGTTTCAGGTCATTCCGAGAACTTTTGTTTCTGCACATAAATAACACCATGGCAATTCTGCTGAAAACAGCGGCAGTCCGGGTTAGTTCCATTCAAATCATGCAAGTTAGAGTCCAAAACAAGGGCAAACGTGTTTGGAAAATTAGATACGACGGAGACGTATCAACTCCCCCAAGCTTAAACCTTTGCTTGTCCTCAAGCAATTCAGTTGATAAACTGAAAGTGATAAAGAAGAACTTTTACAAACTCTGTTTGCTCTTGTTGTTGTAAATATGTAAAGCCAGCATTCAAGTTTTCAGCAAAGATTATGAACTAACCATATTCAAAATAATGCATAGGTGTCATGTTTACTCATATCAATGGCATAATCAACTAGCGAGCAATAATAGTAAATCTCGGATGACAACACTCTCTCAAAACAATCATAATATGATATAACAAGATGGTATCTCGCTAGCCCTTTCTGAGACCACAAAACATAAATGCAGAGCACCTTTAAAGATCAAGGACTGACTAGACATTGTAATTCATGGTAAAAGAGATCCAGTCAAGCCATACTCAATGTAAACTAATAGTAATGAATGCAAATGACAGCGGTGCTCTCCAACTGGTGCTTTTTAATAAGAGGATGATGACTCAACATGAAAGTAAATAGATAGGCCCTTCGAAGAAGGAAGCAAGGATTTGTAGAGGTGCCAGAGCTCAGTTTTGTAATAGAGGTGAACAACATTTTGAGCGGTATAATTTCATTGTCAACATAACAACCAAGAGATGGCGATATCTTCCATGCTACACACATTATAGGCGGTTCCCAAACAGAATGGTAAAGTTTATATTCCCCCTCCACCAACAAGCATCAATCCATGGCTTGCTCGAGACAACGAGTGCCTCCAACTAACAAGAGTCCCAGGGGGAGTTGTTTGCAATTATTTTGATTTAGTTTTCATAAATCATTGGACTGGGCATCCCGGTGACCAGCCATTTTCTCGTGAGTGAGGAGCGGAGTCCACTCCTCTTGAGAATAACCCGCCTAACATGGAAGATACGGACAACCCTAGTTGATACATGAGCTATTCGAGCATACAAAACAGGATATTTATTTGAAGGTTTAGAGTTTGGCACATACAAATTTACTTGGAACGACAGGTAGATACCGTATATAGGTAGGTATGGTGGACTCATATGGAATAACTTTGGGGTTTATGGAGTTGGATGCACAAACAGTATTCCCGCTTAGTACAAGCGAAGGCTAGAAAAAGACTAGGAAGCGACCAGCTAGAGAGCGACAACAGTCATGAACATGCATTAAAATTAATCAACACCGAATGCAAGCATGAGTAGGATATAATCCACCATGAACATAAATATCGTGAAGGCTATGTTGATTTTGTTTCAACTACATGCGTGAACATGTGCCAAGTCAAGTCACTTAAATCATTCAGAGGAGGATACCACCCTATCATACCACATCACAACCATTTTAATAGCATGTTGGCACGCAAGGTAAACCATTATAAGCTCCTAGCTAATCAAGCATGGCACAAGAAACTATGGTCTCTAGTTGTCATTGCAAACATGTTTATTCATAATAGGCCAAATCAGGAATGATGAACTAATCATATTTACAAAAACAAGAGAGGTCGAGTTCATACCAGCTTTTCTCATCTCAGTCAGTCCATCATATATCGTCATAATTGCCTTTCACTTGCACGACCGAACGATGTGGATAATAATAATAGTGCACGTGCATTGGACTAAGCTGGAATCTGCAAGCATTCAATAAACAGGAGAAGACAAGGCAATATGGGCTCTTTGTCAGATCAACAATAATGCATATAGGAGCCACTTCAACAATTTAATCATGGTCTTCTCCTATCGACCTCCAAAGAAAAGAAAAGAAATAAAACTATTTACATGGGAAAGCTCCCAACAAGAAAAAGAAGAACATGAAATCTTTTTGGATTTTCTTTTTAATACTACTACAAGCATGGAAAGTAAATGTAGCGACCAGACCTCAAACGGTCCAATCTCTGTGCTCCGGTGTCATCCCTGGATCAGTAGTGCTGACACCACACAGTACTTGAAGGATTTATAGCAGAGTAGCAATCACACACTTATTACAATAAATATGGCTTAAGGCCATCTAATAACAATAACAACGGAAGGCTTGGAAGATAAGTGAGTCCATCAACTCCAACGGCATCACTGAGTATAGAA
Source organism: Triticum urartu (assembly GCF_056163025.1). NCBI lineage: Eukaryota > Viridiplantae > Streptophyta > Magnoliopsida > Poales > Poaceae > Triticum > Triticum urartu. The sequence continues at coordinate 51,889,997 of NC_141875.1, forward strand.
CCACGACCTAAAACTCCTTAATCGTCGTCTGAAAAGTCTGCAACATTAACGTTGCAGCCGGAAAATGGGTTAGCACATGGAATATGCTGGCAATGTAACACATAGAGAATAATGGAATGAAACAGCTATACTATATGCATATTTGGCTGGTGGAAAGCTCTATGGTTACAGTTTTGCGTAAAGCCAATTTTTTCCTACTGCAAAGGAATAAATTTATTTAACTATTATGGTGGTTGTTAAACATTGAGAATGGTTGACGGCATTCTTAATCCCAATTAAACATCATCATTAAACAAACCCAACAAAATTAATTTTAGAGTAACATGTTGAGATTCACATGATAATCCAGGTACTAGATACTCGTGATGTCCATAACCGGGGACACGGCTAACCATGATTAGTTTATACACTCTGCAGAGGTTTGCACACTTTTCCCCACAAGACTCGATCGCCTCCGTTTGGTTTCTCGCACTACACGGTGTTTGAGAAACGGATGACCGAGACATAGTCTTTCAGAAGCGCTAGCACCTTACGATGGGTAGACCGTACCACCTACATCCCCTACATCTGCTAGTCTACCACTGTAAGAGTTCGCACGACTTAGTCAACTATGCTAGAGCCCATAATAGCTTGTGGCTGCACACGGAAGTTTCTAGCATGAATAATCTCATGATCCTTTTAAGCCTGGGTGGTGGCCCAAAAGAAAACAGGCAATCCTGGAATACCCAGGTGCCTCAATCCACCCAGATGTGTGTTTAGGTTGCCACCTTAAGTAAACCATTAATTAACAAAGCTCACATCTGTCATGGATACACTCACCCAACCCACGTCTACTAGCATAGCATAGCAATAATAAGGAAACGTAGAAGTAACTCCCAAAGGTTTGATAATTAGACAGGTAATAGGTACTACCTCAACTACTTCCCAAACCCACAATTTAATTAGATCCTAATCATGCAATGTGTAAGGATTGATCTAATGCAATAAAACTGGGTAGTAGGAGGTATGATCAAAGTGTTACTTGCCTTGCTGATGATCCGGGAAACCTAGCGATTCGAAGTAACAAGCGGCGCACTCCGGGTACTCTATCACAAACAAACAAGCATACAATAAGTACTCAGCTAATGCACAGGTAAAACTCGAATAAGAGATCTAACCAGAAAGTTCAACTTAAGAACTCCGGTTGGCAAAAAGAATCGAATCGAACGAAGCAACGAAAGACAAACGGCAAAAGAAACAGGCTTCCTTTACTATTCTGGATCTAGGGCAATTTTTAAAGAAGCAAAAACTTGTTTAAGTTGGTTAAACGGAAAGAGGGTTTCGAGACGAAACTCCAGGCGCTTGAATCGCCTGATTCCGATAAACGAGCGAAAAGATATACTAAAACGAAAATCGGATCAGAAATCGCGATCAGAAAAATCGTGGATTTAATCCGAGAAAAAGAAAAACGACGAACGCTCGTTAAAACGAATGAACGGACGAAAGCTCACTATTTAAATAAACCAGAAAACCGATCTATTTAAAAAAAACCGAAAATAAAAAAATGACAAAACCGTCGGAAAACCGAACGGTTTTTCAAAAAAAAACGGGGGCGGGTCCGGCGGCGGCGGGCGGTGGCAGCGGGCGGCGGATTCGGCGGCGGCGGCGGCCACGCGGCGCGGATCAGGCGGCGGCGCGGGCGGTGGCGCGGCGCGGATCGGGCGGCAGAGGCTAGGGTTCGGCCCGGGGTGGGCCGGCGGCTTATAAAGGCTGGGTCCGGGGGAGTCCGGGCCTAGCACGGCCCGTAGGTCGGTTCGGACGTTTGTTTTAACTTATGCTCGGAAAAAACAAAAGGACTACGAAACGGACTCCAAAAATCCCGAAATAAATTTTCCCCGGCTTCTAAAATCAAGCCGCACAGGATGAACATTTATTTGGGGCCTAAATGCAATTTTGAAAAACTCGCATTTTTCCTAAATTCAAATAAAATAGCAAATGAAACCAAATAAAATCTTATTTGATTTTTTTATTAAATCCTCAATATTTCTTTATTTTGGGAAAGTCATTTTATTCCCTCGCTCATATTTTTGTAATAGAAATAATTGAAGATAAAATAAATAAAATCAAATGATCCTATTTTCAAAATTTGAGACAACTCAAATATGAAAATAACGAAATCCCCAACTCTCTCCGAGGGTCCTTGAGTTGCGAAAAATTTCTAGGATCAACCAAAATGCAATAAATATGATATGCAATGATGATCTAGTGTATAAAATTCCAAATTGAAAATTTGGGATGTTACAAACCTATCCCCCTTAAGATGAATCTCGCCCTCGAGATTCGGGTTGGCTAGAAAATAGGTGAGGGTGGTCCTTCAGCAAATCTTCCTCTCGTTCCCAGGTGGCTTCATCCTCCGTGTGGTGGCTCCACTGAACCTTGCAAAACTTGATAACCTTGCTGCGGGTGACTCGACTGGCATACTCTAGAATCTTATCTGGTTTCTCCTCATAGGTCAAATCACTGTCCAACTGAATTGCTTCCAGTGGCACCGTATCTCTCAGCGGTATGTCGGCCATCTCTGCGTGGCACTTCTTCAACTGGGATACATGGAACACGTCGTGAACTCCTGACAATCCTTCGGGCAATTCCAATTTATAGGCAACTTCTCCCATATGCTCCAAAACTTGGTATGGGCCTACAAAACGTGGTGCTAATTTTCCCTTAACTCCAAAGCGCTTAACTCCTCGAAGTGGTGATACTCGAAGATAGACTTGGTCTCCGACTTCGTAAACTATCTCCTTGCGTTTAGAATCTGCATAACTCTTCTGCCTGGATTGAGCTACCTTCAGCCTGTCGTGAATTAATTTCACTTTTTGTTCAGACTCCTTTATAAGATCCGGTCCGAACAACTGGCGATCTCCAACTTCATCCCAGGACAATGGGGTCCTGCACCTCCTTCCGTACAAGGCTACGAAAGGGGCCATCTTCAAACTGGATTGATAGCTGTTGTTGTAAGAGAACTCTGCATATGGCAAATTCTCATCCCAACTAGATCCATAATCTAGCGCACAAGCTCTTAGCATATCCTCCAAAATCTGATTTACTCTCTCGGTCTATCTATCTGTCTACGGGTGGAAAGCTGTGCTAAACTCCAGTCTGGTTCCCAAAGTCTCATGCAATTGATTCCAGAACTTTGAGGTAAACTGGGTTCCTCTATCCGATACAATGCTCCTTGGAACTCCATGCAGACATATGATCCTAGTCATGTATATCTTTGCCAACTTTGCACTGGTATGGGTAGTCTTCACTGGAATGAAATGAGCTACCTTTGTCAAACGATCGACTACAACCCATATCGAGTCATAGCCTGAACGTGTTCTGGACAATCCTGTGATGAAATCCATGCCTAGCTTATCCCACTTACATTCGGGTATCGGCAATGGTTGTAGCAATCCTGCTGGCTTCTGATGCTCTGCCTTCACTCTCTGACATACATCACAAACTGCTACATACTCAGCAATATCCTTCTTCATTCTGGTCCACCAGAAAATATCCTTCAAATCCAAATACATCTTGGTATTTCCTGGGTGAATCGAGTATGGTGAATCATGGGCCTCTTGTAAAATTACCTTCCTGATCTCCGGATCATTTGGTACATAGACACGGTCTTCAAACCATAAGGTATCATGCTCATCCTCACGAAATCCCTTAGCTTTTCCTTTGTTCATTTTCTCCTTAATGGAAGCAATTTCCTTGTCAGTCCTTTGAGCTTCTCTGATCTTATCCATTAAAGTAGACTAAATCTCCAATGCTGCTACATAGCCTCTTGGAACTATTTCCAAACATAGCTCTTGAAGATTTTCGGCTAACTCCCCTGGGAAATCTCCCGTAATTAGGGTGTTGACATGGCTCTTACGTCTTAATGCGTCAGCTACTACATTAGCCTTTCCGGGGTGATAATGCAATTTCATATCATGATCCTTGATGAGCTCCAACCATCTCCTTTGTCTGAGGTTCAACTCCTTCTGTGTGAAAATATACTTCAAACTCTTGTGATCCGTGTACACCTCGCAATGGTTTCCAATCAGAAAATGTCTCCAAGTCTTCAATGCATGCACTACGGCTGCTAACTCCAAATCATGCGTGGCATAATTCAACTCATGAGGCTTAAGCTGTCGTGAGGCATATGAAACAACTCTACCTTCCTGCATAAGCACTGCTCCAAGTCCTTGTCGTGAAGCGTCGCAATACACCTCATAATCCTTGGTCTGGTCCGATAAAATCAACACGGGTGAGGTATCCAAACGTTTCTTCAACTCCTGAAAACTAGCCTCACATTCCTCCGTCCATATGAACTTGGTATCCTTCTTCAACAACTCCGTCATAGGCTTCGCAATCTTTGAGAAATTCTCAATAAACCTCCGGTAGTATCCTGTGAGTCCAAGAAAACTTCGGATCTCTCCCACGGTGGTTGGTGCTTCCCACTTGGTCACGGCATCAACTTTAGTGGGATCTACTGCTATACCTTCTCTGGATATAACGTGTCTGAGAAATCCAACTTCCTTCAACCAAAACTCACATTTGCTAAATTTGGCATATAATTGATGTTCTCTGAGCTTTCCAAGAACCAAACGCAAATGCTCCTTATGCTCCTCTTCATTCTTTGAGTAAACCAGGATATCATCAATGAACACTACGATGAACTTATCCAAGAACTCCATAAACACTTTGTTCATCATGTTCATAAAATATGCAGGTGCGTTAGTCAGACCAAATGACATAACAGTATACTCGTACAACCCATACCTGGTGGTAAAAGCCGTCTTGGGTATATCCCGTTCCCGAATCTTCAACTGGTGGTATCCTGATCGCAGATCGATCTTGGAAAATACCTTAGCTCCTTGCAATTGATCAAACAGTTCATTGATCATCGATAGGGGGTACTTTTTTTTGATGGTTACTTCATTCAATCCTCGGTAATTAACAACCATCCTTAACGATCCATCCTTCTTCTCCACTAGAAGTACTGGCGATCCCCAAGGCGATGAACTTGGGCGAATATATCCTTTATCCAGTAACTCCTTAATCTGCTTCTTAATTTCCACCAAATCCTTTGCAGGCATCCTATATGGTCTCTTTGATATTGGCCCTGTGCCTGGTAGAAGCTCAATCAAAAACTCAATATCTCTATCTGGTGGCATGCCTGGCAACTCTTCTGGAAATACTTCGGGGAAATCCTTCACTACTGGTACTTCCTCCTGCACTACTCTGGTTAAACAATTTACTTGAGTCCTCTTTGGCACATGTTGGGATACATACTTGATCCTTCTCCCTTCTGGGGTGGTAAGCAAAATTGACTTACTGGCACATTCAATATTCCCTTCATACTTTGACAACCAATCCATGCCTAACATCACATCCAATCCTTGAGATTCCAACACTATTAGGTCTGAGGGAAATACGTAGTTACCAATCCTTAATGGTAATCGATCACACTATAGACTAGCCATATATTCTGCTCCATGCGAGGTTACTAACATGGGTGACCTAAGGGCTTGGGTTGGCAGTTTATACTTATCCACAAATCCCCTTGATATGTATGAATGCGATGCACCAGTATCGAAAAGAACGAGTGCAGTAAATGACTTAACCAAAAACTTACCGATTACTGCATCCGGCTGCTCTTCAACCTCCTCCACGTTAACGTGGTTCACCTGTCCCCTGTTGAAAGGGTTCAGCTTCTTCCCAGAGCTTCCATTGCCATTTCCATTCTGGGATTCAGGACATTCATTGGCATAATGTTCAGTCTTCTGGCACTTAAAGCAGGTGACTTGGCTCAGGTCTTTCTTGGCTGGGGTTGATGGGTTGGTGCGGTTCTGGCCGTTGCTTCCTCCATTCCCATTACCATTCCTGGGGCCATTGTGATTGTGCGAACTACCTCCTCCATGGGTATGCTGAAAATGTCCTCCCGTCCTAGGGGTAAATCGTGGCTTCTGCTGAGCTCCTGAATTGTACTTTCCTTGTGCATACTTCCTCTTGCGATTCTCGATTTGCTGCTGCTTCCCTTCAATCATAAGAGCACGATCTACCAACTCCTGGTAGTTGTTGAAGGTTGCTACCATCAACTGCATGCTCAACTCATCATTCAGTCCTTCCAGAAACTTCTCCTGCTTAGCTGCATCCGTAGCAACGTCATCTGGGGCATAACGTGCTAGCTTACTAAAGTCCTCCACATACTGGCCAACTGTCCGTCCTCCTTGGCGCAAGTTGCGAAACTCTCGCTTCTTCATGGCCATAGCTCATGCTGAAACATGGGCAGTACAAAAATCCTGCTGAAACTGGTCCCATGTGATAGTATCGACAGGGAAAGTGGCTGTGAAATTCTCCCACCATGATGCTGCGGGTCCTTCAAGCTGATGTGCGGCAAACTTCACCTTCTCAGCATCAGTGCATCCTGCTGTGGTCAACTCTCTAGCTGTCTTGCGGAGCCAATCATCTGCTACTATCGGCTCGGTGCTACTAGAAAACACCGGCGGATTCAGCCTAAGAAAACGGGGTAAGTGATCAACAGGTGGTGGTGATGGGTTGTTGTTATTGTTGTTCACCTGGTTCTGATTCTGGACTAGTAACTGCATCAATGTGTTCTACTGCTGGATCAACTGAGTGAGCTCCGGTGGGAAAGTAAATCCGGGGTCACGTCTCGGAGGCATCTGAGGGTTTAGAAAAGGATGAGATTTAAGAATAGAGGGGTCTAAAGAGAAAACACTACCCATATGCACATGAGGCAAAAAGCAAACCATTCACTTCATTCAATCAACCAAACAAGGGCATACAATCGATCTAACTATCGCAAAAGTGCTCGGGCTACTATATTTACATGGTGGACTACTACTACTGATGAGGTGGTCTCCTAGAAATATTCTTCGGTTGCAGACTCCATGATATCTGCTCCAGCTTCATCAACATAGTCATCATCGCTATCATCTGGATCCGAGTCGGTGTCGTCGATGATGATGTAGTCTTCCGGGTGAATCTCCTTGGGTTCTTCGTCTTCTTCTACTGGTGTAGGGCCTCCCATAAATATTCCAATCTTCATTGTTAGGTCGGCATTCTTATCCACCAATACTTCAATTTCCTCTTCATAATCTTCACGGGTAGCCTTGAGTTCTTCCTCCAGTTCCTTGATTCTTGTCCTTGCCTTCTTCAGGTCTATCATGTCGGCGCACATCTGGTTCTCCTAACGTCGAATGTGCTGGTTTAACTCCTGGATAAAAGCTGCATTTGATCTATCCTTTCTGGTGCTGATCATATCCCAGTGCTCATCTCGGCGCCCACAAATCTGGTAGATAGTATCCTTGAGATCATTGCGGTAGACTTCTCCAATGCGTCCCATGGCGATGTGAGCTACCATGCTCTTTCCTAGACTCCAGGTTGGTGCATCGAAAGAAAACTCTATGGGCTCAGTGACTGGCATGAACGTCCTTCCTGGAACTTGAACTTGAATCATCAAGCGCTCTTCTTCAGGTAAGGTGGCGTTGTAGGTTCCGGTGAAGCTTGGTACTCCTATGTTCAGGTATCTAGTGACTTCCTTCAAGTGACGTCCAAAGGGTGTATCTTCATCCGGTTGAGTGAACTTGTTCCTTGCATCCGCCATCCTAAAAGAGTAGAAAAGATGAGAGGTCAGAAGAGAATAGAGTGAGTAGTGATCTAGGTCTTTAGCTTAGTGGTTGTGTCCTACAGTCAGCGTGTGCTCTGATACCATCTTCTAGCGATCAAACCTCAAACGGTCCAATCTCTCTGCTCCGGTGTCATCCCTGGATCAGTAATGCTGACACCACACAGTACTTGAAGGATTTATAGCAGAGTAGCAATGACACACTTATTACATCGAGTGTCTCAAAAGAGAACTTATTACAATAAATATGTCTTAAGGCCATCTAATAACGATAACAGCGCAAGGCTTGGAAGATAAGTGAGTCCATCAACTCCAACGACATCACTGAGTATAGAACCACGACCCAAAACTCCTTAATTGTCGTCTGAAAAGTCTGCAACATTAATGTTGCAGCCCGAAAACGGGTCAGCACATGGAATATGCTGGCAATGTAACACATAGAGAATAATGGAATGAAACAGCTATACTATATGCATATTTGGCTGGTGGAAAGCTCTATGGTTATAGTTTTGTGTAAAGCCAATTTTTTCCTACTGCAAAGGAATAAATTTATTTAACTATTATGGTGGTTGTTAAACATTGAGATGGTTGACAGCATTCTCAATCCCAATTAAACATCATCATTAAACAAACCCAACAAAATTAATTTTAGAGTAACATGTTGAGATTCACACAATAATCCAGGTACTAGATACTCGAGATGTCCATAACCAGGGACACGGCTAACCATGATTAGTTTATACACTCTGTAGAGGTTTGCACACTTTTCCCACAAGACTCGATCGCCTCCGTTTGGTTTCTCGCACTACACGGTGTTTGAGAAACGGATGACCGAGACATAGTCTTTCAGAAGCGCTAGCACCTTACGATGGGTAGACCGTACCAACTACATCCCCTACATCTGCTAGTCTACCACTGTAAGATTTCGCATGACTTAGTCAACTATGCTAGAGCCCATAATAGCTTGTGGCTGCACACAGAAGTTTCTAGCATGAATAATCTCATGATCCCTTTGAGCCTGGGTGGCGGCCCAAAAGATAACAGGCAATCCTGGAATACCCAGGTGCCTCAATCCACCCAGATGTGTGTTTAGGTTGCCACCTTAAGTAAACCATTAATTAACAAATCTCACATCTGCACACTCACCCAACCCACGTCTACTTGCATAGCATAGCAATAATAAGCAAGTGTAGAAGTAACTCCCAAAGGTTTGATAATTAGACAGGTAATAGGTACTACCTCAACTACTTCCCAAACCCACAATTTAATTAGATCCTAATCATGCAATGTGTAAGGATTGATCTAATGCAATAAAACTGGGTAGTAGGAGGTATGATCAAAGTGTTACTTGCCTTGCTGATGATCCGGGAAACCTAGTGATTCGAAGTAACAAGCGGCGCACTCCGGGTACTCTATCGCAAACAAACAAGCATACAATAAGTACTCAGCTAATGCACAGGTAAAACTCGAATAAGAGATCTAACCAGAAAGTTCAACTTAAGAACTCCGGTTGGCAAAAAGAATCGAATCGAACGAAGCAACGAAAGACAAACGGCAAAAGAAACAGGCTTCATTTACTATTCTGGATCTAGGGCAATTTTTACAGAAGCAAAAACTTGTTTAAGTTGGTTAAACGGAAAGAGGGTTTCAAGACGAAACTCCAGGCGCTTGAATCGCCTGATTCCGATAAACGAGCGAAAAGATATACTAAAATGAAAATCGGATCAGAAATCACGATCAGAAAAATCGCGGATGTAATCCGAGAAAAAGAAAAACGACGAACATTTGTTAAAACGAACGAACGGATGAACGCTCACTATTTAAATAAACCGCAAAACCAATCTATTTAAAAAAACCGAAACTAAAAAAAATGACAAAACCGTCGGAAAACCGAATGGTTTTTAAAAAAAAACGGCGGCGGGATCGAGGTAAACCTCGGGCGGCGGGTCCGGCGGCGGCGACGGCGGCGGCGGGCGGTGGCAGCGGGCGGCGGATTCGGCGGCGGCGGCGGCGCGGCGCGGATCGGGCGGCAGCGGCTAGGGTTTCGGCCCGGGGTGGGCCGGCGGCTTATAAAGGCTGGGTCCGGGGGAGTCCGGGCCTAGCATGGCCTGTAGGTCGGTTCGGACGTTTTTTTTAAAAACTTATGCTCGGAAAAAAACAAAAGGACTACTAAACGGACTCCAAAAATCCCGAAATAAAATTTCCCCGGCTTCTAAAATCAAGCCGCACAGGATGAACATTTATTTGGGGCCTAAATGCAATTTTGGAAAACACGCATTTTTCCTAAATTCAAATAAAATAGCAAATAAAACCAAATAAAATCTTATTTGATTTTTTTATTAAATCCTCAATATTTCTTTATTTTGGAAAAGTCATTTTATTCCCTCTCTCATATTTTTGTAATAGAAATAATTGAAGATAAAATAAATAAAATCAAATGATCCTATTTTCAAAATTTGAGACAACTCAAATATGAAAATAACGAAATCCCCAACTCTCTCCGAGGGTCCTTGAGTTGCGAAAAATTTCTAGGATCAACCAAAATGCAATAAATATGATATGCAATGATGATCTAGTGTATAACATCCCAAATTGAAAATTTGGGATGTTACAGTAAACTAATTAAAAGCTACAACTGAATTTTTTGGTTTTTCTTAAGGTTATTAAACACACAAGAAGAAAAAATAAAAGGGAAATAAACTATCATGGATGATACAATGAAAAATTATGAGCACCGACATCTAGCAATGAGTGTGTGAACATAAATGTAATGTCGGTGGGAAATATGTACTCCCCCAAGCTTAGGCTTTTGGCCTAAGTTGGTCTATGGCCACGGTTGGCCTGGCGGATATCCATAGTAATAGTTGGGGTCGTACTGCGATGAAGAAGACTCTGATTGCCACTGGTCGGCAATCATCTCCGGATCCCACTGGTAATTAGACTGTCGTGGAGGATCAATTTGTGGTTCCGACTCTGGCTCTGTGGCTGATGTAGAGTTCCGGTAAGCGTGAATGTCCTCCGGCGAGACGAGGTACTGCCCCTCAAAAATCTCTTCATTATTTTCTGAAAAATTCTGAAATTTTTAGTAACTTCAAATAAAAATGAACCAAACTCAATAATATTGATAGCAACTACTCCTACAAGTGCCTAGAGCCTATATCATGCATCAAAACTACTTTTGACCATATAAATTTGACATGCAAGCTCAAGAACAGGGTCACCTAAGCAGCAAAAATTTGCAATGAATAAAGCACTAGAACAAAAACTAATTGGACCAATGGAGGAGTCACATACCAAGGAACAATCCCCCCAAACAATTTTGTGAGAGATGGTTTGAGCAAGGAGATCGAAAATCGCAGCAAAATGAGCTAGAACTCGTGCTTGAGATGGATATTCGTGTTTGTGGGAGGAAGAAGGAGTGTGTGGGTGCAGGAATAAGTAGAGGAGAGCCACCGTGGGCCCACGAGGCAGGGGGCGTGCCCAGGGGGCTAGGGCGCGCCCTCCACCCTCGTGGCCAGGTGCTTGCCCCTCCTGTTGTGTTCTCAGTGCCAGATATTCTCAAATATTCCAGAAAAATCATATTTAAATTTCAGGGCATTTGGAGAACTTTTATTTTCAGGGTATTTTTATATTGCACGGATAATTCAGATAACAGACGGAAAATACCTATTTTTATTTTATTCAATATAATTAACAGAAAGTAGAAAGAGGGTACAGAAGGTTGTGCCTTCTAGTTTCATCCATCTCATGCTCATCAAAAGGAATCCACTAACAAGGTTGATCAGGTCTTGTTAACAAACTCATTCCGAATAACATGGAACCGGAGAAATTTCGAATAACACTATGTTACCTCAATGGGGATATGCACATCCCCAATAATAAGAATATCATATTTCTTCTTGACAGTAGGAAGAGGAAATTCAAAACCTCCAAATATAATCGATGGAATTTTTCCAATAGAGTTGATACTATTAACTTGAGGTTGTTTCCTCAGAAAGTGTACCGTATGCTCATTACCATTAACATGAAAAGTGACATTGCCTTTAGTGCAATCAATAACAGCTCCTGCAGTATTCAAAAAGGGTCTTCCAAGAATAATAGACATACTATCGTCCTCGGGAATATCAAGAATAACAAAGTCCGTTAAAATAGTAACGTTTGCAACTACAACAGGCACATCCTCACAAATATCGACAGGTATAGCAGTTGATTTATCAGCCATTTGCAAAGATATTTCAGTAGGTGTCAACTTATTCAAATCAAGTCTACGATATAAAGAGAGAGGCATAACACTAACACCGGCTCCAAGATCACATAAAGCAGTTTTAACATAGTTTCTTTTAATGGAGCATGGTATAGTGGGTACTCCTGGATCTCCAAGTTTCTTTGGTATTCCACCCTTAAAAGTATAATTAGCAAGCATGGTGGAAATTTCATCTTCCGGTATCTTTCTTTTATTAGTAACAATTTCTTTCATGTACTTAGCATAAGGGTTCATTTTAAGCATATCAGTTAATCACATACGCAAAAAGATAGGTCTAATCATTTCAGCAAAGCGCTCAAAATCCCCATCATCCTTTTTCTTGGATGGTTTGGGAGGAAAAGGCATGGTTTTCTGAACCCATGGTTCTCTTTCTTTACCATGTTTCCTAGCAACAAAGTCTTTCTTATCATAACGTTGATTCTATGGTTGTGGGTTATCAGGATCAACAGCAGGTTCAATTTCTATATCATTATCATTACTAGGTTGAGCATCATCATGAACATTATCACTAGTTTCAGGTTCATTAACAGATTGTGTTTCAACATCAGAAATAGAAATATCATTTGGATTCTCAGGTGTTTCAGCAATAGGTTCACTAGAAGCATGCAAAGTCCTATCATTTTTCTTTTTCTTCCTTTTAGAAGGACTAGGTGCATCTATATTATTTCTCTGAGAATCTTCCTCAATTCTCTTAGGGTGGCCTTGAGGATACAGATGTTCCTGAGTCATTTTACCACCTCTAGTCATAACTCTAACAGCATTATCATTATTCTTACTATTCATTTCATTGAGCAAATCATTTTGAGCTTTAAGTACTTGTTCTACTTGAGTGGTAACCATAGAAGCATGTTTACTAATAAGTTTAAGTTCACCGTTGACATTAGACATATAATCACCCAAGTGTTCAAGCATATTTGAATTGTATTTCAGTTGTCTACCAAAATAAGCATTAAAGTCTTCTTGCCTAACCATAAATTTATCAAACTCGTCTAAGCATGGGCTAGCAAACTTAGTAAACGGGATTTCAGCTTTATCATATCTATAGAGAGAATTTACCTTTACTACATGTGTTGGGTTATCAAGACCATGTATTTCTTCAATAGGTAATGGATTAAGATCATATGTTTCTTCAACAGGCGGTAAATTAAGACCGTGTATTTCTTCACTAGGAGGTAAATTCTTAACATCTTCAGCTTTTATACCCTTTTCTTTCATAGATTTCTTTGCCTCTTGCATATCTTCAGGATTGAGAAATAGAACACCTCTTTTCTTCGGAGTTGGTTTAGGAATAGGCTCAGGAAGTGTCCAATTATTTTCATTTGTCAACATATTATTCAATAGAATTTCAGCTTCATCCGGTGTTCTTTCCCTGGAAACAGAACCAGCACAACTATCCAGGTAATCTGGAAGCATCGGTTAGTCCATTATAAAAGATATCAAGTATTTCATTTTTCTTGAGAGGATGATCAGGCAAAGAATTAAGTAACTTGAGAAGCCTCCCCCAAGCTTGTGGGAGACTCTCTTCTTCAATTTGCACAAAGTTGTATATATCCCTTAAAGCAGCTTGTTTCTTATGAGCAGGGAAATATTTAGCAGATAAGTAATAAATCATATCCTGGGGACTACGCACACAACCAGGATCAAGAGAATTAAACCATATCTTAGCATCACCCTTTAATGAGAACAGAAATATTTTAAGGACATAAAAGTAACAAGTTCTCTCATCATTAGTGAATAGGGTGGCTATATCATTTAATTTAGTAAGATGTGCCACAACAGTTTCAGATTCATAGCCATGAAAAGGATCAGATTCAACCAAAGTAATTATATCGGGATCAACAGAGAATTCATAATCCTTATCGGTAACACAGATAGGTGAAGTAGCAAAAGCAGGGTCAGGTTTCATTCTAGCATTAAGAGATTGCTGCTTCCATTTAGCTAATAACCTCTTGAGCTCGTATCTATCTTTGCAAGCTAAAATAGCTAAAGCAACTTCTTTTTGAAAAACATAACCCTCAGGAATAACAGGCGATTCATATTTATTAGGGGAAGAGTCTTCATCATCACTTTCATCAATATTATCAGATTCAATATTTTCACTCTCTCTAACCCTAGCAAGTTGTTCATCAAGGAATTCACCAAGTGGCACAGTAGTATCAAGCATAGAAGTAGTTTCATCATAAGTAACATGCATAGCAGAAGTAGCATCATCAATAACATGCGACATATCGGAACGAATAGTAGAAGCAGGTTTAGGTGTCGCAAGCTTACTCAAAACAGAAGGTGAATCAAGTGCAGAGCTAGATGGAAGTTCCATACCTCCCCTTGTAGTTGAGGGATAAATCTTGGTTTTTGGATCTCTCAAGTTCTTCATAATGATAAGCATATATAAATCCCAAGTGACTCAAAGAATAGAGCTATGCTCCCCGGCAACGGCGCCAGAAAATAGTCTTGATAACCCACAAGTATAGGGGATCATAACAGTTTTTGAGGGTAGAGTATTCAACCCAAATTTATTGATTCGACACAAGGGGAGCCAAAGAATATTCTCAAGTATTAGCAGCTGAGTTGTCAATTCAACCACACCTGGAAACTTAATATCTGCAACAAAGTGTTTAGTAGCAAAGTAATATGATAGTAGTGGTAACGGTAGCAAAAGGTAACGGTAACAAAAGTAGTGTTTTTGGTATTTTGTAGTGATTGTAACAATAGCAACGGAAAAAGTAAATAAGCGAAGAACAATATATGGAAAGCTCGTAGGCAATGGATCAGTGATAGAGAATTATGCCGGATGTGGTTCATCATGTAACAGTCATAACCTAGGGTGACAAAGAACTAGCTCCAATTCATCAATGTAATGTAGGCATGTATTCCGAATATAGTCATACGTGCTTATGGAAAAGAACTTGCATGACATTTTTTATCCTACCCTCCCGTGGCAGCGGGGTCCTAATGGAAACTAAGGCATATTAAGGCCTCCTTTTAATAGAGTACCAGACCAAAGCATTAACACATAGTGAATACATGAACTCCTCAAACTACGGTCATCACCGGTAAGTATCCCGATTATTGTCACTTCGGGGTTAACGGTCATCACCGGTAAATTTTAAAATTCTGCTACGTTCCCCAACAATCCAACCCATCACCGTCCAGCAAGCCTATGATGGAATTACTCATGCACATCGGTGAGAATCATGAAATTGGTGATGGAGGAAGGTTGATGATGACGATGGCGACGGATTCCCCTCTCCGGAGCCCCGAACAGACTCCAAATCAGTCCTCCCGAGAGGTTTTAGGGCTTGGCGGCAGCTCCGTATCGTAAAACGCGATGAATCCTTCTTCTTCTTTTTTTCTCCCCAAAAGCAAATATATAGAGTTGGAGTTGAGGTCAGAGGAGCTCCAGGGGGCCCACGAGGTAGGGGGCGCGCCCTGGGGGGGCAGGCGCGCCGCCACCCTCGTGGCTAGGGTGTGGGCCCCCTGGTCTTCATCTTTTGCAAGGATTTTTTATTATTTCCAAATAGACGTTCTGCGAAGTTTCAGGTCATTCCGAGAACTTTTGTTTCTGCAATAACACCATGGCAATTCTGCTGAAAACAGCGGCAGTCCGGGTTAGTTCCATTCAAATCTTGCAAGTTAGAGTCCAAAACAAGGGCAAAAGTGTTTGGAAAAGTAGATACGACGGAGACCTATCAACCAATAATAACACAGAAGATTGCTAGTAAGCCATCTGATTTGCTCTGCCTACATTAGAATAACATGTATGTATATATATAACTGAAATAAACATCCAATTACATAAGTGACTATACAGATCATTCGCACACACCTCAATAAACAATTGCGTGCATTCTAAAGTAGGAGAAACGATCGTATAGTCATCTACTTCTTGTGACGCTCCCGCCACTACTATGTGGCTCGATCCCTCGTCTGGGTCAGGAAGAAGACAGTTCCTCATGCCCACAATCCACCTGTACATCTCGTAGCTTGTGTACGCGTCCATGGACACGTACTTGACATGTTGTTCATCCAGTCTCTTATGCCACACACTGTGCCAGGCGTTCCTGTCCTTATTGCTTGCATTCTTCATCTTCATGTAGTAGGGGTCGATGATGGCCAAGGCAAGGTCAACCAGGGAGTTCAGTTTGTTTTTGTCGCTGCCCCAGACCATGTAGTGGCTTTGGATGTTGACAAGATTCGGGCATTTCAAGTCCGAAACCTTGAGCGCTTTTAGATCGTTGGTGGTGTCCACCATAGCGAAACTGTAGTCGGAGTTGTTGATAAACCTGGAGAAATGCTCGCAAGGCCTTGAGGCAAGGTGGTAGTGGTAGACGAGGATGTCATGTCGCACGCACAACTGGGCGACAACAACCTTCTGATCATGCCCGACACGACCGATGGTGTACTCGAGGTCGAAGCCGACCACTTGGTACTTGTCCTCGGCAAGGAACTGCTCCATAGTTTGGATGGATCTCTCCACCAAGACCAGATCATTCGTGTACACCACCGAGAGGGCCTTCCCCCTCATGTGGGTGTCCACTACGTGATGCTGGTGAACTGCCCGCCGTTGTCGTCGTCGGCCGCTGGGAGCGCCATTGGAGAAACGGGGAGCGCCATTGGAACCGCTGGATGTCCTCTCTGTATGTGTCCTCGTGGGTGTGCTTATTGTGTCGTGTGAGACGAGAGATGAAGGTAAATGGCCCCAGGAATAAAAGAGGGCCGGGCGGCGTGGATTCTCGACGCGTCCGCATGGCAGTTTTTGCAGCGGGGGCCTTAGCCCTGATGGAGGTCGCCCACAACCATGTCGAGGCCGCCCACGCCCAGCTCCTGGCGGTCACCTGACAAATCGAACGAAGCTTCTCCGACAATGGTCGGCAACCCATGGCCGAAGAGCTGGCAATCACCGAGAGCGTTCGAGCGTCTGTTCGTTCCTCCGCCGCATACCTTGCGACGACGGAGCCCGTGCAAGCCCAGATCGCGTTCGCCCACGCCCAGCTCGTGGCGGCCTTTTCCAAAGAGATGGCGGACGCGGATGGCGAGATGCTTGCCGAGTATGGTGCGATGGATGCGATGGAGCCCCTTCCCCATGAGACCGTCAGGCGCGAGCTGGACATGGAGGCAGCGGCGGAGATCGACGAGCACTAGCCATAGTATTACTCTTTGTTTTGTTTAATTCAGAGCACCTGTCTTTAATTTGTTAGAGTAATGTTTAGGTCAGCTAGCTCTGTTTAATTGCTGAACTTGCTCGATTAAGAAGTGTAGGTGTGCTGTAGTCTCCTTTGTGTACCCAAATTATGCAATGACGTGGATGACCACTGTAATCATGGAAATTCGAACCAACACTTTTGACGTTCAAACTCATCACACACGGGTGAAGCTATCTGAATCGTTTGTGATGTCCACATATCGTACATAGTTCTGAATAAGGGACCGTGTCTAATGACACTTCACGCCAGTTTTTTGGCTGAAGCGATTCCAAATTTTTGGCTTCCGCGGAAATATCTACCTCCCCGCCCCCTCCCCCTAACCAAAAGCCACATTTTCCCTCTTTCTGCCTTCCTTTCTAAGTTGAAACCTTTACTCCTTGCTTGCAGCGCCACCTACTCATCGGCGACCCTCCTTCACGCTGCTCGGCCTCGTCTATCCAGGCAGGTAATTCACACCCGACCCCCATCCTCCTCCTCCCTCCACATCCCACATGCCCCGACCGCCGGCGCGAGCGTGATACCTTCCACCCAAATCATTGTCCCCTCCACCAAATAAGTGCCGCCCTAAGCTATGGTGCATGCAGTATAGCCAGGATCTCAAGGAGCATTTGGCAGTGGAGAAGCAAATTGCGGCCGCACGCGCAGATGAGGTCATGATGGCTGCCATTCGTGCCGACCCCCAGATCTTGGAGGTGCACCTTGCCATTTGCTAGCTACGACGGTTAAGCATGCTCGGTTTACCCGTTGCGTGTGCTGCTCCTGCATTTCCTTCACAAATCCTAGTGAATTGTGCTATCTAATTTTACCATGCAATCTGTTGCTCTATTGTATATGTTCTATATGTCGTGCAGTGTGGTGCTCACTTATTAACTATTTTGTTAATTAGTTGTCGTCTTCAGTTAACTGTTTGGTTCAATTCTGCAAATGTGATGTTCAATTCTTCAGGCTGCAATTTTGTATTGTCTTCCATGTGAGAAATAAACCGAATTTATCTTTACAAAATACATGAGAAACGAATACAATTGCTATATTTCCAAGTTGTCAAGCATGCTTGGTTTGGTTATACATTGTGCAATGTGGTGCTCTGTTAATGTTTGGTTCATTTACGTAGTGGTGTTTAGTTAACTGTTTGGTTCAATTCTGCAATGCGATGTTCAATAGTTTTGGGTGCATTCTGTTATGTATACCATGTGAGGGATAAATTGAATTCGGCTGTAGTAAATACATGAGAAACAAATACAATTGCTACAATTGGTTGTAGTTAACTTTTTGGTTAACCGTCTAATCTTCCATTAAGAGTATGTTATATTGTGCAGTGTGGTGCTCAGTTAATGTTTGGTTCATTTGTTGTGGTGTTTAGTCAACTGCTTGGTTCAATTCTGCAATGCGATGTCCAATTGTCGTGGGTAGAATTGTGACGCCCCTGATTTGACCGTACACTAATCATACACGCAAATGTGTACGATCAAGATCAAGGACTCACGGAAAGATATCACAACACAACTCTAGACAGAAATTAAGATAATACAAGCTTTATATTATAAGCCAGGGTCCTCGAGGGCTCGAATACAAGAGCTCAATCATAGAAAAGATAGCGGAAACAACAATATCTGAGTATAGACATAAGTTAAACAAGTTGCCATAAGAAGGCTAGCACAAACTGGGATACAGATTGAAAGAGGCGCAGGCCTCCTGCCTGGGACCTCCTAACTACTCCTCGAAGTCAAACTCCACGTAGAATCATCCTCGGGATCCTCTAGCTCCTGGACTCCATCATATGATCGCAATAACCGGGAAAAGGGGGAAAAGAAGTAGCAAAGCAACAGTGAGTACTCATCCAAAGTACTCGCAAGCAAGGACCTATACTACATATGCATCGGTATCAATGAAATGGGTAGTATATGTTGACTGAACTGCAGAATGCCAAAATAAGTGGGGGATAGCTAGTCCTATCGAAGACTACGCTTCTGGCAGCCTCCATCTTGAAGCAGTAGAAGAGAGTAGATGGTAAGTTAACCAAGTATCATCGCATAGCATAATCCTACCCGGCGATCCTCACCTCTTCGCCCTGTTAGAGAGCGATCACCGGGTTGTATCTGGCACTTGAAAGGGTGTGTCTTATTAAGTATCCGGTTCTAGTTGTCATGAGGTCAAGGTACAACTCCGGGTCGTCCTTTTATCGAGGGACACGACTATTCGAATAGATAAACCTCCCTGCAGGGGTGCACCACATAGCCCAACACTACTAGGGAAAACCCTAGTAGTAGCGCGGGTTTTGAGGCTATCAGCAGCGCGGGCAGCCACGCTACCAATAAGGCGCTACAGCTAATTGTTAGTAGTAGCATTGTTTGTACCCGCGCTACTACTATTGACTATATCAGTAGCGCTTTTCCAGAAAACGCTACTATTAGTTAGCTGTAGCGATTTCCTAGCCCCGCGCTACTGCTATATCTTTCAACATTTCCACCCTGTTTTAGCTTCAATAAACTGCAATTTCCAGATACTAGGTACTACTAGATATCAATTTCATAAAGCATTATAGGTACTAGGTAGTATTCCCTCGGTTCCAAATTACTCGTCGTGGTTTTAGTTCAAATTTGAACTAAAACTACGACGAGTAATTTGGAATAGAGGGAGTACTAGATAAGAATTTCATATATACTCAACATGCATCCTCAAGCAGTACTAGGTGATATCGACGACGATCATCATATGTAGTTCTACATGATATCGACGACAATCATCATATGTAGTTCTAGATGATATAGCCACACACACATATGTAGTTCTAGATGATATCGACGACGATCATCATCCTCAAGCCTGGGCGGTGGGTGTCCTGATAGTAATTAGGATGGCCTGTCCAACACGAAGATTCTTGCCAATGAGGAATCTCTTCCACCCAACCGAGTTTAAGTGTGTGCGACCGTCTGTGTCCATGCGGTAAGTACAGGTGGTGATGGAGCCCCTTGTGGTAAGGCGTAGTCCAGCTGAGCCTTCTTCATCAGGCTCGATACCACAACTCACAGATAGGTTCTTTGGCAATTTCTGAATAAGAAAAACATATCAATTAATAAATAGCCTCGCACATACTCTTGCAAATATATTTCTATTAAGTCTAGATTTCTACACTATCAAAAGACACAGTAGTACGCATTTGTACTAATTAATCATGAATTCTACTAATAAGTATATATGGATTATCTACACTATTAATAGTTCCTTGGATTCTACACTAATAAGCATGTGATCAGACTCTACACTAAAGCATATCATCGACTAGATTCCACAAAGCATATCATTGGACTCTACACTAAGCATATCATCAGATTCACTAAGCATATCATCGGATAATTTGCATCTGTAAGTATAACAATAAAGCATATATATATCATCAAATTACTACAGTTAGTATAACATACCATTTCATGCCGATCGACCATGGTACTTGTCAGGCGGGTCACGAATGGCAGCCCGACAAAGTCATCACGTGGCGGAATTATGTCCCATAGGTTGCACACCTCCTCCTCACTCAGCCTCATTCTTTGAGCTACGATGGCTTCATGAAGTGGGTTCTCATCATATTCGTCGAGTGGGTCCTCATTATCTTCATCATCTTCGTCATCTTCATCATCTTCGTCATCTTCATCATCTTCCACCAGGTTGAGATAAATGATAGCCAGCTTGGGTCTTTCTGCTCTGAACGAGAAGCTGATCAACTCACCACCAGTAAGACGCATGTGGGCGAGGAAACGGGTCTAGCCATCTCCTCCAATCTGCGACATATTACGTCCTTTCTCGACCTCCATAGTGTATGGCCCCCCAGGAGCCTCAAATGTCACAGTGTCTCATGTCAGCTTGTTGAATTTCAAACTAACATTGCATGGGACGATCTGTGTAAAAAAAAGCAAAATGACACAATGCAGTAATGCCAACACTAAAAATAAAATAGTTGTTACATTTCATCTAATTTCTTACCGCCGCATGACAAAAAATCGGCTGGAAGTAGATGCCGAATAGCTTGCCAGTTGCAAGGTTGCTGGCGCACCTTGACTTGCACAGTCGACATAGTGGTGGTGGTGGCGGCGCCATTTTCCTAAAGCAATATGAGCAAAGGATTAACGATCCACTTCACAGGAAAGAAAAATAATAGCATGTGATATTTTTGGTTCTTCCGCGAGAAGCAATTTTATGGACAATTATAGTCCTAAGATGTAGTAACATATTATATGACAAGGTACCACCTACCAAAGCATTTCGGTGCCACCTATTGCCGAAAAAACTTTTCACAAATATCTACCAAATAAGGGTACCACCTACCAAGACATTTCATCTAATTTGGCCCCTATTGCCTAAGATAATTGATTAAAAAACAAGTGAAAATTTTAACTAAATTGGCACCTACATTTTGCCAAAAACTAACTTATTACAGAAAAACAAAAGCATATACCTATCCATGTACAGAAAAATAACAATAAAATGGTGCATACTAAATCAACTAGCCTACTAAATCCACTAGCATACTAAATCAACTAAATCAAAATGTTCTAAATCAACTAAATCAACTAGCCTACTAAATCTACTAAATCAAAATGTTCTAAATCAACTAAATCAACTAAATCAACTAGCCTACTAAATCAACTAAATCATATCAACTAAATCAAAATGTAGCATATGAACTAGCCTACTAAATCAAAATGTAGCAGGGAGGAGGGAGGAGGGAGAAGGAGGGGCGACTCGAGGAGGGAGAAGAGAGTAGGACGGAGGAGGAAGGCGGAGCGAGGAGGGGCCGGCCGGCGGCGAGTCGAGGGAGGATGGAGGAGGAGGGCGGTACCGAGTCCAGCGGGGAGGAGGAGTTGACGGCAGCACAGAGGGAATCGGGGTAGGCGACGACGGCTGGCGGGGGCGACGGCGGCCGGCAGGGGAGGACCGGCGCGCGGGGGGGGGGGGGGGGGGGGGGTTGAGGGGGAGTGAGTGTGAGTGGGAGTGTGGATCGGATAGAGGAGAGCGTGGGGGGTGGGAGATAGCTAGTAAGGCAAAGACGCTACTGCTAAACTACCTAGCAGTAGGGCGGTCCGAATTAACACGCTGCTGCTAGAACTAGCTTCGCGGTGGGGTCGTGGGAATTATAGCAGTGGCGCGGCTTAGAGGAGGCGCGCTACTGCTACGTTTATTTCAGCAGCGAGTACTGCCGGAGCGCGCTACTACTACATTGCAGCAGCGCCTTATTTTAAAACTCGCTGCTGGTAAGATCCTGTGTATAAGCTTTTCCCTAGTAGTGCAACACGCTTAATCCCTTTTGGCCAGACACACTTTCCTGGGTCACTCCCGGCCTTGGAAGATCAACACGTCGCATCCCTACCTAGGCACAACAGAGAGGTCATCACGCCAGTCTAAATCCTATGGTGCAGGGGTCTGGGCCCATCACCCATTGCACACCTGCATTTTGCTTGGGCGGCCGGTGAGCTGACCTAGCAACCTCTATTACAAAGGAAGTTGCGTTACACGGTCCAACCCGGCACGCGCCGCTCAGTCACTAACGTCAAGAAGGCTTCGGCTGATACCATGACGTCGAGTTCCCATAACTGTTCCCGCGTAGTTGGTTAGTGCGTATAGGCTAGTGGCTAGACTCAAATCAAATACCAAGATCTCATTAAGCGTGTTATTTCGAAGTAACCGCGGACGCCGATCAGGGATGAGGCCCACCTGTCTCCTAGGTGGTCGCAACCTGCCATGTCGCTCCGCTACAAAGTAACCATCAGGGGGCTATCGGGAAACCAGGCCCATCACTACCTGGATGGAACCACCTGCCCCTTCAGCCCCCATCTCCGAACAGTAACATAAGTATGTAAAAGTATATAGTATATGTACCCGTGATCACCTCCCGAAGTGATCACGTCCCAGTAGTACAGCATGGCGGACAGACAAGAGTGTAAGGTCACTGATGATAAACTAGCATCCTATACTAAGCATTTAGGATTGCAGGTAAAGGTATCAACAATTGTAGCAACAATGATAGGCTATGCAGCAGAATAGGATTAACCGAAAGTAGTAACATGCTACACTACTCTAATGCAAGAAGTAGAGAGAAGAATAGGCGGTATCGGGTTGATCAAGGGAGGGGGGCTTGCCTAGTTGCTCTGGCAAGAAGGAGGAGTCGTCGATATAGTCGATCACGGGGGTATCGGCAGCAGTCTCGAGGTCTACCGGAAAGAAGTAACGGAGGGGAATACAATAAATAATAGAGCAATCAAAGCATCACAAAGCATAACATGGCAATACGTGGTGCTAGGGGTGACCTAACGCCGTACTAGGTGATACTGGCGAAAAGGTAAAACATCCGGAAATGTTTTCCCAACGTTTGGCATTTTTTGGACAGATGAATCGGAGGGGACGGATCCATGTTCACTATGCTAGAGGCACCTGATAGACGAACAAATGGCATATTCAGATTCTTCATATTTTTTTGAGCAACTTTCATATATAAATTATTTCGATCTAAGCTACGGTTTATTTTATATGATTTTCCAAAGTTTTAATCATTTTTTGAATTTATTTTAATTCAAGAATAAAACAGTAAAATACTTTTGTTACCTAGTGCTACCTTGCCCATGTGTATGAAAGTGGGGCCAATGTCAAAGTCAACATCCAATCAGTTGGTCAAAGTGTGAATAGTAAAGTTGGGCCTACTTGTCATTGAGTGATAACTTAACTAAAGTGCTAAACAGGTTTATATAGCGACAGGACCCATATGTCATTGGCTATTAGCACTAATTAATTGGATTGGTTCCATGTGCCACAACACATACATGCACTTGGCTGTGTTGGGGAACATAGTAATTTCAAAAAAATTCCTACGCACACGCAAGATCATGGTGATGCATAGTAACGAGAGGGGAGAGTGTTGTCTATGTACCCTCGTAGAGCGGCAACGGAAGCGTTGACACAACGTAGAGGAAGTAGTCGTACGTCTTCCCGATCCGACTGATCCAAGTACCGAACGTACGGCACCTCCGAGTGCTGCACACGTTCAACTCGGTGACGTCCCTCGAGCTCCGATCCAGCAAAGCGTTGAGGGAGAGTTTCGTCAGCACGACGGCATGATGACGGTGATGATGTTCTACCGACGCAGGGCTTCGCCTAAGCATCGCTATGATATGACCGATGTGGAATATGGTGGAAGGGGGCACCGCACATGGCTAAGGAACGATCACGAAGATCAACTTGTGTCTCATGGGGTGCCCCCTTGCCCCCGTATATAAAGGAGGGAGAGGGGGAGGTGCGGCCGTCCCCAGGGGTGCGCCTGGAGGAGTCCTACTCCCACCGGGAGTAGGACTCCCCCCTCTTGCCTTGTTGGAAAAGGAAGGGGGAAGGGAGAAAGAGGAAAGGGGGGCCCCCCTTCCTTGTCCTATTAGGACTAGGGGGGAGGGGGCGCGCGGCCTACCCTGGCCGGCCCTCCTCTTCTCCCTTATGGCCCATGTAGGCCCAATAACCCCCGGGCGGTTCTGGTAACCCCCCGGTGCTCCGGAAAAATCCCGATTTCACCCGGAACATTTCTGATATCCAAATATAGGCTTCCAATATATCAATCTTGATGTCTCGACCATTTCGAGACTCCTCGTCATGCCCGTGATCACATCCGAGACTCCGAACAACCTTCGGTACATCAAAACACAAAAACCCTAATTACGATCGTCACCGAACTTTAAGCGTGCGGACCCTACGGGTTCGAGAACTATGTAGACATGACCGAGACACGTCTCCGGTCAATAACCAATAGCAGAACCTGGATGCTCATATTGGCTCCTACATATTCTACGAAGATCTTTATCGGTCAGACCGCATAACAACATACGTTGTTCCCTTTGTCATCGGTATATTACTTGCCCAAGATTCGATCGTTGGTATCTTAATACCTAGTTCAATCTCGTTACTGGCAAGTCTCTTTACTCGTTCCGTAATACATCATCCCGCAACTAAATTATTAGTTGCAATGCTTGCAAGGCTTGAGTGATGTGCATTACCGAGAGGGCCCAGAGATACCTCTCCGACAATCGGAGTGACAAATCCTAATCTCGAAATACGCCAACCCAACAAGTACCTTTGGAGACACCTGTAGACCACCTTTATAATCACCCAGTTACGTTGTGACGTTTGGTAGCACACAAAGTGTTCCTCCGGTAAACGGGAGTTGCATAATCTCATAGTCATAGGAACATGTTTAAGTTATGAAGAAAGCAATAGCAACAAACTAAACGATCAAGTGCTAAGCTAATGGAATGGGTCAAGTCAATCACATCATTCTCCTAATGATGTGATCCCGTTAATCAAATGAAAACTCATGACTATGGTTAGGAAACATAACCATCTTCGATCAACGAGCTAGTCAAGTAGAGGCATACTAGTGACACTCTGTTTGTCTATGTATTCACACATGTATTATGTTTTCGGTTAATACAATTCTAGCATGAATAATAAACATTTATCATGATATAAGGAAATAAATAATAACTTTATTATTGCCTCTAGGGCATATTTCCTTCAGTGTCCCACTTGCACTAGAGTCAATAATCTAGATTACACAGTAATGATTCTAACACCCATGGAGCCTTGGTGTTGATCATGTTTTGCTCATGGAAGAGGCTTAGTCAGTGGGTCTGCAACATTCAGATCCGTATGTATCTTGCAAATTTCTATGTCTCCCACTTGGACTAAATCCCTAATGGAATTGAAGCGTCTCTTGATGTGCTTGGTTCTCTTGTGAAATCTGGATTCCTTCGCCAAGGCAATTGCACCAGTATTGTCACAAAAGATTTTCATTGGACCCGATGCACTAGGTATGACACCTAGATCGGATATGAACTCCTTCATTTGCTGCTTCCGAAGCAGCTATGTACTCCGCTTCACATGTAGATCCTGCCATGACGCTTTGTTTAGAATTGCACCAACTGACAGCTCCACCGTTCAGTATAAACACGTATCCGGTTTGCGATTTAGAATCGTCTGGATCAGTGTCAAAGCTTGAATTAATGTAACCATTTACGATGAGCTCTTTGTCACCTCCATATACGAGAAACATATCCTTAGTCCTTTTCAGGTATTTCAGGATGTTCTTGACCGCTGTCCAGTGATCCACTCCTGGATTACTTTGGTACCTCCCTGCTAGACTTATAGCAAGGCACACATCAGGTCTGGTACACAGCATTGCATACATGATAGAGCCTATGGCTGAAGCATAGGGAACATCTTTCATTTTCTCTCTATCTTCTGCAGTGGTCGGACATTGAGTCTTACTCAACTTCACACCTTGTAACACAAGAAAGAACCCTTTCTTTGCTTGATCCATTTTGAACTTCTTCAAAACTTTGTCAAGGTATGTGCTTTGTGAAAGTCCAATTAAGCGTCTTGATCTATCTCTATAGATCTTAATGCCCAATATGTAAGAAGCTTCACCGAGGTCCTTCACTGAAAAATCTTATTCAAGTATCCCTTTATGCTATCCAGAAATTCTATATTATTTCCAATCAATAATATTTCATCCACATATAATATCAGAAATGCTACAGAGCTCCCACTCACTTTCTTGTAAATACAGGCTTCTCCAAAAGTCTGTATAAAACCAAATGCTTTGATCACACTATCAAAGCGTTTATTCCAACTCCGAGATGTTTGCACCAGTCC
Organism: Triticum urartu; assembly: GCF_056163025.1. Taxonomy (NCBI): domain Eukaryota; kingdom Viridiplantae; phylum Streptophyta; class Magnoliopsida; order Poales; family Poaceae; genus Triticum; species Triticum urartu. The sequence continues at coordinate 51,916,800 of NC_141875.1, forward strand.
ATAAATGGATCGCTGGAGCTTGCACACTTTGTTAGCTCCCTTTCGATCGACAAAACCTTCTGGTTGCATCATATACAACTCTTCTTCCAGAAATCCATTCAGGAATGCAGTTTTGTCATACATTTGCCAAATTTCATAATCATAAAATGCGGCAATTGCTAACATGATTCGGACAGACTTAAGCATCGCTACGGGTGAGAAGGTCTCATCGTAGTCAATCCCTTGAACTTGTTGAAAACCTTTTGCAACAAGTCGAGATTTGTAGACAGTAACATTACCGTCAGCGTCAGTCTTCTTCTTGAAGATCCATTTATTCTCAATTGCTTGCCGATCAATAGGAAAGTCAACCAAAGTCCATACTTTGTTCTCATACATGGATCCCATCTCAGATTTCATGGCTTATAGACATTTTGCGGAATCTGGGCTCACCATCGCTTCTTCATAGTTCGTAGGTTCATCATGATCTAGTAGCATGACTTCCAGAACAGGATTACCGTACCACTCTGGTGCGGATCTTACTCTGGTTGATCTACGCGGTTCGGTAGTAACTTGATTTGAAGTTTCATGATCATTATCATTAGCTTCCTCGCTAATTGGTGTAGGTGTCGCAGAAACCATTTTCTGTGATGAACCACTTTCCAATAAGGGAGCAGGTATAGTTACCTCATCAAGTTCTACTTTGCTCCCACCCACTTCTTTCGAGAGAAACTCCTTCTCTATAAAAACTCTGAATTTAGCAACAAAAGTCTTGCCTTCGGATCTGTGATAGAAGGTGTACCCAATAGTTCCCTTTGGGTATCCTATGAAGACACATTTCTCCGACTTGGGTTCGAGCTTATCAGGTTGAAGCTTTTTCACATAAGCATCGCAGCCCCAAACTTTCAGAAATGACAACTTTGGTTTCTTGCCAAACCACAGTTCATAAGGCGTTGTCTCAACGGATTTCGATGGTGTCCTATTTAACGTGAATGCAGCCGTCTCTAAAGCATAACCCCCAAAATGATAGCGGTAAATCGGTAAGAGACATCATAGATCGCACCATATCTAATGAAGTACGATTACGATGTTCGGACACACCATTACGTTGTGGTGTTCTGGGTGGCGTGAGTTGCGAAACTATTATGCATTGTTTCAAATGTAGACCAAACTCGTAACTCAAATATTCTCCTCCACGATCAGATCGTAGAAACTTTATTTTCTTGTTACGATGATTTTCAACTTCACTCTGAAATTCTTTGAACTTTTCAAATGTTTCATACTTATGTTTCATTAAGTAGATATACCCATATCTTCTTAAATCATCTGTGAAGGTGAGAAAATAACGATATCCTCCACGAGCCTCAACATTCATTGGACCACATACATCTGTATGTATGATTTTGAACAAATCCGTTGCTCTCTCCATAGTACCGGAGAACGGCGATTTAGTCATCTTACCCATGAGGCACGGTTCGCAAGTACCAAGTGATTCATAATCAAGTGGTTCCAAAAGTCCATCAGTATGGAGTTTCTTCATGCGCTTTACACCGATATGACCTAAACGGCAGTGCCACAAATAAGTTGCACTATCATTATCATCTCTACATCTTTTGATTTCAACATTATGAATATGTGTATCACTACTATCGAGATTCATTAAAAATAGACCACTCTTCAAGGGTGCATGACCATAAAAGATATTACTCATATAAACAGAACAACCATTATTCTCTAATTTAAATGAATAACCGTCTCGCATCAAACAAGATCCAGATATAATGTTCATGCTCAACGCTGGCACCAAATAACAATTATTTAGGTCTAATACTAATCCCGAAGGTAGATGTAGAGGTAGCGTGCCGACTGCGATCACATCGACTTTGGAACCATTTCCCATGCGCATCGTCACCTCGTCCTTAGCCAATCTTCGCTTAATCCATAGCCCCTATTTCGAGTTGCATATGTTAGCAACAGAACCAGTATCAAATACCCAGGTGCTACTGCGAGCATTAGTAAGGTACACATCAATAACATGTATATCACATATACCTTTGTTCACTTTGCCATCCTTCTTATCACTACAAGAAATATGTCAACTTGTGACCACCACTATTGGTCACTGAATGGTCACAAATTTCCATTTGTGACCTTTTTGTGACCAAAAACATAAGGTCAAAAGCTGGCGGTCGTAAACTGACTATAGCGACCTTTCTTCTGGAATGGTCGTAGACGTTTATGACCAAAATATGTCCACTGTGGCGTTTTGGTCACTAGCAACCTCCGTAGGCCACGTAGGCATCCAGCGTGGCAAGTTGATGTGGCACAAGATTCAGCCCGGTCCAATTCGGTTTTCTACATGGGCCTAGCCCAACAATTCGGCCTTTTTACTATATATTTTCTCTATTAATTTTCTCTAGCTACATGGGCCTGGCCCAACAATTTGGCCTTTTTATTTTCTAGGCATGGCCTTTTGCGGTCCATTTCATTTTTATTTTCGAGGGTTTTTTGTGGTCCAGTTTTTAGATGGGTCCCAATTGTCAGATTTTTCCTGGCAGTGGAGCCACATCGCTTTTTATCAAAAAACTCATCAGCTTTCCATTTCTCACATTTCTCACAGTATACAAATGACAAATATTTCAAATGAAACAGAACTAGGTACAAAGTATATTTCTCACACTTCTTACAGTTTTACAACTTCACTCGATTTTGCTCCAGAATGTGCTGACTACTACAGAATACAATATAACTAGGTACAAAGTACAACCAAAACACAAGGCAGATTATCCAGATAACCACCATGCTTCATCTTCTTCTCTTCCAAACAAGCGGAATGAGCCCTCTCTTCTCCTAGGCGTGATCCTCCTACAACAGCAGCAACAGCAGGTCAAGAACAACAATAGAGTCATATGAGCTGTTTCTGCTCCTGTTAAACAGAATAACAACAAATCGAGCTAATAAACAAGCTTGAAGCACTGTGGGAAACAAAAGCATAAAAACAAACTAATGTCTCAGGTATAATCATAGGATAAATCTATGTTGAAGCACTGTGTTTAGATGTATTTTAATTAATTTCAAATGTGTAATGTAAGGTTGTGGATCAGTGTATAAGAACAGCAATTTGTAAATAACAGGAACAACTTGGTATTACACACAGAGCACTATACAGATTTTAGCTTTTCTATCCAAGTACAAATAGCAAAACATACTAAATTAATTGAGACACTCATAAATACTTGCCGAGAGACTAAGATGAAACGTGCATATATATACTACTGTAAATTAATTGAGACGCTCATGCCAACATGTTCAGATCGAAATGCACTAACAAGTAGAAACGTCAAGAGATCTATGCTTGGAATCACAACCAACCAATACTTCATTAACAGGTCACACTGAGGATGAAAAGAAAAAGAGACAAAAACACAACAGATATATCTTCACATCCTGAGGCAGCACCAACAATGCCTGATTCCGGGACAAAACTATTAACTAGGGAACAACTGCAACAATAAAAAACAGGGAAGCAAAACTAGAGGAGTGAAATCTCTGTATATGAGGTCAGGCAAAGTAAAACTCAACATACAGACATAGAGTAGATGCAGACTATAGCAAAAACTTAAGCAAGCAAAAACCCATCTTTCCACATTCGTGTATCTCAGCAAAAAAAAATGTGTAACTCACTTCTGAATGGGCTGCACCAGCTACGGTTTCTCCAGTTCAACACAACATACCATGCTCATGCTAACATATATTCAGGTGGAAATTCAGTGTGACATGAAACAACATGCTTGCAGTAACAAGTACTACTAATGTCTAGAACTACAACATGCTTGGAATCACAACCAACCAAATGCAAGTCAATACTTCATTAACCAAGCAAGATTATTTCAGTTGATTATATTTGACAGAGCTAGCACATAGATGTTTGATACAGAAATTAGTAATATGGGAATCAGTAAGGTCCTCTCTTAGTGCTATGGGGATTAAGAGCATGCACACGGAAAGCTAATTGGCAAAAAAACTTGCTGGCCTTATACAGCTCAGTTATATATGCACGACTCACAGCTCATGACATGATACTAAGAGAGAACATCATAGAGACTCAAGCAGATCCTAATATAAAGCTACTCAGTTGCTAGCAAGATGAATCAACAAGAACTCTACTTCAGCAACAAAGCGAGCAGAAGCACTACTTCAAGATGGCAGGCGTTGATACCCTATTGCACATAACTGGAGAAAGAAAGGCTCTTCCCACGTGCCCAGTCAAGGGACATTGACAAGAATAATTTGGTTTCAGTAGGCTGCCAGAGCACAACAAGTAAAGCCCAGGCAAGGTCTCCCGCCCAAACTACTAATCTCAGGATCATAAGGAACGGTTCTTGCGTTCCATAATCCACAGAAGAATAATTACACAGGCCCAAGCTCTAAATGCAATTGATCCAAGTTTGCACCCCTTGTGCAGATCTAAAATCATTTGCCAGACCTCACCAGAGCATTACGCAAACCAAATTTACACTAGGAATTTCCAAGGTGTCCATCAAGAGATGAAACAAAAGGAGGAGGACTCATTGGGTCGTCCAGGTCAACGCCCCTACCCCTGAACAAGAGGGCTCTCGTTCTTGTTACAGGCCACCTGCTCAAAGATATACTACGTACTCCATGGATCTCTAGATAACAATCTAAGCAGGAGGAGGAGGTTAATCGGGACTGACCGCGGTGTGGGGCTCAAAGGGGTGGTCCTCCTTGAGGTTGGTGACGAGGGAGGCGATGTCGTGGTCCTCGTAGCAGTAGGGGCAGGCAAAGTCGGGCCTGCTCACGTTCTCGTCGCCTTCCATGTCCATCTCGTCCATCCCCGCCCGATCTGCGCCTGCCCACATGCAAGAACAGGCAAATCAATCAGCCAACCAACCTACCAATCAATCAATCAATCACGAAACCCGGTGCAGAGCGATTTGATCCAATCGATCCCGAGAGGGGGGAAGGGAGGGTACCGGCGTGGCCGAGCTGCGCGGCGTAGAATCGCTTGGCGACGGCCAGGCGCGAGATCAGCTGGCTGCAAGGAGCACGCATCCGGCCTGGGAGCTCGCTCCTTCCTTCCTAGGATGAACAGGGTCAGTGGATGGGAGCGTGAGGGGGAGGAGGAGCTGCTCGATCTGGGTAGGGAGAGAAGGAGAGAGGAGAGGGAGTTCGCCGGTGGGGGCGGCGGCGGCGAGGCAGTCCACCGGAGGGAGGTGGCCGACACGGGCAGGAATGGAGATGGAGGCCGGGGCGGGAGGACGCAGGCAGGATTGGATCTGGGAGGGAGAAGGGGGCAACGGCGGCTGGAGTGGGAGGGGAGTTAGGGTTTGGGTGGTTGGGTTGTGGGTAGGACGAGGGGTGAGAAGGTGCGTGGGTGTGGGCCGTTGGATCTGGGAGTATCCGATGGTCTGTGATGCTTGATCCGCGTGACATGCCAATAGACCAATCAGAACAAATTATAGACTTTGATGATGTTATGACCTTCTAAATTGGTCGTAATTGATTAACAATAGGTAGATACTACCAGTCAGCCAGATGATTTTTCCTAGAAATCATCCGCCTGGCTAGCCGCCCGATCTGTCCATTGGTGGTCCTTCAATCACATCAATATGTCACGACAGCACCGAGCGTGAAAAAGCTTCAACGCAGCACCGATGACATCCCCATGAAGCTCCATTGCATCTCTTGACGGTGCTTCAAGAGTTCCAACGCAGCACCACGGCGCCCGATGAAGCTCCGTTGCAGCGTCGGGGAGATCCAACGCAGCACCACGACAATCGGCGGTAAGTTTCCTTCTCTTTTTTTGACAATGTTTGTTAAGGTTCCTCATAAGTAGTAGTATTGTTCCCTCGAATAACAAAAAATACATTTTCCATTTTTCGAGTGCCCAAAATGATTTTTTTGTGAGTGACCTTCCATATATTTGTTTCAAATTTGAACCAAATCATTTTTCTAAAATACTAGGCCATATTTAATGCACAATTGACCAAATGGTTGGGTGTAAAAAGTTTTGATCCACCTCTGGTGAAAAAGACAAATTCCCGCCGATTCAGCTGGAAGCGGGTCAAATTTGAACTGTAGCTGCCTCATAGTTTGCTATTTATTTTTTCCAAATATCATTTCTAGGTACATAAGTATCTATTTAATCAGAGAAACATCAAAAAATTTCCAAGATTCAACCACTAGCTAGGAACGGTCAAGCCCGCCGTTTTGGCCGCATTTTGAAACGGGCATAAAAAATTCAAAAAAATCAAAAAATTGGAAAACCTTCGCATTGTGTCACTATATGTGACCAAGTTTTCAGGAAAAATAATAAACTTGTAATACGGAAATTATTTTTAAAAAGTGTTCTCAGAAATGAGCTATCATGTATGGAGATCAATGGCTTTCAAGCCAAATGATCAATCTTATGCCCACATTCATGGCATAGTTTGTTCAAATGATCTCATATTGTGCACAAGGGTGCATATTGGAATGGCAAACAATGTTGCCTAAGGAAGTTTTCATTTTCTTTGTACGAAAAAACTATTTTTCATTTTTCGAGTGCCCAAAAGGAGGTTTTTTTGTGAAGGACCTCCCAAATAATTGTTGCAAAATTGGACCAAATCATTTTTATAAAATACTAGGCCATATTTAATGCAAAATTGACCAAATGGTTGGGTGCAAAAAGTTATGATCCACCTCTCGTGAAAAAGACAAATTTCCGCCGATTCAGCTGGAAGCGGGTCAAATTTGAACTGCAGCTGCCTCATAGTTTGCTATTTATTTTTTCCAAAAATCATTTCTAGGTACATAAGTATCTTTTTAATTAGAGAAACACCAACAAAATTCCAAGATTCAACCACTAGCTAGGAACGGTCATTCCCGCCGTTTTGACCGCATTTTGAAACGGGCATAAAAAATTCAAAAAAAATCAAAAAATTGGGAAACCTTCGCATTGTGTCATCATATGTGGCCAAGTTCCTAGGAAAAATAACAAACTTGTAATATGACAATTATTATAAAAAAGTGTTCTCAGAAACGAGCTATCATGTGTGGAGATCAATGGCTTTCAAGCCAAATGATCAATCTTATGGCCACATTCATGGCATAGTTTGTTCAAATGATCTCATATTGTGCACAAGAGTGCATATTGGAATGGCAAACAATGTTGTCTAAGGAAGTTTTCATTTTTGTTGGACGAAAAAACCATTTTCCATTTTTTGAGTGCCCGAAAGGAGGTTTTTTTGTGAAGGAACTACCAAATAATTGTTGCAAAATTGGACCAAATCATTTTTATAAAATACTAGGCCATATTTAGTGCAAAATTGACCAAATGTTTGGGTGCAAAAAGTTTGATCCACCTCTCGTGAAAAAGACAAATTTCTGCCGATTTAGTTGGAAGCGGGTCAAATTTGAACTGCAGCTGCCTCGTAGTTTGCTATTTATTTTTTCAAAAAATCATTTCTAGGTACATAAGTATATATTTAATCAGAGAAACACCAACAAAATTCCAAGATTCAACCACTAGCTAGGAACGGTCATTCCCGCCGTTTTGACCGCATTTTGAAACGGGCATAAAAAATTCAAAAAAAATCAAAAAATTGGGAAACCTTCGCATTGTGTCATCATATGTGGCCAAGTTCCTAGGAAAAATAACAAACTTGTAATATGGCAATTATTATAAAAAAGTGTTCTCAGAAACGAGCTATCATGTGTGGAGATCAATGGCTTTCAAGCCAAATGATCAATCTTATGGCCACATTCATGGCATAGTTTGTTCAAATGATCTCATATTGTGCACAAGAGTGCATATTGGAATGGCAAACAATGTTGTCTAAGGAAGTTTTCATTTTCGTTGGACGAAAAAACCATTTTCCATTTTTCGAGTGCCCGAAAGGAGGTTTTTTTGTGATGGAATTACCAAATATTTTTTGCAAAATTGGACCAAATCATTTTTATAAAATACTAGGCCATATTTAATGCACAATTGACAAAATGGTTGGGTGTAAATTTTTTTGATCCACCTCTCGTGAAAAAGACAAATTTCCGCCGATTCAGCTGGAAGCGGGTCAAATTTGAACTGCAACTGCCTCATAGTTTGCTATTTATTTTTTCCAAAAATCATTTCTAGTTACATAAGGACCTATTTAATCATAAATACATGGTTTGGTGGCGATACGTCGAGGTTTGGGCGGTGGCCGAGGGCCCCAACTCTAGAGCGCGTAAACGCGCATGCCCGTCGCGTGGTCACCGCGTGACCGTAATGTTGTCATGTGTTCTGGGCGGCCTAGGCATGACTAGTGGGTTGGGCACTCCCCATGTTGGTGCTAGAAAGAAAATTACAACATAAGATTCTCACGAGGAGACCGATCGATGCTCAAACATGAATTAGCAGCCAAGTGTTTGATTAGCGGTACGGGAAGTGCACATGGCCAATGGGCGTGAGTTTTGGATGAGGATGATCATCTACTAAGAAGAATGTCTTCACAAATTTTTAGCTCAAAAGGAGGATCCTAGGTGGTACTTGCTTTGCAAAGTACCACGCTGGACAAAAATATGAATGTTGAAGCTGGGCTCAAAATAATGAATGGAGTGAGCTGAAATTTTGTGGAGGATGGTTATTTGGACATAGGAAAGCATTGTAGAAAATTTATACCATTTGGACATGCCAAAGTAGTACTTCCTTCACAATGCTCTTCTATGGACAGAAACTTGGGAAAACTAGTGAGAGAGATTGGATGAATGAAATGAGCTCAAAATTGCTGTAGGTAAGTTACTTAGCTATGGTCATGCGCTGGTAAATTTTCAGATCATTTGGGTAAGCCTAGCTATTACTTACTTCACAAAGCTTCTCTCGAGGTAGAAACTTTGGAAATTTCCCGAGAAAGATTTACTAGGAAAATTGAGCTGAATATTAGCATGTGGCAATGATTTGGGTATGGAAGAGTGCCCGAAAAGTTTGAGGGTAATAGGAGGGGTATATATAACACTTGCTTTGCAACGTGCCAATTTGGCCATAAAATATAAATTGAACCTGGGCTCACATAGATGATTTGACTGAGCTGCAATTTGGAGGAGGGTGATAATTTGGGCATATGAAGGAACTGTATAAATTTCATGTCATTTAGAGATATAAAAAAGGTACTTCCTTCACAATGCTTCTAGGTGGACAAAAACTTTGGAAATTTGCCGAGCAAGATTTGCTAGGCAAATGGAGCTGAATTTTGTCATGCGGTAATGATTTGGATAGGAAAGAGTGCCTAAAAATTCCGAGGCAATCAAGAATATATAAATAGCACTTCCTTCATAAAGTGTTGTTGTGAACAGAATAGGAAAATGAATATTGTTGAATTAGTTTTGAACTAGGCAAGGAAGGATTTTTACATATTTGATGAAGATATGCCCCAAAGAATTTATGAGATTTTTTTGGGAATTTTGGGTATGATAGAAATATAGGTTGCTTCACAACCTAGGGCAAAAACTGCCACATGGACATGACACATAGGCAAAACTGATGAGATGGCGCCTAGTCATCACAACCCACCACAATCTAGAAGGCTATGACCATCTATATTGGTCATTAACAACTAGAAATAAGGCAGCGGACTAGCACTGTTTGCTTTGTGACCATTTCGTGTAAGGAAATTACGACCTTTCTGACCAAAATGGTCGCAATGGTTTAGGGTTTGGAGCCCCCTGAACAGCTTTTGACCAATTGGTCTAAAATGGTCATAAATTTATGACCAATTCTTCAAGGGTCACTGACAGAAGGTCATAAGTTGACATATTTCTTGTAGTGTATCCGCCAAATACTTGGGGCAGTTCCGCTTCCAATGACCAGTCTGCTTGCAGTAGAAGCACTCAATCTCAGGCTAGGTCCAGACTTGGGTTTCTTCTCCTGAGCAGCAACTTGTTTGCTGTTCTTCTTGAAGTTCCCTTTCTTCTTCCCTTTGCCTTTTTTCTTGAAACTGGTGGTCTTATTGACCATCAACACTTGATGCTCCTTCTTGATTTCTACCTCCGCGGCTTTTAGCATCGCGAAGAGCTCGGGAATAGTCTTATTCATCCCTTGCATATTATAGTTCATCACGAAGCTTTTGTAGCTTGGTGGCAGTGATTGAAGAACTCTGTCAATGACACAATCAACAGGAAGATTAACCCCCAGTTGAGTCAAGTGATTATGATACCCAGACATTTTAAGTATATGTTCACTGACAGAACTATTCTCCTCCATCTTGCAGCTATAGAACTTATTGGAGACTTCATATCTCTCAATCCGGGCATTTGCTTGAAATATTAACTTCAACTCTTGGAACATCTCATATGCTCCATGACGTTCAAAACGTCGTTGAAGACCCGGTTCTAAGCCGTAAAGCATGGCACACTGAACTATCGAGTAGTCATCAGCTTTGCTCTACCAGACGTTCATAACATCTGGTGTTGCTCCTGCAGCAGGCTTGGCACTTAGCGGTGCTTCCAGGACGTAATTCTTCTGTGCATCAAGGAGGATAATCCTCAAGTTACGGACCCGGTCCGTGTAATTGCTACTATCATCTTTCAACTTTTCTTTCTCAAGGAACGCATTAAAATTCAATGAAACAACATCACGAGCCATCTATCTACAATTAAACATAGACAAGCAAGATACTATCAGGTACTAAGTTTATGATAAATTTAAGTTCAATTAATCATATTACTTAAGAACTCCCACTTAGAAAGATATCCCTCTAATCCTCTAAGTGATCACGTGATCCAAATCAACTAAACCATGTCCGATCATCACGTGAGATGGAGTAGTATCAATGGTGAACATCAATATGTTGATCATATCTACTATATGATTCACGCTCGACCTTTCGTCTCCTGTTCCGAGGCCATATCTGTTATATGCTAGGCTCGTCAAGTTTAACCTGAGTATTTTGCGTGTGCAACTGTTTTGCACCCGTTGTATTTGAACGTAGAGCCTATCACACCCGATCATCACGTGGTGTCTCAGCACGAAGAACTTTCGCAATGGTGCATACTCAGGGAGAACACTTATACTTTGATAATTTAGTGAGGGATCATCTTATAATGCTACCGTCAATCAAAGCAAGGTAAGATGCATAAACGATAAACATCACATGCAATCAATATAAGTGATATGATATGGCCATCATCATCTTGTACTTGTGATCTCCATCTTCGAAGTACCGTCATGATCACCATCGTCACCAGCGCGACACCTTGATCTCCACCGTAGCATCGTTTTCATCTCGCCAATCTTATGCTTCCACGACTATCGCTACCGCTTAGTGATAAAGTAAAGCATTACAACACGATTGCATTGCATACAATAAAGCGACAACCATATGGCTCCTGCCAGTTGCCGATAACTTGGTTACAAAACATGATCATCTCATACAATAAAATTTAGCATCATGTCTTGACCATATCACATCACAACATGCCCTGCAAAAACAAGTTAGACGTCCTCTACTTTGTTGTTGCAAGTTTTACGTGGTTGCTATGTGCTTAGCAAGAACCGTTCTTACCTACGCATCAAAACCACAATGATAGTTTGTCAAGTTGGTGTTGTTTTAACCTTCGCAAGGACCGGGCGTAGCCACACTTGGTTCAACTAAAGTTGGAGAAACTGACACCCGCCAGCCACCTGTGTGCAAAGCACGTCGGTAGAACCAGTCTCGCGTAAGCGTACGCGTAATGTCGGTCCGGGCCACTTCATCCAACAATACCGCCGAACTAAAGTATAACATGCTGGTAAGCAGTATGACTTATATCGCCCACAACTCACTTGTGTTCTACTCGTGCACAACATCAACGCATAAAACCTGGCTCTGATACCATTGTTGGGGAACGTAGTAATTTCAAAAAATTTCCTACGCACACGCAAGATCATGGTGATGCATAGCAACGAGAGGGGAGAGTGTTGTCTACGTACCCTCGTAGACCGGCAACGGAAGCGTTGACACAACATAGAGGAAGTAGTCATACGTCTTCCTGATCCGACCGATCCAACTACTGAACGTACGGCACCTCCGAGTTCTGCACACGTTCAACTCGGTGACGTCCCTCGAGCTCCGATCCAGCAAAACGTTGAGGGAGAGTTTCGTCAGCACGACGGCGTGATGACGGTGATGATGTTCTACCGACGCAGGGCTTCGCCTAAGCATCGCTACGATATGACCGAGGTGGAATATGGTGGAAGGGGGCACCGCACACGGCTAAGGAACGATCACGAAGATCAACTTGTGTCTCATGGGGTGCCCCCTTGCCCCCGTATATAAAGGAGGGAGAAGGGGAGGTGCGGCCGGCCCTAGGGGTGCGCCTGGAGGAGTCCTACTCCCATCGGGAGTAGGACTCCCCCCTCTTGCCTTGTTGGAAAAGGAAGGGGGAAGGGAGAAAGAGGAAAGGGGGGTGCTGCCCCCCCTTCCTTGTCCTATTCGGACTAGGGGGGAGGGGGCGCGTGGCCTGCCCTGGCCGTCCCTCCTCTTCTCCCTTATGGCCCATGTAGGCCCAATAACCCCCCCCCCCCGGGGGTGTCCAGTAACCCACCGGTGCTCCGGAAAAATCCCGATTACACCCGGAATGTTTGCGGTATCCAAATATAGGCTTCCAATATATCAATCTTTATGTCTCGACCATTTCGAGACTCCTCATCATGCCCGTGATCACATCCGGGACTCCGAACAACCTTCTGTACATCAAAACGATAATCTACGGAGATCTTTATCGGTCAGACCGCATAACAACATACGTTGTTCCCTTTGTCATCGGTATGTTACTTGCCCGAGATTCGATCGTCGGTATCTTAATACCTAGTTCAATCTCGTTACCGGCAAGTCTCTTTACTTGTTCTATAATACATCATCCCACAACTAACTTATTAGTTGCAATGCTTGCAAGGCTTGAGTGATGTGCATTACCGAGAGGGCCTAGAGATACCTCTCCGACAATCGGAGTGACAAATCCTAATCTCGAAATACGCCAACCCAACAAGTACCTTTGGAGACACTTGTAGAGCACCTTTATAATCACCCAATTATGTTGTGATGTTTGGTAGCACACAAAGTGTTCCTCCGATAAACGGGAGTAGCATAATCTCATAGTCATGGGAACATGTATAAGTTATGAAGAAAGCAATATCAACAAACTAAACGATCAAGTGCTAAGCTAACAGAATGGGTCAAGTCAATCACATCATTCTCCTAATGATGTGATCCCGTTAACCAAATGACAACTCATGTCTATGGTTAGGAAACATAACCATCTTCGATCAACGAGCTAGTCAAGTAGAGGCATACTAGTGACACTCTGTTTGTCTATGTATTCACACATGTATTATGTTTCCGGTTAATACAATTCTAGCATGAATAATAAACATTTATCATGATATAAGGAAATAAATAATAACTTTATTATTGCCTCTAGGGCATATTTCCTTCAGGCTGGGCATCCATACGCATAGCAGCACCTAGTCACACGGCCATGTACCGGGGCCTTGGCGGCCATGCCCAAGAAGCAATAGCAGTTCTTCTTTTTCTTCTTTAACAATAAATCTCAAAAAAATTCTACCTCCTTTCTTTTTCATGTATTTTTCTGATCAGAAAAAATACAAAATTATGTCAGTTATTTTGAAGTTATTCTAATCTTGTATACAAACAAATTTGCAATTATTCATCTACTACTGGAATTTGGATTTATTTTATCGATGTAAATTGGATTTGGATAGAATGGTACATTCTTTCTAATATTTCAGATAGAAGAAACATTTCTTCTATCTAAAATATTAGAAAGAATTTAGCTGATTTATTTATTGCTATATGCAATTTATGGAGCAGTAGCTAGCAGCAGTACAAAGCATCAATAGTACAAAGTAGCCAAGCAGCAGAGCAGTCAAAAGAGTAGAAGCTAAGTAGCCGCATCAGGAGAAAGTAGCAACGACAAGCAAGAAGTAGCAGCAGCAGTAGGTAAGCGGCAGTGGCGGCGCGTATGCGTAAAGGGCAGCGGCCTTGGGCGGCCGTAGCGTCGAGCACGGCCAGCAGTGGGCGGTACCGGTGACCGCAGTGTCAGGTGCAGGGGCACGGCAAGGAGAAGCGCAGGACGGCAGCGGGCTTGGCCAGGCGCAGGGGCGAACGAGGCCCGGGCGTGGCCTAGCGCGGCAGGGAGGTGAGGCGAGGCGCGGGCACGGGGTGGTCACGGCGCGGGAGTGGGGCGAACGCGAGTCATGCGGGCGCTGGCCTTGACGGAGGACGGCTACAGCTACGGGCAGGAGACGCGCTCCGATGCTGGATCGAGACCGGGGCGAGGGGGAAACGGGGAGGAGCTCGCATTGGTGCGGCAGTGAGGGTCAGCGGGCTCGGGGTTGCACCGGATCGGCCGAATTGACAACGGCGGCTGTCGAGATGCAGAAGCAGAGATGAGCTCGATGGGGACGCGCGAGAGCCTCCCGGCTTGGTCCGATGGTTGAAGTTGACAAAGAAGACGCCGGTGCCTCTAGACATCTTGTCGTCGCTCGGGGATGACCATGGCCATGAAGACCACGACGACACAGCGATGGCTAAGCTCGGGTTCGTGCTGTGAGGGAGAAGCGACGCTAGAGGAAGAGGGGGAGAGCATCTAGGGTTCGTCCAGGGGTTCGGGGATGCTCTTAACCCGTGAGGAGGGTCACCGGATGATGGACACGCGCGCTAGCCGCGCCATGGACGGCGCACGGGCATCCAATGTGCTCCTGTGAGCAGTAGCACTAGAAAAAAAGACACATCTGTGACATTTTGGGCCGAACAAATTTTTTTCTGTCATACGTATGACACTTCTATGACGATAATTGTGACAAAACCCGGTATCATCATAGATGTGGTGGGCTCCTACTTCTATGACAAAAAAATATGACAGAAAATGGGCTTTTCGTCCTGGGCGGGCCGGAGACGCAGCTGCATGACATTCTTTGGGCCGTCCATGACGGAAAAAACCGTGGTAGAAGCGAGGGGGAGGAAAATTTCGGGGAGTTCCCGGTTACGGTGGGAGGTCGGGGGCCGAGCGATGCGCGTTTCTCTTGTACACGTATGCGCGTGTGTGCGAAGCGTTGGCTCTAACTGAACCTGAGCGAGGCATTGGGCTCTAACGAAACCCGAGCGATTGCACTGCAGGCTACGCGTTACTGAACCCGAGCGATCGATCGATGGCTGTTAACTGAACCCGATCGAGCGATTCCTTCGCTACTGCTGCTAACTGAAGCCGATCGAAGCTGGCTCTGGATGAACAGTGAGGGTTGCGGGGGGGGGGGGGGTTGGATGAACAGTTCCCAGTGGGGGTGGATGAACAGGACCCCGTGGTGTTGCCTCTGGATGAACAGGACCCCGATCGACTGAGCCGGTTGGGGCTGGATGAACAGGACCCCGTGGAGGGCTGGATGAACAGGACCACCCCGTGGAGGGCTGGATGAACAGTAGATGGTGGAGGGTAGGATGAACAGTAGCCCATGGAGGGGTGGTTGAACAGGAGCCCGTGGAGAGGGCTGGTTGAACAGTAGCCGGTGGAGTTGCGCGCGGTGGAGGCTGGATGAACAGGAGCCCGTGGATGAACAGTCGCAGGTGGAGGCTGGAGGAGGTCGACGGTGGATGAACAGTAGCTCGTGGAGGCTGGAGGGGGTCGATGGTGGATATGAACAGTATCCCGTGGAGTCCCGTTTTACGGTACGCCACACCCCTCCCGATGAACAGGACCCCCGTTACGACCGTAGCGCTCCAACACAAGTCCGTTTCGTCCATTTTGCGGTATGCCACACCCCTCCCGATCAACAGGACCCCCGTTTCGACCGTAGGAGGTCCGTTTCCTCCGTTTTGTGGTACGCCAGACCCCTCCCAATCAACAGGATCCCGTTTCGAACGTGGCCGGTCGAACACAAGGCCGTTTCCTCCGTTCTGCGGTATGCCAGGCCTCGTTTCCATCGCCTGTTCCATCCAAGCCCTCCCGATGAACACGATGCATTCCGTTGCCTCCCCATGAACACGACGCATTCCGTTGCCTCCCCATGAAGACGACGACGACGCTGTTTCTCCGTGCCGACCCAGCCATGTACACGAGCCGTTGTCGTACGTATGCGCGAGTAGGCGTTCGAGACCCCGACCGTATGTACACATACGTGGCCGTATTTTCTTTCTTGCACCCTGGCCGCTGTACGTACGTGTACATGCTACGTGCGCGCCTCTACTACGACACATGCGCGCCTCTACATCGACCAGTATATATGTACGTACACGTTCGTGACCAGAATGACAATGCTACGTACGCTTCGACCAGGTGGGTCCCGACTGTCAGGCACTTCCTTGCGTGCGAAGATGTAGCTGGTGGGTCCCAGCAGTCAGGGGAAAACATTTTTTCATGAAATACGGTGGCCTGTCCGGTGGGTCCCCGCTGTCAGGTGGAGGAATAATTATTTTGCGCGTAATAAGGAGGCACTTCCTTGCTGCGGCCGTGGACCCAGCTGTCAGCGTCTCCACGCACAGTACTCTTCCGATGGAAGTCGGTCGTTGACCACATTGACCATGCCGCGCCGAGAGCACCACGGCGGTGGACGACAGTGAGGCCTAGGAAGGGGACGACGCGGAGCCGGGGAAGACGCGGTAGTGGAAGCCCGCACGGAGAGGAGTACGAGGGTTCACTGGTTCGACTGCGGTGTGAGGCTGCCGTCGCCGCAGGGCCTGGCCAGTGGTGGGAATAGTAGGGGGCGGTGAGGCCTCCGCAGCAGCATAGCCGGCCACGGGAGGCAGGAGCATGCGGCACGACCGGCGCTGCTTTGGGCGGCTGGAGCAAGAAGACCAATGGTTGAAGAAGCACTACGGCCGTTGGATGGACATCGTACGGTCACTAGAGCTAGAATCGTTCATATTGACTAAGTTGACAAAGCCCTTCGTCCCCGTCAACTTAGTAGGCCCACTAGTCAGCCTCCCACCAAGGTGGGTCCCAGCTAGCCGGGGAGTATTCATTTTTTGTGCGTAATAAGGAGGCACTTCCGATGGGTCCAAAATGACAGCGGGGGGAACATTTTTTTCGCGAAATACGGTGGCCCGTCCGGTGGGTCCCAGCAGTCAGGGGGAAATGATTTTTTTCGCAAAATACTGGTGGCCCGTCCGGTGGGTCCCCGCTGTCAGGTGGAGGAATAATTATTTTGCGTGCAATAAGGAGGCACTTCCTTGCGGCTGCCGTGGACCCAGCTGTCAGCCTCTCCACGTACAGTACTCTTCCGATGGAAGTCGGTCGTTGATAACATTGACCACGCCGCGCCGAGAGCACCACGGCGGTGGATGGCGGCGAGGCATAGGAAGGGGACGACACGGAGCCGGGGAAGACGCGGCAGTGGATGCCCACGCGGAGAGGAGTACGAGCGTTCACCGGTTCGGCTGCGGTGTGAGGCTGCCGTCGCCGCAGAATAATAGGGGGTGTGGGTGAGTAGAGGGATGCCCTGGCTAGCGGTGGGAGTAGTAGGGGGTGCTGAGGCCTGTGCGGTAGCATAGCCGACCACGGGAGGCGGGAGTAGGCGGTCCTGCTGGCGCTGCTTTGGCGGCTGGAGCAAGAAGATCAGAGATTGAAGAAACACGACGGCAGTTGGATGGGAAGAAACACGACGGCCGTTGGATTGACATCCAACGGTTACGTCTGCTAGAATCGTTTTTTGACGTATATAATAACTAAAAAAATCTTGCATACGCGTCAACTAAACAGGCCCACAAGTCAGACCACTCCCTCTTTTTTAATAATTTATGTATAGCTCATGGCAACTTCTTATGCAATTTATTGCAGTCGTTTTTTTGGTTGGCGAGGGCCAATTTCCCATATTTCTATGGGTTCCAAACTATTTTTAATACCGAAATGTCAAGCAAGATTTAAAGTGCTTTGAAGATATATTTAAATTAGGTTAATGCCCAGTGAAATAGGAATCTGAAAATGTAATAAAATTCAGAAATTATAAAGTAATTGCCAATTTGTCATCTGTTTTTATATTTACAACCCATTTCATATTATTTTCAAGATTTGCAGGCGTCTTGAAAGAGTTGCAGCCCATCAGGGCGTAGAAAAATAAGTAGGCCTGGATTGGGTATTCTTTAGAAAAAATAAACTAGGCTCATTTTCACAAAGAAAAAAATAGCTGGGCTGGTCACATGGTGAACATAAAATATAAGCCTGGGCTCGACGGGCCACAACCCAGTTCAAACCTTGCTCCGTCTCAACAATACCAAACAAAAAAATACTGCTCGAGTAGCTACGTCCCAGGTGTCAGCCAATCTTGTGCTGTTCTCTTGTCTATTGACTATATATGCTCCCAATGTCGTGGGTCCCAGATGTCAGGAAAACACTAGGAGGAAGCATTTTTTCCATATGCTGACGTGGTGGGCCCCTACTGTCATCCTCTCCACGTACTTCTGCCGATTCCTGTTGTTTGTTGACCATGTTGACAATGCGAGAGGGTGGCACCGCGGCGAGCGCACCAAAGCGCGCGGAGGACGTCGGCATTGACGATTTAGGAGACGGTGGGGCGGCGATGCGTGCGCTGAGGCGCAGCCAGCCGTGGGAGGCGGAAGCAGGCGGCCCCGCCGGCGCTGGTTTGGTTTTGGCGGCTGGAGGAAGACAGGACTGAAGAAACACGACAGACTGTAGTACTTAACAACCTTAATTGAAACCAGCAGGGGCACTTAACAACCAAAGCTGAAAGCAGTATGAGTACTTATACAGGTTCAACCGTACAAAGCACGCCTCGAACAGTGCTACTTTTCCTACAGTTAACCAAGGGTGAGGCCGCCAAGCCCCAGGACAAGGCCCAGGCGCCACCCCGCTCATCCACAACCTTCTGAAAGCGGCTTCATCTCGCAACATGGTCAATAAACAGGATATTTGCTTTAGAGCCATGGAAAAGCATGAACATAATCTTCTCTCCTATTCTCCAAGATGGACGGGCCTTCATTATTTGAGACCACCCATGAATAAGTATCTTTTCACCTCCAAGGAGAATTGAGTAGGTCGACATAAACATCATGTTGTGACCAAGCGCAAGTCTGACCCGACTATGGTCAGGCATCTGTATAGGAATAATAGAACTCGGCAGTTCCTATTTCAAGAAGATCACAGCTGTAAAACTGTGTATAAGCAATACTTTATGAACAACATATATAACAGAAAACAGCCCGTACCATAAGTTTCTCGACACAGTTGGACCTGTTCAACGAGTGCAGCAGTGGCACAGATATCCCACGTGGCCTTCCACCATTGAAACGCCCCACAAGGACCTCAGGACGATCAATAAAGTGTAGGAACTTGTGGATGTCGATCCAGTCAACTTCAGTGCCATTAGTAACAGCTGAGTTATTACAGAGTAACAAACAAGCAGACTGCTTTACTCTAAAAAAACCTACACGTGCCACCAATTATAAGAAAATATTAGTTAGAAGTAGCATCTTCGTGAGAGATTCGTTGCTACTTCTAAAGTTAAATTGTGATTAGTTAGACAGAATAGGTGGATTAAGAAGTAATCGAGGCAACAAGCAAGAACCAGATACAAAACTAACATGGATGAACAATTGGAACGATGTCGGGGTGGAAGATCGCAGTGAAGATGAGACCAGGTTCTGCTATTTCCATCAACATTCGTGCGCCAACTTTCAGTCTGTAACACTTGAGAAAGTTTATCCAAGTTCGGCCATAAAAAAAGCAGTGATCTTCTTGGTTCATGAACCCAACTCAGAACTTATATCCATGGCTTGTCTTCACTATGACCATTAAACTAGTGTATTCAGTTATGGCAAGGCCGAGCATCTTGAGTACATGTGTTCTGGCAGAGCAAATAATACACTGCAGGAAAAATAATATGAGAACACAGCATGTTCAAAGAAACCCCACCCTCCCGGATAGAAAAGAGGATTCTAGGAACATACTGTGCACGTTTCAAAATGCTGTGTTAGGATGAGAAGGAACAAGTGTGGCGTCTCGCCGAGGGCGCAGAAACCTGTAGGGTACTCGCACTTTGGGCACTGCAAATGAAACACACTAGATTCAGTAGGAAGAAAAATGCATCAACGGCGGCGGCTGCCATCCTAGGATTACCTGCGACCAAGGGACTTGGGTTTATCGGGGATGGATGAAGAATTCGTACTTGGTTCTCCATGAGAAAACCCTATGCAATCGCCGAGAGGGGGTTTTCTCTAAACAAGCAGACGAGGGAGAAAGGGATTCAGGCCCAGTGAAATATAGCCGCTTCGTCCGTCTAGCTTACTGGTAAAGCTGGAAAGGGGGGTTGTGATTTGACGGATCATTGGGCATTACTGCGGCGCTACGACCGGGGTGTGTCTACCGTGAAGTTGTGCACTCTAATTTGTGCATATGGCACGTGGACCCCGTTGACGGTTGCCCCACATATCAGCGAAAGGAAGTAGAAAGACAGGAGTAACTAGTTACACATAAATATATTTTTTGACAGAGAGATACTCCCTCTGTAAAGAAATATACAAATCTTTTATATCACAGGCTCACCTTGCCGAGGAAAATACTCCCTCTGCAACGCACGGGCATTATGGGGGTTCAGCTGAGAATATAATACTCATATGTTTTTTTGAGGGATAAAAGCTGCTTTATTGAAGATTAATAGGCATAGGTATACAAATAATTTCGGGGGTTCCTGTGAGCCAAAGATGGTGTCCACAGGGCAAAGAAGTAGCAGCTTTTGCGAGCACATGCGCTTCAACATTACACTCGCGTTTTTCATGTATGATCTCCATGGTTTGGAACATATTCTTCTTCATCTTGATCTTGTCCATAATAACTTTGCTGGGCCCCAAGTATGCCTCTCCGATATGCTTGACTGTTGCTGAACAATCGGTGCTAATCTGAACTTGTTGCAGGTTTAAGTCAAGAGCCAGAGATAGCCCCTCGCAACATGCCATTGCCTCTAGGATCTCTAGATCAGTAACACTTTCGCACACCAGTGCCGATGCTCCAAGGAAGAAGCATGTATGATCCCGGCTCACAACTGCCAGGGCTCCCCTTTCACCATTGCGAGATAACGCAGCATCAACATTCATCTTCGCCCAACCCACAGCAGGAGGAGGACGCCACTTCTGCACTGAGCTAGTGCTTCTCGAAACCAGGTTCTGGACTTTGGGCCGCAGGCCGACCCTGCATGTTTGGGGGCCCATGTGTTCTACCTCAGCGCTTTTCATATTGCAAGCGATCGGTACGGCGCTGGTTTTAGATGTTGTCGCAAGGCGAATACACAAAATTGAATAAAGCACGGCAGCTGTTGGAATGAAATCGAATGACAGTTTCTAACCAGCAATCAGAGTTGCAATTCTATCAACGATATACCATGTGATAAATAATACTATCGTACTACTTATACACACAGGACACTTGTTTCACCATGCCAGATTATTACATCAAAATCTCTCGGAGGATAGATCAGTTAGGCAGTTGCGTGCTGCTACTGAAGAATTTCAAAGTTGAGTTGGACCAGCTCTCCTTGCCGAGAAAGTTCGATTTTGACATCATCCCCTACCGCAAGATATGATTTAGATTTGAACCTTGACCATCCTTTAGCATTAATCATCATGCGACCATCCTTTGTACTTACAATATATTGAGCAGGTTCATTCACACCAAGGCTGCGCATGGTAAGAGAAACTTGGCCGCGGTCGCCCGGATTGTTGAACGACTCCCTCGTTGCTCTAGGAATTCTCTGTTTGCAAACAAGAAGACATACCCAAATAGTTAGATCAACACAGTGAATCATGTGAAACAACATGGAAAGAAAAAAGAACGAAGCACTTGGGCGGCCAATGCTTACCAAGAAGGTGGACATGTCGGTTTTTGTAAGGACTTTGGTATATGAAGTGCGAACTGCAGCCCAGTCTATTGTCGGTGCAACTGCACCGGCCGGAGCAGATGCAAGTGCAAGTGTTCATGCAGGTGCTGAAGCCGCCGCTGCTGCCGAAGATGGTGCTCCTTGTAGAGCTGGTGCCGGTGTCGGAGCAGGTGCCGGTGTCGATGCCCGATCCTCCGGTAGATCAGACCGATCCGCTGACGCGGTCGGTGCCCAATCCTCAGCTGGATCAGACTAAGCTGTTGCCGCTGTCAGTGCTAGAGCAACTGTCGGTGCTCGATCTGTGCGAGACAGCAGCGATCGTGTCTGGTCTGCTATGATCAGCTTTCTAACTTGACTAGGATCCGTGACCGTGATCCAGTCTTTTTCTTCATTTCTTTGAAACGCGAGAAAGACTAATTGTGGCGTTTTTGTTAAACCAAACTGTAGTTCATCATAGGGATTCAGCTTGTACTCAGACAACAGACTGATCCAATTTTTTCCAGTAATATAAGTGATGGACAGTGCCTTCGTTACTGACACGACATAAGAAGTGAAACCAGCAAAAATAGCCATCGTAGAGCAAACCAAACGGTTTATTCTGTGATGAATGTCAGATGGCAAAACCTGCATCGTAAAATTGGAGGAAAAGAAAGAAAACATGACATTAAATCAATAAGATTTAGACAGTAAATCAATAAGATTTACTTGATGTGACACGAGTGAATCCTTACCAGGAAATCACTATGTTGAAGTACTAAACAAAAGATTGATCGTTCAACTACGCGTGGCATGCAGGGGCCCCGCCTACTCCCACAAGCAGGACAGTCCGAAGGTCGTGACAAATCGTATGGACCGAACATCCATGGGGATGGAAATCCTGGTGGGTGCGATAAACCCTGCAATGCATACATATATTGGAGTGTAACCATAATTGATAGACCGTCCTCACAAAAAATATGATATGGATACTTCAAAATATACAGACTGAATTGAGTGGACAGACATTAACATAGACCGTTCTCAGGACTGACCACACACCAAAAGCGGCAGTACTAATAAACAATACAGGGTTCACAAACACAAATCAAGTACTGAACAATAGTACTTACTACAGACAAGCAAAGTTGCACTAACTAAACTCTGCAAACTATTTTTTGCCACCGACCTACGGGATGAACCCCGCATAACTGACTAGGCCATGGACTTCGTGTGAGATGTCTACATGCACCATCACCATCTTGTCAACCTTGGAGAACCTAACAGAGTGGTCTTTCCACTCGTAAACATGATGACGAAGACAGGCCGCATTAGATTTGTTGGGAAGATTTACAAGAACCACACCCTTCGTAATCGAAGGCACAGCCAGGAAATTGTTGTGGTCAAGTACAGCCTCGAGAACACGCCTGACAACAATGCTACAGGAAAACACTAGTTCAGGACACGTGGCGACAAGGACACAGCAGCTAGATAGTTCAACAGTAGAACTCATCATCAGGTCTTCCAGTTCACATGGCATGACTTTGAGAACTTCATCTCCACCACGGACCTGGTTCTAATTCAAACAGAAACCATATTTTATTACTACCTCCGTTCAGAAATATAAGATGATTTTCGATATTATACTCCATATATGACTACATATACGCACAGAAATGAGTGAACAAAGACACTAGAACATGTCTTCAAAGGCATGAGAGCAGAGGGATTACATGCAATATCCATAGCACAAGTTACTGAGGCAAATATACCCTCTTAAAAGGTAGCATTGATGTTCATAAAGTACTAGTTGAAAGTAATCTATAAGAATTCAGTATCAACCTCTTGCATGTTTTGGTCAAAAGAGGAATTTAGAACCGTCATTTGGCACACAAAAATCACATGCAAGATCACCCAGAAAGTTGTACTACTAGTACTAGTACTGCGTGTTAGTTGAAAAAACACTATCAAGATCGAGAAAAAGATCGTCAAGAAGAGATATTACCAGGACTTGCTTAATGAGGGATCCCGGAGAGGGGGGCTTGGACAAGGCGATGGCTTTGAGCTTGTCTGCGGTAGTCTCGGTGGGGTGGTTGCGCTTCTTCGTACCATGAGCCTTGACGGTTTTGGCCGGAGCCATAGACATCACTTCGGCCGGTTCTCCAGCGTCCATCAAGAAACTGTCAAATAGAAATAAAAGAAAAGAAACCATAATCACAAACCCAAAAGAAGAAAAGAGAGGGAGTTATAGGATCAGTCTCGGGGTTGCAAGACCGGGACTTGGCTAGAATCAACACCATTGATGCACTCACCTTTCCTTCTTTGGGAGAGAAGAACAATGGCAGAAGCAGGTCGGGGTTTTCTTGAAGAAATGAGGAAAAAGATGAGGCAGAAGCGAGGGTTGGGTAGAGACGAAGCTGAGAGAGAAGAGTGAAATGATGGTTGCTTCGTCCGTCCAACTTATTGCTGGAAAGGAGGGGGTTTTGTGATTTGACGGCTCATTGGGCATTACTATGGCGCTTCGATCGGGGTAGTCTACCGTCACTCTACTACGGAGTAATTTAGTGCATGGCTGGTGGACCCTGATGCTGGCTATCCCACACGTCGGCGAAAGTGAGTAATTTGGTGCATGGCTGGAGGAGGATCCGCAAGGTAGAGCGTGTCCACTGTTTTTCAGAAGAAAAAAATGATTATAGTAAGCGTTTCCACTCTTACGACGGAGGAGTGAGAAACACGGTAGCCACTTGAACATACAAAGTGCTCCTACTACTAGGCATGTGCAGTGGTTCATACGTCAGTACTACACAATCTTGTTGCTAGTGTAGTAAGATATGACGATAACAAATGATGTTGTGCGCATGTCAACTACTCCTATATGTAACATAGTAGCGCTTTTTCGACTGTCCGGTCGAGGATGGACGGTGAGATCAATGTTAACAGAACTAGGTCCACAGCACACGGAGAGTACGGTGCTACAGTACTCCACGAAACATGAACCACATGAAGCACGAATAGTGTGAGGCAGGGTGTATGAAGGGTGCACGGGATGGGAGCAAAAGTTCCCTTCTCGACCCACTTTTGGGTGTATGGCAGAGTGCATGAAGGGTGCATGAGTCCACACTAGTAGGTTGACAAAAATACACGAAGAGGAAACAACTATATTGAGATGAGAATACAACCAAACACACCCACACGCTTTGTGCTACAGTGACTGATCTGCACCGTCTGAGTTTGATCCAACGGTCATGTTGCGCCGAGACATGGACATGCTCATGCAGAGGGTTTAGCCCGATGGCCGGCATCGTCGCGCTGGCACGACGGTAGGCATCGCGCAGCCGCAACACATGCGTGGCAACTTGGTTCACCAAGTGGCTGAGGCGATCCTGGACCTCGTCATGATCGGCCCGCTCGCGCTCCAGCCGGCTCACCTGACGGCCTATCGTATCTCCCGCTTTCTGCGGCAACGCCGCCGACGCCTCGAGCATCTTTGTGGTGGACGCCTGCAGCTTTTGAAGCTTCGTGAACTCCCACACATAATGGAGGAGCATGGCAGTCCTCTCCTCCTTGAGCTCACGGAGCTCCACGTCCTTGGCCCTGGGCGCCGCATCCTTGTCATGGAGCTCCTGTGTCAGGAGCCTCACCTCGGACTCCGTGATCTGCTGCGCCGCCATGGCACCAGGTAGAAGCGATGGGGAGAGGAAGCAAAGGGGGAGAAACGACTGAAAGGCAATGCAATCTACGGGAAGGCGGAGGGAGCAGGGAATCTTTTGGTTTTCACCACGGTAAAACACTAGTCGACGACTTCTCACATCAGGGAGCAGTGGGTACAGGCGGAGTCATCATGACTAATTGCTGTCGCGCCTCCTCCTGTCAATCAAAAAATTAAAAATCCTTCCGCGCCTGCTCCCGTCAATCAAAAAACTAAAAATCCTGTCGCACCCAAACACCAGAGCAACGCCGCGGTGGATATTTAAATTTACCTGCCGCCAAGTAGATAAAAAAAGGGGTGAAAAAACAAATGTGGCGGCGGCCTAGCTAATTGGTCGAACTAGCCCAACTAGCTAGCCACCATGCTTCACTGATGTACTCAGCGGGAACGGTGGTCTTTCGTGATTTGACGACTCATTTACTTTCTTCGATGCTATGACCGAGGAGGACCCATAAAACGCGCGGTAGGGCGTCCCACGTCAGGAAGAATATATGTGTGCACCACCCGGGAGGACCCCGAAACCGCGCGGTAGGGTGTGCCATGTCTCGGCACGGAGGAAAAATGTGCGTGTAAAAATATAATGTGTCAGACGTAGTAGAGTACCTATGGTTCGACCTCGAGACCCAGCCAGTCGGTTGAAAACAACCCACTAGCCACACAGCTTCATCATGCAAACGTGGCACGGAGGATAGATGTGGTTAGCTCCATCTCGACCAGCCACAACGTCTCTTGTTCCAGGCGATTCTTCTATTTTCCAAGTTTTTTTAGTTGTAATAACACCACGGCAAGCTAGCGCCGCTCTTCGTGTGTGCCCGTGCAAAGGTTAGACGATGGAGAGAAGAGAGATTGAGATCGCACACCTGGGACCCACCAGTAAGTGAGATAACGGTCATGCACGTGTTGACGAGGCACTCCCTCTACTCTACTCAACGCAAGTACTGTATAAAATCAAGTTATGGGACAAAGCCAACAACCGTTCGTTTTTTCACGCTATCGACTTACGCTTTGTCGTCCAGGTTGCCAGTTCGAATCTCGTCTTTCAAATTTGTTAGATTTAGGTCCAAATTTGATTAATGACAGGTGGGACCCTCGTGTGTTGTTCCGATATTTCAGTGTAGGATGGTTTTTTTGAACAAACACTTTGCGCGGTTAGACAAGTAACGGCACGAGTTACACGTTTTTTTGCAAGTTTACGAACAAAAATGACAGCGGCATAGAATATCACATCCATCCCGCAGCTTAGATACTATGGTGATACGATTTTTTACACCGTTGGAAGTGAGATCCAATGGCTTGGGAGTAGTCTTTGTAATTATGCGCAATTTCCTAACTCTCTAAAGGTTTTCTTGCAAATAAAACATTCAGGCCTCGTGTGTGCCGCTGCATCTTCGATCCAATGGCTCCCCGGTGCTCATATTAGGTGCTCCCCGTAGCTTAATTACCCGCTGCGGTGATTGGAGTAGTTGTGGGCCGAATGCTACGAAAATATAATCTAAACCGATCGGAATAAATGCCTACAAAAATTAATCCAAGGTTGGAGTGCCCCTCGCAATGTAAATAGCTCCGGCTTTGCGAGGGATGGAGAGGTAGTAGCTTCAACGCGTGGAAGATACGGTGTGAGAAAGTGAGGTCGATCGAGAGATATATAGATAGAGAGACAAAGTGAGTGTGGTCCGACATTCATTGAACAAATATATATGCTCTGGAGAGATATTGTCCGATTGAGCTTTTTGGCAAGGGTGAGGGCTGTAAGATAGAGCTTGAGAGATGATCCAGTCACAAACGTGTAGATATATTTTGTGCGTGAGAGGAAGCAAGGTCAACCGATCACATAGGGTCGTCGTGCGATCGAAAGAGTGAGACGGGTTGGAGAGACTGACCTAGATAGACGATGTGCGTGAGAGAGTATACAATGTGAATAGGTCGAACTGGGCTCAACATGGTGATATATCATTTTTTCCAAGAAAGAGCGAGGTCAATCGAGACATACGGAGAGAGAGAGAGAGAGATTGAGTGAGCGTGGCCCACCATGAGGTCGAAAGAGTGGTGGCGGCTTGGATGGACTGACCTAGATAGACAATCTACGTGAGAGAGTATAGAGTGTGTCGATCGAGGCCCAAACAGGGAGATATATCATTTGTGTGTGAAAGAAAACGAGGTTAAACGAGACTCAGATAAAGAGAGCGAGATTGAGCGAGTGTGGCCCGCCGTGTGGAAGAAAGAGTGAGACGGTCTCGAGGGAGTGACCTAGATATACAATGTGCGTGTGTGCGCATGCACGAGAGGTTGGGGGGCTAGATAGGCAATGCATGTATTTAGTGTGAGAGGGTGAGAGGGAGAGGGGGGAGAGACAGAGCTCGGCATGGGGTGCAATGGCGGGTGTGTGAGGTAAATACATTTGGTAACAGAGTGGAAAAAGGGGTTGTGTAGTTGAGAGACTAAGAGATCGAAACATGGAGAGAAAGAATGAACGTGTGTTGGAAACCGATAGCTTCCTAAGGTGGTTAGGATAGGAAGATTGACCGATACAGGAAGTATGTAGGGTTTGTGCGGGGGGGGGGGGTGGGGCTAAAAACAACATTTGAATGTACATAGTACGAGACTTAATATCGATGTTTCAATTCGGTGTACATTGGAAGATTTGAACCGAGGACCAGACATACGGGTAATTATTTCGAATTCGTGCCATACTAAGTTTCGAAAAGTTGACATTGACTCAGTTTGTTGTGCTATTTTGTAGGTCATATGTTTGAATCCATCCAAAAGTTTTCTCACTACCATGGTGTTCATCATATACATATGAATTTGTATTAAAAAAGTAGCGTGGATATAGTGAAATGCGAAATCCACGTTAGAATTGGAGATCGCTACATGACACACACTCTAATTCAAATAACTAACTACGTGACACACACTCTAATTCAAATAACTAATTATGTGACACACACTTTAATCCACGTTAGCGTGGGTACCGTTTCGATTTTTTTTCAAATAACTCCTCATTAATTAATTTATAGTACTCCCTCTGTTCACTTTTATAAGACCTTGAAGACATTTCAGACAATGTGCAAAACAGTTCATTTTAAGTTCTCTGAAACGACTTACAAAAGTGAACGGATGGAGTATCTCGTTTTGAATGACTAATTATTGCAAGGAAAACACGGGCATGGTAATACATACAGATTCGTTTGCAAATGAAAGAAGATTCGTTTGCATTCTCAAATGTAGGCGCACCAGACAAACCAGGGTTGTGTTGGGGTGGACGTTGCTTCGGTGCCTTAAAGGCAACTGCCTTTGGGTCACTGACATGTGGGCCAGCCACCTGTTGGGCCCATATGTCATGGACACAAAGGCAGGTGCCTTAAGGCACCGAAGCATAGTCCTGTCGGGGTGGTCGCGTGTGTCGGACCGACGCGTTGCACCCAGCCACGCACCACCCTCCCCCCCCCCAAAAGGACAACGACAATATAAGTTCGCGCTTCCACGTTTTGGATTGAAATATCTGGTGCCCCCAATTCCAGCCCTGAAAAATCTCTCTTCTCCACCGTCCCCTTCTGCGCCCAGATTGCTCAAATCCCTAATTCGCCGCCAACCCTCGAATCGCCCCTTGTCTCGTCTCTTTCCCCACTGTTCCCCACCTCTGTGCCGGACAACGACGACGAAGACGACGGTCGCGCTTCACCACCGCACCGGAGCTACCTCATCTACGCCGTCGTCCACCGCACTGGGTGGTCCACCGACAACGTCGGCCGCCACAACCGACGTGCCTCACAGACACCGAGTTCCACCGCATCAGGTGCGCTTCACCGACGCCGTCTCCCAGCTCACCGGGGCTACTTCACCAAGCACATCGTCGCACCTCCGCCCCCCGAGGCCGTTGGAGCTTCACCAACGGTCTCGTCCACCGCATCGTAGCGCTCCGCTGCCACTCAAGATCTGCATCCGTGCGCGGCCAGCCAACGCCAGCGCATCACCCTCAACGGCTCTGAAGTGACCCGCACTCTAGCTAGGCGAGCATGCCCAAGCGCCGGCCCGAACTAGGTATCCACACATCCCTCCCGTGTGCACTGTTCCGACGATGTTTGGATATCCTTTCACTACTCTCTTAGCTTACACGCCTATGCAACTCTGACCTTAACTCTTATTTCTTCTGGATATATCATCTAAAACAAGCAAATCCATATTTTAGCGAAGCATGACGGCGCTACGGGATCTGGTACACATCCTGCACACATGTATAACCTTGTAAGTATCTGTCCTCCGGTACAACATCAAGGTCGATTCCTCTTATTTGAGCAACCATTCGCCATGTCAAAAATGCAGAGGGGGATGCAAGGAGCACAAGGCCTGCACATCCAAGCAAGTGGTAACATGGACTTGTACATGGAACATCCCAAGCGCAAGCAGAGCTGCAATGAGCCTGTACAACGAGCTAGCGTAAGTCCCTGCATTTCATTTAATTCGTACTGGCATTCGTGTATGATTTGTGTGCAGTGGCTAATCCACGAATTCAAGTTACCAGGGGCGAACTTTTAACTTAAAAAATACGAAGGCACTTGCACTCCGGAAATCAGCATAACGTGAGAAATGTGAAGCTACATGCACTTTGAAAACCAGCTAATGATCCAAAGTAGTTCAGATTATAAACACTAAATGATGCAAGCACCAAAAAACACAAAATGCAACATGGTGTACAAGGACTACAAACATGGTCTGTACCTGCTTGAATTATTTGTTCTCAGGCTGAAAATATCGAAGTGTAATTGCACGTATAACCAGTGCGCAAACTGCATATCAATATATCTATCCTGCATAAGTATGCCAATAGTTTCAAACAACATATTAGAAAAGTATTTATGCTATGTTGTCATGATACGGGGACTTTCTGGTAGACGGCCTCGACGTTTCCTCAAGCTATGAAAATGCACTATAATTTGCTTGTCATCAATGCCTGCAAATCTCTGTCTCTCTCAACATAGTAGATCATCATTAGACACTAAATCCTTCAATGAGCTTGCAAAATGCTTGCATTAGATCCCTCATTAGACACTATATGTTCATCACCAGGAGCATGTAAAATGTTTGCATCAAATCCTTCATTAGCAGTCTGTTCATTAGACACTTCAAGCTCAAGAACAACATGAGCTTGTATGTTTGCACCGGAAACTTGATTAGATACATCAGATTCAGTCAGTTCAGTATTGATTGGGGGAGTTATAAAATAAGTAGAAATTGGTTTCATTTTCTCATAGATTCCCTACATACAAGAAGTTTTACAACACCGTCAGGTTTAACTATTGGCCAGAAATTGAAGAGTTGAATTAGATATAATCAGGGATGCGATGTACGTGCTCGTTGCGCATGCTACTCTTGCAAGCTGCGACTGTCCGTTTGCGCAAGCTCGATGCCATGCCCGTGCTGCCGCCGCTGCCTCCCACGCAGGCTACACCCAGGGTTGGATCTTCATCTTCTTGTCCTTTCGTTCGCTTGAAGCCCGACGACCGCCCTCCAACGAGGGCGCGAGGAAGTGATGTGTCGGTCTGTCCAGCGGCGGCTAGGTTAGGAGCGAACCAGACTGGAGGCTGGAGCGAATGAATTGGGATTTTTCCTGCTGTCGATTTATATGGAAGGCGCTCGTTTGGGCCGCGAGCCTGCTATAGGGCCTGCCTTGCACTTATGTTATTGGCCCATCAAAATTGAAACATTTTTCTTCATTTTTTACAGTGCCTGCTTGTGCGTTGGGACGAACAAAACTAGCGTGGGCCAACCTGGACGACTCAAACTAGGTGCACACTTTCCAGCCACCTGACGCGGCCGCCCATACCAGCCCCTATGGTGGCATCGCCCCCTTTTTGCGTGTATGATTGGATAGTGAAAAATATTCCAGTGGCAGTTTTGATTTACCCACAGAATGGTTGAATTGCTTGTTTCTATGAACTGAGTTCGCCAATAATGTGAAGGATGCCAGTCTTTTCATCCTATTGTAGATTGCTTAGATCTCGATATGCCAAAAGTAATCGCATGAAATATACAGTAAAAGCCAGTGTGATGTGTTTGGCTACAACTAGTCTGACTACACGTCCTCATATAACATATCAAAGACGCACCATCTTACCAGATTAACCATTCGACTTACCCATGCAGTGTGGGAAGAAAGAAGTATTGGGACTGCGTATCCAAGCAATTGATGCCATGGACTCCTTCGTACAACCTTGTAAGGGAAAAAGAAGTTGCAGTGTGCCTGTACAAAGAACTAGCGTAAGTTCAGTTACCTGCTTCTCGGAATTTTAGTTAGCCACTTATTGCAAAATTGTTCAATTACATTGCTTGACTTAATTTAGTTTGCTACTAATTACATAATGGCACAACCTGTTAATCATATTGTAGACTGCGCCTATCTATGTGTTTGATACTTACTGTTAAGAATTACCTGTTTGCCTTAACTTAAATATCTACTTGTTTATTTAACTGCTTTGCTGCTGCAACAACAGGTTACAATGATGTTAATAACTACTTTTCAGCATCCAATTGAAACTCTTTAATTCCTTGTTTGTTTAACTGGTTTGCTGTTATAACTCCCAGTTGAGATGTTTTGCTAACTTCAACTTTTTTGAATCCAATCGGAACGTTAATGGCAAAACAGGTTAGCCCAAGATCAAAGAGCGAGGTCCCCATGGACGTTGCATCATCCCACAGCAGTGGCACCGGCCCAATCGTGCATTATGAATTGCCAACTGCTGATGCTCTAGAGGCTAAACTAGTGGTAGAAAGAGATTCTGCTTCTGCTAGAGATGAAGTTGACATGTTGAGGAAGCAAACAGCACAATCACAAGCAGTACTAAAGACAACCATTAATTATTTGGTGGATTTCAAAATGAAGCAAGCTGAGACTGACCAGATTGTTAAGGTCCTGAAGCAAAAAAAGGAAATTAAATTCCTACTTGGTAAATCACAGGTGAAATGTTCTTTCCATAGTTGAATAAGCTTTGTGTTGTCTGTTCATGTAATCAATCAAACCATTTGTTTTAGAGATCATGTAATAATTTTTTTTTGTGTAATTTTATTTGAGCACAAGTCTGTATTAATTGATAAGACTCGGAGACATTTCATTTGGATTGTTGTGCCAGACCTACAAATATGCCAATTGGGCTGAATGTGCATTCAGCAATAGTAGTATAGATGGACCATAAGGGGCACGCATCGGAAAGGGCCAAGATGCTGGCTAAAAAAAGGATGATGTTGTAGCCCAAAAAAAGTACAGCGGTCTGGCTTATGTATGTTAGTTGATATTATTGATCCATATACTCTATAAGTGTTTATATGTCTGTTAGTTCCGTACATTCTTGGTTGATTGACTCAGTATTTGAATCTTGATACATCGCTTGTGTACATATCTAAATGGGAGTACACATTATGCTGCGTGTGACATTTGAGTTGCACATGAATTGTTCCAAATATTCGAATTCACCTTAAACTGGATTCTAGTTTCTGAATTTGAGTATTGGCATTTGTAAACCATATTCATATATGACAGTAGAATACATCTTTGTCGTCCTTTTGAAGATATATAAAAACACATAGAATGATTTATAAAGATTCATATAGGAATACAAAATGGATTCGAATTTAGTTGCCAGGGTAAACGTGGATGCTTATTGTCCCAAAATTCGAAAGAAACAGCAAAATGTCCACTCCCACATCGGCTGCCCGAAGCCAAGTGTTTGGGAGATGGAAATTACTGTCTACCCATTACACGGACAATCCATTGGCCCGTTTTCCACTGCTCTAAATAGGGGTAGGTTAGTAACTTCAATTAGACATGACACGACCGCCTCTAAGCCCATTCCGACATGGTGGGCGTGAAACATGGGCGGCAAAACTCATTTGATTCAAGCTCATCCGAAAGACCTTTGTTTCTCCCTCCATTCCCATTCATACACGGTGGGCGGCAAAACACCCTCTCCTCGTCCGAAATAGATGTAGGCTAATATTTTAAATAGGGGCAGATGTGTAACTTCCATCAGACATGACACAACCGCCCTACCTGTCAGCCCCGTTCATACACCGTGGGCGCCAACCGTGGACGGCAAAACACCCTCTCCTCGCCCGAAATAGTTACCGGCAAATATTTGGGAGATGCGAGATTACCGTCCTATCGCCACCGACGAGACGTCCAAATTTGAAACGGGGGATAAGTTCGTAACTTTCCCATATTTCAGACAGGCGCGTCCCAAAAACATGGTTCCCCGTACCTCTCCCTCCATTTTCCCATTCATACACCGTCTGCGCTAGAACACCCCAATCCCACACCAGCCTCCGTCCACCACCCCATCCATCACCGCCGTCCTCCACCACATCCATCGCCACCGTCCTCCACCATGCCAGAGCGCCTACCAAGACCGCGTCGTCCACTGCTAGAGATGGACGTTTCTCATCCATGACGACGGACCAATCACTACTAGGGAAAACCCTAGCAGTAGCGCTGGTTTTGTGCTCACTAGTAGCGCGGGTAGGCGCGCTACTAATAAGGCGCTACAGCTATTGCTTAGCAGTAACGCATGCCGCACACGCTACTGCTAGGACAAATAGCTGCAGCGCTTGTTCACTCCCACGCTGCTGCTAATGTAACTACTGGCAGCGTGTTTTCTTTCCATCGCTACTAGTATTGTTTTTTTAGTGTATTTATGCGCCATCATACAAATATTGGTACAATACAAGTTATGAGGTTTACATCATTATGTCCATAACAGTGTGTCAAATGAAGGTGGATTAGGTTCAAGTGGAGGCAATATGTGGTGCATGTCAAAAGTATACTACTAATCCAAACTTGATCTAGTTTGGACTAGTAGTACTTTCGATGTGCACCACATGTTGCCTCCACTTGAATCTAATCTGCCAGCACAAGCTATTTAATCATCATCATAATCATTAGCACCAACAATATTTATTTAATCAGCACTAACACTAGCTAATAATAATCATCAGTCATTACCACCAACACTAGCTATTTTATCATCATAGTAATAGTGTAGCACATCATCATCCTCAAACCCATTTCTAGCTAATCACTCCTGCTGCTCTCTCTTAGGTAAAACAACATAAAACATGTGTAGCTCAGCTCCTTGATCAAGTTGGAGCATGCAGATGAACCTATCTCCTAATTTTGGGTAGCACATTTGTTTGTTGCCCCCTAGTACTTGTCTGCGCTCCCCCATCACATATCTGGTCCAGTCTTGCACTATTAAGCATTCATCGCTGATCTTGAATGCACTAAAGTAACATGTAGGATATCTTGGCCGTAAGCTAATAATACTCATGGTACCTTTAGTCTCGATCCCATAAGGCACAACATTCATCGGGAGTCCCTGTTGAAGAACATCGTATGGTCACATACTTAGCAATGAAGTTTAGCTTCACAAATAATGTATGGAAAAGATGCACTGAGGACAAATAGTAAATATCTTACCATCCTTCCTAAATAGATGTGATCGTAGTTCATGACGAACACTATTGGTCGCACGTTTTCAGTACTAAGATTTCTAAGTCCAGGAAGAAAATTTGTCTTGACGGTATCAAGATCCTCAAGCCATGAAACATAATGACTTAGCTCCTCGTAGTTTAGTTCAGCCCTGGGACAGTAGTAGGTCCTGTCTACCAAGCGCTGGACATGTTTGCTTGCACCGAAATAAGCTGACAATACAAATTAGTTGTCAACTATTTTTGAATAAACAATATCAAAGACATAAATATGGTTGAGAAACTTACATTTTGGTGTAACTGGAGGCGTCTGCACATCGACCCAGATGTCGGTATTACCTTCAATATCATCTTCCGGACGAATATCAAAGGTGATAACCATATCAGGCTGAAATGCATAAGTCTTGCATAGTGCTCGCCATGTTTTGCATCCAAAATAGGTGTAGTCGTCTGAATTGTATAATTTTGCGTGGAAAATATAACCATGCTCGGTCTTCAAATAAACTTTCTTTACCTCCGTAGTATGACTGAAACCTATCTTATGCAATACAAAAACTCTTGCATGGCAGGGGATACGCTAGTAGAATAGTAAAAAAATATAAGTTCAAGCAAATGAAGCAGATGTCATGCTTAATTACGAAAAAAGACTTGTCGTTGTGACTTACTGTATCCACTTCGAAGTTCTCGTCCAGCTTGATGCTGAAGCGCCTATCATCATCTAGGAAGATTCCGTCGCACAGGTCACGCTCGTCTTCGCAGTATTTGCAAATACCAAAATCCTTTTTGTCGTCAGACATTTCCTATGTTCATAGTTAAAACATTAATTCAAAATTGATAGAAGAAAACTACCAGGATACTCAACACACAAATCCGGGGCACTCGATATTTCCTACATATTCTGGCAAAAGTCATGCCAAAATTCACGGAAAAATCCGGCATGACCTTTGCTAAAATAGGATATATCAAGCGCCTGAAATTTGCCGGAACGGAAATGAATCAACACTCCGGCAAAACATAGGCCACTCGAAGGTGTAACCTGCAAACATGACCGGCCACTTGGATATTGAGCAACACAAGATATACATTTCAAAATATCTTATAAGACTCAAATTAGCATGCATTCAATAAGCAAAAGTAAATCATCTCATGCGTCCGTACATCGTCGAATATTATCACTAATACATCCCAAATAGTGTCATACATATAACATCACTAGTACAACTAAAACCCTAGCACACGACGGGTATCGGCGCGGGTGGTGGACACCCACGGAGAAGGAACCATCACGGGATCATAGCTCCAGTGAGATCCCTGGAGAACCTGCCAGGTATTGGAGAACATGTGCTCCAACGCAAACAAGTAGCGGCGGACGTGCGCGTCCTCCTCACTAACACGGTGACGCACCACCTCCGCGGAGTCCTCGAGCCTCTGGACCGTCACTGGCCCACGCGACCGCCACCAAAGAAGGTTCGGGTCAACGACAGGCTGGCTCCTCACCAACCTGTGCCCCCTGGTAGGTAGCACCTCCCAGTACCACCCCGGCGGAGCCCAGTCCTGGACATGGCCCATCTGGTCAAGCAGGTGTCGTCCTTCGCCGACTCGACGACGAGGATGCGGGATAGGCATCGTCCATGTCGATGCGGGAAAATTGCTTTAACTAAAAAAATAGCAACAAGTTCTTACTAACTAGTTCTATTAATTCAACTAGTTCTTACTAAAAATAAACTTACTACAAATAAAAATATTCTAGTGCCTAATTAGTACCTAGTTCTTACTAACTAATTAGTACCTAAGAACTACTGCCCTAATTACCCTAACTAATTTGATGGAGGTAGAAACCCTAGGAAGAGGTAGGGGAGAGGGAGGAGCAGGCATGCTCACCTCAGGTGCCTGCAACGAGGGAGGGGTAGGCGGCGTCGAGGTCGTGGTCGGGGCTCCGGGGCGGCATTGAGGTCGGGGGGGCTGGGGCGGCGTCCGGGGCGGCGTTGAGGTCGGGGTCGGGGGCGGCGTCCCGGGCGGCGTTGAGGTCAGGGGCGGGGCCGACGTTGAATCTGGGGTCGGGGCGGCATGGGGAGAGCGCGCGGCGGCCGAGGGGCGGCGGTGGTGAGGCTGAGGGCGGCCTCGGGCGGCGGCGGTGAGGCTGAGGGCGGCCTCGGGCGGCGGCGGTGAGGAGACGGCGGCGAGGGCGAGGGACGATTTGGGGAAGAATTGGTGGCCGGGGGGCGGGGTGGGGGGAAACCGCTGTTTAAGTGAAACGTAACGGCAGCGCGTCTCCGGAAACGCGCTATAGCTAAGTTAGCTATAGCGCATTTACTAAAACCCGCTACTGCTATTCCTTTCTCCTTTTCCCTTTTTCTTTTATTTTTCTTTACATTTTATTTTTCCCTTTCTCCTTTTTCTATTTCTTTCATTTTCATTTTCTTTTCTACTTGTTTTTCACTTTATTTTATTTCCGTTAGCAGCAGCGCTTTACACGTAAGCGCGCTGCAGCTAAGGAGATTAGCAGTAGCGCTGGGCCATTATACGCGCTACTACTAGGTTGGGCTAGCCATGTGTGCCCAGTTCAAACGTAGCAGCAACGCTTTTCGCTAGTACGCGCTACTGCTAAAGTCATAGCAGTAGCGCGGTTTATTTACGCGCGCTGCTACTAAGTAGCAGCAGCGCTTGATTTTGTACAGCGCTATTGGTAAAATTCTGTGTATAGGCTTTTCCCTAGTAGTGAATAGCCTTGCATCGCGTCCTCTCGCTTCATTGGTGTCGTCGTCCTCTTTGTCGGGGCTGCTCACACGACCTTCTCTTCCACCGCAACACGACTTATCCCCCGATGCACCCTTCTACCGTCGTAGATCTGCTTCAACGCCACTGACAGCCATCGCACCCCCGATGCCTACACGGTGCCGCAAGAGAGGTGGTACTTCATATCTCCTCAACTTTTTGATCTCAACCAGAAAATAGATCTTAACTTGGTTACTCTACTTTCTTTTCAGCTCTTAGAATTTAGTTCTTAGTTCGAAGCAAACAATGGATGCTAAATATCATTTCTCCGGTTTGCAGCTTCAAATCTGCCATGGCACAGCCATAATACGGTTTAATTGATCATGCTTAGGGTTTAATTGATCATGTTGGTTCCGTGGTGGTTTCTTTAATTGAAATCAGAGGGGAAACCCTCTTTTGCTAAAAAATATATGCTTAGAGTTTCCCCCTTTTATGATCACTATACGATCAGAATACATGCTTTGTGTCATAATAACACTGCTCCACCCATCAAGCTAAACAAGCTTAGTTGTTCAAATACGAATCTGATATTATTAAAACAGAGTTGTTTAATTGGTCAGCAAAATGTTCTTAAATTAGTTTCAAAAATGCATGTTCGCCGCTCGGGTGTGTATCTCTGTGTGTGGTCTAGTCAACACGGTTGGGGAGGTGAACTTTGCATATGCAGGGGTTTATAGGGAGACACTCTCCGAGTTGAAACCGCAATGCATTCCATAGATAATCTGACTACTTTTTTTATGTTTTCATGAATCTCATATTCTGAACAGCATCATAATGATTATGAGCTTGTGCACATGAAAAGAATAAAGTAGAACAATGCCATGGCTGTCAAACTTGGCATGTAACACCCCGGGTGTAATTTACCTTATCTGTATCTCCAACTCTTGCCGTTTCCGGCTCTAAGTTATATTATTTTCCTCATTGTCGGGTTTTTGTCTCCGTGTGTTGTTGTCTTTGTCATGCATGTCGTATCATGTCATCATGTGCATTGCATTTGCATACGTGTTCGTCTCATGCATCCGAGCATTTTCCCCGCTGTCCGTTTTGCATTCCGGCGCTCCTATGTCACCCGGTGGTCCTTTCTACCTCTTTTCGTGTGTGGGGGTTAAACGTTTTCGGATTGGACCGAGACTTCTCATGCGGCCTTGGTTTACTACCGGTAGACCGCCTGTCAAGTTTCGTGCCATTTGAACTTCGTTTGATACTCCAATGGTTAACCGAGGGGCCGAAAAGGCCTCGTGTGTGTTGCAGCCCAACACCCTTCCAAACTGGCCCAAAACCCACCTCAACCTCCTCAATCATCTAGAGCGTTTGATCACGATCGCGTGGCCGCAAAGCGCACTTCATTTGGAGCTTCCTAGCTCCCTCTACCTCTATAAATAGATCCCCTTCCGAAAATCCCGGATCCCCTCGTCTCAAACCATAAAAAAATCCATCTCCGCCGCCGGACAATGTCCGTCCCTAGCCGGACAATTTGCGCCGCCGCCGGCCAATAGGGCGCCGCCACGTCATCCCGCCGGATCCCGCGCCGCCGAAGCCCGCCAGGCCCGCGCGCGGCCCCCGCGGCCCAGCGCGCCCCGCCGCCGCCTCACGCCCTCGTCCTCCCTGAGCGCCACCCGCTCCGGCCGCCGCTCCACCACGCCGCCTCGTCGCCGGTCGCCGGTGGCCGCCTCATCGTGCGCGCCACCCAGTCTCCTCCACCACACCCCGTGTCGCCCAGTGCCGCCCCGGTGTCCATCCGCCTCCTCCCTGGCGAGAATCGCTCTGGATCCGGCTTCCCGATCCGCTCCGACGAACAGTAGCTCCCTCCGACGATCCTCGGCTTCCGTGCACGATCTGGATCCAGATCCAGATCCAGATCCATCAGTTGACTTTTTCCTCCCCGAAACCCTAATTTTCTTGCATACTTTGACATGACATAACTCTGCATCCGTAGCTCTGATTCGTGCGTGTAGCATATCAAAATGTTCATCTCGATGAGTACATCATTTCATCTCATTGCATCATTTTCATTTGAACTCATCTTGATGCTCGAAATGCTGTTGGAAGAGGGCTATGTGAGGAATAGTCAGATCTGTTTCAGCAAATGGCCTTTTGTCATTTCTGCCATGTTTAATGTGTGCATGCTTTGATCCTAAGCTCTACATGTGTTTTGTTAAATGCCATGCCATCTTTACAGGGGTGTATGCCAT
Organism: Triticum urartu; assembly: GCF_056163025.1. Taxonomy (NCBI): domain Eukaryota; kingdom Viridiplantae; phylum Streptophyta; class Magnoliopsida; order Poales; family Poaceae; genus Triticum; species Triticum urartu. The sequence continues at coordinate 51,956,758 of NC_141875.1, forward strand.
GTATTTTTGTGATATTTGTGGTGACTAGCACAAGCATGCAAAGTAGCCTACTCGATGCTGATTTCAGGGACTTAGAATTTCACTAAGTCCTTGTCCTGTTTTTGTTTTTATGCCATAATATGTTCATGTTGTTTCCTAGTGATCCGTGCCTCTTTTGAGGATGATCAGTAAGGATGTGTTGTTAATATTGTGGTCCTCTATCCATCCATATCTTTTTTTTGCATTTATGGAGCACCCTAGCTTGAGTCAATCGAGCTCTACTTTTGCTATACAATGATCCTGACAGATTGTTGACATGTTTAGCGATTTTGCCGAGGATGTTGCTATTGGTCCGTGCATGCTATGTTGTTGTTCTTGCCATGTCTAGCTTCTATGCCATGTCTTCTTGATGGGTGTATGCTTAGTTTGTCATGCCATGCTCTGTAGTGAGTGCATCGAGCTCGTAAACATGCCTACTCGTTAACTGTTTTGCATGCTCCAGGTTTTCACTAAGTCTGAATCTGTTTGTGTTTTTGCTATGTTCACATGCTTGCAATTGTATTTTCTGATCCCTTTTGGCTCAAGGTCACTAAGGTACTTTTGTTAAGTGCTCTGAGTAGCTTCATGCCATGCCTTGATTTGCCACGTTAAGTTCCTGTAGCATGTAGTTTTAATGCTCTAAAGATTGCTTCCTGATGATAAATTCCAGACTTGTGTTAATTTCACTAAGTCTGAAACCTGTTATCGTTTGCACTTTTGCCATGCTTGTTTGAATCTGTTAATGGATGAATTAGCAGTAGCTCAGTGTTCATCTTTTTTCAAGCTTCATGAGTGGATCCCTGCCATGTATTTTGTTTCCACGTTTGAGTGCTGTAGCATATTTATCTTGATGCGTTTAGATGGCTACTTGCTGATTATCGCAGACCGGTGCCATATTTGTTTTGCTTGCCATTTCCAAACCGTGCATCCGATTTCGGTGATCTTTATATCGATTTCAACCGAAATCAACTCCCCTTTCTAGTGGCACTCTTGGATTTCCAAGTTGAGGCCAGGTTCACTCATTCCTTTGCAAATCTTGCATATGCATCACATATTCGTATCCTGCATATCATACCATGTTTGCATCATGTTGTTTGAGCATTGCACGTGGTTGATTGTGCTCCTTTTGCTTGTTGTTCTTGTTTCGGTAGAGCCGGGATACGAGTTCGTGAACGAGGAGCCCGTTGAGTTCGCTTACGAGGATCAAGTCAACTCTGAGAATTTTGCAGGCAAGATGACCATACCCTCGAAATCACTTCTATCTTTGCTTGCTAGATGCTCGCTCTTTTGCTATGCCTATGCTACGATACCTACCACTTGCTTTCATGCCTCCCATATTGTCATGTCAAACCTCTAACCCACCATGTCCTAGCAAACCGTTGTTTGGCTATGTTACCACTTTGCTCAGCCCCTCTTATAGCGTTGCTAGTTGCAGGTGAAGATTGGAGATCGTTCCTTGTTGGAACTTGTTTATTGTTGGGATATCACCATATTATCTTGTTTATCTTAATGCACCTATATACTTGGTAAAGGGTGGAAGGCTCGGCCTTATGCCTAGTGTTTTGTTCCACTCTTGCCGCCCTAGTTTCCGTCATATCGGTGTTATGTTCCCGGATTTTGCGTTCCTTACATGGTTGGGTTATAATGGGAACCCCTTGACAGTTCGCCTTGAATAAAACTCCTCCAGCAATGCCCAACCTTGGTTTTACCATTTGCCACCTAGCCTCTTTTTCCCTTGGGTTTTCGGAGCCCAAGGGTCATCTTTATTTAAACCCCCTCGGGCCAGTGCTCCTCTAAGTGTTGGTCCAAACTAGAGCCCTGTGCAGCGCCCCCTCGAGGAAACCCGAGGTTTGGTTTTAGTTGTATGGAGCACTCATCTGAGTGTGCCTTGAGAACGAGATATGTGCAGCTCCTATCGGGATTTGTCGGCACATTCGGGCGGTGTTGCTGGACTTGTTTTACCATTGTCAAGGATGTCTTGTAACCGGGATGCCGAGTCTGATCGGATTGTCTTGGGAGAAGGAATATCCTTCGTTGACCGTGAGAGCTTGTGATGGGCTAAGTTGGGACTCCCCTACAGGGATTTGAACTTTCAAAAGCCGTGCCCGCGGTTATGGGCAGATGGGAATTTGTTAATGTCCGGTTGTAGATAACATGAAACTTAACTTAATTAAAATGCATCAACCACGTGTGTAACCATGACGGTCGCTTCTCGGCGGAGTCCGGGAAGTGAACACGGTGTTGGAGTTATGCTTGACGTAGGTTGCTAGGATCACTTCTTGATCATAGTTGTTCGATCGTGCTTTTGCCTTCTCTTCTCGCTCTCTTTTGCGAATATGTTAGCCACCATATATGCTAGTCGCTTGCTGCAGCTCCACATCATACCTTTACCTTACCCATAAGCTTAAATAGTCTTGATCGCGAGGGTGTGAGATTGCTGAGTCCCCGTGACTCACAGATTCCTTCCTAAACCAGATGCAGGGACCGATGATACCGTTCCAGATGACATGACCGAGCTCAAGTGGGAGTTTGATGAAGACTCTCACCGTGACTATGTGTCTTTCCCAGATGATCAGTAGTGGTGCCCAGTTGGGGCGATCGGGGAATTTGTCGCATGTGGGGGTTGATCTTTATTTTGGTACCGTAGTCGGACCATGAGTGTATTGGAGGAATGTAATGTTATTCATGTATTTGTATGATGTGGCGAGTGTAAGCCAACTATGTATCTTTTCCCCTTTATTTATTTACATGGGTTGTTTGCGAAGATTACCTCACTTGCGACATAGCTTTCAATGCGGTTATGCCTCTAAGTCGTGCTTCGACACGTAGGAGATATAGCCGCATCGAGGGCGTTACAAGTTGGTAATCAGAGCCTTCCCCGACATTAGGAGCCCCCTGCTTGATCGAATCGTTGGCGTTGTTGAGTCTAGAAAAATGTTTTGGGTCATTTAGGAATTATATATATCGGAGATTTAGGAATTCTTTTTACTCCTCAGTCTCTTCGTCGCTCTGGTGAGGCATCCTGACGTATAGTTTTGACTCTTCTCTTCTCAAATTTCACTAAAAAAAATTAGGATCACGCGGGTATCTTGGAATCGTTCCGATGGTTTTGTGACGAGAACATTGTTCTTGGTGCCTCCTGTCATTTAGGGGTTGTGGCAGTGTCCCGGGGAGTTGAGCTCCGAGGTGTTGTCGTCACAATTTTATCGTTGAGATTCTGGAATACATGAGTTTCGCCGACATCGAAGATCTCTTTTATGTAGTTGTTGGTGAGATAACCTCGACGCCAGCCAGTACTGGGGTGGGAGTTCGGGAGTATTGCCATAACTTGTATAACGGATGCTTTTCGAAGGTTGAGGTAAATGATTTCCGAAGTTTTTCTTGGTTATGTGTTGAAGGATGGATACAGCTGGATGTAGGATTTTCTAGATTTGGGTGAGATATTATGCTTCCCCTGTATCCCCAACACCTGATTATATAACCGGAAAGGTTCGGGAGTTTCATAGGTGGGAATTCATGTAGCTCTAGTTCTTCTTCCGCAGATATTTTGTTTGGGATTGGGTAATCCTCACCAAGTATTTGTTCTTGTCCGTACCTTGTTTTTTTATTCTTCTACCTCTATCTAAGTGGCTTCTCAATTTACGGAAATGTGACCATTTCAATTGGAATGCATTCGTTCATTTTGTTCGGATGTGAAGACTTTATGTTGCAATTTCAATCCGGTCGATTCAGCTTGAATATTTGCCTGTCAATATGCTAATGGATGTCACCCTCTTTAGGATGGCTCATCCAACGCGCACGACTCCGAATCCTGATCCACCACCGCCACCTCCACCTCCGGAGGCATGGCAAGTTGTGATGGCCGCTACCAATGCAAACACGCAGCTGATCATGCAACTTCTTCAAGAGCGCAACCAAGGGAACCATGGCTATGGCAACAATCAGAATCAGTTTGCTACACTCAACCGGTTCCTCGCTAACCAGCCAAAGACCTTCAGCAATTGTGTTGAGGCAACAGACGCTGATGATTGGCTCGTGGACATATGCAAGTATTTCGAGTGCAGCAACATCAGGCCTGAGGACTTTGTCAAGTTTGCCTCCTTCCAACACAAAGACCAAGCTGCATAATGGTTTTAGCAGTACAAAGATTCCAAAGGAGGCCGTGCAATTACCTGGGATGAATTCCATCAAGACTTCAAAGCTCATCATATTCCTCAGAGTGTGGTTGAGAGCAAGCGTGAGGAATTCCGCAACCTGAAGCAAGGCACTATGTCTGTTTACCGGTACAACATCATGTTTCAGAAGCTCGCCTGTTTTGCTAAGCAAGACGTCCCTGATGAGAAGAGCATGATATATCAGTTCAGGGGTGGTCTCAGAGAAGAACTCCAGCTAGCTCTCATCCTCTTTGAGCCCAAGAAGTACGATGAGTTCTACAACATGGCAATGAAGCAAGAGACTGCTCAACTGAAGTGCGATGCTTCCAAGAAGCGAGTCAGAGATGCAACTCCTTCTTCCTCAACTCAAGTGGCTAAGCAGCAAAAGTATTGGCTACCTCCTCCTCCTCCATTCCGTCAGCCTTATCAGCAGAAGAGCAAAGGTGGCAGTGGATCTTCCCACCCACCCAACCCTGGCTTTCAGAACAAGACTTCGTCTCAAGCTCCAAGATTAAGTGCTCCGTATCACCGTCCACTCTCAGAGGTCACGTGCAACAAGTGCCAACAGAAGGGTAACTATGCCAACAAATGCTTCAATTAGAGGCGTCTTCCTCCTCCTCCTCCTGTGATATCTGCAAGTACAGCTGTGGTCAAGCATAACCCCAAGTTTGCCAAGGTCAACATGGTGAATGCAGCTCAGGCAGAGGACTCGTCAGATGTCATCATGGGTAACCTTCCTGTTAACGATGTTCCTGCAAAAGTACTTTTTGACACTGGTGCATCGCATTGCTTCATTTCGAAACCTTTTGCATCAAAGTATGAGTGTGATTATCAGCATTTGCAAAGACCTTTGCAAATCGTGTCCCCGGGCAAGCAAATGACAGCTAATATCTGCGTCCCGGATGTTACTATCACGTTGGGCGACTACAAATTTCTAGCTTCTCCTATTGTTCTGGGTGACTCGGATATCGATCTTATTCTCGGAATGGATTGGCTTTCTAAGCACAAGGCTCACCTTGATTGTGCTGCCAGGCAGATTCAATTGACTCATTCGTCTGAGTATGTGATTGTCTTTGCCGCAAGGGATGATACTATTCGACTGTTTTCTCTCAATGAGAAGGATGAGCGGGATGCCATCTCTCAAATTCCAGTCATTTGCGAATATCAAGACGTCTTTCCAGAAGAGCTTCCAGGAATGCATCCGCACCGGCCAGTTGAATTTGTCATCGATCTTGAGCCTGGCACGGAGCCTGTTTGCAAACGTCCTTACAAGCTGGGACCAAAGAGTTGAAGGAGCTAAAGAAGCAACTCGATGAACAAGAGCGTATGGGTCTCATCCGACCTGGTTCTTCTCCATGGGGTTGTGGAGTTCTTTTTGTGAAGAAGAAGGATGGAACGGACCGACTCTGTGTCGACTATCGTCCATTGAACAAGAAGACTATAAAGAACAAGTACCCACTTCCCAACATCAACGAGCTATTTGAACAACTCAAAGGTGCTCAAGTATTCTCCAAGCTTGATCTCCGTATGGGCTATCACCAGATTCGCATTCGTGAAGAGGATATCCCCAAGACAGCTTTCAGAACAAGCTATGGTTCATATGAATACACTGTCATGTCTTTCAGCCTCGTCAACGCTCCTCCGACTTTCTCTCGCATGATGAACTTCATCTTCAACCCCTACACAAATGACTTCGTCTTGGTCTACCTCGATGACATTTTGGTTTTTTCCAAGAACAAGGAAGATCATGCCAAGCACTTGCGTTTGGTGCTGGATAAGCTCAGAGAACATCAGTTCTATGCCAAGTTTTCAAAGTGCGAGTTTTGGCTCGATGAGGTTCTCTATCTTGGGCATATCATCTCTGCCAAGGGCATAGCGGTGAATCCTGAGAAGGTCTCTGCAATTGTGAATTGGGAACCACCTCAGAACGTGAAGCAACTCCGCAGCTTCCTTGGTCTCGCAGGCTATTGTCGAAGGTTCATCGAGAACTTCTCAAAGATCGCGAAGCCTCTTTCCAACCTTCTCCAGAAGCACGTGAAGTACGTTTGGTCTCCTGAATGTGACATCGCTTTCAACACCCTGAAAGAGAAGTTAGTCACTACTCCAGTTCTGACTCCTCCTGATGAATCCAAACCGTTCGAGGTCTTTTGTGATGCCTCTCTTCAAGGTCTTGGTGCAGTGTTGATGCAAGAGAAGAAAGTTGTGCCCTATACCTCTTGCCAGTTGAAGCCCAACGAGAAGAACTACCCCACTCATGACCTCGAGTTGGCGGCAGTTGTGCATGCTCTTTTAACTTGGAGACATCTCTTATTGGGAAGAAAAGTGGACATCTTCACTGACCACAAGAGTCTCAAGTACATCTTCACTCAGCCTAATCTCAACCTCAGGCAGACTCGTTGGGTCGAAATGATTCAAGAGTATAATCCGAGTATCGAATATACTCCAGGCAAGGCCAATGTAATTGCTGACGCTTTGAGCAGGAAGGCTTACTACAACAGTCTGATTCTCAAGCCTTACCAACCCGAGCTTTGTGAAGCTTTCCGCAAACTCAATCTGCAAGTTGTTCCTCAAGGTTTCCTCGCCAACCTCCAAGTCTCTCCTACTTTGGAAGATCAGATTCGCGAGGCTCAACTTCTTGATGCTATGGTGAAGAAGGTGAAGATTGGGATTGCCAAGAGTCAACCCAAGTACAAGTGCTATCGCCTTGATGACAAGGATACTCTATTCTTTGAGGATCGCATTGTTGTGCCTAAAGGTGACCTTCGTAAAGTCATTATGAACGAGGCTCACAATTCACTCCTATCTATCCACCCTGGGAGTACAAAGATGTACCATGACCTCAAGCAGTCGTATTGGTGGACTCGAATGAAGCGCGAGATTGCTCAGTTCGTGAATGAATGTGATGTCCGCAGAAGAGTGAAGGCAGAACACCAACGACCAGCTAGTCTCCTCCAACCTCTTGTCATTCCAGAATGGAAGTTTGACCACATTGAGATGGACTTCGTGACTGGATTTCCAAAGTCCAAGCGTGGCAATGATGCTGTATTCGTTGTCATCGACAAACTCACTAAAGTGGCTCATTTCCTTCCTATCAAAGAATCCATCACATGAGCTCAATTGGCAGAGCTATATACCTCTCGGATTGTCTCTCTGCACGGCATTCCGCAGTTTATTTCTTCAGATTGTGGCAGCATCTTCACCTCGAAGTTTTGGGATTCTTTTCAGAAGGCCATGGGCACCAACATCCGTTTCAGCACAGCTTTTCATCCCCAAACCAGTGGCCAAGTCGAGCGTGTCAATCAGATTCTTGAAGATATGCTCAGGGCTTGCGTTATCTCTTTCGGTATGAAGTGGAAAGATTGTCTTCCATATGCCGAGTTTTCCTACAACAACAGCTTCCAAGCGAGTTCGGGCAAGGCCCCATTTGAAATTCTCTATGGCAGGAAGTGTCGTACTCCTCTTAACTGGTCAGAGACTGGTGAACGTCAACTTCTTGGAAATGACTTGATCACAGAGGCAGAAGAGATGTGCAAAGTCATTCATGATAATCTCAAAGTTGCGCAATCGCGCCAGAAGAGCTACTATGATAGTAAGCATCGCGATTTGGCTTTCGAGATCGGAGACCATGTTTACCTCCGCGTCTCTCCAATGAAAGGTACTCGTCGCTTCGGTATCAAAGGGAAGCTTGCCCCTAGATACGTGGGTCCTTTCAAGATCGTCAGCAAGAGAGGCGATCTCGCCTATCAACTCGAGCTTCCCTCCAACTTTGCAAATGTGCACGACGTGTTTCATGTCTCTCAACTCCGCAAGTGCTTCAAGGCCCCTGACCGCACCATCAACTTCGAAGACATTGATCTCCAAGAAGACCTTTCTTATCGTGAGCACCCAGTTGATATCTTCTATATCTAAATAGCTAGCCCCCACTAACATATTTCTCTCAACATGCAAGCATGCCACATCATCAAGCAACATGCATAGCAAAAGACCCATCACAATTCACAACATGCATTCATGCACATGAAAATGTCCACCTCAACATGCAAACATATATTAGATATTTTACAATACATTAATCAAACACAATAAAGCATATGGATTTGCAATTTTAGTTTTCGTAGTATCACTATTTAAGTTCCATAGAAATCACATATCATCGAAATGTATTGCAAATATTCCCGCAACAACGTGCGGGGTATCATAGTTCTTGAAGAAACTAAGGGTAAGACTCGCAACAAGTCAATCAAATTCCTCAAAGTCAAGTGGTCACACCATTCCGACCGTGAAGCCACCTGGGAACGCGAGGATCACCTCCGTTCTGAGTACCCGGAGTTTTTCCAGTCCTAGATCTCGGGACAAGATACTTTCGTAGTGGTGGAGTGTTGTAACACCCCGGATGTAATTTACCTTATCTGTATCTCCAACTCTTGCCGTTTCCGGCTCTAAGTTATATTATTTTCCTCGTTGTCGGGTTTTTGTCTCCGTGTGTTGTTGTCTCTGTCATGCATCTCGTATCACGTCATCATGTGCATTGCATTTGCATACGTGTTCGTCTCATGCATCTGAGCATTTTCCCCGTTGTCCGTTTTGCATTCCGACGCTCCTATGTCCCCGGTGGTCCTTTCTACCTCTTTTCATGTGTGGAGGTTAAACGTTTTCGGATTGGACCGAGACTTGTCATGCGGCCTTGGTATACTACCGGTAGACCGCCTGTCAAGTTTCGTGCCATTTGAACTTCGTTTGATACTCCAACGTTTAACCGAGGGGCCGAAAAGGCCTCGTGTGTGTTGCAGCCCAACACCCTTCCAAACTGGCCCAAAACCCACCTAAACCTCCTCCATAATCTAGAGCGTTCGATCACGATCGTGTGTCCGCAAACCGCACTTCATTTGGAGCTTCCTAGCTCCCTCTACCTCTATAAATAGATCCCCTTCCGAAAATCCCGGATCCCCTCGTCTCAAACCCTAAAAAAATCCCTCTCCGCCGCCGGACAATTTGCGCCGCCGCCGGCGGCCAATATGGCGCCGCCACGTCATCCCGCCGAATCCCGCGCCGCCGAAGCCCGCCAGGCCCGCGCGCGGCCCCCGCGGCCCAGCGTGCCCCGCCGCCGCCTCGCGCCCTCGTCCTCCCCGAGCGCCGCCCGCTCCGGCCGCCGCTCCACCCCGCCGCCTCGTTGCCGGTCGCCGGTGGCCGCCTCGTCGTGTGCGCCACCCGGTCTCCTCCACCACGCCCCGCGCCACCCAGTGCTGCCCCGGTGTCCGTCCGCCTCCTCCCCGGCGAGAACCGCTCCGGATCCGGCTTCCCGATCCACTCCGGTGACGCTCCAGCGAATAGTAGCTCCCTCCGGCGATCCCGGCTTCCGTGCATGATCTAGATCCAGATCCAGATCCATCGGTTGACTTTTTCCTCCCCGAAACCCTAATTTCCTTGCATACTTTGACATGCCATAACTCTGCATCCGTAGCTCCGATTCGTGTGTGTAGCATATCAAAATGTTCGCCTCGATGAGTACATCATTTCATCTCATTGCATCATTTTCATTTGAACTCATCTTGATGCCCGAAATGCTGTTGGAAGATGGCTATGTGAGGAATATGTCAGATCTGTTTCAGCAAATGGCCTTTTGTCATTTTTGCCATGTTTAATGTGTGCATGCTTTGATCCTGAGCTCTACATATGTTTTGTTAAATGCCATGCCATCTTTACACGGGTGTATGCCATGTATTTTTGTGATATTTTTGGTGACTACCACAAGCATGCAAAGTAGCCTACTCGTTGATGCTGATTTCAGGGACTTAGAATTTCACCAAGTCCGTGTCCTGTTTTTGTTTTTATGACATATGTTCATGTTGTTTCCTAGTGATCCGTGCCTATTTTGAGGATGATCACTAAGGATATTTTGTTAATATTGTGGTGATCTATCCATCCATGTCTTTGTTTGCATTTATGGAGCACCCTAGCTTGAGTCAATCGAGCTCTACTTTTGCTATAAAATGATCCTGGCAGATTGTTGACATGTTTAGCGATTTTGCCGAGGATGTTGCTATTGATCCGTGCATGCTATGTTGTTGTTCTTGCCATGTCTAGATTCTATGCCATGTCTTCTTGATGGGTGTATGCTTAGTTTGTCATGCCATGCTCTGTAGTGAGTGCATCGAGCTCGTAAACATGCCTACTCGTTAACTGTTTTGCATGCTCCAGTTTTTCACTAAGTCTGAATCTGATTGTGTTTTTGCTATGTTCACATGCTTGCAATTGTATTTTCTGATCCCTTTTGGCTCAAGGTCACTAAGGGACTTTTGCTAAGTGCTCTGAGTAGCTTCATGCCATGGCTTGCTTTTCCATGTTAAATTCCTGTAGCATGTAGTTTTCATGCTCTAAATATTGCTTCCTGATGATAAACTCCAGACTTGTGTTAATTTCACTAAGTCTGAAACATGTTATCGTTTGCACTTTTGCCATGCTTGTTTGAATCTGTCAATGGATGAATTAGCCGTAGCTCAGTGTTCATCTCTTGTCAAGCTTCATGAGTGGATCCGTGCCATGTATTTTGTTGCCATGTTTGAGTGATGTAGCATATTTATCTTGATACATTTAGATGGCTACTTGCTGATTATCGCAGACCGGCGCCATATTTGTTTGGCTTGCCATTTCCAAACCGTGCATCCGATTCCGGTGATCTTTATATCAATTTCAACCAAAATCAACTCCCCTTTCCAGTGGCACTCTTGGATTTCTAAGTTGAGGCCAGGTTCAATCATTCCTTTGCAAATCTTGCATATGCATCACATATTCGCATCCCGCATATCATACCATGTTTGCATCATGTTGTTGAGCATTGCACGTGGTGATTGTGCTCCTTTTGCTTGTTGTTCTTGTTTTGGTAGAGCCGGGAGACGAGTTCATGAACGAGGAGCCCGTTGAGTTTGCTTACGAGGATCAAGTCAACTCTGAGAATTTTGCAGGCAAGATGACCACACCCTGGAAATCACTTCTATATTTGCTTCCTAGAAGCTTGCTCTTTTGCTATGCCTATGCTACGATACCTACCAGTTGCTTTCATGCCTCCCATATTGCCATGTCAAACCTCTAACCCACCATGTCCTAGCAAACCGTTGTTTGGCTATGTTACCGCTTTGCGCACTCAGCCCCTCTTATAGCGTTGCTAGTTGCAGGTGAAGATTGGAGATCGTTCCTTGTTGGAACTTGTTTATTGTTGGGATATCACCATATTATCTTGTTTATCTTAATGCACATATATACTTGGTAAAGGGTGGAAGGCTCGGCCTTATGCCTAGTGTTTTGTTCCACTCTTGTCGCCCTAGTTTCCGTCATATCGGTGTTATGTTCCCGGATTTTGCATTCCTTACACGGTTGGATTATAATGGGAACCCCTTGACAGTTCGCCTTGAATAAAACTCCTACATCAATGCCCAACCTTGGTTTTACCATTTGCCACCTAGCCTCTTTTTCCCTTGGGTTTCCGGAGCCCAAGGGTCATCTTTATTTAAACCCCCCCCCCCCCGGGCCAGTGCTCCTCTAAGTGTTGGTCCAAACTAGAGCCCTGTGCAGCGCCCCCTCGAGGAAACCCGAGGTTTGGTTTTAGTTGTATGGAGCACTCATCTGAGTGTGCCCTGAGAACGAGATATGTGCAGCTCCTATCGGGATTTGTCGGCACATTCGGGCGGTGTTGCTGGACTTATTTTACCATTGTCGAGGATGTCTTGTAACCGGGATGCCGAGTCTGATCGGATTGTCTTGGGAGAAGGAATATCCTTTGTTGACCGTGAGAGCTTGTGATGGGCTAAGTTGGGACTCCCCTGTAGGGATTTGAACTTTCGAAAGCCGTGCCCGCGGTTATGGGCAGATGGGAATTTGTTAATGTCCAGTTGTAGATAACATGAAACTTAACTTAATTAAAATGCATCAACCGCGTGTTTAACCATGACGGTCGCTTCTCGGCGGAGTCCGGGAAGTGAACACGCTGTTGGAGTAATGCTTGACGTAGGTTGCTAGGATCACTTCTTGATCATAGTTGTTCGACCGTTCTTTTGCCTTCTCTTCTCGCTCTCTTTTGCGAATATGTTAGCCACCATATATGCTAGTCGCTTGCTGCAGCTGCACATCATACCTTTACCTTACCCATAAGCTTAAATAGTCTTGATCACGAGGGTGTGAGATTGTTGAGTCCTCGTGACTCACAGATTCCTTCCTAAACCAGATGGAGGGACCGATGATACCGTTCCAGATGACATGACCAAGCTCAAGTAGGAGTTCGATGAAGACTCTCGCCGTTACTATGTGTCTTTCCCAGATGATCAGTAGTGGTGCCCAGTTGGGGCGATCGGGGACTTTGTCGCATGTATTTGTATGACGTGGTGAGTTGATCTTTATTTTGGTACCGTAGTCGGACCATGAGTGTATTGGATGAATGTAATGTTATTCATGTATTTGTATGACGTGGTGAGTGTAAGCCAACTATGTATCTTTTCCCCTTTATTTATTTACATGGGTTGTTGTGAAGATTACCTTACTTGCGACATAGCTTTCAATGCGGTTATGCCTCTAAGTCGTGCTTCGACACGTAGGAGATATAGCTGCATCGAGGGCGTTACATGGCATTAAGGGACTGAAATCAAGTTTGGATGCAATGCAATGCAAACACTCTCCACCTACAGATTCATGCTCAGAATATGATCCTAACAGTGATTCTGAGCTAGAGGGAGACCTAAGTCAATGTAGCTCCCTAGTGGAGGAGTCAGAGGAAGATGCCCTATCTTATTCACCCATCAAGGTACTTGCTCTAACTTTCGAAGGTTACATTGCTCGCACATATCTTGCAACTGATGCTTTGCATTTCTACTTTGTTGAACTGCCATTAGCTTAGTTTACACATCGTGTATGTGAATACGCCCTGCCTATCCATTTACAGTACATATTCCATCTGTCATCATGCCATATTTATCCATTCAAATGATGTTCTTGTGTATCAGACGTTCAAAAGGAAGAGGGTGATTGCTGAACATGGAGGAGCACAAGCAAAGTATTTGGAAAAGGTAGTGGCACCTGATAAATCAAATAGCCCATTAGGTGTAGTTGTAATATCACCTGACCCACAAAATACCCCAACTCTAGCAGACTGTAGACCTACTACACTGGTCATTTCTGATGCCCCAACTTAGCAGACCCCAACTGCAGCAAACAGTATGATTATGCCAGTTGACATAGCACCAGCTGTACGATGCAAAACCCCCATTCCAGCAAAGAGTACACCAAATCCAGTTGCCAAATCCCTTTTCGAACCAGAGAGAGCCCCAATTGTAGCAAATAGGACCCCTATTCCATTTCTTCCCAGTTTAGAAGACGAAGCTTATGTTGTTGTCAGGAACTTTGTGCGCATCTTTCCTTCATGGAAAGATTATACCGCAGACATAGAACAATTTCCAGTCTTCCTCCGCAACTTACGCATAAGTAATGTACTAATGTTATTCATGGTCATTACTGCATATGTTTCTGCTGACAGAAGACACAAGATTTCATTCTTTTAAATAGGCGAGGCGCAAACTGGATTGTGATGACAAGCAAGGGTTGGTTGTGCTTTTCAAGCACTCGTTGATGAAGTATCGTTCCTACCTGAGGCAAGCGCACTTCGATGGCAAGCCTCTGAACGAAATTTCTGTAAAGTCTCCAGTGCTACATTTATCCGACGGTGACTGGAATAATCTTGTTACACATTGGTCTCAGCTGCAGCATAAGGTACTGTCTATGATATCACATCACAATTTGAACTACATTTCTGCATTTGCCTTAATGTCTCACTTGTATGAAAACTATTAGCAGAAGAACATTCGTTCTCAAGGGACCACAAAATCTCGCAACTATACTGCACACTGCATTGCTCTTGTGAATACCTCTTGCCCTGTATGACCATACTTACTTTCATAGCTGTTTGATTATGTAGCATCACTGCACATGTTAGCATCGTAATCGTCCATTTGGTGGACATTATAAGATCCGTATGGACTCTTACATAAATTTAGAATCAACCCAATGCTTTTGAAGAGGTTTAGCTCTGCAGTCCTCTGGTAAGGACTAAACGTGGTCTATCACTGTACTTACATTAACAGCTACTCCCTCCGTCCCATAATATAAGAACGTTTTGTACAGTACACCAGTGTTCAAAACACTCTTGTATTATGGGAAGAGGGATTGGTTCATTTTGTAGCATTCTGCATCTTATCTCCCTCGCCCACCATTTACTAAAAAAGATCAGATCTATATCTAATCTTACCAACAAGTAGAACACACAAACAATGCCAGTGCAGAAGTGTAGCCCATTGCTCTTGTCAGTACATTTTGTCCTGTAACGCTTGTACTTCCAGGGATTGGTAGTTGATTATGTAGCATCAATCTGCATCTTATCTTCATTATCCTCTATCCCTTCCAGTATTATCATATCTATAATTACTCTCTACAAAATGTAGAGTACAGGAAATGCTTATGAAGAAGATTTTGTGCTGAAATTCTTGAGTTATCCTTCCCTTGCCATGGAGAAGGGCATTATAAAGCCGGTGTTAACTGTTAATGTAAGTCAGTCCTTCTAAAGCCTTTATCCTCAACTGCTGTTTAATTTGCTCATACTCCCTATCATTTACTGATGTTTAGTTTGCTGTTTCTACTAAAATGCATGTTCGTAAGAACCGTAAGTTCTAAGTTTTACTTGTAAAACCAAATTCCTTATTCATACCATGCACATTACTTAATACTCCCTATATGTATGCTTGTTTTTGTGGATCTATAATCTGGTGTGTGGTGAAGCAGCCCATGTTTGCACCTTGTCATCTCCTGTTTTATCTTACTGATGTGGCTGGTGATATGAACAACATGCCATGCACATTATCCAAAATAGATACAATGATTTTCTTTGCCCTTCATCTATGCTTGTTATGTTGACATGGTAATCCAGTAGTGTGGTGAAGCTCCCCGCCTTATGAACAATGCCAAATTATGCTATTGATATTTTGAACATACTCTTTTATTTTCTACTTTGAAATTTGATAGAATTGACAGAACAGTTATCATCTTTGTTTATACACGTGCAAAACGTGTCATCTCTCTGCTTTGTTTCAGGGTGATATGCCTGATGGCATGCACAAGTCTGCTGAAGGCTGTGAGACAAACCCAATATATATTGCAGCAAAGAAGGAAAAACATCTTGAAGATAGCGAGACAACCCCAAAGTCTTGTCTTGATGCAGTGTTCAAGTTACTTGAGACTAACAGTCAGACAAGCTCACAGAATTTGTTGTCTGAATCAGTTCGACTTGTTTGGTCCCAAGTTCTAGCAGAAAGGCATTCTGCAACTCAACTTTGACTTGATGTCCTATCTCTAAGAAAGATTGCGGAGAACACCAATGAGGACCTCATCGCTAAACAGCTACACCTGGCAGCTATGACCGACATGCTAGGCCGGTCTCACAGCCTTGCCCGGCAGCTTGCGCAGCAGTTCCCCCGCAAGGCTAACCTTTCTTGAACTGTCTTGGAAGTGGTCTCGGTTTAGTATTATTTTGTTACGCTGCAATGGTGCCCAGTTTTTGTAATCTGCTTCTTCGTTGCGCTTTATGATCACTGGTGGCGAACTTTGATGCCTAGTGGATGTAATATACCTTAAATCCTTTATTGTGTAGTGTAGGTTTATTCTTAGTTACTATGCCGTAATTTCTTTATTGTATATAGTAGGTTTGTTCTTAATTCCTACTAGTTACGCAGCAGCCCGAAATGAACCCGGGCCCATGATTGTGCGAATCAAATCACGGGCTTTTAACAGGCCAAAATTGTCTGGGTCCTTGTTTGGCCCAATCAGATATCGGCTGCGAGCAGGCCGGATGCAAATCGGGCCGTAGTTAGGCCCAACTATATGACGGGCTTTTAACAGGCCGAAATTAATATAGGGCTGAAATGTTAAACGGGCCCTTAACAGGCCAAAACTAATATTAGGCTGAATTACTAAATGGGCCTTTAGCAAGTGGGCCCAAAAGCATAGTGTCCAGTTGGCGGGCCGAATCTGATATGGGCCATAATTGAGCCCAAACCCTCTTAAAGGGCCGGACCTAATCTGGGCCGTAATTTGGCCCAGAACGTGGTAGGCTTTTAACGGGCCGGATCTCATATGGGCCACTATTAGGCCCGGAGCGTGGCAGGCCATTAATGGACCGGATCAAATATGGGCCGGCATTTGGCCCAAAACATGGCAACCAGTTAATGGGCCGGCCTACTAGGGTCCTCAAAATCTTGTGGGCCTACAGCTGGGCCGGCTCATTAATGTCGACGAAATCTCGTGGGCCTTTAGCTGAGCCGGCCCATTATGACCCCCAAGAATCTTGTGGGCCTTTACCTGGGCCGGCCCATTATGGCACAAAAAAATCTTGTGGGCCTTTACCTGGGCCAGACCATTATGGCCCGCAAAATCTTGTGGGCCTTTAGCTGGGCCAGCCCATTATGGTCCGCAAAATTTTGTGGGCCTTTAGCTGGGCCGGCCCATTATGGTCCAAAAAATCTTGTGGGCCTCTAGTTGGGCCGGCCCATTTAAACTTGTTGGGTCGTGCCACGTGTCGACGTATCATAGGCGCCTTCTGTCTAGTGAGTGGATGACATCTGTCCCGACGATGAGCCGACACGTGTTTCCTCTAGCCAATGATGATTTTACACGTGGAAAATCCCCATTGGTCGGGGCTGTTAACGGGTTATCGGATCCAAAACCCGACCCGATAGCTTAACGGCGTTCCGTTATGGTGGATGCCACGTGTCGGTCGCCCTTGACGAAAGCACTTCTGTGACGCGCGATTTATCGTCATGGAAGTGGACACTTCCGTGATGATAATTTTGGTAATGTCATGGAACACTTCTACAACAGCACAGGTATGACTATCTTGATTCTGCCATAAATTTGTCATGGATGTACATGCATGACAAAAAAAGCGACCTATTGTGACAAACACGTATCATCACGGAAGTGTATTTTTTTTGTAGTGTAGGAAGGAGATACAAAGGGGGTTGTTGGGCTGGGTCAAGGTCTATGCATGGGTAGGCCTAAGTGCATAATGCCATTTTCCTATTTTACATTTCTGTAACAAAAACTGCTACTGTTTCCTATTTAGTTTAGATGGAAATTGATTTTTGTTTAATATGAAACTTGTCACACAAATACAGGTAAACACCCTGGGGCCGCACAAAAGATTTCAAACCGTTTGGGATTGTTTAACTATTTTTAGAAATTGAGAAGGTTAACTAATTGGTTGTTGGTCCACTGTTATAATTCCCAGGGGCATTTTAAACATCTCCAAAATTGTTTGCTAATGCAAGACAATTATGTGGTGAATATTTTCAACCTAATAACATTTTTTTATTTACCAGTTGAATAAATAATAATTTGACTTGTATTTTAAATTTGAATTTGACTTTGATTTTAATCAAGTGACAATTGGCTTAGTAAATTGGTGGTGACATGGCATCATTAGGGTGAGGTTACTGTAGCTTGATTCTCGGGGCGTTACGAGAATTTTTTATTGTTGTGCATGTGAGGAATAAATCGAATTTGGTTGCACTTAATACATGAGAAACATATACAAGTGATATATTTCCTAGTTCTCAATGATGCTTGGTTTGGGTAAATGGGTTTTCTGTGTGGCTTGAATTAATCTGATGAATCTGCAATGTGCTTATTTTTCATCAACATATTTTACTGATAGCATGTGAACCCTTACTTAACCTGATGACTAACTACCTTATATGTGTTGCAGGGAAACAATGGGAAGCGCTGACGTTTACAATCGAGGTTAGCACGTGCATGGTCCGTTCTCTAATAGCACATTATTGTGTAATTGCAGGAACCATTCTAATATTTTGGTTTTTAACAATTTGGTCTTGCACATGTAGGTCCTGCTGTCAGAGGTTTTGACCCACTGTTCGACCCTTTTTGCATATGGGGAAATGAGTTGTCCATGAATATCAATCAAATCAAGAAACTCAGAAAGATTGTTAGGATAAAGAAATTAGCGACAAAAAACAACAAGATCTTTGTCTCCACAATGAAGAAGACATTAGTTCACTACAAGATGGTACTAACTATTATACCTTTCCTTTTTTTATTCCTTTCTCCCATTTCCAATATAGAGAAGATATTTATGCACATCCTTGTTTTCAGGCCTTTCCAAAGAAGTTCACTAATGATTACCTCTCAAACCACCTCTATGGTCAGGAGGCGAGGAAGGTATTCATACAACACCCACGGTTCAATATTGAAGTGTTCCTGAAGAGGACGAAGGACGGACGGTCAATCATCCACATGCACTGGCCTAAAGTTGCAAAGACCTTCAACATGAATGAAGGCTCAATATTCGCCTTCCACTTCAGCAGTTTTCCAGATGAGATGCATCTGTCTATATACCGTATATGATGCTAATTTCGAAAGGTTCTACATGTTGCATGTGGAACTTGCTGCTGGTGCAGTTGTGTAATGGGGTAGCTGAGTGCTGAAGCTATATCATGTTGTACTCTCATGTATTTCAAATATGAAATTCTGCTTCCTTAATATGGAAATGAAATATATTGTGTGCTTAATATGAAATGTCAATTAGATTAATAAATGGATTATGAATAATTAGATAATTAGCCTGCTAATGGTGAATAAGCCTGTTAATTGGGTTTTGCTATTCCAAACGGTTGTTAAAAAATACTGTGGGCGATGACCTCAGGAAACACACACAGTTTCTAGGAATAAACCGTGTTGGATCAATGAACAATCACACACGACTTTCTCTTGAAAACTGTTTGTGTTAGGTCACCTTGCGCAAATGTTTACCACATAAAAACTGTGTGTGATGGACAACCTTTGCTACACAGTTTCTTCTATGGGCCGTGTGTGATACATTCAATAACGCAAATGATTTAACAGGAAAAATTGTGTGTGATGTACCTGCGAACGGAAACGTTTTCCTTGGAGCGACTGTGTGGGATGTACATACGAACGGAAACATTTAGCGCAGACTAACTATGTGGGATGTACTTGCAACCGGAAACAATTTCGCCATATAATTGTATTTTTTAGCTCTACTGTACGTATTTCCATATTTGAGCGCTCGTTGGTCGCACACGTTCTCATTTTGCCGAGTGTGCGTGCCAGGAGGCATATCCCCAATGGTTTCTGGGTCGTGTGGGAAGGACCCCCTATCGCCCACACTCACTTGGCGACGGTTCCAAATGTCATCGCGGAAAGGGGTTAAAAACCGTTTGTTTAGGACCGACGCGCACCGGTGCAAGAAGGATTTCTGGCGCTGTTGCCGGGGAGATCTACGCCAAGTCAAGACATACCAAGTACCCACCATAAACTCTGCTCCCTCGCATTACATTATTTGCCATTCGCCTCTCGCTTTCCTCTCTCCCACTTCTAAAACGATTTTCGAAAACCTTTGCCTTTTCTTCGCCCCTCTTCCGTTCGTCTCTTTTCTCTTGCTTCTTTTGTACTTGTGTGTTGGATTGACTGTTTGTCATGATCGCTCAAGATAATACTAAATTGTGTGACTTTTCCAATACCAACAACAATGATTTTATTAGCACTCCAATTGCTCCTACTACCGATGCTGAATCTTGTGAAATTAATACCGCTTTGTTGAATCTTGTTATGAAAGATAAATTTTCTGGCCTTCCTAGTGAAGATGCCGCTACCCATCTAAACAACTTTGTTGATTTGTGTGATATGCAAAAGAAGAAAGATGTGGATAATGATATTGTTAAATTGAAGCTATTTCCGTTTTCACTTAGAGACCGTGCTAAAACTTGGTTCTTGAAAGTGCAACTATCCCTAGGTGGTTTTGGTAATTCATAACAACATATAGCTCATTGAGCTAATGCTATTCCAAGATGACTATTTCAGGAAAGCTCAATGATTGGCATGGCATGGATGTGAAAGTGGAACCCTCAAAATGCTAAGGACAAAGGATTGGCTCAAGCTCAAAAGCTCAAGACTCTTAATTTTATATTTTAGTGATCCAAGATCACATTGAGTCTTTAGGATCACATTGAGTCTTTAGGAAAAGCCAATACTATCAAGGAGGGATGAGGTGTTGCTTAATGAGCCTCTTGCTTCATGTGCTTAGTGATATGCTCCAAAACCCTCAACTACTTTCCCATATCCACATATGACCTAAACCCTAAGCCAAACTCGGTCCTACCGATTCTTTCTATCCGGCGCCATCGAGTTTCACTTGTCATAAGCCACTGCCAAACCCTAGCAATTCGGTTCTACCGATAGGGATCTCGGTCTCACCGAGATGGGATTGCAAAGTCTCTTTTTCCCTTTCGTAACTTTTCGGTCTCACCGAAAGAGCGAATCGGTCCCACCGAGATTGCAGTGTAAACTCTCCGTTTCCTTTTTGTAACTTTTCGGTCTCACCGAAAGAGCAAATCGGTCCCACCGAGTTTACCTGACCAACTCTCTGGTTAGCTTATTACCAAACTCGGTCTCACCGAGTTTGTGTAATCGGTCTCACCGAGATTACGTTATGCCCAAACCCTAACCATATCGGTCCTACCGAGTTGCATGTCAGTCCCACCGAAAATCTCTAACGGTCACTAGGTTTACCTTTTCGGTCCGACCGAGTTTGTTGATTCGGTCCCACCGAGATTGGAAAACTGTGTGTAACGGTTGGATTTTTTGTGGAGGCTATATATACCCCTCCACCTCCTCTTCATTCGTGGAGAGAGCCATCAGAACACATACACAATTCCAACTCATATGTTCTGAGAGAGAACCACCTACTCATGTGTTGAGACCAAGATATTCCATTCCTACCATATGAATCTTGATCTCTAGCCTTCCCCAAGTTGCTTTCCACTCAAATCTTCTTTCCACAAAATCCAAATCCTATGAGAGAGAGTTGTGTGTTGGGGAGACTATCATTTGAAGCACAAGAGCAAGGAGTTCATCATCAACACACCATTTGTTACTTCTTGGAGAGTGGTGTCTCCTAGATTGGCTAGGTGTCACTTGGGAGCCTCCGACAAGATTGTGGAGTTGAACCAAGGAGTTTGTAAGGGCAAGGAGATCGCCTACTTTGTGAAGATCTACCGCTAGTGAGACAAGTCCTTCGTGGGCGATGGTCATGGTGGGATAGACAAGGTTGCTACTTCGTGGACCCTTCGTGGGTGGAGCCCTCCGTGGACTCGCGCGACCGTTACCCTTCGTGGGTTGAAGTCTCCATCAATGTGGATGTAGGATAGCACCACCTATCCGAACCACGGGAAAAACATCCGTGTCTCCAATTGCATTTGAATTCTCCAAACCCTTCCCTTTACATTCTTGCAAGTTGCATGCTTTACTTTCCGCTGCCAATATATTCTTTGCATGCTTGCTTGAATTGTGTGATGATTGCTTGACTTGTCCTACAATAGCTAAAATCTGCCAAGAACTAAAATTGGGGAAAGGTTAAGTTTTTATTTGGTCAAGTAGTCTAATCACCCCCCCCCCTCTAGACATACTTTCGATCCTACAGTTCTCTTCTTTGCCTAAAAATAGTATCGATTCATGGAATAAGTGCAAGGATGATTTGTTCTCTAAGTATTTTCCTCTCGCTAAGATCATCTCTCTTAGGAACGATATTATGAATTTTAAGCAACTTGATCATGAGAATGTTACACAAGCTTGGGAGAGGATGAAATTAATACTACGTAATTGCCCTACACATGGTTTGAATTTGTGGATGATTATACAAAACTTTTATGCCGGACTGAATTTTGCTTCTAGAAATCTTTTAGATTCGGTCGTGTGAGGCACTTTTGTGGAAATCACTTTAGGAGAAGCTACAAAACGCCTAGACAATATTATGGTTAATTATTCTCAATGGCACACCGAAAGATCCACTAGTAAAAAAGTTCATGCGATTGAAGAGATTAATGTTTTGAGTGGAAAGATGGATGAACCTATGAAATTGTTTGCTAATAAAAGTGTTTCTGCTGATCCTAATGATATGCCTTTGTCCACTTTAATTGATAATAATAATGAATCTATGTATGTGAATTTTGTTGGTAGGAACAATTTTGGTAACAACGCGTATAGAGGAAACTTTAACTCTAGTTCGTTTCCTAGTAATTCCTCTAATAATTATGGTAATTCCTAGAACAACTCTTATGGAAATTTTAATAAGATTCCCTCTGATTTTGAGACTAGTGTTAAAGAATTTATGAGTTTGCAAAAGAATTTCAATGCTTTGGTTGAGGAAAAATTGCTTAAGATTGATGAGTTGGCTAGGAACGTGGATAGAATTTGTCTTGATGTTGATTCTTTGAAACTTAGATCTATTCCACCTAAGCATGACATCAATGAGTCTCTCAAAACCATGAGAATTTCCATTGATGAGTGCAAAGAAAGAACCTCTAGGATGCGTGCAAAAAAAGATTGCTTTGTGAAAGCGTGTTCTTCTAGTTTTCATGATAATAATGATGAAGATCTAAAAGTGATTGATGTGACTCCTATTAAATCTTTGTTTTCCAATATGAATCTTGGTAAAGATGGGACTGGAGATGAGTCAACTTTAGCTAAAAGGCATCCCAATGATTCGGAGTTTTTAGATCTTGATGCAAAAAATAATAAAAGTGGGATTGAAGAGGTCAAAACTTTACATAGCAATGAACCCACTATTTTGGATTTCAAGGAATTTAATTATGATAGTTGCTCTTTGATAGATTGTATTTCCTTGTTGCAATCTGTGTTAAATTCTCCTCATGCTTATAATCAAAATAAAGCTTTTACTAAACATATCGTTGATGCTTTAATGCAATCCTATGAAGAAAAGCTTGAACTAGAAGTTTCTATCCCTAGAAAACTTTATGATGAGTGGGAACCTACTATTAAAATTAAGATTAAAGATTATGAATGCTATGCTTTGTGTGATTTGGGTGCTAGCGTTTCCATGATTCCAAAAACTTTGTGTGATGTGTTAGGTTTCCGTGAATTTGATGATTGTTCTTTAAATTTGCACCTCGCGGATTCCACTATTAAGAAACCTATGGAAAGGATTAATGATGTTCTTATTGTTGCAAATAGGAATTATGTGCCCATAGATTTCATTGTTCTTGATATAGATTGCAATCGTACATGTCCCATTATTCTTGGTAGGCCTTTCCTTAGAATGATTGGTGCAATTATTGACATGAAAGAAGGAAATATTAGATTCTAATTTCTGTTAAGGAAAGGCATGGAACACTTTCCTAGGAAGAAAATTAAATTTCCTTATGAATCTATTATGAAGGCCACTAATGGATTGCATACCAAAGATGGCAATGCCTAGATCTATTCTTGTTTTTATGCCTAGCTAGGAGCGTTAAACGATAGCGCTTGTTGGGAGGCAACCCAATTTTATTTTTTGTTCTTTGCTTTTTGCTCTTGTTTAGTAATAAATAATTCAGCTAGCTTCTGTTATGATTGTGTGTTTTAAGTTTTAATTAGTGTTGGTGCCAAGTAAAGCCTTTAGAATCTTCTTGGGTGATAGTTGTTTGATCTTGCTGAAAAAATAGAAACGTTTACGTTCACGAAATTAATTTTCATTCTTTACCAGAGATCGATAAAATACCTGCTTCACTTGCAGTAGATCAATATACAAATTGCTCGGGCCGTCCTAATATTTCAGAATTTTTGATGTTACAGAAGTATTCGAAAGTTACAGATTGCTACAGACTATTCTCTTTTTAACAGATTTTGTTTTTCGTGTGTTGTTTGCTTATTTTGATGAATCTAGGAGTAGTATCGGGGGGTATGAACCATAGAGAAGTTGGAATACAGTAGTTTTAACACCAATATAAATAAAGAATGAGTTCATTACAGTACCTTAAAGTGGTGTGATGACCCACAAGTATAGGGGATCTATCATAATCATTTCGATAAGTAAGAATGTCGAACCCAACGAGGAGCAGAAGGAAATGATAAGCGGTTTCCAACAAGGTATTCTCTGCAAGTACTGAAATAAGTGGTAACAGATAGTTTTGTGATAAGATAATTTGTAACGAGCAACAAGTAACAAAAGTAAATAAGGTGCAGCAAGGTGGCCCAATCCCTTTTGTAGCAAAGGACAAGCCTAGGCAAACTCTTATATGATGTAAAGCGCTCCCGAGGACACATGGGAATATCGTCAAGCTAGTTTTCATCACGTTCATATGATTCGCATTCGGTACTTTGATAATTTGGTATGTGGGTGGAACGGTGCTTGGGTACTGCCCTTACTTGGACAAGCATCCCACTTATGATTAACCTCTATTGCAAGCATCCGCAACTACAACAAAAGTATTAAGGTAAACCTAACCATAGCATGAAACATATGGATCCAAATCAACCCCCTATGAAGCAACGCATAAACTAGGATTTAAGCTTCTGTCACTCTAGCAACCCATCATCTACTTATTACTTCCCAATGCCTTCCTCTAGGCCCAAAAAATGGTGAAGTGTCATGTAGTCGACGTTCACATAACACCACTAGAGGAGAGACAACATGCATCTCATCAAAATATCGAACGAATACCAAATTCACATGACTACTAATAGCAAGACTTCTCCCATGTCCTCAGGAACAAAAGTAACTACTCACAAAGCATAAACATGTTCATAATTAGAGGGGTATTAATATGCATATAGGATCTGAACATATGATCTTCCACCAATTGAACCAACTAGCATCAACTACAAAGAGTAATTAACACTACTAGCAACCTACTAGCACCAATCCCGGACTTGGAGACAAGAATTGGATACAAGAGATGAACTAGGGTTTTGAGATGAGATGGTGTTGATGAAGATGTTGATGGAGATTGCCCTCTCCCGATGAGAGGAGCGTTGGTGATGACGATGGCGATGATTTCCCCCTCCGGGAGGGAAGTTTCCCCGGCAGAACAGCTCCGCTAGAGCCCTAGATTGGTTCCGCCAAGGTTCCGCCTCGTGGCGGCGGAATTTCGTACGAGAAGATGGCTTATGATTTTTTCCCCATCAAAATACTCCATATAGCAGAAGATGGTCACCGGAGGGCCACCAGGGGGCCCATGAGGTAGGGGGCGCGCCCTGGGGGCTAGGGCGCGCCCCCACCCTCGTGGGCAGGGTGTGGCCCCCCTGGTGAAGTTCTTGCCCTTAGTATTTTTTATATATTTGGAAAACGTCTTTCGTGGAGTTTCAGGACTTTTGGAGCTGTGCGGAATAGGTCTCTAATATTTTCTCCTTTTCCAACCCAGAATCCCAGCTGCTGGCATTCTCCCTCTTTATGTAAACCTTGTAAAATAAGAGAGAATATGCATAAGTATTGTGACATAATGTGTAATAACAATCCATAATGCAATAAATATTGATATAAAAGCATGATGCAAAATGGACGTATCAACTCCCCCAAGCTTAGACCTCGCTTGTCCTCAAGCGAAAAGCCGAAATCGAAAAATATGTCCACATGTTTAGAGATAGAGGTGTCAATAAAAATAAAATACAGACATGAGGGCATCATGATCATTCTTAGAAAAGCAACTTATATAATTCTTGCCATATAATCTCTAATGCTAGAGTAATAATTCAATCACAATATCAAGTATGAATCTTAAACTTCATTGAAAACTAACAAACTATAATCTCAGTCATTGAAGCAATTGCAATTTATCATAACATAGGAAAGAGTCAATGTATAAGAGCTTTTCAGCAAGTCCACATACTCAACTATCATATAATCTTTCACAATTGCTGACACTCACGCAATACTTATGAGTATGGAGTTTTATTTGGACACAGAGAAAGATAGGGGCTTATAATTTTTGCCTCCCAACGCTTTACCTCAAGGGTAATGTCAACAGTAATAGTTCATGAAAACTCACATCCAATTAGCCATATATACTAGGATCTTTCCAACATATTGTGCTTGCCAAAGGATAAAGTGTAAAAAGGAAGGGTGAAAATCACCATGACTCTTATGAAATGTAGGAGATAAAAGTAAAAGATAGGCCCTTCGCAGAGGGAAGCAGAGGTTGTCATGCGCTTTTATAGTTGGATGCACAAAATCTCAATGCGAAAGAACGTCACTTTATATTGCCACTTGTGATATGGACCTTTATTATGTAGTCTGTCTCTTTTATTACTTCCATATCACACGATCGTATAAAGTTTATTTCCTCCACACCAATCAATCATACATATTTAAAGAGCAACTTACTTGATGGATCTTACTCAATCCATAGGTAGATATGGTGGACTCTTATGGCAAGACTGGTTTAAGGGTATTTGGAAGCACAAGTAGTATCTCTACTTGGTGCAATGAATTTGGCTAGCATGAGGGGGAAAGGCAAGCTCATCATGTTGGAAGATCCAAGACAATATAATTCATCTCAGATGTAAGAAAACATAACCCATTACGTTGTCTTCCTTGTCCAATGTCAACTCTTTTAGCATGTCATATTTTAATGAGTGATCACAATCATAAAAGATGTCCAAGATAGTATATTTATATATGAATACCTCTCTTTCTTTATTACTTCCTATTAATTGCAACGATGACCAAAACTATGTTTGTCAACCCTCAACAACTTTTATTCGTCATACTTTTCTATGTGAGCTCATTACTCTCCATAAGACTCACATGATCTCTTTGTTTCTTTTTATTTATTTCTCTTTTCTTTTACTCACTTAGGATCATGGAAAAATAATCAAGCCCTTGACTCAACACTAATCTTTATTATATAGCTCACGGACTTGATTACATAGAAGGATAATAAAGCAAAACTCACAACTAGATCATACTAAGAACTTTTATTCTACTAGATCAAGATATTACCAAAAGGATCGAACTAAGAAAAACGGTAAAGATAAAAGTGATGGTGATACGATACCGGGGCACTCCCCCAAACTTGGCAGTTGCCAAGTGGAGTGCCCATACCCATGTGATTATGTCTCCTTTGTTGGTGAAGAAGTTGGGGATGTCGATGATGGATAGTCGCACATTGAGCGTAGGAGGTCTTCTAACTTGCGGATAATGCCCTTGAGTGCGATGATATGCTCCTTCAACAAAATATTTTCATGTGTGAGATACTTATTTTGTATACGAGCTAACTCAATCATCTTGAAAGCTTCGATTTCTATTGGGGTAACAAGATTGTGATCCAGTTGAAGGGTGTCTTCTGTTGCCGGAACTTGGTCCTCCATGGCCTTCTTGATCCCTTCATCCTTGTTGATCTCCATGGGTTCTTCTCTCTTCAGCTCTGTCTTCATTAGCCAAGCATCGTTGCCCTCATGGTTGGAGGAGGAGGGAGATGACATAGTGTCTGGCCTTGACAACCTTGGCAGAAAACAGCTCAAAACAAAGACAGGAGATTTTTGCGTGATACGGGAGTCAAAACCCCCAGGAGATTATATAATGAATTTTTACCAACCAAAATACGTGTCGTGTACGAAAACAGAGTCCGGAGAGCACACGAGGTGGCCACGAGGTAGGGGGCGCGCCCTCCACCCTCGTGGAGCCCTCGTGTCCTTCCCGGACTGCTGCTTATTTTTCTATTTTTCTAAATATTCCAAAACGGAGAAATATTGCCTTAAAAACTGTTTTGGAGTCGGTTTACTTACAGCACCACATACCTATTCCTTTTCGGAGTCTGAAACGTTCCGGAAAGTGTCCCTTATGTATTTCTCCGGGGTTACAGTTTCAATAAAATTGGTTTCAACATTTATGGGATTACCTGAGATATAGTGTTTGATTCTTTGACCATTCACCACCTTCGGATTTGTGCCTTCGAAGTTGTTGATTTTTATGGCACCGGAACGGTAGACCTCCTCGATAACGTAAGGACCTTCCCATTTAGAGAGAAATTTTCCTGCAAAAAATCTTAAACGAGAGTTGTATAGCAATACATAATCACCTACATTAAACTCACGCTTTTGTATCCTTTTGTCATGCCATCTTTTAACTTTTTCTTTAAACAACTTGGCATTTTCGTAGGCTTGGGTTCTCCATTCATCAAGTGAGCTAATATCAAATAACCTCTTCTCACCGGTAAGTTTAAAATCATAATTAAGTTCTTTGATAGCCCAATAAGCCTTGTGTTCTAGTTCGAGAGGTAAGTGACATGCTTTTCCATAGACCATTTTATATGGAGACATACCCATAGGATTTTTATATGCAATTCTATAGGCCCATAATGCATCATCAAGTTTCTTGGACCAATTCTTTCTAGACCTATTAACAGTCTTTTGCAAAATTAATTTGAGTTCTCTATTACTCAATTCTACTTGACCACTATACTGAGGGTGATAAGGAGATGCAATTCTATGAGTAACATCATATTTAGCAAGCATTTTACGGAAAGCACCATGAATAAAATGTGAAGCACCATCAGTCATTAAATATCTAGGGACTCCAAATCTTGGAAATATAACTTCTTTAAGCATTTTAATAGAAGTGTTATGATCAGCACTACTGGTTGCAATAGCTTCTACCCACTTAGTAACGTAATCAACAACAACTAAAATATGTGTATAACCATTAGAGGAAGGAAAAGGTCCCATATAGTCAAAGCCCCAAACATCAAATGGTTCAATAACAAGTGAATAATTCATAGGCATTTCTTGACGTCTACTGATATTACCAATTCTTTGACATTCATCACAAGATAAGACAAACTTACGGGCATCCTTGAAGAGAGTGGGCCAATAAAAACCAGATTATAGTACCTTATGTGCAGTTCTATCTCCAGCATGGTGTCCTCCATAAGCTTCGGAGTGACACTTGCGTAGGATCTGTTCCTGTTCATGCTCAGGTACACAACGTCTAATAACACCATCTACTCCTTCTGTATAAACATGTGGGTCATCCCAATAGTAATGCCTCAAATCATAGAAGAACTTTTTCTTTTGTTGGTATGTGAAACTAGGTGGTATAAACTTAGCAACAATGTAATTCGCATAATCACCCTACCATGGAGCAGTATGATAAGCATTTATGACATTTAATTGCTCATCAGGAAAGCTGTCATCAATAGGTAGTGGGTCATCAAGCACATTTTCTAACCTAGACAAGTTGTCTACAACGGGGTTCCCAGCTCCTTTTCTATCAACAATGTGCAAATCAAATTCTTGTAGCAAGAGAACCCATCTAATAAGTCTAGGTTTAGCATCTTTGTTTTCCATAAGATATTTAATAGCAGCATGATCAGTGTGAATAGTTACTTTAGAATCAACTATATAAGGTCTGAACTTATCACAAGCAAATACAACTGCTAAGAATTCTTTTTCAGTAGTAGCATAATTTCTTTGAGCATTGTCTAGAGTTTTACTAGCATATTGAATAACATTTAGTTTCTTATCAACTCTTTGTCCTAGAACAGCACCTACAGCATAATCACTAGCATCACACATAATTTCAAAGGGTAAACTCCAATCAGGTGGCTGAACGGTAGGTGCAGAGATCAATGCTTTCTTAAGTATTTCAAATGCTTCTACACAATCATCATCAAAGAAAAATGGTATATCTTTTTGTAATAAATTAGTCAGAGGCCGAGAGATTTTTGAGAAGTCCTTAATGAACCTCCTATAAAAACCGGCATGACCAAGTAAACTTCTTATACCTTTGATGTCCTTGGGACATGGCATCTTTTCAATAGCATCAACCTTGGCTTTATCAACTTCAATACCTTTTTCAGAAACTTTATGCCCCAAGACAATACCTTCATTAACCATAAAGTGGCACTTTTCCCAATCCAAGACAAGATTAGTTTCTTCACATCTCTGCAAAACTCGATCAAGGTTGCTGAAGCAATCATCAAAAGAAGATCCATAGACGGAAAAGTCGTCCATGAAAACCTCACAAATCTTTTCACAAAAGTCAGAGAATATAGCCATCATGCATCTTTGAAAGGTAGCAGGTGCATTACATAAATCAAAAGGCATATGTCTATAAGCAAAAGTACCAAAAGGGCATGTAAAAGTAGTCTTTGATTGATCTTTGGCTGACACAGGTATTTGAGAGAAACCAGAATAACCATCTAGAAAGCAAAAATGTGTATGTTTGGACAATCTTTCTAGCATTTGATCAATAAAAGGTAAGGGGTAAGGATCCTTTTTAGTAGCCTTATTTAATTTGCGGAAATCAATTACCATCCTATAACCTGTAATAATTCTTTGAGGAATCAATTCATCTTTATCATTAGGAACAACAGTAATACCTCCCTTCTTAGGGACACAATGGACAGGGCTTACCCATTGACTATCAGCAACGGGATAAATTATACCTACCTCAAGGAGCTTTAGTATCTCCTTTATTACCACTTCTTTCATTTTAGGATTCAGCCGGCGTTGATGATCACGAACTGGTTTAGCATCTTCTTCCAAATTAATTTTATGTTGACATAGAGTGGGACTAATGCCCTTAAGATCATCAAGAGTATACCCAATAGCAGCGCGGTGCTTCTTCAGAGTTTTCAATAATCTCTCTTCCTCATGCTCTGAAAGGTTAGCACTAATAATAACAGGATATATCTTTTTCTCATCAAGATAAGCATATTTAAGAGTATCAGGTAACGGTTTAAGCTCAAACACGGGATCACCCTTGGGTGGAGGAGGATCCCCTAGGATTTCAACAGGTAAATTGTTTTTCAGAATAGGTTCATGTTTAAAGAATACTTCATCTAATTCCCTTCTTTCATTGATAAACATATCATTTTCATGGTCTAGCAAGTATTGTTCTAAAGGATCACTAGGAGGTATGGCAATAGAAGCAAGACCAATAATTCCATCCGTACTAGGTAATTCTTCTTCACGGTGTTGTCTACTAAATTTAGAAAATTTAAATTCATGAGTCATATCATCTAAACCGATAGTAACAACATCTCTTTTGCAATCTATGGTAGCATTAACAGTATTTAAGAAGGGTCTACCAAATATAAT
Organism: Triticum urartu; assembly: GCF_056163025.1. Lineage (NCBI taxonomy): Eukaryota > Viridiplantae > Streptophyta > Magnoliopsida > Poales > Poaceae > Triticum > Triticum urartu. The sequence continues at coordinate 51,987,870 of NC_141875.1, forward strand.
GGGACAAAAGCTGTCTTGTGGGGAACCAAGAACAAGAAAATCTGCAGGATATTTAGTTTTCCCACACAAGACTTCAACATCTCTAACAATTCCCATTGGTGAAATAGTATCTCTATTGGCAAGTTTAATTGTGACATCAATATCTTCCATCTCAGCAGGTGCAATATCATGCATAACTTCTTTGTATAAGGAATAAGGTATTGCACTAGCACTAGCACCCATATCACATAAGCCATGATAACAATGATCTCCTATTTTAACAGAAATAACAGGCATGCCTACCACAGGTCTAGGTTTATCTTTATCACGGGGTTTAGCAATTCTAGCAATTTCATCACAGAAATAAATAACATGCCCATCAATATTATCAGACAAGAGATCTTTAATGATAGCAATGCTAGGTTCAACTTTAACTTGCTCAGGAGGTGTATATGTTTTAATATTGCTTTTACGAACCACAGTTGAAGCTTTAGCATGATCCTTTATCCTAACAGGGAAAGGTGGTTTCTCAACATAAGAAGTAGGAACAATAGGATCATTATAAGTGTTAGTCTTTTCTTCAACTTTAATAGGTGCAGCTACTTTTACTTCTATGGGAGGATGATATTTAACCCACTTCTCCTTGGGGAGATCAACATAGGCAGCAAAAGATTCACAGTAAGAAGCTACTATCTCACAGTCAAGTCCATATTTAGTGCTAAATTTACGAAAAATATCGGTATCCATAAAAGATTTAACACAATCAAAACTAGGTGTCATACCTAACTCCTTACCATTGTCGAGGTCCCAATCTTCAGAGTTGCGTTTAATTCTTTCCAATAAATCCCATTTGAATTCAATAGTCTTCATCATAAAAGAGCCAGCACAAGAAGCATCAACCATGGTGCGATTGTTACCAGAAAGCCGAGCATAAATTTTTTGAATAATCATTTCTCTTGAGATCTCATGATTGGGGCATGAATATAACATTGATTTAAGCCTCCCCCAAGCTTGAGCGATGCTTTCTCCTTCGCGAGGACAAAAATTATATATATAATTGCGATCACGATGAACAAGATGCATAGGATAAAACTTCTGATGAAATTCCAATTTCAATCGTTTGTAATTCCAATTCCTTACTTGGACAAGCATCCCACTTATGATTAACCTCTATTGCAAGCATCCGCAACTACAACAAAAGTATTAAGGTAAACCTAACCATAGCATGAAACATATGGATCCAAATCAGCCCCTTACGAAGCAACGCATAAACTAGGGTTTAAGCTTCTGTCACTCTAGCAACCCATCATCTACTTATTACTTCCCAATGCCTTCCTCTAGGCCCAAACAATGGTGAAGTGTCATGTAGTCGACGTTCACATAACACCAATAGAGGAGAGACAACATACAATATCATCAAAATATCGAACGAATACCAAATTCACATGACTACTAATAGCAAGACTTCTCCCATGTCCTCGGGAACAAAAGTAACTACTCACAAAGCATAAACATGTTCATAATCAGAGGGGTATTAATATGCATATAGGATCTGAACATATGATCTTCCACCAATTGAACCAACTAGCATCAACTACAAAGTGTAATTAACACTACTAGGAACCTACTAGCACCAATCCCGGACTTGGGGACAAGAATTGGATACAAGAGATGAACTAGGGTTTTGATATGAGATGGTGCTAATGAAGATGTTGATGGAGATTGCCCTCTCCCGATGAGAGGAGCGTTGGTGATGATGATGGCGATGATTTCCCCCTCCGGGAGGGAAGTTTCCCCGGCAGAACAGCTCCGCCAGAGCCCTAGATTGGTTCCTCCAAGGTTCCGCCTCGTGGCGGCGGAGTTTCGTCCGAGAAGATGGCTTATGATTTTTTTTCCCATCAAAAGACTCCATATAGCAGAAGATGGTCACCGGAGGGCCACCAGGGGGCCCACGAGGTACGGGGCGCGCCCCCCACCCTCGTGGGCAGGGTGTGGCCCCCTGGTGAAGTTCTTGCTCTCAGTATTTTTTATATATTTGGAAAACATCTTTCGTGGAGTTTCAGGACCTTTGGAGCTGTGCAGAATAGGTCTCTAATATTTGCTCCTTTTCCAGCCCAGAATCCCAGCTGCCGGCATTCTCCCTCTTTATGTAAACCTTGTAAAATAAGAGAGAATAGGCATAAGTATTGTGACATAATGTGTAATAACAGCCCATAATGCAATAAATATTGATATAAAAGCATGATGCAAAATGGACGTATCATGGTGGTTTATTTTCTTATACTAACGGAGCTCATGAGATTTTCTGTTGAAGTTTTGTGTTATGAAGTTTTCAAGTTTTTGGGTAAAGATTTGATGGATTTTGGAATAAGGAGTGGCAAGAGCCTAAGCTTGGGGATGCCCAAGGCACCCCAAGGTAAAATTCAAGGACAACCAGAAGCCTAAGCTTGGGGATGCCCCGGAAAGCATCCCCTCTTTCGTCTTCGTCTATCGGTAAATTTACTTCAGGCTATATTTTTATTCACCACATGATATGTGTTTTGCTTGGAGCGTCTTGTATGATTTGAGTCTTTGCCTTTTAGTTTACCACAATCATCCTTGTTGTACACACCTTTTGGGAGAGACACGCATGAATTGGAATTTATTAGAATAATCTATGTGCTTCACTTATATCTTTTGAGCTAGATAATTTTGCTCTAGTGCTTCACTTATATCTTTTTAGAGCACGGTGGTGGTTTTGTTTTATAGAAATTATTGATCGCTGATGCTTCACTTATATTATTATGAGAGTCTCTTAGAGCAGCATGGTAATTTTCTTTGGCTATAAAACTAGTCCTAATATGATGGGCATCCAAGATGGGTATAATAAAAACTTTCATATAAAGTGCATTGAATACTATGAGAAGTTTGATTCTTTATGATTCTTTTGAGATATGAAGATGGTGATATTAGGGGATCGCAATAGTTTTCGAGGGTAGAGTATTCAACCAAAATTTATTGATTCGACACAAGGGGAGCCAAAGAATATTCTCAAGTATTAGCAGTTGAGTTGTCAATTCAACCACACCTGAAAGACTTAATATCAGCAGCAAAGTATTTAGTAGCAAAGTAGTATGGAAGTAACGGTAACGGTGTCAAAAGTAACAGTAGCAGTTTTTGTAGCAATCGTAACACTGGCAACGGATAGGTAACTAAGCAAAGATCAATATATGAAAAGCTCGTAGGCAATGGATCAATGAAGGATAATTATGTCGGGTGCAATTCCTCATGCAACAGTTATAACATAGGGTGACACAGAACTAGCTCCAGTTCATCAATGTAATGTAGGCATGTATTCCGAATATAGTCATACGTGCTTATGGAAAAGAACTTGCATGACATATTTTATCCTACCCTCCCGTGGCAGCGGGGTCCTATTGGAAACTAAGGGATATTAAGGCCTCCTTTTAATAGAGTACCGGACCAAAGCATTAACACTTAGTGAATACATGAACTCCCCAAACTACGGTCATCACCAGGAGTGGTCCCGATTATTGTCACTTCGGGGTTGCCGGATCATAACACATAGTAGGTGACTATTGACTTGCAAGATAGGATCAATAACTCACATATATTCATGAAAACATAATAGGTTCAGATCTAAAATCATGACACTCGGGCCCTAGTGACAACCATTAAGCATAGCAAAGTCATAGTAACATCAATCTTAGAACATAATGGATACTAGGGATCAAACCCTAACAAAACTAACTCGATTACATGGTAAATCTCATCCAACCCATCACCGTCCAGCAAGCCTATGATGAGATTACTCATGCACGGCGGTGAGCATCATGAAATTGGTCATGGAGGATGGTTGATGATGATGATGGCGATGGATTCCCCTCTCCGGAGCCCCAAACGGACTCCAGATCAGCCCTCCCGAGGAAGATTTGGGCTTGGCAGCGGCTCCGTATCGTAAAACGCGATGAATCCTTCTCTCTGATTTTTTCCTCCCCGGAAGTGAATATATGGAGTTGGGGTTGAGTTCGTGGAGTCCGAGGGGGCCCACGAGGCAGGGAGCGCGCCCTAGGGGGCGCCCTGCACCCTCGTGGACAGGGTGTGGCCCCCTGATGCATATTTTTTCGCCAGTATTTTTCATTAATTCCAAAACATGTCTCCGTGGATTTTCAGGTCATTCCGAGAACTTTTATTTCTGCACAAAAATAACACCATGGCAGTTATGCTAAAAACAGCGTCAGTCCGGGTTAGTTCCATTCAAATCATGCAAGTTAGAGTCCAAAACAAGGGCAAAAGTGTTTGGAAAAGTAGATACGTTGGAGACGTATCAACTCCCCCAAGCTTAAACCTTTGCTTGTGCTCAAGAAATTCAGTTGACAAACTTAAAGTGATAAAGAAAAACTTTTACAAACTCTGTTTGATCTTGTTGTTGCAAATATGTAAAGCCAGCATTCAAGTTTTCAGCAAAGATTATGAACTAACCATATTCACAATAACATTTAGGCCTCATTTTTACTCATATCAATGGCATAATCAACTAGCGAGAAATAATAATAAATCTTCAATGACAACACTTTCTCAAAACAATCATAACATGATATAACAAGATGGTATCTCGCTAGCCCTTTCTGAGACTGCAAAACATAAGTGTAGAGCACCCCTGAAGATCAAGGACTGACTAGACATTGTAATTCATGGTAAAAGAGATCCAGTCACAGTCATACTCAATGTAAATTAATAGCAATGCATGCAAATGACAGCGACGCTCTCCAACTAGTGCTTTTAATAAGAGGATGATGACTCAACATAAAAGTAAATAGATAGGCCCTTCACGGAGGGAAGCAGGGATTTGCAGAGGTGCCAGAGCTCGAGTTTTGAAATAGAGATCAATAATATTTTGAGTGGCATACTTTCATTGTCAACATAACAACCAAGAGATCTCGATATCTTCCATGCTACACACATTATAGGCGGTTCCCAAACAGAATGGTAAAGTTTATACTCCCCCACCACCAACAAACATCAATCCATGGCTTGTCCAAAACAATGAGTGTCGTCCAACTAACAACAATCCTGGGGGAGTTTTGTTTGCAATTATTTTGATTTGATTTGAGCATGGAACTGGGCATCCCGGTTACAGGCCATTTTCTCATGAATAATGAGCGGAGTCCACTCATCGTGAGAATAACCCACCTAGCATGGAAGATGTAGACAACCCTAGTTGATACATGAGCTATTCGAGCATACAAAACGGAATTTCATTAAAGGTTTAGAGTTTGGCACATACAAATTTACTTGGAATGGCAGGTAAATATCGCATATAGGAAGGTATGGTGGACTCATATGGAATAACTTTGGGGTTTATGGAAGTGGATGCACAAGCAGTATTCCCGCTTAGTACAAGTGAAGGCTAAAAAGAGACTGGGAAGCGACAACAGTCATGAACATGCATTAATATTAATCAACAATGAGTGCAAGCATGAGTAGGATATAAATCACCGTGAACATAAATATCGTGGAGGCTATGTTGATTTTGTTTCAACTACATGCGTGAACATGTGCCAAGTCAAGCCACTCGAGTCGTTCAAAGAAGGATACCACCCTATCATACCACATCACAACCATTTTAATAGCATGTTGGCACGTAAGGTAAACCATTATAAACTCTTAGCTAATTAAGCATGGCATGGGCAACTATAATCTCTAATTGTCATTGCAAACATGTTTCATTCATAATAGGCTAAATCAAGAATGATGAACTAATCATATTTACAAAAACAAGATAGGTCGAGTTCATACCAGCTTCTCTCATCTCATTCAGTCCATCATATATCGTTATTATTGCCTTTCACTCGCACGACCGAACGGTGTGGATAATAATAATAGTGCACGTGCATTGGACTAAGTTGGAATCTGCAAGCATTTAATACAAGGGAGAAGACAAGGTAATATGGGCTCTTGGTTAAATCAACAATAATGCATATGAGAGCCACTCAACATTTTCATCATGGTCTTCTCCTCTCGACCCCCAAAGAATAAGAAAAAAATTAAAACTATTTACACGGGAAAGCTCCCAACAAGCAAAAGAAGAATAAGAAATCTTTTTGGGTTTTCTTTTAGTTACTACTACTACAGGCATGGAAAGTAAACTAGCTAAAAGCTACAACTATTTTTTTTGTTTTTCTTATGGTTTTTCAGACACACAAGAAGAAGGCTTAGAAAAGAAAATAAACTAGCATGGATAGTACAATGAATAAGTATGAGCACGGACAACTAGAATGAGTGTGTGAACATGAGTGTAATGTCGGTGAGAAATACGTACTCCCCCAAGCTTAGGATTTTGGCCTAAGTTGGTCTATGGCCACTCCTGGCCTGGCGGATATCCAAAGTCGTAGCTGAGGTTGTACTGAGATGCAGTAGCTACTACCTAAAGAACTGCAGCTTCGAGGCGAGTTGCCTCCATCCTCCTCTCATACTCGTTTGCCTCCTCCTTGGTTATAACATATCTCCTTTTTGCCTGAAAGTTAAAGAACGTAGGAGCAGGGAGGGCAACATGGACAGTGCGCTGTCTGTCAAAGATTAGTCGATACTAGAGGAACTATTCATTCCTCTCAGGAAACTGATGGCGAACCATAGCACTATAATCTAGATAAGCCGGAGGCAACTCCGTATCATTTCCATGTATGGGTACACCAAGATAATTAGCTACACGAGTTGCATAAATTCCACCAAACAAATCTCCACTTGTACCGTTAAGATGCAACCTTTGTGCAACTATGGCCCCTAAGTTATATTGTTTATCACCTAACACCCCACTTTTGAGGACACTAAGATCTGGAACGCACATGTGACAAGCCTCATCTTTACCGTTAATGCATCTACTGTAGGGGAACGCGACAGAAAACAAAAAAAATCGGTATAGCGAGCACGCCTAGGACCACTATGGAGACTGCATACAAGGTTTGATCTGTTCCGTACCGACTCGAAGCGCAGCGAAAGAAGAGTTGGTGGAGATCGTTGGTGCAGATCACTGCAGCTAGGATTTACAACCTCCCAGCCGCGAGGATGTACTCCCTCGCCGGACAGCCCTTCAGGAGGCAGTCAGACAGTCCCCTGGACGATGTCGCGGACAGCCCTTCGGGAGGACCCTCGAAACTCGAACGGAGACTCGGACAGCCCTTCGGGAGGACATTCGAACAGCCCCTCGGGCAGAAGACCAAAACTACAACCTCTCTACGGGGTTGCACACATACGGTGTCAGCTATCCGGCAGGGCTTTGTCATCCAGAACTAGTTCCTGCCGGAACCCAGACAGCCTTACGGCTCTACGAAACTCTTTTCATGGGAGGGAGAGAAGAAGCCAGATAATGCATGGCATGTGTATGAGAGCAAGGGATGAGGAGAATGGCAGCCCCTTCTCCTCCTTTTATAGGCCAAGGCAAGGGGTCGGGTGGTGGAGGAAATACCAAAACACCCATGCTACATGTCCCACATGAAGGGTGAAATGGTAACTCAAGTGAGGCACCAAGGGGACACCATTGAGGCACCCCCTTGGCCAGCCACAACCTTGCCCCCTCCCATGGGGGGGCAACAAGCCACCAACATGTATCCTAGAAACATGGGTGCTCCCTAGACAAAAAGCCACCAAACATGTAACCCCCGATTCGTGGGATCTTGTCCCCTCGTGCTGAGACAAGATGTTTTCCGTGAAACATTTTTTCTGAAAAATTCCGGAAGGTCCCAGAACATTTCCGACACCCTCTAAAATTATTCTGGGCATGATCTGAAACATTTCCGGTGTGGTGATTTTTATCAGCGAAAAGCAACAACGACGGTTACGGCAGCTCCAGAACATTTTTGGTTTTTCTCCGAAAATTCCGAAAAGTTCCCAGACCAATTCTGGGGCCCTCTAAGAATTTCCAGGCGAGTGCCAAAACCATTTTGACTTAATAATATATTCCGAAACAACTTTTTAGTTTTACCGAAACTCTTTTGGTGTTCTCTCTCCGGAACTCTTCCGTTGTCTTCGAAACTTTTCCGGTGACTTTCTCTCAGACTCCCTGTCTAGTATTCAACAGATAGATGACCCTTAAGCGTGTGACCCTATAGGTTCGGTGAAGTATAGACATGACCTGGAACCCCTTCCGATCAATGATCAACATTGGAGCCGTGGACACCCATATTGACCCCTATACCCACACGAATGAAATATTCGAGTGAACCTCCAGTTGCTGTGAGCTATTCATGTTGCTTCCCGATATGTCACAAATACCCGAGGTGAGATTTATTGCATTCCCGTGGGCTAACACTTTGTCCACCATGAAAGTTACCTCGTTACCGTTTTTGTTCTCTTTTCTCGTTTCCGTGTTCCGGCATCCCAGTGATCAAATCACAAGGTGTCTGGCCAGACGATGATGGATACCGTTACACCGAGAGGGCCCGAGTATATCTCTCCATCATCAGAGGAGCAAATCCCAATCTTGAGCTATCTTGTTACTTGCCATACTTTTCCGTGAACCCATAAGCCGTCGTCATAGCCACCCAGTTACAGATGACGTTTAACAAACCCCAAAGTTCACGGAGCAAGTACGAAGAAACTCGATACTCTCAGGGTCTAAGGAATTATGCAAACATTAACTTCCCTGTGTTATTAACCATTAACTTGTGACGAAAGTATCTCATAGCATAACATCATATTGGGTCGATTCAACACATGTGTTCTACTAACAATTGTGCCCTCAAAATTGCCGGCATAGTCATGCCCATGATCAGGAAAACAGGATCATCATGCAATACTTGAGCCAGTCATAGAGGCTTGACTAGGAATACATTTTACCGTTTATTATCCCACACGTGCACATGAGTTTCCCTTCAAGCCTCGTTTTATTTGCAGACTCGAGAATCATTGCAGTTATAGCATGGAACATAAACCTTCATTACAAACCAGGAGATACAAAATAATTGTTATTACTGCCTCTAGGGCATATCTCCTACAGACTCCCACTTGCACTAGAGTCATAACCCAGTTACATGGCTTCCCTAACACCAATGGCTATTCGGTGTTGCTCATGCTTTGCTCGTGGTAGAGGCTTCGCCATCGGGTCTGACACATTCAGATCCATGTGAACCTTGTGTACTTTCACTAAACCCTCTTCGACATGATGTCGAATGAGTTTATATTCGCGTTGAATATGTCTTGTCTTATGGTGCGAACTTGGCACCCTTGCCCGAGCCACGACACCACTATTATCACAATAGATCTCCACCGAGTCCAGAGCACTTGGAACCACACCAAGGTCTTCAAGAAATTGCTTGATCCATACCGCCTCCTTGGAGGCTTCTGAAGCGGCAACATACTCTGCCTCCGTCGTAGAATCCACCACAGTCTTTTGTTGGGACTTTTCCAATCAATTGCTCCGCCATTCAATATGAAAACATAGCCTGATTGAGATTTGAAGTCATATGGGTCAGTCATGAAGCCTACATCAGTGTAACCACTTACAATGAGCTCTTCATCACCTCTGTACACAAGGAGTAAATCCTTGGTCCTTCTGAGGTACTTAAGAATACCCTTGACTGCGGCCCAGTGTTCCAACCTTGGATCACTTTGGTACCGGCTGCTAACACTTAGCTCATAGGAAACATCTGGTCTTGTACATAGCATGGCATACATAATAGAACCAACTGCCGAGGCATATGGAACATCATTCATTTGTACTCGCTCATCCAGAGTCCGAGGACTCTGATTCTTGCAAAGCACCGTGCCAGGTGACATGGGGAGTAGACCTTTCTTGGAGTTCTCCATGTTGAACCTTTTCAACACCTTGTCAATGTACGTGCTTTTGCTAAGCGCTATTAGCCGTTTTGATCTATCTCTATAGATACTGATGCCCAATACATATGCCACTTCGCCTAAGTCTTTCATTGAAAACCTCTTTTTCAATGAGTCTTTTATTTCGCTAAGAAAATTCATGTCATTTCCAATCAACAATATGTCATCCACATACAAGATTAGAAATGCTTTTGCGCTCCCACTAAACTTCTTGTAAACACAAGATTCTTCGTCATTCCTGATGAAGCCAAACTCTTTGACCACTTCATCAAAACGAATGTTCCAGCTCCTTGATGCTTGCTTCAGACCATAAATGGCTTTCTGAAGTTTGCATACCTTTCCAGCATCCTCATGAATGACAAGAGTATCATGTATACATCCTCTTTGAGGTTTCCATTTAGGAAAGCCGTTTTGACATCCATCTGCCATATTTCATAGTTGAAATAAGCAGCAATTGCTAGCAATATCTGAACAGACCTAAGCATAGCTACGGGCGAGAAAGTCTCATCGTAGTCCACTCCTGGAACTTGCGTGAACCCTTTCGCGACAAGTCTAGCTTTGTGGATAGTAATGTTACCATCCGCGTCCGTCTTTCTTTTGAAAATCCATTTACAACCAATCGGCTTTACGCCTTCTGGAAGTTCTTCCAAGTTCCAAACTTGGTTTTCGTACATGGATTCCATTTCGGATCTCATGGCATTGTGCCATTATTTTGAGCTGGGCCCTGCCATCGCTTCCTTGTAGTGCGCAGGTTCATCGTCTTCAAGAATGAAGATTTTGTTATGAAACCACTTAGGTGGCTGGATAGCCCTACCTGATCTGCGTGGTTCAGTTACAACATTGTCGGAAGTCTCCGCATCATATGTGACAACTTCCGGCTCAGTTGCAGGGATAATTAGTGTAATTTCTTCCGGTTCCGTAGCCATATCAACAGTTGCTGAAGATTCACTAATCTCATCAAGTTGTATTATCCTCCCACTTAATTCTTTGGCGAGAAATTCTTTCTCAAGAAAGACTCCGCTTTTAGCGACAAACACTTTGTGCTCAGAGGGTAGGTAGAAGGAATACCCAATTGTTTCTTTTGGATAACCTACAAAGTTACACTTGTCTGATCTGGGATCGAGTTCGGTAGGTTGTAAACGTTTTACATGTGCCTCACATCCCCAAATGTTAAGATGCGACAAACTGGGTTTCTTGCCATTCCACATCTCATGTGGTGTCGTCTTAACAGACTTAGACGGTGCTCTGTTTAGTGTGTGAGCGGCAGTTTCTAGTGCATGACCCCAAAAAGATATCGGTAGATCTGTAAGAGACATCATCGACCTTACCATGTCCAACAGGGTTCGGTTACGTCTTTTCGATACTCCGTTTCTCTGTGGAGTTCCGGGAGGCGTAAGCTGTGAAACGATTCCACGGTCACTCAGATGTTGGCCAAACTCATGACTAAGATATTCGCCTCCGTGATCAGATAGCAGAAACTTAATCCTTTTGTTACGATTATTTTCTACCTCATTCTGAAATTCTTTGAACTTTTCAAAGGTTTCCGACTTATGCTTCATTAAGTAGATATAGCCATACCGACTTAAATCAATAGTAAAAGTCACGAAGTAGAAATACCCACCCCGTGCGGCTGTACTCAATGGACCACATACATCACTATGTATTATTTCTAATAATTCACCCGCCCGTTCAGGATGACCCGTGAACGACGTCTTGGTCATTTTCCCCATCAGACAAGCTTCACATGTGTCAAATGATTCAAAATCAAAGGATGGTAAAACTCCATCTCTCTAGAGTCTTTGCATGCATTTCTTTCCGATGTGACCAAGCCGACAGTGCCACAAGTAAGTGGTGGTGGTATCGGCCTTCTTAAGGCGTTTGGCATTCACATTAAAGACATCATTTTCGCATTCAAGATTTAGTATGAAAAGGCCCCCAGCAATGGGTGCAAATCCATAAAACATATCCTTACAATAAAGTGAACAACCATTGTTCTCAGACTTGTACGAATACCCATCATGTACTAAACATGATCCGGAGATAATGTTTCTACACAATAGTGGAACAAAATAACAGTTACTTAGTTCTAAGATAAATCCTGAAGGGATACGTAGAGGCATAATGTCGACGGCTTGAGCGGCGATCCCAGTGCCGTTCCCGACACGCATTACGACTTCATTCTTTGCCAGCTTGCGCACCTTCTGAAGCCCCTGTATCGAGTTGCAAATGTGAGCAACCGATCCGGTATCAAATACCCAGGACTTACAATTTTCGCTAGCAAGCAAAACGTCAATGACATTAACATGTATAACAATTATACCTTTTCCGGTTTTCCCGGTCTTCTTATCTTCCAGATACTTCTTGCAGTTTCTCTTCCAGTGTCATATGCCCTTGCAGTAGAAGCACCCAGTTTCATTCTTAGCTCCGCCCTTAGAGTTGCTTTGGGAGCCGGTCTTACCGGCGCCCTTGCCCTTCTTTGGCTTTCCTTTCTTTTTGAAACTGGCGGTTTTATTCACAAGCAACACTTGCTTGCAATTTTTCCGCAGTCCTCCTTCTGTATTTTTCAGCATGGCGAGCACCTCTTCCGGTGTCTTCTCCATCCCTGTCATGTTGTAATTCCTGACAAAACCGTCGTAAGACGGGGGGAGTGAAGAAAGCAACATGTCCATCATATGGCCAGGTGGAAGTGGAAATTCCAAGGCTTTAAGCCTTTCAGAATAGCCAATCATTTTAACCACGTGTTCGCCAACTGAACTACCCTCAGCCATCTTGCATTCCATCAAAGCCTTCATGATATCAAATTGTTCAGACTTTGCGGTTTCCTTGTACAGGGCATCCAATTCCTGGATCATATCACGGGGTTTATGGAATTCAAAATGTTTTTGAAGCCCTGGACTCATGCAAGCTAGCATGAGGCACTGCACTAAGTTGTGATCATCATGCTTAGTGGCCCAGAAATTTTGTTCATCTTCCGGGGCCTCTGCCGCTGGTTTAGCTAGAAGAGCAGTTTCAAGCACATACAATTTCTTAGTGCTCCTGAGGACAATCCTCAGGTTACGGACCTAGTCCGCATAGTTGTTTCCAATCATAGCTAACTTCTCTTTCTCTAACATCGGGCCTAAGTTGAACGCGGTGTTGCGAGCCATTTGATCTACAATGGAAAACACAAGTTTCACTTAGACTTTGTTTATAATGAAATTTGCACTGGTGAATAAACATTTTTATTCTAAAGTGTTCTCCCACTCAAATCAATATCTCTCAAAATTGATTTTGAGTGATTCAAGATCCAAATATCAATTCAACGTCATAGAATCATCATCTCATGGCGAGGATTTCAATTGGTAGGCCAACTTGCCGATCACATCTCTATGTGACTCTTGTTCATCTTTTGATGCGTGTGTTCTGATCTCAGGACGATTCTGCCATGAACGTCAAGACAACCAAGTGATCTTGCTGCGAGGTCTGACCTCACCCGCCTTACATTTCTCCAATCGTTTGTACCCATGCATCCATGGCGCACCCCGAAAGGATAGATGTTGTGACGGTGCTGCACTTGGGAGAACACTAACTACTTGACATTTTAAGTGAGAGATCACCCTAATAAAAGCGACTACCGCGCAATCAAGAAGGGTGCATCAAGAGGGATAAACATCTAAGGCAATTCATAATGGCATGATATAGTATAGCCTCTTCTGACGGAGAAGTCAAGTATTTCTTCATCTCCGGCATTCGCGTCGGTGTTCACCTTTGCAAAGATTGCCACCACCTTGTCGATGCACCAGATAATATTGCTATCTCCATAGCGGATAAAATAAATGCATTACTTAAGGTTGACACGCGGGTCATTAAAGTGCAATCATATGGCTCCAGCCATCATGCCGAATCATGACATGCAGGTCATGTTAATTACATCATATAGTCATCTCATACATAATCAAATTGAATATGAGCATTGCTATAGCACATCACATGCACATCCTGCAAAACCAAGTTAGACGCCTCTAATCGGTTTATGCAAAATTTTATTTTACGTGGCTTCTAAGGTTTTGGCTTAAACTGCAGCTACCAACGTTTTATCATCAAGTATGATTATTCAAGTTGCTAGATTAACATCTCGGGGTGTATGAAACACGAGATAATTAAATCTCGAGCCCCATACTAAACTACGGCATACGCATGACCCCCGTGCAGATCATATCTGCAATGCCCTTTCATCTGCGAATTTCATCTTTCTTTTGACTATGGCAGAACCCAAAGAACTAATAGCACTTTCATGATCAATCAGGATCACGGATTGCCAGAACTTTGTCAAATTCCACCATGCTGTCTCGAGATTGAGCAAACGCAAATTCTAGGGAAGCAACAAGAACGTCGGGTAACAGATTTCATCTGTCACTCGCATAAATAATTTTCAGCAATAGATCTCATCTACTCCAAAATTATATTATGCAATACCCATACATCTCCATGTATTCTAGATCGTAACCTGCATTTATGCATAGCACGGCTCTTGATGCCACTGTAGGGGAACGCGACAGAAAACAAAAAAATTCGGTATAGCGAGCACGCCCAGGACCACTGTGGAGACTGCATACAAGGTTTTATCTGTTCCGTACCGACTCAAAGCGCAGCAGAAGAAGAGTCGGTGCAGATCATTGGTGCGGATCCCCGCAGCTAGGATTTACAACCTCCCAACCGCGAGGATGTACTCCCTCGCCGGACAGCCCTTCAGGAGGCGGTCAGACAGTCCCCCGGACGACGTCGCGGATAGCCCTTCAGGAGGACCCTCGAAACTCGAACGGAGACTCGGACAGCCCATCGGGATGACACTCGAACAGCCCCTCGGGCAAAAGACCGAAACTACAACCTCTCTATGGGGTTGCACACATGCGGTGTCAGCTATCCGGCAGGGCTTCGCCGTCCAGAACTAGTTCCTGCCGGAACCCAGACAGCCTTACGGCTCTACGAAACTCTTTTCATGGGAGGGAGAGAAGAAGCCAGATAATGCATGGCATGTGTATGAGAGCAAGGGATGAGGAGAATGGCAGCCCCTTCTCCTCCTTTTATAGGCCAAGGCAAGAGGTGGGGTGGTGGAGGAAATACCAAAACACCCATGCTACATGTCCCACATGAAGGGTGAAATGGTAACTCAAGTGGGGCACCAAGGGGACACCATGGAGGCACCCCCTTGGCCAGCCACAAACTTGCCCCCTCCTATGGAGGGGGGGGGCAACAAGCCACCAACATGTCTCCTAGAAACATGGGTGCTCAATAGACAAAAAGGCACCAAACATATTGACGAGGACATGTATTGGGGGTAGGGTAACAGGCCTGACCTAAAGGCCCTACCCATGGACACCGTATACTTTGTACCGGGCCACTGGGCCAGATCGCCATCCAGATGTACCGCAACTTGAAAGTCACGGACGGCAACAACCACTCGGAGCATGGCACTTCACTCGACGAGCTCATTCCACTCAGCCATGTAACTCACTCAGATATGCAAAGACCAATAGTCAGCATGACGGTTTTGTAGTGGGCAGGCATTATGGCATTGATGCTCCACCGTGTAACATAAGGGGTGAGGGGCTGGCGCACTCTATATAAGCCACCCCCACCACTAGACTAGGGGGTTTTCATTCTTCTCTCTCTTTCTCACCATTAGTCTCAGGACATAGCTCAGACATGGAGATCCACTCTCCCCTCTCTCTCTCAAACACACATTGTAATCTCCGGATACATACTCAGATAAAACAAAGCCTCTCCGGAGCACGAGACGTAGGGTTGTTATCTCCACCGTGAGAGGCCCGAACTCGCTAAAATCACCGTGTCACCTATTTGCATCTCGATAGATCATGCTCCTTTATCCTACCCCTCTCTTATTGTCGGAATCGTTCCCACGACAGTTGGCGCCCACCATGGGGCATGGCGCCTATCGAGCCATGATGCCGATGGTTTTTTCATTCATCTATGTTTAATTTTATGTTCATGCTGATCATATTGTTCGTCTTCACAGTAAGTAATTGAAGCATCTCAAAGGAAGGGGAGAAGATACATCTTCACCTGACGCTACAGGCGTGCATGACCGTTCACAAACGGATCAATCAGGAGATTTCTTTCTATGCTATCCTCTTATGATCTAACAATCGTCGTGGATCTAAACAAGTCCGTTGTTGTCTTCCCTGTACGATCAGGCACCCATCGGAATCAACAATGAAATCTTGCGATGAATAGATCAGACAAGAGACGAGGAGGGGAATATGGCACCGACATGCTGCGCCAAGGGTTGTAGCCCTCGTCCTCACGCACGGCCGCCAGCGCGCCGACCCGATCCTCGTGCTTCCTCCTCTTCATAGAACTCGGTCCGCCCGTCAGCCGGCTGCAACGACCACAGGCGCTCGACCAGCGCGCCGGCCCGCACCGCCCGCTTCATCTTCTCCGTCGACCACAGCTCGCCCGTCAACCGGCTGCAGCGACCGTAGGCGCTCGGCAGTCCCTCTGACGGCGTGGGTGCTCGGCTGTGGTCGAGGCGACGTGGGCGCAGGCCTGGCGCTGCAACGGCCACCTCGTCTCTACGACGGCCTGACACGGCGCGTTGCAGCAACGTCCCTCGTCAACCACCCGGCAGCAACCCCTGCGGCCGATTCACGGACCTGACGCGGCACCAACGCCGTGGCTGTCTACCTCAACAATACGGGAGCCGCCGGGTCGACTCGGCAGTCGGCACCACCTCAAGCTCTGCCCGCACGCAGACTCTCAGGAGAACGCTGTCCCGCACTCGGACTTGTCACGAGCCGCCTCACCTTGCGCTGGTCCGAGTCAAAGCCGCCGCCGCCGCTACCATGGCCGACCAAGGAGCTCTGCGCCCATCAACTCTCCTAATCTAATTCCTTTCCATTTATGTCCTGCATGCAGGAATAAATGACCTTGAGAAACGTTCATTACGTACATGAATGGCTCTAACTCTCACTTAACTAGCGCTCTCTTGCATGCAGATTCTGCGTACAAGTCCAGAACGTGGGCAACTCCTTCATTGTGTTGGTCGGCCAAGCAATCACCCTAATTACTTGTCATTTATTGCTCCACGACCAACAGACCGAGCTCTGCACCAAATCAACCTCCTCGAGGAATAACTGCATGCAGAAAAAAGGAAACGGAAGGACTGGCTCCCACCAGTATGCCACTCCGCTGGCTCCGCTTCGTCAAGGCTTACTGAGACGAACAACGCGGCCCGACCGACTCATCATTTATCCACTCGGCTGATTGCATGGCGACCGGATTGCAGCCCAGCTGAAGTTCACTCGACAGATTTACCTTTTCACTCGGCCGGCTAACGAACAGCCACCGGCGCCATCCGCTTTGTCATCGTGTCCGGCTTCGTCTACAAGGCCATCGTTGAACCTCCACGCACAGCCACCCGACTTGTCGTAGTCCCCAGCCACTCGACAGAGGATTAAGGACCTTATCTTCTCTGATCATTTACAGTTTAGTTCTTAAATTACTGTATAACTGCTTAACAGTCCCTTTTCTGTTTGAACCCAGGTTCACTCGGACAGAACTAAAGCTCACTGGAATGACCATCCACTCGAACGATTCGCACGCATGCTTGGACGAAGTGACTTGGATGGTTAACAAACCACTGCGACAGTCGGACATGAACATTTTAGTCCAGCAATCACTCGGCTGCCCCGTGCTTCGTCATCATTCAGCTGGATATGTGCCACTCGGACGCCTCGCACATCGTCACTTTGCGGCACGCATCCCCATCACTTGGCAGCTCGGCACGTCGCCACTCCGCAGAACGCGTCTACTTCATTCGGACACCCAACGCATCGTCGCTCCGCTCCACGCGTCGCCTCTCGGTTGGTCACCTCATGACCACTCGGCCGCCCCGCGCGTCACCATTCGGTTGGTCACCTCATCACCACTCGGCCGCCCCGCGTGTCGCCATCGGTTGGTCACCTCATCACCACTCGGCCGCCCCGCGCGTCGCCATCGGTTGGTCACCTCATCACCACTCGGCCGCCCCGCGCGTCGTCACTCGGTTGGTCACCTCATCACCACTTGGCCGCCGCGCGCGTCGCCTCTCGGTTGGCCACCTCATCACCA
This sequence comes from Triticum urartu, assembly GCF_056163025.1. Taxonomy (NCBI): domain Eukaryota; kingdom Viridiplantae; phylum Streptophyta; class Magnoliopsida; order Poales; family Poaceae; genus Triticum; species Triticum urartu. Next base: position 52,005,789 of record NC_141875.1, read on the forward strand.
CTCGGCCGCTCGCGCGTCGCCTCTCGGTTGGTCACCTCATCACCACTCGGCCGCTCCGCGCGTCGCCTCTCGGTTGGTCACCTCATCACCACTCGGCCGCTCCGCGCGTCGCCTCTCGGTTGGTCACCTCATCACCACTCGGCTGCCCCGTGCGTCGCCTATCAGTTGGTCACATCCTCGCCACTCGGCTGCCCCGTGCGTCGCCACTCGGTTGGACACATCTACATCAATCGGCTGTCCCGCTCATTCCTATCGGTTGAACACATCTTCACCACTCGGCCACTCGCGCGCCTTCAGACAGCTAAGTCGTTCTACATTCTGTTATTTCCATATTCCCGAGTATCCTGTAATTCACACATCATGTTCACTTGGAGGCCACGCCACCGAGTGTACCTCTACGCTCGGCTGCTTATTTTCACATACTTGCTTAGTACTGGTTATGTGACTCCCCAGGCCAACTTCCATTTTTTCCCATACATCATTCACGAACACCATGTGTCGCTCTTCATTTTGAGTTTGCATCAGTCCTCCGGAGCTGCAACTCAGTCGAAACACTACATTTCTGTTCTATTTGAGCCAGTATTCCAATGAGTTCAGTCGGATCCATCGCTTCGACAAGTTCGAACGGATCCTTCGCTCTTTTAGACTCTTGCTGGTCAACCAGCAAGCCCCTTGCACTCCCAGCGGCTGTCTATGGGTGTTATTCACACAAATCATTTCAGCACACATCAAATTTCCTCGAGAAATTATTTCGTTGGCTTGTGCCATTTTTTAAACAAGTTACGCGATCACTTGACGGCCCTATGCGCCAACTTCATCGCTGCTCGGACTCGGTCACCGTACCGGTCCTAGCGCACCACAACACCGAACTTGTCGCTCTGTTGACTTCAAACGCATCCGGCCAACCCCTCTGTGGAATCCTCTTCATCGTATCAATAATATAGACCTCATCAGGCATGAGACAAATAAGTCCCTTTTATAATTAAACTTCACACTTCACTCTTTTGCGAGTTTGCCTCTTTCGAGCCTCACTTGGAAGCTTCTCCTCATCTTTACCCGAGTCTGACTTGATGAATTGCAAATCATCCATTCAAAACTATATTTCTCATATTCCGACATGTCCATTGTCGAAGCCTGTAGTATGCTCGAGGGCTACGCCGCACTCGAGGGCTGCATCTCATTTGGAATGACACTCTCCTGAGTAGTCGAGTACTTCATCACCAGTCAGATCCTTCACTTCAACAAGTACATTCCATCCGCCACTTTGACAAGTTTCATAATCACCCAAACGCTCTGCACACCATCTTCATTCCTACTCAGACTCAATTGTCACGCCGGTCTTGTTGTGTCGCAACCACACTACACCAACCTCGTTGCTACATTAGCTTCGAAAGCATCTGGCTAACTCCTTCGAAGACCATTTCAGCCACTTGGCTGGACACGCAATCTTTCACTCGGCTGCCCCGCGCGTCCTCACTTGGCCACTCCGTGCGTCACCACTTGGCTGGACACGTAGTCCTTCACTCGGCCACCCCGCGCATCCTCAATCGGCCGTCCCGCACGTCGCCACTCGGTTGTGCACGTCTTCACCACTTGGCCGCTCCGCGCGTCCCCTCTCGGTTGTGCATGCCTTCACCACATGGCCGCCCCGCGCGTCACCACTTGGCTAGACATGTAGTCCTTCACTCGGCCACCTCGCGCATCCTCACTCGACCGCCCCGCGCGTTGCCACTCAGTTGTGCATGCCTTCACCACATGGCCACCCCGCGCGTCACCACTTGGCTAGACACGTAGTCCTTCACTCGGCCACCTCGCGCATCCTCACTCGACCGCCCTGCGCGTCGCCACTCGGTTGTGCACGTCTTCACCACTCGGCCGCCCTACGCGTTGCCACTCAGTTGTGCATGTCTTCATCATTTGACCACCTCGCACATCATGACTCGGCCACTCCGCGCGTCGCCACTCGGTTCTGCACGTCTTCACCACTCGACCGCCCCGCGCGTCGTCACTCGGTTGTACACATCATCGCCCCTCGGCCACCTCGCGCGTCACCATAATTTGGACATGTCTTTACCTCTACATCCCCAGCACAGGAACGACTAAGTTACTCATGTGATCAAACCTCATATCACACTCTGTAGCAAGCTTACCTCTTTTGAGCATCACTCGGGGGCTACGCACAGCCGTTGGCCATGCTGCCCTTAGGGGTTATGCCCATTCGATCAACCCATTGATCACATCAGGAATATCTTTCTGACCATACATGCTCGTTTCGCCAAAAATCTATAAGGGTAGTATTGTCCACTTGGACGATCGCCCAAATCATCTCTTGAAGTCATCTTCGGGACTGCAAAAGGGTGAAAACGACCCTCCCCTATGGATACACTTGGCCCTTAACCTAGGCTCCAAGGCGTCAGTTTCACACACTTGGACTCAGAGATGGCATGTGCTGGTGTTCCCCCGGGATAATGAGTGGCATCTCTCTGGAGAGTCAGCCCACACACTAGCCTCGCCACTCGGGTTTCATGGCACGTCCATGTCAGACCACTAGTCTATCTCCTCCGAGAGACATACGAGTGCCACCAAGTTTTTCATTGCAGTCAACATACCCCGATCAGTTGGGAAGCACGTCCACTCGGACAAATACCCCTTTCACGCAAAATCTAACGGTCAATATAAGAAGTAATACTGGAACGATTACTCCCTGGAGTGTCCAGCTTTTTTCTACAGTCGTCAGTTTCAAAGCCGAATTCATTCACCGTGCTGAGAGCACGAAGATTCGGCTGCTTGACCGAGTTCCAGGCTGAATTTATTCCATGCCGAGTGCACGAAGATCAGTCCGACTGACTCAGCTCCAGGCTGAGCTTACTTACCATGTCAAGCGCCTGAAGATGCATCTGATTGACTCAATTTCAGACTAAAAAGATATTTACCATATCGACTACGTGGAGGTTTACCAGGAGACTTAAACCCTCTGCCAGGCTCATCTAGTCCGACAGAGGCTCGGCGACTACACCCAGTGGGTGCACTCAACGTGCCCCCACTGGAAGAGAACTCAGAAAGAAACATTTTGCTCGATGCAAAACCAGCTCCAGAATTACTCGACCTCCGAGTCAGAGAAGAACAAGTTCGATCAGTGCCAGCTAAGAAGATTTTTAGTTCTCTCAGACCCCCGCCGACTGCCCGTAGTCGACGGCGGTCTCGGGGACTACACCCAATGGATGCACTCAGCGTGCCCCCACTGGAGTAATCTCCACTCGGTATGGCCTGACCAGTCCGAGTGATGAACACCAACAAAAAGGAGAGGCTCTAAGACTCCCGCTGACTGCCCGCAGTCGACGACAATCTCGGGGACTACACCCAGTGGGTGCACTCAGTGTGCCCCCACTGGAATGGTATCAACTCGGAATGGTCCACCCATTCCAAGTGACGGCCAAACAACAAGAAAGACACGTTCCAGGCGTGAAGAAATTCCGAGTAATCAGTTACTCGATGTAGGACCAGCTCCAAATCACTCCAAAAAAATTGCTATAAGGCGAGTTTAACGCTCCTCCATGGACCCGTTTGAGCTCATTTCACTCGGACACCATGCCATCTCGAATCCGTCAAGGAAACACACGGAGATAAGATCGCCGGGTGACCAGAGGGAGTTCATAAGTGCCTCCGTAACACTCGACTCATCTGGGAATTCACCTCGACTCGACCCGCTCAACCTCGACCGATTCGGGGGCTAATGACGAGGACATGTATTGGGGGTAGGGTAACAGGCCTGACCTAAAGGCCCTACCCATGGACACCGTATACTTTGTACCGGGCCCCTGGGCCAGATCGCCGTCCAGATGTACCGCAACTTGAAAGTCACTCGGACGGCAACAACCACTCGGAGCATGGCACTTCACTCGACGAGCTCATTCCACTCGGCTGTGTAACTCACTCAGATATGCAAAGACCAATAGTCAGCATGACGGTTTTGTAGTGGGCAGGCATTATGGCATTGATGCTCCACCGTGTAACATAAGGGGTGAGGGGCTGGCGCACTCTATATAAGCCACCCCCACCACAAGACTAGGGGGTTTTCATTCTTCTCTCTCTTTCTCACCATTAGTCTCAGGACATAGCTCAGACATGGAGATCGGCTCTCCCCCCCTCTCTCAAACACACATTGTAATCTCCGGATACATACTCAGATAAAACAAAGCCTCTCGGAGCATGAGACGTAGGGTTGTCATCTCCACCGTGAGAGGCCCGAACTCGCTAAAACCACCGTGTCACCTATTTGCATCTCGATAGATCATGCTCCTTTATCCTACCCCTCTCTTATTGTCGGAATCGTTCCCACGACACATATAACCCCCGATTCGTGGGATCTTGTCCCCTCGTGCTGAGACAAGATGTTTTCTGTGAAACATTTTTTCTGAAAAATTCCGGAAGGTCCCAGAACATTTCCGACACCCTCTAAAATTATTCTGGGCATGATCCGAAACATTTCCGGTGTGGTGATTTTTATCAGCGAAAAGCAACAACGGCGGTTACGGCAGCTCCGGAACATTTTTGGTTTTTCTCTATGAAAATTCGCAGAAGTTCCCAGACCAATTCTGGGGCCCTCTAAGAATTTCCAGGCGAGTGCCGAAACCATTTTGACCTAATAATATATTCCGAAACAACTTTTCAGTTTTACCGAAACTCTTTCGGTGTTCTCTCTCTGGAACTCTTCCGTTGTCTTCGAAACTTTTCCGGTGACTTTCTCTGAGACTCCCTGTCTAGTATTCAGCAGATAGATGACCCTTAAGCGTTTGACCCTATAGGTTCGGTGAAGTATAGACATGACCTGGAACCCCTTCCGATCAATGATCAACATCGGAGCCGTGGACACCCATATTGACCCCTATACCCACACGAATGAAATATTCGAGTGAACCTCCAGTTGATGTGAGCTATTCCTGTTGCTTCGTGATATGTCACAAATACCCGAGGTGAGATTTATTGCATTCCCGTGGGCCAACACTTTGTCCACCATGAAAGTTACCTCATTACCGTTTCTGTTCTCTTTTCTCATTTCCGTGTTCCGGCATCCCAGTGATCAAATCACAAGGTGTCTGGCCAGACGATGATGGATACCGTTACACCGAGAGGGCCCGAGTATATCTCTCCATCGTCGGAGGAGCAAATCCCAATCTTGAGCTATCTCATTACTTGCCATACTTTTCCGTGAACCCTTAAGCCACCGTAATAGCCACCCAGTTACGGATGACGTTTAACAAACCCCAAAGTTCACGAAGCAAGTACGAAGAAACTCGATACTCTCATGGTCTAAGGAATTATGCAAACATTAACTTCCCTGTGTTATTAACCATTAACTTGTGACGAAAGTATCTCATAGCATAACATCATATTGGGTCGATTCAACACATGTGTTCTACTAACAATTGTGCCCTCAAAATCGCCGGCATAGTCATGCCCATGATCAGGAAAACAAGATCATCATGCAATACTTGAGCCAGTCATAGAGGCTTGACTAGGTATACATTTTACCATTTATTATCCCACACGTGCACATGAGTTTCCCTCCAAGCCTCGTTTTATTTGCAGACTCGAGAATCATTGCAGTTATAGCATGGAACATAAGCCTTCATTACAAACCAGGAGATACAAAATAACTGTTATTACTGCCTATAGGGCATATCTCCTACATCTACCTATAAAGAGAGCAAAATAATGTATGGAAGGGAAATGAATGCTCCCTATGGTAGCTTGTGTGATTTCCCTAGATTCCCCCGCAGTGATACTAGCAAGAAAGTCTTTATAATCAGATTTGCGAGGTTCACTAACATTGCCCCACTGCGGGAGTTTACAAGCAGTATTAAAATCTTCTAGGTCCATGGTATATGATTTATCATAAAGATCAAATAAAACAGTGTGAGAATTGCGCGAGGATGTAAATTTAAACCTCCTCACAAGGGAATTAGTTAGGTAGTGGTACTGTAGGCACTTATCCGACATGAAGTCCTCAAGATCAGCATTACGCACATACGCGTCAAATTCATCCTTGATGCCTGCCTGGACCATAAACTCCTTTGATGGCCATTCACAAGGCCGCACTTGAGCTTCCCTCGGTGGTTTATCATCCGGCTCACGTATCGCAAGCCTTGGTCCTTGCTTCCTTGAGGAACCACCTTGGTACATTTTTCTATGCATTTTTCTTTCTCTGAAAAATTTCTGAAATTTTAGTGACTCAAAATAAAAGTGAACCAAACTCAACAAGATTGATAGCAACTACTCCCACAAGTGCCTAGAGGCTATATCATGCATTAAAACTACTTTTGACCATATAAATTTGACATGCAAGCTCAAGAACAGGGTCACCTTAGTAGCAAAAATTTGCAATAAATAAAGCACTAGAATAAAAACTAATTGGACCATTGGAGGAGTCACATACCGAAGAACAATCCCCCAAAATAGTTTTGTGAATGGAGCTTTGAGCAAAGACATCGAAAATGGCAGCAAGATGAGCTAGAAGACGGGTTTGAGCTATGGGAGGATTTTTTTCTCGAGGAAGACGAAGTGAGTGGGTGCCGGAATAAGTGGAGGGGTCCACATGGGGCCCATGAGGCAGGGGGCGTGCACCAGGGGGTGGGCGCGCCCTATGCCCTCATGGCCAAATGGTGGGCCCCCCTGGTGTGTTCTTAGTGCCAGAAATTCTTAAATATTCTACAAAAAATCATATTACATTTTCAAGACGTTTGGAGAACTTTCATTTTTGGAGTATTTTTATTGCAAGGATAATTCAGAAAACAGACAAAAAATACTAATTTTGCTTTATTTAATCTAAATAACAGAAAGTAAAAGGAGGGTACAGAGAGTTGTGCTTTCTAACTTCATCCATCTCATGCTCATCAAAAGGAATCCACTAATAAGGTTGATCAAGTCTTGTTTAAAAAACTCTTTCCGAATAACATGAAATCGGAGAATTTTCGAATAACACTAGGTTACCTCAACGGGGATATGCATGTCTCCAACAATAAGAATATCACATTTCTTATTGACAGTAGGAAGAGGGAATTCAAAACTTCCAATAGTAATCGTTGAAATTTTTCCAATAGAATTGATACTGTGAACTTGAGGTTGTTTCCTCGGAAAGTGTACCGTATGCTCACTACCATTAATATGAAAGGTGGCATTGCCTTTGTTGGAATCAATAACAGCCCCTGCTGTATTCAAAAAGGGTCTACCAAGGATAATCGACATACTATCGTCCTCGGGAATATCAAGAATAACAAAGTCTGCTAAAATAGTAACGTTTGCAACCACAACAGGCACATCCTGACAGATACCGACAGGTATAGCAATTGATTTATCGGCCATTTGCAAAGATATTTTAGGAGGCGTCAACTTATTCAGATCAAGTCTACGATATAAAACAGAGAGGCATAACACTAACACCGGCTCCAACATCACATAAAGCAGTTTTAACATAGTTTCTTTTAATGGAGCATGGTATAGTTGGTACTCCGGGATCTCCTAGTTTCTTTGGTATTCCACCTTTAAAAGTATAATTGGCAAGCATGGTGGAAATTTCAGCTTCTGGTATCTTTCTTTTATTTGTAACAATATCTTTCATATACTTAGCATAAGGATTCATTTTAAGCATATCAATCAAATGCATTCGCAAAAAGATGGGTATAATCATTTCAGCAAAGCACTCAAAATCCTCATCATCCTTTTTCTTGGATGGTTAGGAGGAAAAGGCATGGGTTTCTGAACCCGTGGTTCTCTTTCTTTACCATGCTTCCTAGCAATGAAGTCTCTCTTAACATAACGTTGATTCTTTGATTGTGGGTTATCAAGATCAACAGCAGGTTCAATCTCTACATCATTGTTATTGCTAGGTTGAGCATCAATATGAACATCATCATTAACATTATCACTAGGTTCATGTTCATTACCAGATTGTGTTTCAGCATCAGAAATAGAAATATCATTGGGATTCTCAGGTGTGTCAACAACAGGTTCACTAGAAGCATGCAAAGTCCTATCATTTTTCTTTTTCTTCTTCTTAGAAGGACTAGGTGCATCAACATTAGTTCTATGAGAATCTTGCTCAACTCTCTTAGGGTGGCCCTCAGGATACAAAGGTTCCTGAGTCATTTTACCCCGTCTAGTCATAACTCTAACAGCATTATCATTTTTCTTATTATTTAATTCATTGAGCAAATCATCTTGAGCTTTAAGCACTTGTTCTACCTGAGTAGTAACCATAGAAGCATATTTACTAATAAGTTTAAGGTCACCTTTAACTCTAGATGTATAATCACTCAAGAGTTCAACCATATAAGCATTACATTTCGACTGTCTACCAACATAAGCATTGAAGTTTTCTTGTTTAATAATAAAATTATCAAACTCATCCAAGCATTGGCTAGCAGACCTATTACGAGGAATATCACCTTCATCAAATCTATAGAGTGAATTTACCTTTACTGCCTATGTCGGGTTATTAATACTATGTATTTCTTCAATAGGTGGTAAATTCTTAACATCTTCAGCTTTACTACCCTTTTCTTTCATAGATTTCTTTGCCTCTTGCACATCTTCAGGACTGAGAAATAGAATACCCCTTTTCTTCGGAGTTGGCTTAGGAGTTGGTTCGGGAAATGTCCAATCATTATCATTACTCAATATATTATTCCATAGCAATTCAGCATGCTCAACAGTTCTTTCCCTGAAAACACAACCAACACAACTATCCAGGTGGTCTCTGGAAGCATCGGTTAGTCCATTATAAAAGATATAAAGTATTTCATTTTTCTTGAGAGGATGATCAGGCAAAGCATTAAGTAATCGGAGAAGCCTCCCCCAAGCTTGTGGGAGACTATCTTCTTCAATTTGTACAAAATTATATATTTCCCTTAAGGCAACTTGTTTCTTATGAGCGGGAAATATTTAGCAGAGAAGTAATAAATCATATCATGGGGACTACGCACACAACCAGGAGCAAGAGAATTAAACCATGTTTTTGCATCACCCTTTAATGAGAACGGAAATAACTTAAGGATATAGTAGTAACAAATTTTCTCCTCATGAGTGAATAGGGTGGCTATATCATTCAATTTAGTAAGATGTTCCACAACAGTTTCAGATTCATAGCCATAAAAAGGACCAGTTTCAACCAAAGTAATTAACTCAGGATCAACAGAGAAATCACAATCCTTATCAGAAATAGAGATAGGTGAAGTAGCAAAAGCAGGGTCATATTTCATTCTAGCATTCAAAGACTTTTCTTTCAGCTTAGCTAATAGTTTCTTAAGATCATATCTATCTTTGCAAGCAAAAAGGTCTCTAGCAGTTTCTTCATCCATAACATAACCCTCAGGCACATTAGGCAATTCATATCTAGGGGAGAATCTTCATCATCACTTTCATCAATATTATCTGTTTCAATAATTTCATTCTCTCTAACCCTACCAAGTGGTTCATCAAGAAATTCACCTAATGGCACAGTATTGTCAAGCATAGAAGTAGTTTCATCATAAGCATCATGCATAGCAGAAGTGGCATCATCAATAACATGCGACATATCAGAATCAATAACAGGTGTAGGTGTCGCAAATTTACTCATAACAGAAGGTGAATCAAGTGCACAGCTAGATGGCAGTTCCTTACCTCCCCTCGTAGTTGAGGGGAAAATCTTGGTTCTTTCATCTTTCAAGCTCCTCATAATGATCAACAGATATAAATCCCAAGTGACTCAAAGAATAGAGTTATGCTCCCCGGCAACGGCGCCAGAAAATAGTCTTGATAACCCACAAGTATAGGGGATCGCAACAGTTTTCGAGGATAGAGTATTCAACCCAAATTTATTGATTTGACACAAGGGGAGCCAAAGAATATTATCAAGTATTAGCAGTTGAGTTGTCAATTCAACCATACCTGAAAGACTTAATATCTGCAGCAAAGTATTTAGTAGCAAAGTAGTATGGAAGTAACGGTAATGGTGGCAAAAGTAACAGTAGCAGTTTTTGTAGGAATCGTAACACTGGCAACGGATAAGTAACTAAGCAAAGATCAATATATGAAAAGCTCGTAGGCAATGGATCAATGATGGATAATTATGTCGGATGCGATTCCTCATGCAACAGTTATAACATAGGGTGACATAGAACTAGCTCCAGTTCATCAATGTAATGTAGGCATGTATTCCGAATATAGTCATACGTGCTTATGGAAAAGAACTTGCATGACATCTTTTGTCCTACCCTCCCGTGGCAGCGGGGTCCTATTGGAAACTAAGGGATATTAAGGCCTCCTTTTAATAGAGTACCGGACCAAAGCATTAACACTTAGTGAATACATGAACTCCTCAAACTACGGTCATCACCAGGAGTGGTCTCGATTATTGTCACTTCGGGGTTGCCGGATCATAACACATAGTAGGTGACTATTGACTTGCAAGATAGGATCAATAACTCACATATATTCATGAAAACATAATAGGTTCATATATGAAATCATGGCACTCGGGCCCTAGTGACAAGCATTAAGCATAGCAAAGTCATAGTAACATCAATCTTAGAACATAATGGATACTAGGGATCAAACCCTAACAAAACTAACTCGATTACATGGTAAATCTCATCCAACCCATCACTGTCCAGCAAGCCTACGATGAGATTACTCATGCACGGCGGTGAGCATCATGAAATTGGTGATGGAGGATGGTTGATGATGAAGATGGAGATGGCGACGGATTCCCCTCTCCGGAGCCCCGAGCGGACTCTACATCAGCCCTCCCGAGGAAGATTAGGGCTTGGCGGTGGCTCCGTATCGTAAAACACGATGAATCCTTCTCTCTGATTTTTCCTCCCCGAAAGTGAATATATGGAGTTGGGGTTGAGGTCGGTGGAGTCCCAGGGGGGCCACGAGGCAGGGTGGCGCGCCCTGCACCCTCGTGGACAGGGTGTGGGCCCCTTGATGCCGATTTTTCGCCAGTATTTTTCATTAATTCCGAAATGTGTCTTCGTGGATTTTTAGGTCATTCCGAGAACTTTTATTTCTGCACAAAAATAACACCATGGCAGTTCTGCTGAAAACAGCATCAGTCCGGATTAGTTCCATTCAAATCATGCAAGTTAGAGTCCAAAACAAGTGCAAAAGTGTTTGGAAAGTAGATATGTTGGAGACGTATCAAACAGCCACCATACCTACCTATTATGGTATTTCCATAGCCATTCTGAGATATATTGCCATGCAACTTTCCACCCTTCCGTTTATTATGACACGCTCCATCATTGTCATATTGCCTTGCATGATCATGCAGTTGACACCGTATTTGTGGCAAAGCCACCATTCATAATTCTTTCATACATGTCACTCTTGATTCATTGCACATCCCGGTACACCGCCGGAGGCATTCATATAGAGTCATATTTTGTTCTAAGTATTGCGTTGTAATTCTTAAGTTGTAAGTAAATAAAAGTGTGATGATCATCATTGTTAGAGCATTGTCCCATGTGAGGAAAGGATGATGGAGACTATGATTCCCCCATAAGTCGGGATGAGACTCTGGACGAAAAATAAAAAATGAGGCCAAAAAAATGAAGGCCCGAACAAAAAACAAAAAAATGAGAGAAAAAGAGAGAAGGGACAATGCTACTATCATTTTTCCACACTTGTGCTTCAAAGTAGCACCATGATCTTCATGATATAGAGTCTCTTATTTTGTCACTTTCATATACTAGTGGGAATTTTCGTTATATAACTTGGCTTGTATATTCCAATGATGGGCTTCCTCAAATTGCCCTAGGACTTCATGAGCAAGCAAGTTGGATGCACACCCACTTAGTTTTTTTGAGCTTTCATACACTTATAGCTCTAGTGCATCCGTTGCATGGCAATCCCTACTCACTCACATTGATATCTATTGATGGGCATCTCCATAGCCCGTTGATACGCCTAGTTGATGTGAGACTATCTTCTCCTTTTTTTCTTCTCCACAACCACCATTCTATTCCACCTATAGTGCTATGTCCATGGCTCATGCTCATGTATTGCGTGAATATTGAAAAAGTTTGAGAACATCAAAAGTATGAAAAATTGCTTGGCTTGTTATCGGGGTTGTGCATGATTAAATATTTTGTGTGATGAATATAGAGCATAGCCATACTATATGATTTTGTAGGGATAGCTTTCTTTGGCAATGTTATTTTAAGAAGACATGATTGCTTTTTTAGTATGCTTGAAGTATTATTGTTTTTATGTCAATATTAAACTTTTGTCTTGAATCTTTCGAATCTGAACATTCATGCCATAATAAAGAAAAATACATTGATAATTATGTTAGGTAGCATTCCACATCGAAAATTCTGTTTTTATCATTTACCTACTCCAGGACGAGCATGAATTAAGCTTGAGGATGATTGATACGTCTCCAACGTATCTATAATTTTTGATTGTTCCATGCTATTATATTATCTGTTTTGGATGTTTAATGGGCTTTAATATTCTCTTTTATATTATTTTTGGGACTAACCTATTAACCGGAGGCCTAGTGCCAGTTTCTGTTTTTTTTGCCTATTTTAGAGTTTTGCAGAAAAGGAATACCAAACGGAGTCCAAACGGAATGAAACCTTCGCGATGATCTTTCTTGGACCGAAAGCAATCCACAAGACTTGGAGTCGAAGTCTGGAACTCCAGGAGGAAGCCACGAGGTAGGAGGGCGCACCCAGGGGGTAGGCGCGCCCCCACCCTCATGGGCCCCTCGTAGCTCCACCGACGTATTTCTTTCGCCTATATATACTCTTATACCCTAGAAACATAAGGGGAATCCACGAAACCACTTTTCCACTACTGCAACCTTCTGTACCCCTGAGATCCCATCTTGGGGCCTTTTCCGGCAATCTGCCGGAGGGGGAATCGATCACGGAGGGCTTCTACATCAACACCATTGCCTCTCTGATGAAGCGTGAGTAGTTTACCACAGACCTTTGGGTCCATAGTTATTAGCTAGATGGCTTCATCTCTCTCTTTCATTCTCAATACAAAGTTCTCCTCGATGTTCTTGGAGATCTATTCGATGTAATACTCTTTTGCGGTGTGTTTGTCGAGATCTGATGAATTGTGGATTTATGAACAAGATTATCTATGGATATTATTTGGTTCTTCTCTGAATTCTTATATGCAAGATTTGATATCTTTGCAAGTCTCTTCGAATTATCGGTTTAGTTTGGCACACTAGATTTATCTTTCTTGCAATGGGAGAAGTGCTTAGCTTTGGGTTCAATCTTGTGTCGTCCTTTCCCAGTGACAGTAGGGGCAGCAAGGCACGTATTGTATTGTTGCCATCGAGGATAAAAAGACGAGGTTTATATCATAATGCTTGAGTTTATCGCTCTACATCATGTCATCTTGCTTAATGCGTTACTCCGTTCTTATGAACTTAATACTCTAGATGCATGTTGGATAGCGGTCGATGTGTGGAGTAATAGTAGTAGATGCAGAATTGTTTCGGTCTACTTGACACGGACGTGATGCCTATATTCATGATCATTACCTTAGATATCTTCATAATTATACGCTTTTCTATCAATTGCTCGGCAGTAATTTGTTCAGCCACCGTAATACATGCTATCATGAGAGAAGCCACTAGTGAAACCTATGGCCCCCGGGTCTCTTTCCTATTATATCACATCTCTTTTATTTACATCGCATCTCGTTTACTATTTTGCAATCTTTACTTTCCAATCTATACAACAAAAATACCAAAAATATTTACTTCACTATCTCTATTAGATCTCACTTTTGAGAGTGACCGTGAAGGGATTGACAACCCCTTTACCGCGTTGGTTGCAAGGTTTTTGATTGTTTGTGCAGGTACTAGGTGACTTGTGCGTTGTCTCCTATTGTATTGATACCTTGGTTCTCAAAACTGAGGGAAATACTTATGCTACTTTGCTGCATCACCCTTTCCTCTTCAAGGGAAAACCAACGCATGCTCAAGAGGTAGCATGGTGCTACTTTGAAGCACAAGTGTGGCAAAAGGATAGTAACATTGTCCCTTCTCTCTTTTTGTCTCATTTTTTGGCCTTTTTGATTGTATTCCTTATGAGTGGCGGTCGGGGACGAGCGATGGTCTTTTCCTACCAATCTATCCCCTAGGAGCATGCGTGTAGTACTTTGTTTCGATAACTAATAAGATGTTTGCAATAAGTATGTGAGTTCTTTATGAATAATGTTGAGTCCATGGATTATACGCACTCTCACCTTTCCCCCATTGCTAGCCTCTCTAGTACCGCGCAACCTTCGCCGGTACCATACACCCACCATATACCTTCCCCAAAACAGACACTATACCTACATATCATGGCATTTCCATAGCCATTCTGAGATATATTGCCATGCAACTTTCCACCGTTTCATTTATTATGACACGCTCCATCATTGTCATATTGCTATGCATGATCACGTAGTTGACATCGTATTTGTGGCAAAGCCAACGTTCATCATATTTTTTTATACATGTCGCTCTTGATTCATTGCACATCTCGGTACACCGCAGGAGGCATTCACATAGAGTCATATTTTGTTCTAGTATCGAGTTGTAAGTAAATAAAAGTGTGATGACCTTCATTATTAGAGCATTGACTCATGTGAGGAAATAAAAAAAAGAGAAGGCCCAAAAAAATGAGAGAAAAAGAGAGAAGGGACAATGTTACTATCCTTTTGCCACACTTGTGCTTCAAAGTAGCACCATGATCTTCATGATAGAGAGTCTCCTATATTGTCACTTTCATATACTAGTGGGAATTTTTCATTATCGAACTTGGCTTGTATATTCCAATGATGGCCTTCCTCAAAATTCCCTAGGTCTTCAGGAGCAAGCAAGTTGGATGCACACCCACTTAGTTTTCTTTTTTGAGCTTTCATAAACTTATAGCTCTAGTGCATCCGTTGCATGGCAATCCCTAATCACTCACATTGATATCTATTGATGGGCATCTCCATAGCCCGTTGATACGCCTAGTTGATGTGAGACTATCTCCTTATTTTTTGTCTTGGCCACAACCATCTTCTATTCCACCTATAGTGCTATGTCCATGGCTCACGCTCATGTATTGCACGAAAGTTGAAAAAGTTTGAGAACGTCAAAAGTATGAAACAATTGCTTGGCTTGTCATCGGGGTTGTGCATGATTTGAATATTTTGTGTGATAAAGATGGAGCATAGCCAGACTATATGATTTTGTAGGGATAAGCTTTCTTTGGCCATGTTATTTTGAGAAGACATAATTATTTTGTTAGTATGCTTGAAGTATTATTGTTTTTATGTCAATATTAAACTTTTATTTCGAATGATATAGATCTGAACATTCATGCCACAATAAAGAGAATTACATGGATAAATATGTTAGGTAGCATTCCACATCAAAAATTTTGTTTTTATCATTTACCTGCTCGAGGACAAGCAAGAATTAAGCTTGGGGATGCCTGATACGTCTCCAGCGTATCTATAATTTTTTATTGTTCCATGCTATTATATTATCTGTTTTGGATGTTTTATATGCATTAATATGCTATTTTATATGATTTTTGGGACTAACCTATTAACCTAGAGCCCAGTGCCAGTTCCTGTTTTTTCCTTGTTTTAGAGTTTCGCAGAAAAGGAATACCAAACGGAGTCCAAACGGAATGAAACTTTTGCGATGATTTTTCTTGGACAGAAGACATCCAGAGGGCTTGGAATGCACGTCAGGAAAGCCATGAGGCGGCCAAAAGGTCGGAGGGCACGCCTAGGGGGGTAAGGCGTGCCCCCACCCTTGTGGGCCCCTCGTGACTGCACTGACCTATTTCTTCCGCCTATATATTCTCAAATATCCCAAAACCTACTAGGGGAGCCACGAAACCACTTTTCCACCACCGCAACCTTCTGTGCCCGTGAGATCCCATATAGGGGCCTTTTCCGGCATCCTGCCAGAGGGGGATTCGATCACGGGGGGCTTCTACATCAACACCACTACCTCTCCGATGAAGCGTGAGTAGTTTACCACAGACCTACGGGTCCATAGCTAGTAGCTAGATGGCTTCTTCTCTCTCTTTGATTCTCAATACCATGTTCTCCTCAATGTTCTTGGAGATCTATTCAATGTAATATTTTTTTTGCGGTGTGTTTGCCGAGATCCGATGAATTGTGGATTTATGACCATCTTATCTATGAATATTATTTGAATCTCCTCTGAATTCTTATAGGCATGATTTGATATCTTTGCAAGTCCCTTCAGACTATCGATTTGGTTTGACCAACTAGATTGGTTTTCTTGCAATGGGAGAAGTGCTTAGCTTTGGGTTCAATCTTGCGGTGCTCGATCCTAGTGACAGAAGGGGAACCGACATGTATGTATTATTGCCATCGAGGATAACAAGATGGGGTTTTCATCATATTGCTTGAGTTTATCCCGCTGCATCATGTCATCTTACTTAATGTGTTACTCTGTTCTTACGAACTTAATACTCTAGATGCAGGCAGGAGTCGGTCGATGTGTGGAGTAATAGTAGTAGATGTGGAATCGTTTCGGTCTACTTGATACATACGTGATGCCTATGTTCATGATCATTGCCTTAGATATCGTCATAACTTTGCGCTTTTCTATCAATTGCTCGGCAGTAATTTGTTCACCCACCGTAATATTTTCTATCTTGAGAGAAGCCTCTAGTGAAACCTATGGCCCCCGGGTCTACTTTCCATCATATAAGTTTCCGATCTACAATTTTAGTTTCCTATTTACTTTCTTTGCAGTCTTTTACTTTCCGTTCCATAAACCAAAAATACCAAAAATATTACTTTACCGTTTATCCATCTATATCAGATCTCACTTTGCAAATAACCGTGAATGGATTGACAACACCTTTGTTGCGTTGGGTGCAAGTTGGTGTTTGTTTGTGCAGGCATTCGGTGGCTTGTTTTGTTGTCTCCTACTGCATTGATACATTGGTTCTCAGAAGCTGAGGGAAATACTTACTCTACTTTGCTGCATCACCCTTTCCTGTTTAAGGGAAAAACCAACGCAAGCTCAAGAGGTAGCAAGTATTCTAATAAATCATGATTCATGCGTGTCCCTCTGAAAAGGTGTGTACAACAAGGATGACTATGGCAAACTAAAAAGCAAAGACTCATATCATACAAGACACTCCAAGCAAAACACATATCATGTGGTGAATAAAAATATAGCCTCAAGTAAAGTTACCGATAGACGAAGACGAAAGAGGGGATGCCTTCCGGGGCATCCCCAAGCTTAGGCTCTTGGTTGTCCTTGAATATTACCTTGGGGTTCCTTGGGCATACCCAAGCTTAGGCTCTTGCCACTCCTTATTCCATAGTCCATCAAATCCTTACCCAAAACTTGAAAACTTCACAACACAAAACTCAACAGAAAATCTCACGAGATCCGTTAGTATAAGAAAATAAATCACCACTTATGGTACTGTTGTGAACTCACTCTTTATTTATGTTGGTGTAATATATACTGTATTCCAACTTCTCCATGGTTCATACCGCCTCGATACTACCCATAGATTCATCAAAATAAGCAAACAACACAAAGAAAACATAATCTGTCAAAAACAAAATAGTCCGTAGCAATCTGTAACTCTCGGATACTTCTATAACTCGAAAAATTCTAAAAAAAAATAGGACAACCGAGGCAATTTGTATCTTAATCTTCTGCAAAAGAGTCAATATTTTATCAAGCTTCTGATAAAAATGAAAATTGTTTTCCTGAGCGCAAAAGTTTCTGTTTTCAGCAAGATCAATTCAACTATCACGGTAAGCTATCCCAAAGATCTTACTTGGCACAAACACTAATTAAAACACCAAAACATAATTACTACTGAGGTAATAATGTGTATTTTATTCAAGAACAATAGCAAAACAAAAAACACAAAAATAAAATTGGGTTGCCTCCCAACAAGCGCTATTGCTTAACGCCCATAGCTAGGGATGACAACAAAGATCTACGTATTGTCATCTTTGGTATGCAATCCATAAGTAGCTACCATAATAGATTCATATGACAACTTCATTTTATTTCTAGGAAAGTGTTCCATACCTTTGCTTAACGGAAATTGAAATCTAATATTTCCTTCTTTCATATCAATAATTGCACCAATCGTTCTAAGGAAAGGTCTACCAAGAATAATAGGACATGTAGGATTGCAATCTATAAGAACAATGAAATCTATGGGCACATAATTACTATTTGTAACAATAAGAACATCATTAATCCTTCACATAGGTTTCTTAATAGTGGAATCCGCAAGATGCAAATTTAAAGAACAATCATCAAATTCACAGAAATGTAACACATCACATAATGTTTTTGGAATCATGGAAACGCTAGCACCCAAATCACAGAAAGCATGGCACTCATAATCTTTAATCTTAATCTTAATAGTAGGTTCGCACTCATCATAAAGTTTTCTAGGAATAGAAACTTCTAATTCAAGCTTTTCTTTAAAAGATTGCATTATAGCATCAACGATATGTTTAGTAAAAGCTTTATTTTCATTATAAGCATGAGGAGAACTCAACATGGATTTCAATAAGGAAATACAATCTATAAAAGAACAATTATCATAATTAAAATCCTTGAAATCCAAAAGAGTGGGTTCATTGATGCTTAAAGTCTTGACCTAATCCCACTTTTATCAATTTTTGCATCAAGATCTAAAAACTCTGAACCATTGGGACACCTTCTAACTAAAGCTGACTCATCTCCAGTCCCATCTTTATCAAGATTTATATTGGAAAATAAAGATTCAATAGGAGTCACATCAATCACTTTAAGATCTTCATCATTATTTTCACGAAAACTAGAAGAACATGCTTTTACAAACCAATCTCGCTTAGCAGTTAGCACGCATCTTAGCGGTTCTTTCCTTACACTCATCAATGGAAATTCTAATAGATTTAAGAGACTCATTAATATCATGCTTGGGTGGAATAGATCTAAGTTTTGAAGAATCAATCTCAAGAGAAATTCTATCCACACTCCTAGCCAAATCATAAATCTTAAGCAATTTTTCTTCAACTAGAGCATTGAAACTCTTTTGTGAAATCATAAATTCTTTAACACTATTCTCAAAATCAGAGGGCATCTTATTATAATTTCCATAAGGATTGTTGTAGGAATTACCATAATTATTGGAGGAATTACTAGGAAACAGCCTAGGATTAAAATTACCTCTATACGCGTTCTTACCAAAATTATTCCTACCAAAAATATTCACACCCATAGATTCATTATTATTTTCAATCAAAGTAGACAAAGTAATATCATTAGGATCAATAGGAGCACTCTTGCTAGCAAATAATTTCATAAGCTCATCCATCTTTCCACTCAAAACATTAATCTCTTCAATCGCATGCACTTTTTTATTAGTAGAAGATCTTTCGGTATGCCATTGAGAATAATTAACCATAATATTATCTAGGAGTTTAGTAGCTTATCCTAAAGTAATTTCCATAAAAGTACCTCCCGCGGCCGAATCTAAAAGATTTCTAGAAGCAAAATTCAATCCGGCATAATTTTTTTGTATAATCATCCACAAATTCAAACCGTGAGTAGGGAAATTACGTATCATCAATTTCATCCTCTCCCAAGATTGTGCAACATGTTCATGATCAAGTTGCTTAAAATTCATAATATCGTTCCTAAGGGAGATGATCTTAGTGGGAGAAAAATACTTGGAAATAAAAGCATCTTTACACTTATTCCATGAATCAATACTATTTTTAGGCAAAGATGTAAACCAAGTTTTAGGGCGATACGAAGTGAGAACGGAAATAGCTTCAATTTAACAATATCATTATCCACATTTTTATTCTTTTGCATATCACACAACTCAACGAAATTATTCAGATGGGATGCGACATCTTCACTAGGAAGGCTGGAAAATTGATCTTTCATAACAAGATTCAGCAAAGCAGCATTAATTTCATAAGATTCCGCACTAGTGGCAGGAGCAATCGGAGTACTAATAAAATCATTATTATTAGTGTTGGAAAAGTCACACAATTTGGTATTTTCTTGAGCCATTGTGACAAAGCAAGCAATCCAACACACGATCAACCAAAACACAAACGAAAAGACGAACGGAAGAAGGGCGAAGAAAAGGAAAATCTGTTCGAAAATCATTTTAGAAGTGGGGGAGAGGAAAATGAGAGGCAAATGGCGAATAATGTAATGCGAGAGATGAGAGTTTATGATGGGTACTTGGTATGTCTTGACTTGGCGTAGATCTCCCGGCAACGGCGCCAAAAATCCTTCCTGCTACCTCTTGAGCTTGTGTTGGTTTTTCTCTTGAAGAGGAAAGGGTGATGCAGCAAAGTAGAGATAAGTATTTCGCTCAGTTTGAGAACCAAGGTATCAATCCGGTAGGAGAAGAACGCACAAATCACCAATACCTGCACAAACAATCAAAAACTTGCACCCAACGTGATAAAGGGGTTGTCAATCCCTTCACGGTCACTTGCAAAAGTGAGATGTGATAGAGATAGATAAATAAAAATAAACAAAAGATAAAATATTTTTGGGTTTTTTGTTGTATAGATTGGAAAGTAAAAGATTACAAAATAGTAAATCGGAAACTAATATGATGAAAAATAGACCCGGAGGCCATAGGTTTCACTAGAGGATTCTCTCATGAAGGCAAATAATACGGTGGGTGAACAAATTACTGTCGAGCAATTGATAGAAAAGCGCAAAGTTATGACGATATCCAAGGCAATGATTATGTAATATAGGCATCACGTCCGTGTCAAGTAGACCAACTCCTGTCTGCATCTACTACTATTACTCCACACATCGACCGACTCCTGCCTGCATATAGAGTATTAAGTTCATGAAGAACAGAGTAACGCTTTAAGTAAGATGACATGATGTAGATGAATAAACTCAAGCAATATGATGTAAATCCCATCTTTTTATTCCCGATGGCAGCAATACAATACGTGCCTCGCTACCCCTACTTTGTCACTGGGTGAGGACACCGCAAGATTGAACCCGAAGCTAAGCACTTCTCCCATTGCAAGAAAAACCAATCTAGCTGGCCAAACTAAACCGATAGTTCGAAGAGAATTACAAAGATAACAAATCATGCATATAAGAATTCAAAGGAGATTCAAATAATATTCATAGATATTCTGATCATAAATCCACAATTCATCAGATCTCGACAAACACACCGCAAAAGAAGATTACATCAGATAGATCTCCAAGAACATCGAGGAGAACATGGTATTGCGAATCAAAGAGAGAGAAGAAGCCATCTAGCTACTAGCTATGGACCCGTAGGTATGAGGTAAACTACTCACGCTTCATCGGAAGGGCAATAGAGTTGATGTAGATGCCCTCCGTGATCGAATCCCCCTCCAGTAGGGTGCCAGAAAAGGCCCCAACATGGGATCTCTTGTGGCCGCCTCGTGGCTCTTCTGACTTGACCTCCAAGTCTCCTAGGTGTCTTCTGGTCCAAGAAAAATCATCGTGAAGATTTTATTCCGTTTGGACTCCGTTTGGGATTCCTTCTCCGCGAAGCTAAAAAACAAGGAAAAAATAGAAAGTGGCACTGGGCTCTATGTTAATAAGTTAGTCCTAAAAATAATATAAAATAGCATTTTAATGCATATAAAATATCCAAAAAAATATAATAGCATGGAACAATAAAAAATTATAGATACGATGGAGACGTATCAGGAGTGATGCACAGTAGTGGGTTAAATCTTGCAGTGATCATGTCTAGTGACAAGAAGGATAAAGACATATATTGTATTGTTGCTACTAAGGATAAAACTATAGGGATTAATATTATTGTTAGGTTTCTACCTACATTATGTCATCTTGCTTATCATATTACTCTGTTTCTTGTAAACTTAATAACTCGAGATGCATGTTGGATAGTGGGCATTTGTGTGGAGTAATATTAGTAGACGTCAGTAAGTTTAACGATTTGCTTATCACAGACATAATGCCTATATGAGATTATGCCATGAATGATCATAGTTATAGATGTCCCTATTCTGTCAATTTTTCAACAGTAATTTGTTATCATGCCATTACCTGCTTTCGAGAGAGATGCCACTAGTGAACCTATGTCCCTGGGTCTAATCTCCATTAATACAAAAGCTCCTACAATTTGCGCTTTTACTTTCTTACTGTTTTCTCTATCACTATATATTTGCTTTTAATCTTGTAACTAGCAAGAATAAGGGCATTAACAGCCTCCTTTCCACTGTTGGGTGCAAGCAATTTTATTTGTTTGTGTGCAAACACTGTCAACGTTGTTAGCTTGGTGCCTTCTACTGGTTCGAATAAACCTTATTTCTTAACTAAGATAAATACTTTCTGCTGTCGTGCTACATCACATTTCCTCTTCAGGAAATCCAACAAATCCTACGCGAGTAGCAATGGATCATCCCCCCCTCTCTCTCACCTACATCCACCCCTCCCGATGGTGCCAGGAGTCGGCGAGGCGCAGAGGGCAGAGGTGGCAGCGAGGGCCGACGACACCGTGGTTGGCTCGGGCTGCAGCCCCTGTTGCGTGCCCGAGGGCAGGGGAACCGGAGTGGCGGGTCTGGCGGGTAGCCAGCTACGAGGCGGGATGGGAAGGTGGTGCGGCGACCCGACGATCTTCGGCGACGTTTCGGTCGTCATGCAACTGCTGAACTCAAGCGCCGGCCGGTGAATATTCAGGAAGCTGGCTCCCGCCAAATATGGTCAGGGGAGTTGCTAGTGTGTTTCTATGGGAGAGGTTCTAATTTTTCTGGAATCTGATAGTGCCCGAGCATTAGGTGTGAGTACATGACAAATCGAACGTTTTCGATGGCAAGTTCAATGACGCAAGAATGATACTTTTAGTTGACAAGCATGATGACTTCGTGCTTCAGTTTATTTTCTGATGAAAAATTACCGTGCGTGTCAACTAACTTGCCATTCTTGCATCATTAAAATTGCCGTGGAAAACGTTTGATTTGCCATGTGATCGCACCTCAGGTGCTTATCATTTCCGAAAGTTTTTGGATTTAGGTTTTCCTACCTCAACTCTTCCGAATCCGCATCTGATCGTGCCCCGCTTCCAACCAAATTCGGGGGAAAGAAAAGGTGAAATTGGATAACCCAGCCCGCTTCGGTCTGGCCTCGAATCAAAAGTCATCGTCATAAAAAGGCCCCCGAACCCGAAGCCGTCCTCCTCCGTCGAAGTCAGCCATGGCGCCGCCGCAGCACGACCCCCGCCGCCCCTACAAGCGCCCGGCCATCTCCGACCAGCAGCGCCGCCGCGACTCCGCACTCCAGACCCAGTCCGCCCGCCGCGCCGACGCCCAGGCGCGCGCGCGCAGCCTCGCCAACTCCCTGCTCTCTCCCCAACCCTCCTCCCCCGCCGCCGCCGACCAGCCCCCGCCCTCCCTCGAGGCCCGCGACGAACGCGGCCATGATCCCACCGTCGCCGACGTCGCGTCGGCCGCAGCCAAGCTCCGGGGCCCCGACCAGCGCCGCTGGTTCGCCCGCCAGATCATGCTCCCCGAGTGGATGGTCGACGCCCCTCCCCACCTCGCCCGCGACTGGTAATTCCCCATCTCCCCCCTCGTCTCGATTTCATTCGATTCGGCTCTAGTCCCCTCCAAAGATGACTCTTTGATTATGGATAGCAACACACATACCCTTGCTAGTTCATCCTCACCCTACTGTAGCAATATGCCAATATTTGTGCATCTTCTAGCTAGCTTACAATTAATACACCTTACTTTAGCCGACTGTTGTGAAATAGCACTAGCATTAGACTGACAGGTCATGTTATTACAGATGAAGAAGGATTGACATTGTTTCAACAATTTTTCTGTATATGCAGGCATGTTTCTGCCAGACCTGCTGGCAAACGATGCATGGTCGTGTCGTCGAACGGCATCACGATTAGCAGGCTCCGTAACGGAACGATTCTTCACCGGTTCCCCTCCGCCTTGCCCAACGGGTCAAAGAAAGGGCTCTCTGGCCCTGCAAGCTCCTACTCTATCCTCGACTGCATATTCCATGAGGTAACCAAGCGAACAATTTTTATTTGATGCCACTGGTTGCTGGATTAATTTACTTGCTTGCTTTCGGGCCTGTTTCTAATCTTTGTGGCGCATCTTGTGTTGTTGTGCTGCAGCCTGATGAGACGTACTACATCGTTGATATGATTTGTTGGCGAGGCTATTCGCTGTATGACTGCACTGCCGAGTTCAGATTTTTCTGGGTGAACTCCAAGCTTACGGAGACTTCTGCTGGTGATCCTCCATCGGTATACCATCGGTATAGATTCAGTGTTGTCCCTATGTATGAGTCCACGCTTGATGGCCTTCAAACAGCATATTCGGGAAGCACACCTTATGTTAAAGATGGCTTGCTGTTCTATAACAGGTAACTTCTGTTTCCATACCTTTACTGTAAGATGTTCACTCCGTTTTATAATTTAGAGCATTGAATTGACCGATCTAGGTGATTTTGTTCTCTTATCAGGCATGCACATTATCAAGCTGGAATCACACCCCTTACATTAGTATGGAAAGACAATACCTGCAGCCAATACCTTCTTGATACAGATAGCGAGGGACAAGTTCCAACTGAGCAACACGTAAGTTTTTTTCTCTATTATTTGATTCATGTTGTAGCGACTATAGATTACTCTTTTGTTAAAAATATGAATTTTTTTGGTAATTTTTGTGCCTGCTACCGCTTCACTTCATCCCTTAATAGTTTTACTGACCTTCCTTTGTCCTGTGCTATCAGGTTGTGTTGGAGCTGCAAGAGGATGGAAAGCTAGTTACTTCTGATGATCCTCCAATTGCATTTGGTAGCTTGGACAACGAATTTATCCAGAAGGTACGATTTCAAAATGCAGCTTATTTCCACAAAATATGAGTAAATTAGCATGCAGGATTTGAGTCGTGGTGTTTCCCTCCCTGTTAGGTGCAAATAAACTTCAATTCTTCAAATGTGTCGCCACATGGCCTACCATGTAGAGCCTTAGAGCATCATCTTATAGCTGATTATTATCATCTGGTTCATGTCCATGCTCGTTCCTTAATTCTGTGGTGACACACTTAGGTTTGACAGATTGATTTTTTGGCCGTCACATGCTCTTTCTCATTTTACATGCCTTCCTGTACAGTGATGCCTGTCTGTATCCCACTTCTGAATATGTTTTAAGCACAAACATACTAATGTGATCGTGCTTTTTGTGCAGTCAAACCTGCGGCCAGGGAACCTTCTTCGCTTCAGTGTAAGAGATGAAAGTGTGAAACTTGTGGATGGAAAGATGGAGATTGGTGAGCTGCAACTTGCCGGAAAGTTGAACCGCTCTCGTACTTTTGCTGACAGCCACTCCAAAGTAAGTGACGACATGACCATGCACTGTTTCAATCAATGTTCCTGTACCCACCACATGTAGCTAACTTGTTGATTTTGTGTGTTTCAGGTTTTGTTCCAGTATGCTGCCAGGCATGCTCCTCTGAGAATTGAGGATCTGGTAGCTTCTGTTCAATCAAACAGTATGGAGATTGAATCCACAGATATTGAAATGCAAGGTTGAGGTGAGGGAGCATGGATTGCTATCTCATGTTTTTGCCACACGGTGGATTCTTGTGCTGCTGATTAGTTGCCCTTTTTCTGCAATTTATGTGTGTTTACCTTTTTGTACATTTGTAATGGCAGTCATTCTAGGCTGAGGAAATACATGTTCCAGTTTTTGCGTTTGACTGGATACCATGTTATGTTGAAGTAGATGCAAAACGAGAACAAGGTTCGTCTCACTCTCTTATTAATGCGTGGTGTTGAACCAGACACTTGTAAAATCACTCAATACCTTATATTTCATGGACGAATTTCAGTACCAGGGTTTTGATAAAATACCCACATGTGTTTGCTTTTAGGAAACCTGCTGATAGCGAGTCATGGTTTTACACAAGGGCTTGAGACAATTGTACCGACTCTTGTGGTTGCAACTTAATGAGTTGCAACTGCTCTAGTGTACACGGTAAAAAAAAGAGAGCTTTGAGATCAGATGGTTTCCCTTTATAAATGATACTCTTGTGCACATATGGCAGGGGTGAGCTCTCTGTGGCATTCAGGTGGCGATTTGAGCAAACGACGTGATGGTCTGGAAGCCGTGATCCTCAGGAAGCGGCGCGTTTCCAGGCCTGATCGATATTAGCACCTCAAGACCTGCAAAACCAGTAGATGAATGAAGCCACCTGTGAGTATGTGAAAGACAAGCACTATGGATCTACGAACGCAGCTTATTTTATGAAGCGCTGCTTGTTTATCCCGAGTCTCAAACATATATTACTGGCTGCTTTTGATAGCGTGAGTGTGGAGGTTTTTTGAACGAAATGCCGTGTTCTATTCAGTTATATATAAAATGCTGTTTGAGAATTGATGAGTGAAATTAAAACAAGGGATGGAATGGTGTGATCAGTGTGGTTTCTGCTGACCTGCATCCCTTGCGGCGGTGGCTTCTTGGTAGACATCGGTCAGGAAGAGTATCTGGGACGGGCTGTCGACGCCGAGAGTCTGCCAGATCTCGTAGTAACTGCGAGACTCTTTCTTGCCACTGCAACCTCAGCATCCATGGCATCAGGGTTCAAATGCAGATGAAGTGGAATGTACGATGATGTTACATTGCTACCGTATGCGTACCCGACGTTGGTGTCGAAGAAGGCTGAGAGGTATCGCCGGAGGTCACCGTAGGCGGCGGTGTTGCCGAAGATGAGCCGCTGCGCCTCCCTGCTGCCACTGGAGTAGATGTAGCTCTTGATGCCATTCGCGTCCCACTCCGCGAGAGCTTGGACGACGTCGTCGTAGACTTCCCCCTTGATCTCGCCGCTCTCGAAGCCCCGCCGCCACACGCGGCCCTGCAGCTGCTTGAGCGCCGTGAGCTTCCGGTCCGCGTCGATCATGGCCTGCACGTTGGCCACCAGGCCATCGATGGTCTTGTCCTGGTCGATGTCGTCGGGCGGTGGGAGTGCGACGGCGCCGGTGACCCCCTCTGCCAGATCCTCGTCGATTTGTGCGCGGAGTAGGGCGACATCTTCCCGGGTCTGCTGGGTGTGGTATGTGGCGGCGAGGTGGGCGCGGGCGTTGGCGCGCGCGTAGGGGAAGAGCACGTCGGCGACGAAGGAGATGGGGGTGGTGGTGCCCTCGATGTCCATCACCACACAACGCTGCATGCAGAGGCAGACGAACATACATACTCTCACCATTAACTCAGCTACACGTGGTACAATAGATTCAGTTAATTTGGTGATAGCTTAGGTAGGCCGTCCCTGAAGGAACAGAGAGTGGTAGGGAGGGAGGGGGCACGCACTATATCTTTTGCTGTTAGGCAGTAGTTGCTGTCAGCAGCAGCAGCAGCTGCTGCTGCTGCAACGACGACTGTTCTGCCGCCGGCGGGTGCTCGTCGGAAGCAATGATGCGACGGAGGAGGGGCCAACGACGAGCGTAGGAGGAGGGGATTCGATCCATACCGCAACCCCACCTTGCTCACGCCCTGAATTAAGCTCTGAATTGCCAAGGTTGATTGGTTCAGTTCAACAGGCTAGGCAAGAGGAGAGATCACTGGAATATAAGTACATCTTACCTACCCTGCAGCCGGAGCTGGAGGTGTGGTGGGTGTGGTGATGTGGGACGATAGAAGCATCTCGGAGGAAGGAGCGGCCGGAGCCGGAGAAGAAGCCGGCGGAGGCGGTGGATGCAGAGGAGGAGGCAACAAGAGGAAGAAGCATCTCGCCGCCGCTGCTGGTTCTGGTTGGCACTGCGTCGTTATCCCCTAACTCTTTGCTTGGGTCTGGATGGATGGTGGATGGATCATGGATGTGGGGAACTTAATAGGGGTAGCTCGTTTTCTTGGTCACTGTCTTTTGTTTTCTTTTTCAATCCTTTTGTTTTTCTTCTAGACGGTACCGGTTGTCCAGAGATGTTTTCGCTAATCCTTCCAAAGCTATATCAAGGCCAAAACCAACCAAAGTAACTACAAAAACAGTTTTGCTAAAGCACATCTAGATGTGCCATAAGTATTGCACATCTAAGTCCTATGTCATTGATCTTACATCGAGATTCGTGTGGATATTTTTTTCTTTTCCTCTTTGTGCTTGATTCACTCACTTAGATGTGCAATAACTAGGGCACATCTAGATGTGCCCTACAAAAATAAAGACTTCAAACCCACAAGATATCGAAACCAAGTCATGGTCACCCGCATTAAAAAAAAGAAAAAGAAAAAAAGAAACCAAGTCATGGTACAAAAATAAATTACTCACAGATTCACTCTGACATTCTACCAGGAGTCAACAATGCCCAGCTTACAAAAAAGATAAAAGAGATCAGCGCACAGCTTGTGTGTATTACAAGAGTGGATAGACTGCAATGTATAAATGGTTATTCAAAGGCACATATAAAACATTTACACCCAATCTACTTCAGTTGCATGTATGTATTGATGTATATATACACCCTATTCAACAACACACAACTTGCAAAAAAGATAAAAGAAATCAGCGCACAGCTTGTGTGTAATACAATAGTGAATAGACTGCAACGTATAAATGGGTATTCAAAAGGTTTAAAACATTTACTGCACCCAATCTACCTTCAGTTGCATGTATTGGTGTGTGTATATATATATATATACACACACACACTCTACTCAGCTCTACTGCTTCCTTAGTTTTGTACCACCACCACCACCACTCCAAAGCTAGCTTCTATTTCAATCCATTTCATACACAGATTGACTGGCTACCGAAACATTTTTTGCAACAGGGTCCTGTACTCCTGGCTCCGCGACCACTCGTCCATCTCGCGGGCTCGCATCACGGGCAGAGGGTGCGACAGCTCCCTCGTCTGAGCGTTCCTGCAACACACAAGCACAACACATTGTTCATCATCACAACAGTCTCACAATGTCAGTTAAGATGCAGCCTAACAAGTTCACAGGTTCATGCAGAATTAAACTGACCGGATGTACCACCCGACCGGGTTCGACGAGGCCTTGTCGTAGGAGCGGGCTTGCTCCAGGAAGGCGTCCACGTTGAGCTGGTCCGACAGGGACGGGCATCCTCCCGCGAGCTTCATCAGGACTGAGATGACAACCTCTTGACAGTAATGTAAACATGGGCGTATCAGATTCAGAGTCAGATTAGATGATGGATGTTGTTAAAACAGTTTACATGAATCAGTGATTATTATCAACTTATAGAAGAAGAAAAGAACTAGTTTGCTAGAAAATGGTACCTTGGGGTCCTGTACTACGAGAAGAGCCGCCCTGTCGCAGGTCAGCTCCGCGGCTCGCAGCCACCTGAACAGCTGTTCTTCAAGGAACCCGGCAACCATACCCAAACCTGAAGGGAGTGAACACATGCAGTTACCATCAGATGAATCGCATAGCAGCCTGCCAATTACATGACATTGTGTGGAATAAGAAAGATAGAGGGCCTACCAGGGACAGTGTATGCCCCCATTGTTAGTATGTTGGCAAAGGTAAGCCAGACTCCATGATCGCACTTGAGGTGACCCAGCTCATGTGCCAAAACAGCCTAACCAAAACACACAACTCTACATGAGTAATTCGCATACATTCAGCGGTTACTAGTCATGTGTTAATAATTCACCAGCCTATTTGGATGGTCTTTTCTTACCTGCAATTCCTTTCTAGTGAGCAGCTCCACGAGGCTCGTGTGGACGACGACGAACGGCCTTTTCCCATTTATCGCCAAGGTGTAAGCGTTAGGGACAGGGTTTTGCCGTATGTAGAAGTCGGGTGCTTCCGTGTTCAGGATTTTCGCAGCTTCGGTCATAAGCTGGTGAAGTTCAGGCAACTAAAAGACAAACAACAGGTTGTGGATTCAGTCCGGGTGCACTAAAACATGGTGGTTTTTAGAAATGGTACTGTAAGTTCTAAGATCTGACAGAGGGACCTGGTTTTCAGAGACGAGAACGGACGATCCGATGTTTTGAAGAACCATAACTTGCTCAGAAACCGGCCCTGCATCAGCAAAATGATGTTAGCTTCTGCAAGCAGATCATCTTGGGGTATGAAATGATAGGTGGAAAACAGAGAATTGGAGTACCTAGCAAAGCCTTGCCTATATCATTGAGCCCTGGAATTGCTTTGAGCAGCAAAGTGTTCTGCAAAACAAGAAGATGATTAGGGGCATGCATACCTATATCCGTATGAGAAGAACACAAATCAAACAACACATAGAGAAAAAGAAAAGAAATATAAAGTACTCCATTCGATCCATATTAATTGTCGTTGATTTAGTACAAAGCTAGGAACTGACCTGCTTGTCGAGCGGGTGGCGGAAATCATCGGCGTCAAGGCCCTGGGTGACAGGGGCCTCAGGGGAGGCGCGGGCAGAGATGGCGCCGGAGCTAGTTCCGATGTTCCGGCAGCGGTGGCGCTGGTTGTAGGTGGCCGTGGAGGGGGGGGAGGAAGGCTTGGGGGTCCAGCACCGGCGACGGTGGATGGCCTGGCGAGGGAGCGTGGGGGAGAGGCAAGCCGCCATGACCACCACGGAACGAGGGTAGCAGTAACAAGCGGTAAAACGATGGAGCTGGAGCTGGAGGTGGTAAGAAAAGAAAAGAGGCGGTCATTTGTACGGCTGTCTTGTTCATCTTCTTCCTCCTCCACGTCGCTGTCGGCTGCTCCACAGACGTGTCCCGTCTCACACCGCTTTCCTGTCATGAAATTTCTGGCCCAAATGTTCTCTCAACCTCTAAATTTTTCTCTTCCAAAAGAGAAAAGAAAACCTCTGAATTTATGGCCACGCTTGCTTGTGGCATCATGGACTAGCTACCACAGATATAAAGGGATTGGGTTGGGGGGGCGACAAGACAAGCTACTCCTCCCTATGTCTGTCTAACCAAAGGAGCTCACAGAGACACAGACCATGCCTCCATGGGCAAGCAACACCATTGATCTTGATAGTTGTTACAGCCTCACCCACTTCTACTTTACCTGCCACACCCAACAAAGAGCTCATTCTACCAAAACAGAGTACGTATGAGGAAGTTACGCCGAAAATGCCTGGAGCGCCTGGTAGGGGGCAGGGAGGCTGCTGTTCAAATACCGCATTTCTACGTCACAAAAACATTGATTTTCTTTTTCTGCATGAAATGCATATATACTACCAAATACACGCAAACTTTCGTAACATATTTCCGTACGTGGCGTACAAAAAAGAGAGAAATACATACATAAAAATGGACCCCTGGTTTTGTTGGGCCGGGATTTGGTTTCCTTTGAATATTGTTCCAAAATAATAAAGTATGGGATCCCTCAAAACGAAATACAACTCACAATGTTTTTGAACAACAAAATTATAAATCTGTAGTGAACATGTACTCCTACTATAACTTTTCAGTCTTTTTTACTTTTAAATACTGTTTTCTAAATTTCTAAAATAAAGGGCTCCAAGGAACCAGGGGCTGAAAATTCGCACTCGAAGTTATGCCCATTTTAGTGAACACTGCTCAAGATTGATTCAAACCCGAGTTCAGAAATTACTTTGAGTCTAACCGGGTCAATTTTTTTTTACTTCCTTTTCTTTTCCGAATAAAAAATAGCTTCTGTGTGCATGAATAGCTACCACAAATATAAAGGGACTAGTATGGTTGTCATATAGGTTGTTCTCGCCTAGTTGCATATCTAGAGAACTTATTTATCCGCACCCTCCGGCCGTTGCTCGTCCTCCATGGACCCGTGAGCGGTGAACTCGAGCTGCCGCTGCTCGTCCATCTCGTCCCTGGGGCCAAAAGGTAAATGATCCCATTCATTAAATTTCAGATGACCAACGTTGCAGCTTAACAACAACAGTCAAAATCTAAATTAACTGAAGCATTTAGTTCATAAAATCCAAGATTTAAAAAATGCATCTAAGCTACACCAATATGAGGTGCTCTATAACGTACAAAGAACGGCAAGAGATATATCCAGAAATAAAATAAGAATAACAAATTTCCTCACGGATACAATGGCCTTATAAACCTGAACAGTATGCCGCTGTGAAACCATTCTCATTGCAAAACTGCCAAAAACTAATAAGAAAACCCAACATTCTTTTTAAAGGGACCTGCTTATCCACTAACTATATGACTTGCAATCATGAGTGAAATACTCCTCATGAATAAAGCTCAATCAAGTTCGTAGCTCACTGTGCCTCGTGCGATGATACCATTCACCAAGTTCCAAAGCACAAAAGTTGCCAAAGTAACACAAACATCAAGCTTCATACAAAAATTCCGAGACATGTGGAATATCAGTGTGGATATGGTGAAACACGTAACTAACTGACTGAAAGAAAGATCTATGCCATTGTTGTATGAACCTCTAGAACATTCAATTTTACCACAGTACAAAATAAAAACTCAGCAAGAAAGCATGATTTCAGTACAAAAATAAAAAGTGACAGTATCTCGATGCAAGTTCTGGCAGAAACTTGGTCCAACCTTGTGCGAACACATCAGCAGTGCAATCAACTAAATTCATGAATCGGCAATGTCCTGCAAAACTGCGCTAGCAACTAGTCTACTTATTGCTTGGGTGATGTATATGGCTTATGATGGATGGCATGGAAAGGAAACAGAAAAAAAAACTGACCAGCTGAATGCATAAATAAGAGATCGGAAAACTGCAGCTGTGCCACCTAGTTGTGGCACCACATCAAATTCGTCAAATAAGCAACATCTGCAAATTTTTAGACAGGAAATCAAGATTAGAACGGATAAAATAAATTTGTATGATCAGAACTAAAACTCACAGAATATAAATGTGTTAAAATGAATGCAAAAGCTGAAGCACCTGAGCATATATGAGTTCTAGTTGACTCCTGAATCTTCACTGCCACCGCGTCCCACATCAAGACTGACCTTGTGGTAACTTCACAAGCCATCTTGGTATCAACTACTAGATATAAAATTTTGCGAGCCCTCAGAAGCTTACAACCATAGTAAAAAATTACGTCTCTGAAATAAATAAACTAGAAACGAACCTGAACAAAGTGTTTTGATCACAGGTAATTAGGCTCCCTTGAGCCGGAATGCAGGGTGAAACCAATAGTCCTTAAAGCTGTGCTGATGCAGTGATGCTAAAATTGCAGAAAATAAAGTGGTCAGAATCAGAATCGCAAATAAATATGACCAAGCATATCAAATTCTTTACCTCGGTAACCAAGCATCTATGCAAGTCCTGGATTGGCTAGAAGATGACATCAGGACCTCATCAAGTAAACATTTCAGCTGAAATAAGCATATCATACTCAATGTCATCATCTTTCTTCATCATTCCAGTAAGATCATCAAGCTTTTCATAGATGCTAAGAGAGTCAGAGTGTTTCTTGTCTTGTACAAGAAATAAGCTTGTCTTGTTCCCTACTGTGACCCAACTACATCCTGGAAATTTTGTTACTCCATTTTCCCGCATTGCTTCTCTGGCTATCTTAGCTTCACCCCAGTTACCAGCTGCAGCATGTAAGCCTGAAACCAACACATATGTAGACGAGTTTTCTGGTTCCAACTCAGTAAGTTCTTCTGCTGCAACTTTCCCCCTTTCTTCATCATTGTGCATTCTGCATGCTGCAAGGTATGTCGCCCAGATCACACCATCAGGTCTGAAGGGCAACTGGTTAATAACTTCTTCAGCCTCTTCAAGATGACCACCTCGTCCAAGGAGATCAACAAAACACGCATAATGATCTACTCTAGGCTTTAATCCATAGACTTTGTTCATAGAATCAAAGTAATGCCGACCCACAGAAATTAAGCCAGCATGAGCACAAGCGATTAGGACACCAAGGAATGTAACTTCATCAGGCTTTAGTTGTGACTCCTGCATTTTCTGAAAAAGCATAAGTGCCTCGTCAGCATAACCATTCTTTGCAAATCCAACAATCATGGAGTTCCATAACGTGATGCCTTGCTTGTTTTCCAATTGTTTGAAGGCTTCAAAGGATGAGGTGATATCCCCACACTTGGAGTACATGTCTATGAGGGCACTAGTTGAAGTTTCATAAGAATTAAATCCAGATTTAATGATGAGCCCATGTATCTCTTTCCCGTCGTTAAGAGCTGTCATCTCTGAACAAGCTTTGAGAATACTAGCGAATGTCGCCTCATCTGAGTGAACATCATAACTGCGCATTCTCCAAAATGATAGCAATGATTGAGAACTGTAACCATTTTGAGCATACCCTGAAATGATAGCTGTCCACTCAAGCAGGTTTTTGTGATCTGGAATCTCTGTCAAGAGTTTGTCAGCATCCTCAGGCATTTTGGACTTCAAATATATCCGGAACAATGAAACACCAAGGGAAGAATCATCATTCAGAAGACCAGACTTCATTGTGTAACAATGAGCTTGTTTGCCAACAATTGAACTGAGAAGTCCAGTGCAACCAGAAAGAATGCTTGAAAATGTAATGCTGGAAGGCTTTAAACCATCTCTAAGAGCCTGCTGAAATGACTGTATAGCTTCATCATCTCTATTGTTCTGCACAAGACCCGCAATCAGAGCATTTATTGTGACTATACTACTTGCATCTACCTGTGCCAAAACCTTCCTACAAGATTCCACATCTCCATGCTTAGAATATAAATCAATCAGAGAGCTACCCACAGCATGATTTGAGCAGATACTATACTTCATTGCTAGGCAGTGGATTTGCTTTCCAGTCTCAGTAGCTCGAATATTGGAACATGCATTCACTACAGTAGCAAAAGACACCTCGTCTGGTGTTATACCATCCGCATTCATCAATCCAAGCATACCAATTGCTTCTTCCTCTTCTCCATTATGTGCAAGTCCAACTATAAGGGCATTCCAGGATACATTATCCTTGTAAGGAATCAGATTGAATAATGTTTTCGCATCATCTATAGCTCCAAATTTGGAGTGCATATCTAATGTTGCATTAGCAACAAGCAAGCTTGCAGCCATGCAATTCTTGATTGTCACGCACTGCACTTGTCTTCCCAGGCAATGTGAATCCAAGTAGGCACATGCACCAAGAACACTGACGAACGTGAATTCATCAGCCTCAAGACCAAGCCTTGTCATATACCAGAACATTTGGATGGCCTCTTCTTGTAACTCATTTCGAACAAGCCCATTGAGCATCGCATTCCACATGACAATGTTCCTCTCACGGGAGAAATCAAACACATACCTCGCCTCACTAATGCAACCACATTTCGCATAAAGGTTGATCAGAGAACTACCCACGAAAACATTTGCATCCAAGCCATGCCTTATCGAGGACGCATGGAACTGTCGACCTTCAACGGATGCCTTCATATTGGCTGCTGCGCTCAGCATGCTGGCAAAAGTCGATCTACTGGGCCATAATCCCTGCCTCTTCATACCCTTATACAATCCAAAAACCTCATGCTCGATCCCACTCTGTTGCGCATAACTGGAGATGACAGCGTTCCAAGCAACCGTGCTCGGCGCCGGCATCCTCTTCAGTAAGGCCCTAGCATCATCCAGCCTACCCAAGCTCGCAAGAATGGAAATGACGGTGACACAAGTCACTTGGTCCGGAGAAGATCCCATCTTCAACATTCTCGAGAACAAAGACAATGCTTCCCCATATCTTTCAGCTCGGTGGTACCCAGAGATCATGCTCGTCCAGCACACGGTGTCTGGGCATGCGATTCCGCCGAACACCCTGCGGGCATCCCCCACGCAGCCACACCTGGCATACATGTTCACCAGCGCCGTCGCACAGAAGGCGCCCGAGAAGAAGCCGCTCTTCACCGCGTCACAGTGCACCTGTGTGCCGCAGTCGAGGATGTCCAGCCTTGCGCACGCTGACATGACCGCCGCGAGGTCAAACTGGTCCGGCCGGCCACCAGCCAAGCGCTTGATGTGCTTGTACGAATAAAGAACCGCCGTCGCCGGATTCACCCGGACCATTGACATCGAACCTCTCGAACGAGCCCAATCGATTGAGGCTGTGTTTGGTTCGGCTGTGGCTTGACAGAAAACAGCTTGGGGAAGTACCTGTGGGAGATAAGCCATGAGCTGTGCGCTGTGAGAAAGTTGTAAAGCCATTTGGCAAAAAGCTGTCTAAACTGTGGCTATGAGTGTAAAAGTCTGAATGCGCCTAAAGACAGGAGGGGATGTTTACATGCTGTTTAACAATAAGGATCTCACTAAATGTTGGTTTAGCTATACATGACCATATTGTAGCTAATTAACACCTAACCAAGTTTATTTATTTACATAGAATTTTCGAGTTCAACAACTGTATGAACATGAATTTCCCCCCACTTTGGATAGAAATAGGCATGTGCATCGCATGGAGATACGCCCTCAGAAAAGTGTCAGCACACAGATTGATTCCAACTTTCCATCAGAAGTACAAAACATCAGACACGGAACACTCGAAATAGTTAAACAAGTATAGCTTCCACACTAAAGTAGCATTGTGATTATCATGAACTTGCCAATTAAGAATTACCATCAGCAGTACAGTATCAAGCTGAAGCACATGTAAGAAATGTATCTGCGCATCAATCTTTCCCCAGCCATACATGTAAATATTGGGTTAGGTTCCAGAACAACAAAATAGATAGATTATATGTAGCTAATTTAACACACATAATTAGTTAAGAATCCGGCAGCCTCGATAACTAAGGATCGGATGGCACAACTTACAGAGCTTCACTTGTTTCCGTTCAGGTTGCGGGACAAGGGAAGGTCAATCGCCGATGGCAGCGGGATGTGGACGGAGAGGTCCGGCATCAGGACGTACGGGAGGGAGCGGAGCTCTGGCGGCGGAGCTGCAGCCTGCAGACGACGTCGGGGGCGGATGGTGCACGGGGGCGGGCGGGAGTGGGCGGCGGCGGGTAAAGGAGAGAAAGGGCCTGCGCGGGAGGCGAATGGTGGACGGGGGCAGCGAGCGCGACGAGGGAGCGCTGCCGGCGGCCACGACGAGGGCGGGGCGGGGAGGGGAGGGCGTGGGAGGGGACGGCGCGAGGAGTGAGACGTGCTGGGCCGAGCCCAAGCTCACGCCCCCCGCATTGGGCTGTTCGTTCGTTTGGGCTGCTACTAGGCCTGGACTGGGTCGATCCACGAAGGCACAAATATGAGAGCAATATTTTTCTAAAAAAAATATGAGAGCAATAACGAGCGCTCCTTCGGGAGCCTCGCAACTATCAGCGCCACGTGGCGCGCTTTCAACCATTCACCACGTGTCATGCTTTGGATGCTCCCTTTGAATTTTGTCCTTTCCTCCCACGCATTTTCGGCTTTTTAAACGGTTTTTTTCCGGGGGGTTTCGACGTTTTGGTTTTTCACCGGTCTTCCTTAGCTTTTTGATATAAAAAATTCACGAAAAAAATGCATTTTCTTTTTTTTTCTTTTCTTTCGCGAGAGTCACGGTTTTGCTTTCGCGAGAGTCACGGCCGTGCCTCTCGGAAACAAAAAAAACGCGAGTCACGGTTTTGCTTCCGCGAGAGGCACGGGTGTGCTTTCGCGAGAGTCACGGCTGTGCCTCTCGAAAACAAATTTTTTTTGTGTTTTTCTATTTTTTTTGCGAGAGTCACGGTTTTGCTTCCGCGAGAAGCACGGTTGTGCATTAGCGAGAGTCGCGGCCGTGACTCTCAGAAACGAAAAAAAACATGTTTTCTGTTTTTTTCCTTCCGCGAGAAATACGGTTGTGCTTTCGCGAGAGTCACGCTTTTGCTTCCGCGAGAGACACGGTTGTACTTTTCCGAGAGTCACGGCCGTGCCTCCTCGGAAACGAAAAAAAACATGTTTTCTCTTTTTTTTCCTTCTGCGAGAGTCACTGTTTTGCTTCCATGAGAAGCACGGTTTGTGATTTCGTGAGAGGCACGGGCGTGCCTCTTTCGGAAAGGGAAAAAACCCGTGCTCCCGGTTCAGTTCTTTGTCTGGTTTTTTCGTGAAAAAAAAGTTCGTCAGAACCTATCAACATGGGATTTAGTTTTGAAGATCTCGGCACGAGGAATCCAACGGTGAAAGCGATTCGATTTGGACACACGGTTTGGGAGATAAAACGTTTTGAATAAATGAATCTACGAAAAATGGGAAAACTCCCAGGTTGCGACAAATGGCGGCGCGCCACTTGTCGCAACTTGGGGAGTTGGAGTGATCTTTGCAACGGGTACTCTTTAACTAGTAGTTTTGCATAAATATCGTTTAGGACACACGAAACGACGCGTGGCGACGGGGCGGCAACGCGCGACTACATAGTGGATGAGGGACAGATTAGGACGAGGGAGCAGATTTGAAAAATGTTGATGATTTCAAAAAATATTCACGTATTTGAAAGATATTCGCAAAATTAAAACAAAAAGGAAAAGGAAAAATGAGAAATGAAAAGGAAAGGAAAACAAACATGAAAAAGGTAAATAAAAATAAATAAAAAATGAAAAATGAAAGGAAAGAATGAAAATGAAAAAAGCAGAAAAACCTGAAAGAGAAAACACACAGAAATATATTAAAAGGTGTGGGAAGGAACTAGAACCTTTCCCAAACAAGTACGGATCTGGGTGGGTTGGCCCAAGGCGTACGTAATGGGGTTGGGAGGTACATGCTAGGTTGCTATTTGGCGACCTATGCGTCAAATAGGACATGCGAGGGTCAGGGTGATGGCTAGGTCAGGGGGAAGGGTCGTGCGAGGAGTGAACGGTTCAGCAGGGTTTACTACTCTATTTTTTTTTTGGAAATGCAAGCTTTACTACTTAAAGTTCACAATTTTTGGGATACAAATGGGATCATGGGAGCTGTCCCAACCAGACATGACGACAATGATATAAATAATGAGAAAACTTGGCAAATAAATGCACTTCACTATTTGATGCCCGACCCTCAAAACGAAAAATACAATTGAACTCTCCAGCTATTAACTTAATCTCAACTACGATTTCATCATGCATTCCACTACATCCTTATGTATATAATAAAAACCATTTTATTATTGTCTTTAGGCCATATTTCCATCATGGTAGAGCATGGATGAGCTAATAAGACTTGTGCACTTCATTTGACATGATAGATCCTGGCTTGCAAGACCTTTCTTAACGCGACCTAAATGTCGGATCTGAGACTCTGAGTCTGTCTTGATGCTGGGGTTTGGCGGAGGTGGGAGGGGAGACGAGGGGTAGATGGAAGCAGGGAAGACACCCCGTGAGGATTGACGGGAAAGGGATCAGGAGATTAAGGAGATTTCATGTTGTATGCGGGAGCGGGTCGACAAAGGGAGGTTGCCGAAACAGGGGCGGAACGCGGTGCGCGGCATGAATGTATTTTTAGGTAGTAGACATAGATTGAGAAGATAAAGATTTGATTGTTAAGAAAGGCAGGGATCACGTTAGGAAAATTAGGATTTGAAATTGATTGTCACCAAATTGGATTTTATTGTTTGGTAATGTGCTATAGGTTCCTGCCTGTTTGTAACGTAGCTAGTTAGGGAAGTTTAAAAATGTTAGAATTTTTTTATTGGAAGGTTAAAAACCCACCATGAAGGGATGGTGGTGGAAGGTGAGACAAAATAAAACCAACTGAAATAATGTAAGTGCATCTAGTGCCTCTTAGTGATTTTGGTGTATTGAAGACTTATAAGTTAAGGAACTAATACGTTTGTGAGTGTAGACAGGTCTATAAGTCTATGAGGAGTTTGATATTTACAGAGGAAGTCGACCCCTAAAAATGAAGTTTTTCGACTGAAGACTTTGGATTTCTGAAGACTTTGAAAGTGAAGAAATTGGTGTAATCCTGAAGACTTGGTATTCGTTCAAGGAACATGAAGAGTGAAGGCTTTTGTTTTCGTAGTTTCATTTTCTCTTTCTTGAGTTATAGGAAACATCGTACTGTTAAAGGGGGTCAAGAAAATACTAAGGAAAAATTTCCAAGTGATGCTCAACTCAAATCCTTGCTACCAATCCTTCGAGTGAAGCCATTGGAAATCTCATACAGTTCAGTCATATTCTTCAGTGATAGAGACGAAGTTCTTCTGTTCTCTGAGGAATTTGTTCTGACTGAGGAGTTAGGAATTCGCCAGTGCGGATTGCCTACGCAGTGAGGAACATGATAGCCCTGAGGATTTTGCTACCCAAAATTCCGACCGTTGTTGTGCTATGCGTCAGCTGTCCCAAAATATCTACCCACATAACGATCACATCATTGAAGGGCATTTATGTCTTATCATGTCGGGCTGCTCCCTAGGCTATAAATAGCCGTCCCCTACAACCACTAGCTGGTTGGCTGCTCCGAGAGAAACCGACACTTGTCATTTGAGAGCATCCCATCCTCCAAGGACTTTGAGTGAAAATCATCAAGTGAGGAAAACCAAAACCCAAACACCTACAAACCCAAAGTGATTGAGCATCACTGAAGAGATTGATCCTGTGTGGATCCGACGCTTGTTACTTTTGAAGACTGTGCATCTTCCAGACGGTTAGGCGTCATGGTCTAGAGTATCCAAGAGGAAATTGTGGATCGCCGAGTGACCAAGTCTGTGAAGGTTTGGAAGTCACCTGAAGACTTACCACGAGTGATTGGGCGAGGCCTGTGTGACCTTAGCTCAAGGGGAATACGGTGAGAACTAAGTGTCCTGAGCTGCGTGTTTAGGACTGGGCCGGGACTATGTGTCCTCAGGTTTAAATACCTAGCCGCCATAACTAGACGTACAACTATCAAGCAGTTGGAACTGGTCTACCAAATCATTGTCTTCACCAAGCTACCTGGTTCCATTTCCTCAACCCTTCCATTTCCTCATTTCTGTGTAGTGAACTTGTTCATATCTGTTTGAAGACTTTGATTGAAGACTTTCTCAAGTTCCCCAGTTCAATTTCTTCAGTCTGTTTGTCTTATCCCGTGTTATCCTATGTTTATGCTTTCCGTACTCTGTGCTTGTTCTCATTTCATCATGAAGATCATGCTCATGCATTGTTATGTTTACTTCTGAGTACTTATTCCGCTGCAAGTAGTTCTTTACTCAGGAATTTCCTCACCCTGAAATTCCTCAGTGAAGAATTCATGAAATTCGCCTATTCACCCCCCTCTAGTCGATATAACGCACTTTCGAATAAAACCAGACAAAAAAATGAAGGGGAGGCTAAAGTCCCCCTTTAGAAGTAGAGATAGACAAAGTTTGCTACCCAGCATGACACCATAATTTCTTTATCTTTTGAAATTTGTTGCTATACTCGACCATATATGTGCAATTTTTTGCACCCATTAATATATTTTGGAAAGAATAAATGTGTTCTTATTTTATGTAGTGTCACTTACACTAGTAGAAAACAGGGCTTTGGTTGAGGCCTGGCCAGCCCATTAGTCCCGGTTCAGCCACGAACCGGGACCAATGGAGGCATACGTCCCGGTTCATGAGCCCGGGGGCCAATAGGGACTCGTGGGGCATTGGTCCCAGTTCGTCTGGACCCATTTGTCCCGGTTCCAGCCACGAACCGGGACCAATGGATGTGGGACCATTGGTCCCTGTTCGTGCCTGGAACCGGGACAGAGTGGGGCCTTTAGTCCCGGTTCCTGCCACGAACCGGGACCAATGAGGTGGCTATATATACCCCCTCGCCCACGAGCAGAACACACTCCACTACTCTATTTTTTGGCTGGTGAGGGGAGAACTTTGTGGTGCTCTAGCTCACCTCCTATGCGCATGAGGTGTTTGATGAAATGCACGAGCCACGCTAGTTAAGCTTTCTCATCTCGAAGCTCGACCTCCAAGCTCCATTTCTTTTAGATTTGTCTAGGTTTAGCGGTCCGTCAAGTCCCGTCTCCGTCTTCATCGTCGTCGATCGCCCGCGCCGATCTCGTCGCCGACACCACCGTGGTGAGCCTCTTGTTCTTATCTTCTTTCTAAAAGAAAAAAATTCTTACTTGTATGATTAGATAGATACTTGTCTAATTTTCTTACTTTTATTATTGCTTGTTATCATATAGTGCGATGGTTTTGGTATCCGCCCCCGTCGTCCCTCGTCCTGTCTATGATTCAGATGTCGTATATATTATCTTTTATAACTATTTGGTTCATTTATTGTTTATGACAATTATGCTGACCAACGTGACATAGATTTTATTTATCTAGGAGGTATGTGAACCGGAAATTCCAATCGACCCTATTGTCGAGAGGTTAAATTTAGTTGAAGAAGAAAACAATTACTTGAAGGAAAAAATAAAAAAAATTGTGGAGGAGAAGATGATATTGGAGTTGCATGTTGCGGATGTCGTCGATGATCACAAGATCAAGATGGATGTAATGCGGTTGAAGATTAGAAAGATTAGAAAATATGCCATTCATACCGAGGCTGGTATCATTATGCCGTTGGATCAATTGTTACCTTGGTTGCGATTATGATCGCATTTGTTGTTGCATTGAAAGGTTTTACATAGTTTCAATGTATGGTTTAATTAGATGCTCTGGAGAGCAATGTGTTGTTCAATGAGAACTATGTATGTACTTTGGTTTTAATGTGATGATGAACTTCTATTAATTTGGTCACTTATCTATCCATGTGAATCTGTAATGGTTTTTGACACACTTAATTACATATAATGCATGCAGATGGACCGACAATGGATGTACGGTGACAGACACACCTCCGAGTACATTAAGGGCGTGCATAATTTTCTCGAAGTGGCTGAGGCAAACAAGCAGAATGGTTTTATGTGTTGTCCATGCCCTATATGTGGGAATACGAAGTCTTACTCTGACCGGAAAATCCTTCACACCCACCTGCTTTATAAGGGTTTCATGCCACACTATAATGTTTGGACCAAGCACGGAGAAATAAGGGTTATGATGGAAGACAGCGAAGAAGAAGAGGACGATGACAACTATGTGCCCCCTGAATACGGTGATGCTACAACGAGGGAAGCTGCTGAAGATCAAGAGGAACCAGACGATGTGCCCGATGATGATCTCCGCCGGGTTATTGTTGATGCAAGGAGATAGTGCGAAAGTCAAAAGGAGAAGCTGAAGTTCGATCGAGGATCACAAAAAAGGGTTGTACCCCAATTGCGAAGATGGCAACACAAAGCTCGGTACCATACTGGAATTGCTGCAATGGAAGGCAGAGAATGTTGTGACTGACAAAGGATTTGAGAAGCTACTGAAAATATTGAAGAAGAAGCTTCCAAAGGATAATGAATTGCCCAACAGTATGTACGCAACAAAGAAGGTCGTACGCCCTCTAGGATTGGAGGTGCTGAAGATACGTGCATGCCCTAATGATTGCATCCTCTACCGTTGTGCGTACGAGGATTTGAACGCATGCCCGGTATGCGGTGCATTGCGGTATAAGATCAGACGAGATGACCCTAGTGATGTTAAT
Source organism: Triticum urartu (assembly GCF_056163025.1). NCBI lineage: Eukaryota > Viridiplantae > Streptophyta > Magnoliopsida > Poales > Poaceae > Triticum > Triticum urartu. The sequence continues at coordinate 52,049,176 of NC_141875.1, forward strand.
GGCAAGCCCCCCAGGAAGAGGGTTCCTGCCAAGGTGATGTGGTATGCTCCTATAATACCACGTTTGAAACGTTTGTTCAAAAACGAAGAGCATGCCAAGTTGATGCGATGGCACAGAGAGGGCCGTAATAAAGACGGGAAGTTGAGAGCACGCACTAACGGGTCGCAGTGGAGAAAAATTGAGAGAAAGTATCGGGCTGAGTTTGCAGGTGACCCAAGGAACGTATGGTTTGGTTTAAGCATGGATGGCATTAATCCTTTCGGGGAGCAGAGCAACAATCACAACACCCGGCCCATGACTCTATGTATGTATAGCCTTCCTCCTTGGATGTGCATGAAGCGGAAGTTCATTATGATGCCAGTTCTCATCCAAGGCCCTAAGCAATCCGGCAACGACATTGATGTGTACCTAAGGCCATTAGTTGAAGAACTTTTATAGCTATGGAATGGAAACGGTGTACGTGTGTGGGATGAGCACAAACAGGAGGAATTTAACCTGCACGCATTGCTATTTGTAACCATCAACGATTGGTCCGCTCTAGGTAACCTTTCAGGACAGACAAACAAGGGATACCACGCATGCACGCACTGTTTAGCTGACACCGAAAGTATATACCTGGACAAATGCAGGAAGAATGTGTACCTGGGCCATCGTCGATTTCTTCCGACCAACCATCAATGTTGAAAGAAAGGCAAGCATTTCAAAGGCGAGGCAGATCACCGGAAGAAGCCCGCCATGCGTACTGGTGATCACGTACTTGCTATGGTCAATGATTTACACGTAATCTTTGGAAAGGGTCCCGGCAGACTATCTGTTCTGAATGACGCTGAGGTACGCGCACCCATGTGGAAGAAGAAATCTATATTTTGGGACCTACCCTACTGGAAAGACCTAGAGGTCCGCTCTTCAATCGACGTAATGCACGTGACGAAGAACCTTTGCGTGAACCTGCTAGGCTTCTTGGGCATGTATGGGAAGACAAAAGATACACCGAAGGCACGGGAGGACCTGCAATGTTTGCACGAAAAAGACGACATGCCTCCAAAGCAGTATGAAGGTCCTGCCAGCTATGCTCTTACCAAAGAAGAGAAGGAAATCTTCTTTGAATGCCTGCTCAGTATGAAGGTCGTGTCTGGCTTCTCGTCGAATATAAAGGGAATAATAAATATGGCCGAGAAAAAGTTTCAGAACCTAAAGTCTCATGATTGCTACGTGATTATGACGCAACTGCTTCCGGTTGCATTGAGGGGGCTTTACCGGAAAATGTCTGATTAGCCATTGTGAAGCTATGTGCATTCCTCAATGCAATCTCTCAGAAGGTGATCGATCCAGAAATCATACCAAGGCTAAGGAGTGATGTGGCGCAATGTCTTGTCAGTTTCGAGCTGGTGTTCCCACCATCCTTCTTCAATATCATGATGCATGTCCTAGTTCATCTAGTCGACGAGATTGTCGTTCTGGGCCCTGTATTTCTACACAATATGTCCCCCTTTGAGGGTTCACGGGAGTCCTAAAGAAATATGTCTGTAACCGTGCTAGGCCAGAAGGAAGCATCTCCATGGGCCATCAAACAGAGGATGTCATTGGGTTTTGTGTTGACTTCATTACTGGCCTTAAGAAGATTGGTCTCCCTAAATCGCGGTATGAGGGGAGATTGACTGGAAAAGGCACGCTAGGAGGGGACTCAATAATATGTAGGGACGGGCATTCTTGGTCTTAATCACACTACACAGTTCTACAGAACTCTACCTTGGTGACCCCGTATGTCGATGAATACAAGAACAGTCTGCGCTCAAAACACCCGGAGCAGTATGACGACTGGATTACATGTGAACACATCAGGACTCTCGGCAGTTGGTTGGAAACACGTCTCATAGGTGACAACACTGTTTCTGATGAGCTGTACTCGCTGTCCAGGGGACCATCTTTGACTGTATTGACTTACAAAGGATACGAGATAAATGGGAATAAATTTTACACGATCGCCCAAGATCAAAAGAGCACCAACCAAAACAGCGGTGTCCGCTTTGAGGCAGAAACCAAGAGGGGGAAGGACACATATTATGGTTACATAGTGGTGATAACACACAAGTATAGGGGATCGCAACAGTTTTCGAGGGTAGAGTATTCAACCCTGATGACCAACAAGTATAGGGGATCTATCGTAGTCCTTTCGATAAGTAAGAGTGTCGAACCCAACGAGGAGCAGAAGGAAATGATAAGTGGTTTCCAGCAAGGTATTCTCTGCAAGTACTAAAATAAGTGGTAACAGATAGTTTTGTGATAGGATAATTTGTAACGAGCAACAAGTAACAAAAGTAAATAAAGTGCAGCAAGGTGGCCCAATCCTTTTTGTAGCAAAGGACAAGCCTGGACAAACTCTTATATAGAGAAAAGCGCTCCCGAGGACACATGGGAATATCATCAAGCTAGTTTTCATCACGCTCATATGATTCGCGTTCGGTACTTTGATAATCTGATATGTGGATGGACCGGTGCTTGGGTACTGTCCTTACTTGGACAAGCATCCCACTTATGATTAACCTCTATTGCAAGCATCCGCAACTACAACAAAAGTATTAAGGTAAACCTAACCATAGCATGAACCATATGGATCCAAATCAGCCCCTTACGAAGCAACGCATAAACTAGGGTTTAAGCTTCTGTCACTCTAGCAACCCATCATCTACTTATTACTCCCCAATGCCTTCCTCTAGGCCCAAACAACGGTGAAGTGTCATGTAGTCGACGTTCACATGACACCACTAGAGGGATGACAACATACATCTCATCAAAATATCGAACGAAGACCAAATTCACATGACTACTAATAGCAAGACTTCTCCCATGTCCTCAGGAACAAACGTAACTACTCATAAAGCATATTCATGTTCATAATCAGAGGGGTATTAATATGCATATAGGATCTGAACATATGATATTCCACCAAATAAACCAACTAGCATCAACTACAAGGAGTAATTAACACTACTAGCAACCCACAGGTACCAATCCCGGACTTGGAGACAAGAATTGGATACAAGAGATGAACTAGGGTTTTGAGAGGAGACAATGCTGGTGAAGATGTTGATGGAGATTTCCCTCTCCCGATGAGAGGAGCGTTGGTGATGACGATGGCGATGATTTCCCCCTCCCGGAGGGAAGTTTCCCCGGCAGAACAGCTCCGCCAGAGCCCTAGATTGGTTCCGCCAAGGTTCAGCCTCATGGCGGCGGAGTTTCGTCTGAGAAGATGGCTTCTGATTTTGTTTCTCATCGAAAGACCTCATATAGCAGAAGATGGTCATCGGAGGGCCACCAGGGGGCCCACGAGGTAGGGGGGCACGCCCAGGGGGTAGGGCGCGCCCCCCACCCTCGTGGGCAGGGTGTGGCCCCCCTGGTGAACTTCTTCCGCTGAGTATTTTTTATATATTCTGAAAACGTCTTCCGTGAAGTTTCAGGACTTTTGGAGCTGTGCAAAATAGGTCTCTGATATTTTCTCCTTTTCCAGCGTAGAATCCTAGCTGCCGCATTCTCCCTCTTTATGGAAACTTTGTAAAATAAGAGTGAATAGGCATAAGTATTGTGACATACTGTGTAATAACAGCCCATAATGATAAATATCGATATAAAAGCATGATGCAAAATGGACGTATCAACTCCCCCAAGCTTAGACCTCGCTTGTCCTCAAGTGAAAGCCGAAATCGAAAAATATGTCCACATGTTTAGAGATAGAGGTGTCGATAGAAATAAAATACGGACATGAGTGCATCATGATCATTCTTAGAATCAGCAACTTATATAATTCTTGTCATATAATTTCTTATGCTAGAGTAATAATTCAATCACAATTTCAAGTATGAATCATAAACTTCATTGACAACTAACAAACTATAATCTCAGTCATTGGAGAAATTGCAATTTATCATAACATAGGAAAGAGTCAACATATAAGAGCTTTTCAGCAAGTCCACATACTCAACTATCATGTAGTCTTTCACAATTGCTGACACTCACGCAATACTTATGGGTATTGAGTTTTAATCGGACACAGAGAAAGATAGGGGCTTATAGTTTTGCCTCCCAACGTTTTACCTCAAGGGTAATGTCAACAATAATAGTTCATGAAAACTCACATCCAATTAGCCATATATACCAGGATCTTTCCAACATACTATGCTTGCCAAAGGATAAAATGTAAAAAGGAAGGGTGAAGATCACCATGACTCTTATGCAAGGTAGGAGATAAAAGTAAAAGATATGCCCTTCGCAGAGGGAAGCAGAGGTTGTCATGCGCTTTTATGGTTGGATGCACAAAATCTTAGTGCAAAAGAACGTCACTTTATATTGCCACTTGTGATATGGACCTTTACTATGCAGTCTGTCGCTTTCATTTCTTCCATATCACACGATCGTATAAAGTTTATTTTCTCCCACACTAATAAGTCATACATATTTAGAGAGCAATTTTTATTGCTTTGCACCGATGACAACTTACTTGGAGGATCTTACTCAATCCATAGGTAGGTATGGTGGACTCTCATGGAAAAACTGGTGATAACCCACAAGTATAGGGGATCGCAACAATTTTCGAGGGTAGAGTATTCAACCCAAATTTATTGATTCGACACAAGGGGAGCCAAAGAATACTCTCAAGTATTAGTAGCTAAGTTGTCAATTCAACCACACCTGGAAACTTAGTATCTGCAGCAAAGTGTTTAGTAGCAAGTAATATGATAGTAGTGATAACGGTTGCAAAAGGTAACAGTAGCAAAAGTAATGTTTTTGGTATTTTGTAGTGATGATAGCAATAGCAATGGAAAAGTAAATAAGCGAAGAACAATATATGGAAAGCTCGCAGGCAATGGATTAGTGATGGAGAATTATGCCGGATGCGGTTCATCATGTAACAATCATAACCTAGGGTGACACAGAACTAGCTCCAGTTCATTGATATAATGTAGGCATGTATTCCGAATATAGTCATACATGCTTATGGAAAAGAACTTGCATGACATCTTTTGTCCTACCCTCCTGTGCCAGCGGGGTCCTAATGGAAACTAAGGGATTTTAAGGCCTCCTTTTAATAGAGTACCGGAACAAAACATTAACACACTACAAAAAAATACACTTCCGTGATGATACGTGTTTGTCACAGTAGGTCGCATTTTCTGTCATGCATGTACATCCATGACGATTTTATGACAGAATCAAGATAGTCATACATGTGCTGTCGTAGAAGTGTTCCATGACATTACCAAAATTATCATCACAGAAGTGTCCACTTCCATGATGATAAATACCGCGTCACAGAAGTGCTTTCGTCAAGGGTGACCGACACGTGGCATCCACCGTAACGGAACGCTGTTAAGCTATTGGGTCGGGTTTTGGATCCGATAACCCGTTAACAGCCCCGACCAATGGGGATTTTCCACGTGTAAAATCATCATTGGCTGGAGGAAACACGTGTCGGCTCATCGTTGGGACAGATGTCATCCAGTCATTGGACAGAAGGCGCCTATGATACGTCGACACGTGGCACGGCCCAAGAGAGGCCCATTCCTATGAAAAGGCCGGCCCGTTTGACTTGGTCAAAAGGTGGCGGGTCGGCTCATGTAAAGCCTGTTAATGGCCTGTTCGCATATAGCCCATTTACAGCCCGCTAACCCAAGGTCTGTTACGCCCTATCCGAATTAGGCCCAGTTGCGTCATCTGGGCCACCCAATATGATTCCAGCCCGTTTTCACTTTCTGGCCCATGTATGGCCCATGACGTCTTTCGGCCCATATGAGGCCCTATGTAACTCTTGGCCTATTAACGGCCCGTGGTGAAACTGGCCCGTAATGAACAGTGTATCACTTTACACCCATTAACGGTCCGTGGTGAAACTGGCCCGTAATGGACAGTGTATCACTTTATACCCATTAACGGCCCGTTATTCCATTGGGCCGTTTCCAGCCCATGTTATCTTTCGGCCTTCTCAGAGCCCATTTATTTTTGGGCTCATTTCTAGCATTCGTTTACTTACAGCCCGTTACTGTCATTTTCTGCTTGTGGGCCAAATTCAGCCCGTGGTTACAGTCGGCCCATTTGTGGTCCGTTAATACGTTGGGCTGTTTTCATAGCGTTATCAAATACGGCCTGTTAACGATGGCCCGTTATGGTCGGCCCATGAACGGACGATTCCAACTCTAGCCCGTTTACGGCCATAATGCGGTCTGTTTGGCCCATGTTTGGCCAATCGATCATACGGCCCGTATAAGGCCCATTGATGATACGGCCCGCAAAAGGCCCATTGTTTCTACGGCCCGTAGAAGGCCCATTGTTTCTACGGCCCGTAGAAGGCCCACTGTTTCTACGGCCAGTAGGAGGCCCAGTGTCACTACAGTAAATATTAGCCCATGGTTATTATGGCCTAGTTTTAAAAAATAGGTTATTGCAGCCATTAGCTAACCGCGGAAAAAGAACTGCAATGACTACAAGCAAACAAATAAACAAGACAACAAGGAAATAAATAAGCAAGCAACTAACGCTAGGCTATCACGGCTATTACACATATTACATCCACCGGGCATCAAAGTTCGCCACCAGTGCAAATATAGGGAACAAAGTAGCATATCATATACACTGGTTGTCAAAGTTGGCGACCAGCGCAAATAAATGCCGCAGCAAAACAAATCCAGAACTGAAACCACTTCAGAAGATCTCAAGAAACAATATCCTGGGTACCCATAATGCTGGCAAGATGCTTAGCAAGCTTATTAACTTTCTCTTGTTTGGCGCTTAAATCCTCCAGCGCTTGCTATTGCACCAGAAAATATGCATCTGAATTCTGCAGGGACTTCCTCAGTCCTTCAGCTTCCTGTCGCAACACATCTGATCAATGTCTTTCAACTTGAAGTTGAGACTCAAGAAGACGAACTGATTCAGGCAGCGAGTTCGAAGAGCTTGTGCCAGCAGTAGTGGCCAGTAACTCGAACACTACATCAAGACAGGACTTTTGGGTTCCCTCACTGTCGTCAAGATAGTTTTTATCAGCTTTCTTGGAGACCAACAGGGATGTCTCACTATCTTGAACCTTATCTGCATTACTTCCTTTACCATTGGATAACGCGGTACTATTATCCAATATTTTGTCCGCATTCTAAAAGAGAAACAAGCAGACACATCACATGTTTACCATGTTGTATATGAAACTCTTTTTGGTAAATGAGTTCAGTAGTAAAGTGGACAGGATAACAACATGAAACAAACATATATCTATATACCATGGTCACTTTATGGTCTATATCATTCTAGTTTTTGTTGCCAAATCAAGATAGAGACACAGTTCAAATAATATTTGTTCAAGACAAAGCAGAATAGACAGAATATAAGTGTGGGTAACTATAGAGCAATAACAACAGTTGTAATGTGCATGACATGAGAACATAACTATTTATTCAATTGAAACTGAAATCAACATAGAGCAGGTTACAACAGCAAACCAGTTAAAGAAACAGGTTTAAAACATACCTGTTGTGCCATTGGAGTTTCAATTCCATCCTTCAAATTTGAAAATAGTTGGTATGAGTAAATACAGTAATGCAAGAGCAAAGGAGTATGAACCATAGCTACAGAACCTGACCTAAGAACAAATCTTATTCTCCTTTAAGCGTTGAGTTGGGATTCGGAGTGGTGGTCCTCGTGCTTTGGGCACTGCAGTTCCCTTACTAACTGCTCGTGTTTGGGTGCTCTGTGGTGGAGACGGTGCTGTGTCAACTTGAACTGGGTTACTATCTGCCGGGGTTGGGGTTAGAAGGGGTGTAGCTGGTTCTCTGTCCAATTGGGTAGGGGTACAATCTCCGAGAGTCTGGGTTATGTGTGGTGGATCTGGTCCTTGGGCAAGTACAACCATGGTTCTATCTGCATCAACTGGTAGCACTATCTTTTCTGAAGACCGTGTTGTTACTCCCTTAGATACTGCCATCACGCTCTCCAATTCAAATGGCTGATAAACAAGAAAAGTAATTGAAAGTATAGACATTGTATGATAGACAGGTGCAATGGATAGTGGGGAATAAAAGAGGGCATGAAATAATTCATATTTATGTTGTCTAACCAAATAGGATAGCATGACACAATTTCACATATATGATGGCTAATTAAACAGGATAACATGACACAATTTCACATTATGATGGCTAACTAAAAAAGATGGAAAGACATAGTTCAAAATATGAGACTATGTAAACAGGATGACATGACATAACTATATAATGTGTTTATTAAATAGGTTGGCATGCCATAATTCACATACATTCACGGATAGAATGCCATAATTCAAAATATGATGACTGTAAACACTAAACAGGATGAGATGATATAACTATATGATGTGTTTATTAAATGGGTTGCCATGCCATAATTCAGATAGATGATGTGTATGTACTATGTAAACACGATGGCATGATATAATTCAAATATATGATTTATATAGTAAGCAAGTAAGCAGATGGCAATCCATATATGATGTAAAAACTAAGCAATGCAAGACAACATGCATGACATGGGTAATATAACCCTGCCAAGTTTGAGCATAGACCTCAGGGGGGAAATAGGACTGGTCATCAGTCTCTGAATCCTCCTCTGATGAGCTCTCTGTAACCAGCAAGATGTCTACTTCAGCAGGTAGCATTGTCTGCTCTAAATACCTTGTTTTCACATACTTCCATCGCCGCTTCAAATGGCTGATGCACAGGAAGAGTAGTTGAATATACAAACGTTGTCGACAAATGGAACACGTAATACAAAAAATGATAGCATGATATAATTCACATACATGATGATTGGCTAAACAACATGGCATTGCATAATTCACATATATAATGCCTTTGCAACAAGATAGCATTGTATAATTCACATATTTAATGTCTTGCAACAAGATGGCAATGCATAATTCACATATATGGTAATTAGACACTAAAAAGGTGGCATTCACACAAAGCATGTCTAAACTAATCAAATGGCATAGTAATGCGAGACACCATATGCACGATATGAGCAACATAACCCTGCCAAGTTAGAGCATACACCTCGGGGGGGAGGGGGGATAGGACTGGTCATTGATACGTCTCCAACGTATCTATAATTTTTGATTGCTCCATGCTATATTATCTACTATTTTGGACATTATTGGGCTTTATTATCCACTTTTATATTATTTTTGGGACTAACCTATTAACCGGAGGCCCAGCCCAGAATTGCTGTTTTTTGTCTATTTTAGGGTTTTGAAGAAAAGGAATATCAAACGCAGTCCAAACGGAATGAAAACTTCGGGAACGTGATTTTCTCACCGAATACAACTCAGGAGACTTGGACCCTACGTCAAGCCAATTAACAGGAGGCCACGAGGTAGGGGGGCGCGCCTGCCCCCCAAGCGTGTCCTCCACCCTCGTGGGCCCCCTGTTGCTCCACCACCGTACTTCTTCCTCCTATATATATACCCACGTACCCCCAAACGATCAGGGGGCCAAAAACCTAATTCCACCACCGCAACTTTCTGTATCCACGAGATCCCATCTTGGGGCCTGTTCTGGAGCTCCGCCGGAGGGGGCATCGATCACGGAGGGCTTCTACATCATCATCCAAGCCCCTCCGATGAAGTGTGAGTAGTTTACTTCAGACCTACGGGGTCCATAGTTAGTAGCTAGATGGCTTCTTCTCTCTTTTTGGACCTCAATACAATGTTCTCCCCCTCTCTTGTTAAGATCTATTCGATGTAATCTTCTTTTTGCGGTGTGTTTGTTGAGACCGATGAATTGTGGGTTTATGATCAAGTCTATCCATGAATAATATTTGAATCTTCTCTGAATTCTTTTATGTATGATTGGTTATCTTTGCAAGTCTCTTCGAATTATCAGTTTGGTTTGGCCTACTAGATTGGTTGTTCTTGCCATGGGAGAAGTGCTTAGCTTTGGGTTCGATCTTGCGATGTCCTTTCCCAGTGACAGAAGGGGCAGCAAGGCACGTATTGTATTGTTGCCATAGAGGATAACAAGATGGTTTTTTTTTATCATATTGCATGAAACTATCCCTCTACATCATGTCATCTTGCTTAAGGCATTACTCTGTTTTTAACTTAATACTCTAGATGCATGCTGGATAGCGGTCGATGAGTGGAGTAATAGTAGTAGATGCAGGCAAGAGTCAGTCTACTTGTCTCGGACGTGATCCCTATATACATGATCATACCTAGATATTCTCATAACTATGCTCAATTCTGTCAATTGCTCAACAGTAATTTGTTCACCCACCGTAGAATACTTATGCTCTTGAGAGAAGCCACTAGTGAAACCTATGGCCCCCGGGTCTCTTTCTCATCATATCAATCTCCATCACTTTATTATTGCTTTGCTTTTACTTTGCTTTTACTTTTTACTTTGCATATCTATACCAAAAATACCAAAAATATTATTTATCATCTCTATCAGATCTCACTTTCGTAAGTGACCGTGAAGGGATTGAAAACCCCTAAGCGCGTTGGTTGCGTTGAGCTATTGTGTTTTTCGTGTGTTGTTTGCTTATTTTGATGAATTTATGGCTAGTAAAATAGTTTATAATCCATAGAGAAGTTGGAATACAGTAAGTTTAACACCAATATAAATAAAGAATGAGTTCATTACAGTACCTTGAAGTGGTCTTTTGTTTTCTTTCGCTAACAGAGCTCACGAGATTTTCTACTTTACGTTTTGTGTTGTGAAGTTTTCAAGTTTTGGGTAAAGATTTGATGGATTATGGAACAAGGAGTGGCAAGAGCCTAAGCTTGGGGATGCCCATGGCACCCCCAAGATAATCTAAGGACACCTAAAATCCAAAGCTTGGGGATGCCCCGGAAGGCATCCCCTCTTTCGTCTACTTCTATCGGTAACTTTACTTGGAGCTATATTTTTATTCACCACATGATATGTGTTTTGCTTGGAGCGTCTTTTATGATTTGAGTCTCTGCTTGTTAGTCTACCACAATCATCCTTGCTGTACACACCTTTTGAGAGAGCCATACATGATTTGGAATTTGATAGAATACTCTATGTGCTTCACTTATATCTTTTGAGCTTTATAGTTTTGCTCTATGTGCTTCACTTATATCTTTTGAGCTTTATAGTTTTGCTCTAGTGCTTCACTTATATCTTTTAGAGCATGGTGGTGGATTTGTTTTATAGAAACTATTGATCTCTCATGCTTCACTTAGATTATTTTGAGAGTCTTAATAGCATGGTAATTTGCTTAAAATCCTAATATGCTTGGTATGCAAGATTAATAATAAAACTTTCTTATGAGTGTGTTGAATACTAAGAAAAGTTTGATGCTTGATGATTGTTTTGAGATATGGAGGTAATAATATCAAAGTCATGCTAGTTGAGTAGTTGTGAAATTGAGAAATACTTGTGTTGAAGTTTGCAAGTCCCGTAGCATGCACGTATGGTAAACGTTATGCAACAAATTTGAAACATGAGGTGTTATTTGATTGTCCTCCTTATGAGTGGAGGTCGGGGACGAGCGATGGTCTTTTCCTACCAATCTATCCCCTAGGAGCATGCGCGTAGTACCGAGGTTTTTGACGACTTGTAGATTTTTGCAATAAGTATGTGAGTTCTTTATGACTAATGTTGAGTCCATGGATTATACGCACTCTCACCCTTCCATCCTTGCTAGCCTCTTCGGTACCGTGCATTGCCCTTTCTCACATTGAGAGTTGGCGCAAACTTCGCCGGTGCATCCAAACCCCGTGATATGATACGCTTTGTCACACATAAACCTCCTTATATCTTCCTCAAAACAACCACCATACCTACCTATTATGGCATTTCCATAGCCATTCCGAGATATATTGCCATGCAACTTTCCATCATTCCGTTCATCATGACACATTCATCATTGTCATATTGCTTAGCATGATCATGTAGTTGACATAGTATTTGTGGCAAAGCCACCGTTCATAATTCTTTCATACATGTCACTCTTGGTTCATTGCATATCCTGGTACACCGCCGGAGGCATTCATATAGAGTCATCTTTGTTCTAGTATCGAGTTGTAATCATTGAGTTGTAAATGAATAGAAGTGTGATGATCATCATTATTAGAGCATTGTCCCAAGTGAGGAATAAAAAAGAAAAAGAAAAAAAGAGAAAGGCCATAAAAAAAGAGAGAAGGCCCCCCAAAAAAGAGAAAGGCCATAAAAAAGGAAAAGGCCCAAAAAATGAGAGAAAAAGAGAGAAGGGACAATGTTACTATCCTTTTACCACACTTGTGCTTTAAAGTAGCACCATGATCTTCATAGTAGAGAGTCTCTCATGTTATCACTTTCATATACTAGTGGGAATTTTTCATTATAGAACTTGGCTTGTATATTCCAACAATGGGCCTCCTCAAGTGCCCTAGGTCTTCGTGAGCAAGCAAGTTGGATGCACACCCACTAGTTTCTTTTGTTGAGCTTTCATACATTTATAGCTCTAGTGCATCCGTTGCATGGCAACCCCTACTCCTTGCATTAACATCAATTGGTGGGCATCTCCATAGCCCATTGATTAGCCTCGTTGATGTGAGACTTTCTCCTTTTTTGCCTTCTCCACATAACCCCCTCATTATATTCTGTTCCACCTATAGTGCTATGTCCATGGCTCGCGCTCATATATTGCGTGAAAGTTTATAGGTTTGAGATTACTAAAGTATGGAACAATTGCTTGGCTTGTAATCGGGGTTGTTCATGATGAGAGCATTCTTGTGTGACGAAAATGAAACATGACTAAACTATATAATTTTGTAGGGATGAACTTTCTTTGGCCATGTTATTTTGAGAAGACATAATTGCTTAGTTAGTATGCTTGAAGTATTATCATTTTTATGTCAATATGAACTTTTGTCTTGAATCTTTCGGATCTGAATATTCATACCACAACTAAGAAGAATTATATTAAAATTATGCCAAATAGCACTCCACATCAAAAATTCTATTTTTATCATTTACCTACTCGAGGACGAGCAGGAATTAAGCTTGGGGATGCTTGATACGTCTCCAACATATCTATAATTTTTGATTGCTCCATGCTATATTATCTACTATTTTGGACATTATTGGGCTTTATTATCCACTTTTATATTATTTCTGGGACTTACCTATTAACCGGAGGCCCAACCCAGAATTGATGTTTTTGCCTGTTTTAGGGTTTCGAAGAAAAGGAATATCAAACGGAGTCCAAACAGAATGAAACCTTCGGGAACGTGATTTTCTCACCGAATACAACTCAGGAGACTTGGACCCTACGTCAAGCCAATTAACAGGAGGCCATGAGGTAGGGGGGCGCGCCTGCCCCCCAGGCGCGCCCTCCACCCTCGTGGGCCCCCCTGTTGCTCCACCGACGTACTTCCTCCTATATATACCCACGTACCCCCAAACGATCAGGGGGAGCCAAAAACCTAATTCCACCGCCGCAACTTTCTGTATCCACAAGATCCCATCTTGGGGCCTGTTCCGGAGCTCCGCCGGAGGGGGCATCGATCACGGAGGGCTTCTACATCATCATCCAAGCCCCTCCGATGAAGTGTGAGTAGTTTACTTCAGACCTACGGGTCCATAGTTAGTAGATAGATGGCTTCTTCTCTCTTTTTGGATCTCAATACAATGTTCTCCCCCTCTCTTGTTGAGATCTATTCGATGTAATCTTCTTTTTGCGGTGTGTTTGTTGAGACCGATGAATTGTGGGTTTATGATCAAGTCTATATATGAATAATATTTGAATCTTCTCTGAATTCTTTCATGTATGATTGGTTATCTCTGCAAGTCTCTTCGAATTATCAGTTTGGTTTGGCCTACTAGATTGGTTGTTCTTGCCATGGGAGAAGTGCTTAGCTTTGGGTTCGATCTTGCGGTGTCCTTTCCCAGTGACAGAAGGGGCAGCAAGGCACGTATTGTATTGTTGCCATAGAGGATAACAAGATGGTTTTTTTTATCATATTGCATGAAACTATCCCTCTACATCATGTCATCTTGCTTAAGGCGTTACTCTATTTTTAAGTTAATACTCTAGATGCATGCTGGATAGCGGTCGATGAGTGGAGTAATAGTAGTAGATGTAGGCAGGAGTCGGTCTACTTGTCTCAGACGTAATGCCTATATACATGATCATACCTAGATATTCTCATAACTATGCTCAATTCTGTCAATTTCTCAACAGTAATTTGTTCACCCAGCGTAGAATACTTATGCTCTTGAGAGAAGCCACTAGTGAAACCTATGGCCCCCGGGTCTCTTTCTCATCATATCAATCTCCATCACTTTATTATTGCTTTGATTTTACTTTGCTTTTACTTTTTACTTTGCATCTCTATACCAAAAATACCAAAAATATTATTTATCATCTCTATCAGATCTCACTTTCGTAAGTGACCGTGAAGGGATTGACAACCCCTAAGCGCGTTGGTTGCGTTGAGCTATTGTTTTTGTGTAGGTACGAGGGACTCGCGCGTAGCCTCCTACTGGATTGATACCTTGGTTCTCAAAACTGAGGGAAATACTTATGCTACTTTGCTGCATCATCCTCTCCTCTTCGGGGAAATCCAACGCAGTGCTCAAGAGGTAGCAGTCATCTGTCTCTGAATCCTCCTCTGAGGAGCTATCCGTAACCAGCGAGATATGCGCTTCGTCAGATAGCATAGTCTGCGCTGAAGACCTTGTTTTCACTCCAGAATTTGCCATCACCGTGTCAAATGGCTGATGCACACGAAGAGCAGTTGAATGTACTAACATTGTTGAAAAATGTAATATGGAACGAAAAAAGGATGGCCTGATATAATTTACACATAAGATGACTGGCTAAGCAGGATGGCATTGCAAAATTCACATATATGATGCCTGGCTAAACAAGATGGCGTTGCATAATTCACATAAACGATGAATAAACTAAACAGATGGCATTCACACAAAGGATGTCTAAACTAAGCAGATGACATATTTGATGTATAAAGTAAGCAATGCAAGACACCATATGCATGATATAACCAACATCAGCATGCCAAGTTAGAGCGAAGACCTCAGGGGGTAAATAGGAGTTGTCTTCTCCTTCTGAATCCCCCTCAGAACAGATATCTTCCTCTCGATTACAATCCGAAATGCGTGGAGGGGGGCTGCCTTTGCACCTACCATGGAGCGACGTCTGCATGGAATTTTATTGCCACGCAAGGCTCGTCTCTTTTTCTCTACATGTTCAGTTCCATTGTTTACAATAACTGTCATGCATAGGAATAAAACATAGTGAGATTATGTAAGGAGTGCATGTAGAAATCCAGAGTGATGGTAGCAACCTGTGGATAGACCCAAAACCAATAATAGCAGGCAGATAATGGCTTCAGTTAAAAAATACAGATAATGGCTTCTTTACTGTTTGTTTCCCACCCAACATGAAACTCATAGTAGACACCGAAGATTAACCAGATAATAGATACTATTGATAGCGGCCCCGATATGTACCCCACAACCATTTAAAAACTCAAGTTTGACCATTAGTTTGGAGCTGACTCAGAGTCTAATCGGTGAACAGGACGATAAAGTAGCATGTAATATTAAGCGATGCATGACGTAAGCAGACACGAAAGAGTGCGACCTCTCTTGCGCACCCGTGTAGTCCTCGAGGTCATCTGCTCGGTTGATGATGGTAATGCAGTTTTCATGGCTGCCAGCGGCGGGGAAGAAGATCTGAGGCGGCGAAAGACAGTCTGGAGGCCGGATCCCTGCTGTGCTGGACCCTTCTGTCGTTGGAGCAGCTGAGCTGGGGTGGATGACGGCGCAACAGGAGCGGGACAAACCACACAAGGTTTTCTTTGACAACTATGTGTAAGAGAAGTAATTCTATAAGGGCTCGTTTGAATTGGAGGATTCCAACAATGCAGGGATAGGAAATAGACAAGAATAGGATAGGAATGCACGTGCAAAACAGAGAATTTAAAAACACAAGATTTCTGCCAATCTGGGTGTTTGATTCACAACAATTGGAAGATCACAGGATGCAAAGAAGCATGGTGAGATTAAGTCAAACCACAAGAAAATGTACGGCTATAATGCTATTATGCTACTATCTCTTAGTCTTGTGCTTCATGAATAGGAATTTGAAAAGGAGGACAAGTGAAAATTAAAATTCCCACGTTTTTCTTTCAAGGAGACACTAAAGGAACAAATCCGTGTGCTCAATGGACAATATATATAACATGTAGAGTAAAAAAGAGATGCAACAAGTGTACAACCTCTTTGGCAAAGCCATGTCGATCTCAGCGTGATTGGGTTGGCCAGTGAGGATGCTTCGGCTGACTTTGCTGTCGGAGGAGGGGAAGAAGATCTTAGGCGTCTGGAGATGGAGCCCGAGGTACTGCTCCGCTATGATGGAGGGTTTCGTCGTTGGAGCAGCTGCGATGAGTTGTACGACGCCGAGGCTGAAGTAGGACAAGAGAGACAATGAACAACGTTAACCTGAGTGGAATTCTAATAGCATCTCCAATACATGACGTAAAATACATAACCACAAAGTGCTAGATGTAAAATACATCAGCCGCTCATCTCTGAACTTAACTGTCGAAACTGAACTTAACTGTCGAAACTAAACTTAACTGTTGAAACTGAATTTTGCTGTCAAAACTGAATTTTGCTGTTGAAACTGAACGCACTAGCAAGGTGAGGCTACACGTTGGTCGACTGACTTTTTCATCTCTGGTCAGTCGATTTTGCAGCCGTTGGATACGAAATCAAGGGCCTGCGATTCACCTTCAACCTCCACCCCCCTGAGCCGCCAGCCACCACCGGCCAAACAGCAGCCCCCCGCCACCCGCGGCCGGCGGTGCGTCGCCCCGCCAGCCCCGAAAACACTCCCCACCACCGGTCTGCCGCCGCCCCGGCCATCCCTCTAGGCCCCCCGTGCCAAGCTTTTTCTCCGGTGATCCCCACGCCACCGCCCCGCCAACGCCCCGCCACCGCCGGCGACCACCGCCCTCATCCTGAACCCTAAGATAGATAGTGGGGTACCTCTCCGGTGAGCCCCCCTCCCCGCTGCGGCTGGTTCTTCCTTCACCCCGGCGAGCCCCCCCACCCCCTGAAAATCGACTGACCCAAAAGTCGATTCAGTCGACTGAAGTGTAGCTAAATCGGAGTAGCATTGCAAGCAAGAGCAAGAGCGAGACCAGCAGCGCGAGCAAGAGCAATAGCAAGAGCAGACCAGGCAGGGGACCGAGAGCAAGAGCAGAGCAGCAGCGCGAGCGAGAGCTAAAGCAACAGCAACTCCTACTGATGTGGACGTCGCTGCCGAGGGAGCGACACCGTGGAGGAAGTGGCCGGCGACGCCTCCGTGGATGGAGCCGCGCCGTGTCGGCTCGGGACCGAGTGCCGGCAGCATCGTGAGATCGAATCAAGAAGAAAATGCGGCGATTAGTGTACAACCTCTTTGGTGGCGCCGATTAGGCCGCAGCTTCATCCGAGGAAATGATAATGATGATGCTCTTCCGGTGGTGCAGGTGAAGACGGCGGTGTGGGAATGGAGGTGGCGTGAAAGACGAGGGGAACGTCGGGGCAGCTCCTTGGAGGTGGAGGATGGGGTGGCTGAACTGGCGGGACGATGAGATCGACGACGGATCCTCATCCAGTACGGTGGATGAGGGACGTCGAGGTGTTGCTGTGGACGACGTCGTCGGGGAAGAGGCTCCGGCTGGGTGGCAGACGGAGTAGGGTGTGGGGTTTCGTCGTGGGTTTTCGCGGCCTCGGTGTACGAATGGGTGGGCGGATGGGATGGCAGTGGGGAACCATGGCTTAGAGACGCGCTTGTCCGAAATGTGAGGTAAGTTACGAAAGTACCCCCACCGATTTGAGGCGGTTCTTTCGGTTCAGGGGTACCACGGGCATTTCGCGTGTCGGGATTTCACAGGAGGTGGGAGTTTTTGCGCGCGTTGTAATTTCGGAATAGCAAGGCGCGTGTTGAGATGGAGGGAGTTGTCGGAGCACAACGAGACAAAGATATATCTTAAATATTTCGGGCTAACAAGGCATGGGTTGAAATTTCCGAACAAGCCTAATGTGTACTGTACCAAATCAATGCACTACAAATTTCATTCAAAACTTTGAATTCATGTTATGTTCAATTAAAATATTTCGCTACGTGTATAATGCATGCAACCTACTACTCAAATGAACGTTTTAGTGCATTCCAAACATATATACTACCGCTTCAATATGAACTAAATCTGAATTCGTTTCTCTATTTGAATAAGATCTACAGTAATGATTGTTGTGAAGTCAAAGCATTTGAATTCGTTTCTCTATTTCAATAAGATCTACAATCATCATTATTGTCAAGTTAAACCATCGTTTGTGTATTATCTTCACAGCACACCACATGATTAGTCTCGAGTTACCTATGAACTATGTGTACTATATGAACTCGAACTAGATTTTTTGAATCCACTTTATTTTGATTTCAAGTCACATTACATTTCTAGCTCTAGCTAGATCTTCATAATCTAAACCATGTCTCATATTTATAATGTGTTTATCACATTATGTATGGTGCCCCGCCCCCTACGCCTACAAGTATTTAGATGTGAGTTGCAAACACCACACATTACCACAAATTCAAATAAAATGTGAGAATGTTCGATATATAGTATTGTTTAGATTGTTCGATATTTAGTTGTAAGCTGCAAACGCCACACATTATCACAAATTCAAATAAAATGTGAGATTGTTTGATGTATAGTATGGTTTAGATTGTTCGGCATTTAGCTGTGAGTTGCAAACGCCATGCATTATCACATTATGGTATAACATGTGCACATCACATGTATCACCGCTATATTCATGCATGCAATGTTTAAAACACTATAATCTCCTATTCAAATATATGAATCCGCTTTCATTTCAAATTATGATCTTTGTTAGTCTCTTACACCCACACAATCATCTAACCTTTGTAGCTACCACTAACTTTCTCTCGTGCATGCACACGCCTCTTCGCCCTCCCCCTACCTCGGCATTCTATACACCGGGCACATTCATTTTTTTCTTTAGGTCGTTCTCCCAGAGTCTCCACAACTCCTTTACGACACACACCGATCAATAAACCTCTCCAGCGATGCCTGCCTACAACATACACACACACCTTCAATCTCCTCCTTTATGTGTCCTTGCCCCGTGTCTCTCATACGGTCAGACACACGTGTAAACTCTCGCCCCTCTTTTCATCGATCTCACAATCGCACACTCCTCCCCGTATCTAGCTAGTAGTTGGGCCTCTCGCACCACCTCCTAGCTCCATTCTCTCTGTCTATCTGTCTCACTGGGCCTTATTTGCCTCTAACAAATGGGCGTACACCGACCGATCTCTCGCTATACATATAGCTAGCTAGGTCCTTATAACTCGTTTTTACCCACACGTCAATCGATCTACCTCATTAGTTGTGTCTCTCCCTTCCTCTAACAAACAACAATTGATCTAACTGATCTAGTTAGGTTTGCTTACCAAACACATGGTTCCCCTTCATCATCCATGGATGCGTCCCGACAGATCTATCACGCACATGCACACACAGAAACACATCCCCACTCTTATTGATAACATTGCAGTTCCACCCTCAGTTTGTCTAGTAGGCCACTCCCACCATCTTCGAGAAGCAACTCCATCACCCATCCAACACTCTACCCCTCTCCCTCCCTCTCCCTCCCTCTCTCTCTCCTCTCTCTCTGTCCCATTGAGGGAGTCCTGGATTAGGGGGTCTCCGGACGGCCGGACTATATCCTTTAACCGGACTGTTGGACTATGAAGATACAAGATTGAAGACTTCGTCTCGTGTCCAGATGGGAATCTACTTGGCGTGGAAGGCAAGCTAGACAGTACGGATATGGATATCTCCTCCTTTGTAACCGACCTTGTGTAACCCTAACCCCCTCCGGTGTCTATATAAACCAGAGGGTTTTAGTCCGTAGGACAACATACAATCATACCATAGACTAGCTTCTAGGGTTTAGCCTCTCCGATCTTGTGGTAGATCAACTCTTGTAATACCCATATCATCAAGAATAAATCGAGCAGGACATAGGGTTTTACCTCCATCAAGAGGGCCCGAACCTGGGTAAAACAACGTGTCCCCTGCCTCCTATTACCATCCGCCTTAGACACACAGTTCGGGACCCCCTACCCGAGACCCGCCGGTTTTGACACCGACATTGGTGCTTTCATTGAGAGTTCCTCTGTGTCGTCGCCGTTAGGCTTGATGGCTCCTACTATCATCGATAGCGATGCAGTCCAGGGTGAGACTTTTCTCCCCGGACAGATCTTTGTGTTCGGCGGCTTCGCACTACTGGCCAACTTGCTTGGCCATCTGGAGCAGGTCGAAAGTTACGCCCCTGGCACCAGGTCAGGTTTGGAAGCTTAAACTACACGGCCGATATCCGCGGAGACTTTATCTTCGACGGATTCGAGCCCCTGCCTTGTGCGCCACGTGGTCACGATGAGTACGATTTAGCTCTACAATCGGATAGTGTTCAGGGGATCGCACCGGTAGCCGCTCCAAGCCTCAATTCGGAGCCAGTTGCGCCATCCATGGACGGGTGGATAGACCCCGTCACGGAGGCCGCATCCTCAGCGGCGATCGAGCCGAATATCGACCTTACCCTTCACGAGAGCCGTGTTGCCAAACTGCCAGATCTTTCTCCGGCCACGGACTCCGAATCACCTGCGCCCGTTCCTGTCGAATCCGATTGGGCGCCGATCACGGAGTTTACCTCCGCGGATATTTTTCAGCACTCACCCTTCGGCGACATACTGAACTCATTAAGGTCTCTCTCCTTGTCAGGAGGATCCTGGCCGAACTATGCCCGGCATTGGGATGCGGATGACGAAGAAATTTGCCGCCCACCCACCACCCACTTAGTAGCCACTGTCGATGACTTAACCGACATGCTCGACTTCGACTCCGAAGACATCGACGGTATGGACGACGATGCGGGAGACGAAGAGGAACCACTGCCCACAGGGCACTGGACAGCCACCTCATCATACGATATATACATGGTGGACACACCCAAAGAAGGCAATGGCGACGAGACAACGGAGGATGACCCCTCCAAGAAGCAACCCAAGCACTGGCGTCAGCAGCGCCGCTCTAAGTCCCGCCAAGGCAAAAGTGGTGATATCGGCACAGGAGATAATAGCACTCCGGACAGTGCCGAAGACGGCAACAATCCCCTCCAGCAAGATTTAGGGCAGGAGGATGGAGAAGCCAGCCCTCCAGAGAGAGCGGCGGACGGAGAGGCGGAGGATGATAATTACATGCCTCCCTCCGAAGACGAGGCAAGCCTCAATGATGATGAATTCGTCGTGCCTGAGGATCCCGTCGAACAACAGCGCTTCAGGCGTGGGCTTATAGCCACGACAAATAGCCTTAAGAAAAAGCAACAGCAGCTTCAAGCTGATCAAGATTTGCCAGCTGACAGATGGACTGAAGTCCTGGCGGTCGAGGAATCTAAACTTGAACGCCCCTCCAAGAGTTACCCAAAGTGCAGGTTGCTACCCCGACTGGAGGAGGAAGCACCAAAACCTACATCCCCGGCGTATGACGCGGCTGATCGGCCACCTCGTGGCCACGACAGAGAAGCATTCCAGCCAAAAGCTCAGCCCGCACCCCGACACCATTCAAATAAAAAGGCATGGGGAAATACGCCAGACCTGCGAGACGTATTGGAGGACAAAGAAAAACATACAAGATCGATCTACGGATCACGAGGGCGCGCCACTATATGAGACGATAATCGTCACGCCGAATACAGTAAAAGTAAGTCTGGCCGGGCCGAACACAGCGGGCAAGACTCATTTGAGCTGCGTCGCGATATAGCCCAGTACAGAGGCGCCGCACACCCCTTATGCTTCACAGACGAAGTAATGGATCATCAAATCCCAGAGGGTTTCAAACCCGTAAATATAGAATCATACGATGGCACAACAGATCTTGCGGTATGGATCGAGGATTTCCTCCTGCACATCCACATGGCCCGCGGTGATGACCTACACGCCATCAAATACCTCCCACTCAAACTCAAAGGACCAGCTCGACATTGGCTCAACAGCTTGCCAGCAGAGTCCATTGGCTGTTGGGAAGATCTGGAAGCTGCATTCCTCGACAACTTTCAGGGCACTTATGTGCGACCACCAAATGCCGATGACTTGAGCCACATAATTCAGCAGCCAGAGGAATCGGCCAGGCAATTCTGGACACGGTTCCTAACAAAGAAAAATCAAATCGTCGACTGCCCGGATGCAGAGGCCCTAGCCGCTTTTAAGCACAACATCCGCGACGAATGGCTCGTCCGGCACCTTGGCCAGGAAAAGCCGAAATCTATGGCAGCCCTCACGACACTCATGACCCGCTTCTGTGTGGGAGAGGACAGCTGGTTGGCTCGCAGCAATAACATATCAAAGAACCATGGTACTTCGGATACCAAGGACGGCAACGGCAGGTCACATCGCAACAAACATAAGCGCCGCATTAACAGTGACAATACCGAGGATACAACAGTCAATGCCGGATTCAAAGGCTCTAAACCCGGTCAGCGGAAAAAGCCATTCAAAAGAAGCACTCTGGGCCCGTCCAGTTTGGACCGTATACTCGATCGCTCGTGTCAAATACACGGCACCCCCGACAAGCCAGCTAACCACACCAACAGGGATTGTTGGGTGTTCAAGCAGGCTGGCAAGTTAAATACCAAAAATAAAGATAAGGGGTCACATAACGATGACGAGGAGGAGCCCTGGCAGCCGAACACCGGAGGACAGAAGAGGTTCCCCCCTCAAGTGCAGATGGTGAACATGATATACGCAACCCACATCCCCAAGAGGGAGCGGAAGCGTGCGCTCAGGGACGTATATGCGTTGGAGCCAGTCGCCCCAAAGTTCAACACATGGTCTTCCTGTCCGATCACCTTCGACCGCAGGGATCACCCCATTAGTATCCGTCATGGCGGATTCGCCGCATTGGTCCTAGACCCAATCATTGACGGATTTCACCTCACTTGAGTCCTCATGGATGGCGGCAGCAGTCTGAACCTGCTTTATCAGGACACAATGCGCAAAATGGGTATAGACCCCTCAAGGATCAAACCCACAAAAACGACCTTTAAAGGCATCATACCAGGTGTAGAGGCCCATTGCACAGGCTCAGTAACACTGGAAGTGGTCATTGGATCTCCGGATAACTTCCGAAGCGAAGAGTTAATCTTCGACATAGTCCCGTTCCGCAGTGGCTACCATGCACTGCTCGGGCGAACCGCATTTGCGAGATTCAATGCGGTACCGCATTATGCATACCTCAATATCACGATGCCAGGACCTCGGGGGGTCATCACAGTCAATGGAAACACAGAGCGCTCTCTCCGCATGGAGGAGCACACTGCGGCCCTCGCAGCAGAAGCGCAAAGCAGCCTCTTAAGGCAATCCACTAGTTCGGCGAGTAAGGACCTAGACACCTTCAAGCGCACCCGGGGTAATCGGCAACAGGACCGCCTGGCACGTTCCGAGCTCGCATAGCAATGCGGCCCCCACCCCGGTCCCAGCCAAACGGCAAAATCCGTGCCACGCATACATAATTACACATTAAAAATACCATGGGCACAGGTGGGGAGGGGGGCATGACTACGGCACGCTCCAACACACGGCTTAAACCGCACTATGGGCTTCCCGCTTTGTTATTTTTCTCTTTCAGGACTTTAATCTCTGGAAACCCTGTCTGGCAGCATGATTGCCGACCACATGATGCAGCAACCAAGGAGGCAGAAAGCTACGTCACACCATGGAACCCCCAGGTGGATTACGATAATGAGTGAAATACTTGCTTCAATACTATTCCTCAGCCTGCCCTTGGAAGGGACATGTCAAACAGTCCTACTTTTTGCTTATCGCACTACTTGTATCATTCTGTTTTAACGCACCTTTTTGAATAAACAATGCATAGCATTAATACTATTATTACATTCTTCATTTTTTATATATATGTTCATTCATGACATCTAGCACCCGTACACTTTGGTACGTTTAATACGCTAGGGGCTTAAGCATACCCCATAATACGGCGTGAGAAGTCCGAACACTTTCGACAGTGCGGCACCCCGAACTTATAGCATTATATGCATCAGCTCCGAATCATGTCTTGGGTCAATAGTTGGGTTTGCCCGGCTCCCATGTTTTGGTACCTTACGTTTCGCTATATCGGCTAAGGTACCACTGGGAGAACTACTGCGATTGTGCCCTGGTTCTGCTGGGCTAAGCACCTCAGTAGAGAAAGCTAAAACTGACTGTCATGATAAGGCGAGAGCCTGGTTGCTGTTTGAGAGGTTTCGAGTCCCTAAAGACTTATGCCGCTTAGAGCGAGGAGTCGGCTCTGTCTGTCTTAAGGCGTGTATAGCGCCCCGAATTCGGCCTTCCGAATACTAGGGGCTTCGCCAAAATTTAAAATTATAGAATTCTATGGCTAAGTGAGAGTGATAACGCATTATAGTCCGATTGCCTTGTTCGTTGTGCTGAGCACCTCCCTCGAAGGACCCAAAAATGGGAACAAGAGTGCTCAGGTTTATCTCGAACACCCCAGCACTCGTGGCATGGGGGCAAAAGCCGAGGACTATCCATCTCTCAGATTTGATAAACAGCCGAACAGAAGGTAATATTTTAAATTCAAACAAGCATTGCATAGCGCATATGAACAAGTTTTCATCATACAAGATCAGCTGAGCATGTTCATTCAAATATTACATCTTTTGAGCACTCGTCCGCTATAAGACGGGCACCCTTTAGGACACCCTCATAGTACATCTCGGGGTGGCGATGCTCCTTGCCCTGCGGCGGCCCCTCCTTCACCAGCTTCACGGCTTCCATCTTAGCCCAGTGCACCTTCGCACGGGCAAAAGCCCGGCGTGCACCTTCGATGCAGATGGACCGCTTGATGACTTCCAGCCGTGGGCAGGCATCCACAAGTCACCTCACCAGGCCGAAGTAGCTGTTGGGAAGGGCGTCGCAAGGCCACGTCCAGACTATAAAGCTCTTCATGGCCTGTTCGGCCGCCTTGTGCAGCTCGACCAGTTGCTTGAGCTAGTCGCTCAGAGGCATCGGGTGTTCGGTCCCGGCATACTGAGACCAGAACAACTTCTCCGTTGAGCTTCCCTCCTCGGCCTGGTAAAACTGTGCGGCATCTGACACGCTGCGGGGCAAATCTGCGAATGCTCCTGGAGAGCTCCGGACTCGGGTAAGTAACAAGTAATTTACTTTCACATACTTGCTTTTCATATTGAATGCCTTACCTGCCGCTATCTTCTTTATCGCATCAATCTCCTGGAGGGCCTTTTGGGATTCATCCTTGGCACTCTTTGCACTCTCAAGGGCCGCGGCAAGCTCAGACTCTCGCGTCTTCAAGTCAAGCTCCAACGCCTCGTGCTTCGTCACGAGAGCATGGAGCTCTTGCTGCACCTCGCCCACCCGTGCCTCTTGTTTTTCCCGCTTGATGCGCTCCTTGGTCGCTTTGTTTTCGGCCTCGGATAACACTGGCTTCAGGGTCGCCACCTCGGTCGTGGCCCCTGGCAAATTTACAATGATCCTGTCATTTTGCAATCGC
Source organism: Triticum urartu (assembly GCF_056163025.1). Taxonomy (NCBI): domain Eukaryota; kingdom Viridiplantae; phylum Streptophyta; class Magnoliopsida; order Poales; family Poaceae; genus Triticum; species Triticum urartu. The sequence continues at coordinate 52,074,836 of NC_141875.1, forward strand.
GTTCTTTTTATATATATCCATAGACTAGGTACTACTTACCTTTGTTCTCCTCGAGCTACCTCTTAGCAAGGCCGAGCTCTTTCTTGGACCCTTCGAGGTCCTGCTTCAGTATGGCGACCTCCGCAGTCAGTGCGGCAGAGGTCAGCAGTGAAGCCTGCATACGCATATAGACATACTTATATTAGACTCCTGCAGATATTAGTTGATCCTCTATTTGGCTTTTCTTTTTTAACACCAAACAGAGCATCAGGGGCTACTGTCTATGCGGTAATATTTTTCCTATATTTCAAATACTCACCTCAAAGCCTGTTAGAAGGCTGGCACAGGCTTCGGTCAGTCCGCTCTTGGCGGACTGAACCTTCTGGATCACTACACTCATAATAGTGCGGTGCTCTTCGTCGATGGAAGTGCTGCGAAGCGCTCCCAGCAGATTGTCCGGTGCCTCTGGATGGACAGAGGTCACCGGCACAGGCGTCTTGCCCCTTTTGGAAGGAGGCCGCCTGCCCGAGTCCGGAACCACTGGAGGTTCCGGCGCGGTGTTCGGCTGAGGGCCGAACTCGGAGCCCTCGGGAGCCTTGCTCCCTCTGCTCCCCGAGTCCGGAAGGTCGCCTTGAGGCGCCTCCAGGACTGTCTCCCCTCGACCCGGTGCCTCTTAAGACAATACCTCGGCGTTGTCCATAGGGCAAGGGGAGGTGGCGGTCGGAAGTGGATTGCTATCCATATTCGACAAGTCCAGGGAGGCGTCCAACGAGGATGCGTCGATACGGGCTCGGGGCGGTCTGCATAATCATAATTCAGCGTTAGGAGAAGCAGTGCGACAAAGGTATGCTATGAGTTACTCTGGTATCCGAATACTTACGACTTCGCCAGGGGCTTGGCCCTGAGCAGCCACTCGTCTTCGCCTTCGGCGGTGGTGGTGGAGTAGTCCAGAAGGAGAGTCCTTCCCTTCTTGGACCCTTCGGCCCCCCAGTGGGGGCGGCCTTCCTTATCTTGTCTCCCCCGACTGGAGGGGGAGCATCTTCATATTCCTCCTCGTCTTCGGGGGAGGAGTGCGTCGCGAAGTCATCGGACGATGAGTTCGATACCACCTGGCGCCGGGAACTCTTTTGGGTTCCCTTGGCCTTCTTGGTCTTCTCCGGCACCTTGTAAGGAGCCGGAGTCAGCATCTTCGTCAGGAGAGCGTCCGTAGTGTCTTCGGGCAGAGGGGCCGGACAGTTAATCTGCCCCGACGTCTCCACCCAGTCCTATCAAAGGCATGGAGATCAGACCCGCACATGTTTAAGCCAGGGGAAATAAATATCCTACCGGATGTATAGAACTCACCGAATGCTCTAGGCGCTTTGCGCTTAGCCCGCGATCCTCGGTAAGAGAAGGAGGGAGCTCAGCACCCTTGAACAGCAGCCTCCAGACGTCCTTGTGCGTCATATCGAAGAGCTCGCTTAGAGTCTGGTGCCGGGCCGGGTCGAACTCCCATAAGTTAAAATCCCGTTGTTGACATGGGAGGATTCGGCGGAAGAGCATGACCTGGACTATGTTGACAAGCTTGAGCTTCTTGCTTGCCATATTCCGGATACATTTCTGGAGTCCGTCCAGCTCCATGGATGAACCCCAGGACATGCCCTTCTCTTTCCAGGAGGTGATCCGCATGGGGATTCCGTATCGAAACTCGGGGGCCGCCACCCAGTTGGTGTCGCGTGGCTCGGTGATGTAGAGCCACGCCGATTGCCACCCCTTTATGGTCTCCACGAAGGAGCCTTCAAGCCATATAACATTGGGCATCTTGCCCACCATGGCTCCGCCGCATTCTGCTTGTTGGCCTCCCACCACCTTTGGTTTGATATTGAAGGTCTTCAGCCACAGGCCGAAGTGGGGCCGGATGCGGAGGAAAGCCTCACACACGATGATGTATGCCGAAATGTTGAGGATGAAGTTCGATGCTAGATCATGAAAGTCCATCCCGTAGTAGAACATAAGACCACAGACGAATGGATGGAGGGGAAACCCCAGTCCACGGAGGAAGTGGTGGAGGAAGACTACCCTCTCGTAAGGTTCCGGGGTAGGGACGATTTGCCCCGCAGCGGGCAGCCGATGCGCCCGCGCAGTTTTTTGATATGTCCCTCCGTGATGGAGGAAGCCATCCACTTGCCTCCCGCTCCAAACATGTTTGGAGAAGGTTGAGGAGAAGGATGTGGACTTGGGCGTTGGAGCTCGAGTGCGCGAGAATGGATGAGCAAGGAGGAAGAAGGCGTGGGTAGAAAAAGGATAAACCTTATCCCTTTATAAGGGCGGACGAAACTATGCGCCCCCACTAGCCTGGTAAAACTCGCTCATCCTCCAAGCGCCGTAATTGATGGCACGCTTGGGTTACCCACGCCCGTATTGATGAGAATCCCGTAATAAGGGGGACACGATCTCTGCTTTGACAAGACGTGTCAAAAAACCGCCTCGCGTTATGCGCGGGGCTGGTTAAAGAAAAACGGTTCGAATAATCGCCGAGCCGTGGCATGATGTCATGTTGCCAAAACGTGTCAGCATATTAGATTTGTGGAAATATTATTCTCTCTACGGTGGTATCTGGAACTTATTTTACAGGGTCGAACACTATCCTTTCATTCAAACTCTTTTGTGGTGTATCCGGAGGAGTAACCCGCCTTGCAATGCCGAAGACAACACTGCGCACCGGACTCATCATGATTGAAGCCTGGTTCAGGGGCTACTGAGGGAGTCCTGGATTAGGGGGTCTCCAGACGGCCGGACTATATCCTTTGACCGGACTATTGGACTATGAAGATACAAGATTGAAGACTTCGTCTCGTATCCGGATGGGACTCTACTTGGCGTGGAAGGCAAGCTAGGCAGTACGGATATGGATATCTCCTCCTTTGTAACCGACCTTGTGTAACCCTAACCCCCTCCACTGTCTATATAAACCGGAGGGTTTTAGTCCGTAGGACAACAGACAATCATACCATAGGCTAGCTTCTAGGGTTTAGCCTCTCCAATCTCGTGGTAGATCAACTCTTGTAATACTCATATCATCAAGAATAAATTAAGCAGGACGTGGGGTTTTACCTCCATCAAGAGGGCCCGAACCTGGGTAAAACATCGTGTCCCCTGCCTCCTGTTACCATCCGCCTTAGACGCACAGTTCGGGACCCCCTACCCGAGATCCGCCGGTTTTGACACCGACACCCATCATATTTCCCGTCCTTCAGTTATGTATAGATGTCGACCGATCTCCCTCAAGACATAGCTGGGTCTCTCCTTCTCAACACATATACGAGTCGTTCTACCTCTATAATTAGGCCGCTGCCTACCCCCTCCCCCCCCACACACCGATACATCGAGTGCTCTACTCATGTCTCCCTGCCACACACAAACTTGACATGTGCCCTCTAACGTTCCGGTAGGCCAGTCGCCCTATATCTTTGACTTGCACACACACAATTTCGATGGCTCTCTTCATCGATCTCGCACCCACCCACTTGATCCTCTCTTCGACTCTATCGATATCTATGACCCCTCCCTCTCTTCTCGTGGATTGCCCGACCCTCTATGTATGATATGGATAGGCCTCCATTTCACACACATTGCATGCAAAATTTTGTTTGAGATGTCATCGACACATATTCCCACAAATAATTCACGAAATCAACCCCCACCCCACCCCCACCCCAAAACAAAAAACACACATGAACGCAGTTTGTATCTCTCACACACACCCACGTAGGTGGGGGACGTGCACGAAGAGAAGAGGTGCATGTACGTCGCACGTACTCCCGTCTCTTTCCCAACCACACCCGCGTGGGTACACGGTGGAGCTCATTTCTGTACGAAAAAGGCAGCCCACGTGGTAATTTGGCACGTGTACTGGTTGTCCACTTGGTGGAGCGAGGATTGTCTAGCACGGGTGAACAAACAAATTGTGACTTGACGTGTTATGTTAAAAAAGAGGCAAACCATGTGGGGCCTTCCTTAGAGGCAAGGCTCTATATAGTGGAGTACTTTTGATGTGTCCCATCAACTCGCAGAATGAGGAGAAGCTTGCTTAGTACGTCGTCTCCCCCATTCCTAAATATAAGTCTGTAGAGATTTCACCATGAACCACATGCGGATGTATATAGATGCATTTTAAGTGTAGATTCATTCATTTTGTTCCGTATGTAGTGGAATCTCTACAAATACTTATCTACTAGTAATAGCTAGCCCCCACTACTAGGAATTCTCTATCCTCTCCTTGAGCCACATCATCAAAATTGATGTAGCCATTAGATGAAGTAAATCAGTCCATAATAGCTGTCTGATCTAGACGTTGAGAGGCTCCGCACTAAGCCACATGCAAGCATACAGAAATACCGTGGCACATGCATGTGAGTGGGTTTTAAATCACATCAACATGTCTGCATGCAAGCATGCACCGGTAGCATGCATGTAAGTGAGCTTTTAAGTCCCATTAACATGTCAAAAAGAAAAATATAATCCCATTATGCAGTAGGAGTTGGCTGATCTTTTTTCCTTACGTGGGATGATCTAAATGATGATGGGAGTTTATTTAGTTTGGCTACCACATTTGTCATGCGGTTATAGAGTTTTTTTAGTTCTATGAAATCGATAATTTTGCACAGAGAGATATACCGCTGTTCCGCGGCAATGCGCGGGGACTCATCTAGTAATATTTAGGAATGGAGGGAGTACTATGAAAAGAGTTAGGTGTCGCACAGTGATAGTGTGAGTGGGCCATGTAATCACTGAGCCTGCGTGTTTTCACTGCTCTTGCACGCCTCCGCTGTAAGAATGGAGAAAATTGTAATCTAGTAGTAGTACCTCCTTTTGCCGAAAGCATGGGACATCCAGCAGTCCTACCACCTCAGTAATAAAGACCAATGAGCCGTCAAATCACATAGACCCAGCAGTAACCATCACTCTTGCGCCAGTGAGAGGTCGCGTCCGCTCTGCCCGGGCATGAATGCGGCACCGATTCTTTGGAGCGGCGCTGACCGTTTCGGGCGGGAAGCGCCCACGGGCGATGGAGGGGCTTTGGGTGGGCCAGGCTGGTCAGGAGCAGGCGTGGCAGCTGTTCGCATGTCCCTACCAGACATGCCCGGAAATGAGAGGATGCACCGACTCTCGGGCTAAAATCGTACACTACACAACATCTCTCTGTAGGAGTAGGTCGATCTATCGCTCTCTCTAACACACACATGCTGTTAAAACACACACACACACACACACGCACGCACCTTGGTCCCGTTGCACCTTCTAACTTGAGGTCTCGGGTTCGATAACTACACTTGAGCATAATTTGTGCCAGGAGGATTCTTTGACTTGTCAAAATGTTTTCTAGGGTTTGCACGCTTCACACTCTCTCTCCAGTATATATATACACGCCGGAGCCTCAACGCTTGTAGTTGTTCTCTTCACACTCTCTCGCCCTCTCCTGCTAGAGCCTCAACTCTTGTACTCCCTCCGTTCCGAATTACTTGTCGCAGGTATGGATGTATCTAGATGTATTTTAGTTCTAGATACATCCATTTCTTCGACTAGTAATTTGGAATGGAGGGAGTAGTTGCTCTCTTCACACTCTCTCGCCCTCTTTATATCTAAACAAGACTTCGTTGGCCCCTCTCTCCCCTCACTGCTGCTCAAAGAGCCGGCAGGATCCGTCCACTGGGAAGGGAAGGAGGCTTAACGATGTCGCCGTCGGCGAGGGACTACCGGCGCAGCTGTTCACTTTCCACCCAGCGGCGACGAGGGAGGGCCTTCGACCCCTTCTTCTTCGCCGCCGTCCCGTCGCCCACCGAACCACGCTCCAAGAACCTTAAGGTATAATTTACTTACTCCACATGCATTGCTCTAGCTGCATGTATACCATGAATCTAGGACGTGGTTCAAAGAGGAAAGGAGTGGGGGAAAGTAGTGGGAAAAGTTGTATATAGCATGAATCTAGGACGTGGTTCAAAGAGGAAATGAAGGGGGAAAGTTGTATAGCATGAATCTAGGACGTGGTTCAAAGAGGGAAGGAATGGGGGAAAGTAGTGGGGAAATTTGTATCGCATAAATCTAGGACGTGGTTCAAAGAGGAAAGGAAGGGGCGAAAGTACTAGTTCAAAAGGGAAAGGAAGGGACAAGGCTGTAGAGTTTGAGCAGGACTAGATTTGCTGCGCTCACATAGGGAAAGGTGTCTAAAGATAACAAAACTGGGACCAACACAAATATGCTCCTTGGTTGTTTGTTCTTTGTTGCAACAGACTGTGCATGACCACAGTACATCGGTAGATGCACATGGTGCTGGTGCGTCCACTGTCCCGTGCAACTCATTAGCTGTTGTTAATCTAAGGCCCTGTTTGGTTAAAACTCCCTAGTCCCTACCTGCTTGGTTCCAGGGACTAAACATGGACTAGAGGTTATTAAATGACATGCTAAAAGACCATGTTACCCCTAGTAATGAACTAATAGAGACAAGGTGCGATGCGCGGCAGGGGCAACTGTTGGAAAAAGTCCCAAAAAGACTCCCTCGGGGTCTTCTTTCTTTAGTCCCAAATGCCCACTTTTAGTCCCTAAAAGTCCCTCCTGTTTGGTTTAGATGGGACTGACACGGAGTTTTTTTAGTCCCTACACCAAAATGTCCCTGTAAACAAACACCCTCTAATAATGCCGCTGGAAAATTGATACAATGCCACAGTTAAAAGTAAATTACATGTTTAACGAATTTTATTGTTAATATAATCTCTATGTTAATATTAATCAATGCCACCGTTGGAGAAATGCTACTGTCTTGCTTTCTTTCCCATTTAGATAAGGTAGATGCTTCTTTTTGTTGGCTTCTGTGTTATCCACCGTTATTGACCACTAATTGTTTCCTTTGCACCTCTGTGTAAACAGGGTTATCTACTTCACCTCGTTACCATTGTGACCTTTTGTTGCACTGCACAAAACACTTTTGTTTTAAGAGTGTTTTGTGCAGTTCAACCAAAATGTCACACCGACAACGTTGCTTGATTGCTTGATCTTAGTGGAACTACACAAGAGGAGATCTTACTTCCTATCCGTTAAGGCGAATTTGGTTCAGATCTTCTTCTTGTGAGTTGTTTGAATTCCGCATCATGAGAGGTTAGTACTAGCCTTCTTTCACATGATTCTGCAGTGTGCTTTCATATGTTGTGCTACTTGTACGATAATGTTGCTTGATTTTAGTGAACTGCACAAATGGAGATAGGACTTCCAATCTGTATGCGCACCGTAATATCCCATTGAGGTAAGATAAGGATATTTCACAACTGCTGGCTTGTATTTTGCCACTTTCATCAGAAAATTAAGTTTAGTACTATATTTGTGCTCCCTAATTGACATGCCAAATCTTACATTGAAGGCGGAGTTTGTCTGTTATTGAACCAAGTGATGAAGGGGAAGAACAAGCAGAAGAAAAACAAAAATCAACTCCCGGTGCTGTAATGAAGCACTGGAACTGTGATGACACAAGTAATGATATAGTTTGGCATCTTAATTTATTGCTATGGCTGGAACGAGCAATTGTTTTGCCACTGATTTGATGCCACTCTTAATTTAATATGTAATTATCTCAACTTGTGCAAACAGGGATCTTCTTTGAAGATACCATATATTTTAGTAGAACTGCACAAGAAGATGTTGGAAACATTAAACTAATCGAGGAGTATATAGTAAGCATGGCCACCACTATAGATAGCAATAGATGGTTCCGGAGAAGTGCTTTATCTGTATGCTCTACACAATAAGCCTCCTGACAAAGGTTGGTACTTACCCACTGATTTCATCCATATGATTGAGCTTTGTCATCTCTATTGGTGTTGTGCTACTGTTTAGATACTGTCATGAAAAAGTGGTATTGTCCTTGAGAAGTGCTTCATCTGTGCTGTTTTAAATATTTCCTTTCATTTTGTTCGAGCAAACAGGGATGCTAGCATTTAGTAGTCCTCTTGTCTTTGCACAACATGATCATCTTCCTCTAAAGAAGAATATGGAGTACGTGAAGTGACTAGTTCCGATTATGCCAGGATGAAGAAGCCCTGTCTATCTTATCATCAGGAGCAGTTGAAGGATGGTTACATTACTCCCCACAAGACCAAACTAACTTCATCTCAGAAGGACTGACAAATCTCCATCTTTTTGCTGTGATGCGCGAGTACAATGTTGTTCTAGGATTCTTTCTAGTGAGTTCCATTTTTCTAAAAGTGTGCTCTACATGGACCATGTATGTGCCTGTTGAAACTGTCAATTCATAGTACAATTTGCTTTATACTAATCACTTTTTTGCATTTGTGCAAACAGGGGTGCTCAGGTTGATTTCAATGGGAACTGCACAAAATGTCCATGAATACATCGAATCATTCATTTCCACCACAAGAAAGGAGGTGCCGATAAGTTCAAGGCGTTGCAACATATAAGGGCGAAATCATACAAGCTACGCGCGAATTTGGTTGATTTTGGTGGAACTGCACAAAAAGAATAGCTGGTTTATTTAGCACGAGGTGCCATGTCAATGTCCGAAGGCAAACCCTGCCCATTCCACAATCATAGGCATTTGATATTTTGGAATGGGACAACCTTGTCAAATTTTGCTCATTGATTTTAGCAAGACATGCGTTTGATATTTTCGAATGGGACGCCCTTTGCTGTCAGTAGCGTTGATCAATTTTTTCTTTATTCTTTAGTAGTGAAGTAAATATTGCCTCTGACATGTGAGTCGCTGAGATGCATAATCATCGATTGTTTTGAATGTTCTCTATGAATTGCCAGGCCTGTGTGTTTGATTACAATGTACAGAAACGCTAAAAAGCTGTTCAAACTCTTTGTACTCCTTCTGTTCCTTTTTACTTTGCACATTGTGAAAGTGCATACTTTTTTGTATAAGATTGGTCAAAGTAGAGATACTTTGACTGCAGACAAAACTTGTATGCATACTAGAAAGGACCGGAGGGAGTACATGTGAAACTGCTGCAAACGAGGTGATCACCCTAGGAATGATGCTAGTACATATTGTTTTGCATGTTCATCCAATGCTAGTGATACATGAATTCGAACTAATCGAAATAAATTCATTCATACACGGTCGGATTTCATATAAACATGCCGGATTTCATTACATTTCATACATTCTTCAACTAAAAAGGGGTGCGCTGGAGGTATAATTAATTAACCGAAGCTACCCACCTATGTCCCACTGAGCCGCACAGAAGCTTCAGTGGCTTAACTGCAGGTGCAGTTGCGTAACTGACATGTGGCCTGTTGGGCCCATGTGTCAGTCAGCCAACTGCACCAGCAGTTAAGTAGAAGCAGCGTTCTTCTCCAGCGCAGCTCTCCAACTCCACGTCGCCGCCAAGAAGCTAACCGGCCGTCAATGGTCAACCCGCCTAGCTTGGCTTCAACCGGAGGGTAGCAGCGGTGGCCTTACTTGGACCCGAGCGGCAGCGACCTACCGTGTTCTACTCTTCCTCGTTTTCTGTGTGGCGCCGCCTCGTTGGCAGTGGGGCGGGGCCTCGGCCGAGCCAGCGATGTCCTCTGCCTCGTTGTTGGCGGGGAGGGGCCTTGGCGGAGCCGGCGGTGTCCTCTGCCTTGTTGTTGGCGAGGCGGGGCCTCGGCGGAGCCGGCGGTGTCCTCTGCCTCGTTGTTGGCGGGGCGGGGCCTCGGCGGAGCCGGCGGTGTCCTCTGCCTCGTTGTTGGCTCCGCGGGGCCTTGGCGGAGCAGGGCCTCGTCAACGCCAGTGGAGCGGGGACTTGTCAGAGCCGGCATTGTCCTCTGCCTCGTCCTCGGTCTCGCCAAACAACGCCTCGAGGAGATGGTGGTTGTAGGCGGCATCGGCCTGCGCCTCCCGGAACTGCTCCTCATGCATCTGCCTCACCCTGTCCATATATTGGGCACGGGCCTCGCCGATGGTCATGGTGCAATGCACCGGCGAGGATGGCACGGAGGAGGGGGTTGGCGCTGGATCGTCGACTACCATGTTCTCCATTGGGACGTCGTCGTCCTCCGGCTGCCTGCCGGCCAGCCAGTCGGCAGCAATGGTTGCCATCTCCTTGTGGTCCATCGTCCGCCCGTCCCGAAGAGCGCTGGAGCATGAGGAAACCATGGTGGGCAGTAGTGGTGTCGATAGGAGAAAGGGAACGAATGCGGATGACTGCGGCTATGGCCGGAGCAGCAGTTTATATAGCAATGGTGGGCGGGCAGAGGGACGGACGTGTGGCGCTGGAGTAGTCGCCTCGGCAACCGCGTATCATTAATTTGGGCGGCAGATGGACGGACGGACGGCACTTGTGTCCTTTGAAGGCGGAGCAATTGCCTGCACCGGGAAGCGGGGAGGGCGGCGCTGACTGTTTCGGGTGGAAAGCGCGCGCGGGCGAGGAGATGACTTTACTTGGAGAGGATGACAATGGGTACCCACCGGGTCCATAGCCTCACGTACGCAAGTGCCTCCTTATTATATATATATAACTAAAATTTATTTTGCTTCCTCCTGGTTTTCTGACATCACGGTCCCACACCATTGTCAACCTATGTAGTAGGAGTAGTCAATAAACGAGAGAATTGCACAAGAAGCGGCCGAAAGCTGGGACCAAACAGCTCGAGCAGTATTTGTGTTTTTGAGGTGTGAGCATTGCAGAGTTTTTCGATGTTTAGCCCAGATATTAATTTTTCTCCTCTGAACAACAACGAAAACATCGCTGTAGGTATTAACTGGGCGGGCTGTGGCCCGTCTAGCCCAGGCCAGATATCCAGCCCAGATATTAATTTTTTTCAAGCTGAAAATGGCTAGCCCAGCTATACTTTTTTTAGGAATACCTAGGCAAGGTCAAGTTGTTATTCTCTGCCCCGCTGGGCTGCAAATCTTTCCTAGGAGGGATGCATTAGGCTTAACAAGAAAATGGGCTTTAAGAAATAATAAATGGGATGTAATTATAAAAACTGGGCAGTAACTATAAAAAATGCACCAAACACATGATTACTTTATAAAATATTATTTTTGGATATTGAAAATTTTAATTTCATTAATTGTTGCGAGCGCAATGTTTTGTTGGATTTTTACGTAACATAAATTTATATTGAAATTGTATTTAATCTGACTAGAAATTTCGGGATAAAAATATTTCGGATCCCATCAAAATGTGGGAAATTTTAGTGAATTCTGTTTTGAACGGTTGGTTGAAATGGGTTGTACTTTTAACAAACTGTAAATGGGCTGTAGTAAATTCTATTAGAATTCAAAAATGGGCTACACATTCCTACAAATCTCAAATGGGCTATAAGTTCTCGGCCACACACTTCTGGCCTTACTAAGTTGACGCGTCCCCTAAAAAAACAGAGTTGATGCGTATGCAAGGCTTTGTCAACTTATAGTCAACACACGGTTCTAGCAACAGTGGCCGTTGGATGTCCATCCAACGGATGCCAAGCTTCTTCTTCAATCTCGGATATTCTAGCTTCACCCGCCCAAAAAATGATTCCTCCCCCTGACATCTGGGGTGCACCGTTCCGGAAGCTGACCTGTGGGCCTACTAAGTTGACGTACCAAGGGCTTTGTCAACTTAGTCAATATAAATGATTCTAGATGCAGTGACCGTACAATGTCCATCCAACGGCCGTCGTGCTTCTTCAACCTCTGGTCTTCTTGCTCCAGCCGCCCAAAGCAGCGCCAGTCGTGCCGCCTGCTCTTGCGTCCCGTGGCCGGCTGTGCTGCCGCAGAGGCCTCACCGCCCCTACTACTCCCACCGCTGGCTAGGCCATCCCTCCACTCACCCACACCCCCTGTTATTTTGCGGCGACGGTAGCGCAGCCGAACCAGTGAACCCTCATACTCCTCTCCGCGTGTGCATCCACTGCCGCGTCTTCCCCGGCTCCGCGTCGTCCCCTTCCTAGGCCTCGCCGTCGTCCACCGCCCTGGTGCTCTCGGCGCGGCGTGGTCAACGTGGTCATGGGACGACTTCCATCGGACGTGGACTGTACGTGGAGAGGCTGACAGCTGGGTCCACGGGAGCCGCAAGGAAGTGCCTCCTTATTACGCGCAAAATAATTATTCCTCCACCTGACAGCGGGGACCCACCGGACGGGCCACCGTATTTCGCGAAAAAAATGATTCGCCCCCTGACTGCTGGGACCCACAAGCTACATCTTCACACGCAAGGAAGTGCGTCCGAAAAAAAAATGATCCGCCCCCTGACTGCTGGGACCCACCAGCTACATCTTCGCACGCAAGGAAGTGCGTTTGAAAAAAAAACGATTCGCCCCCCGACTGCTGGGACCCACCAGCTACACCTTCGCACGCAAGGAAGTGCGTCCGGGCAAAAAAGAATGATTCGCCCCCTGACTGCTGGGACCCAGCAGCTACACCTTCGCATGCAAGGAAGTGCTTCCGGGTAAAAAAAACAAAATGATTCGCCCCCCTGACTGCTGGGACACACCAGCTACATCTTCGCAGGCAAGGAAGTGCCTGACAGTCGGGACCCACCTCGTCGAAGCGTACGTAGCGTTGTCATTCTGGTCGCGAACGTGTACGTACATACTGGTCGATGTAGAGGCACACACGTGTCGTAGTAGAGGCGCACACGTGTCGTAGTAGAGGCGCGCACGTAGCATGTACACGTACGTACAACGGCTAGGGTGCAAGAAAGAAAATACGGCCACGTATGTGTACATACGAGTAGGGTCTCGAACGCCTGCTCGCGCATACGTACGGCCAGGGCTCGTGTACATGGCTGGGTCGGAACGAAGAAACAACGTCGTCGTCGTGTTCATGGGGAGGCAACGGAATGTGTCGTGTTCATGGGGAGGCAACGGAATGCGTCGTGTTCATCGGGAGGCAACGGAATGCGTCGTGTTCATCGGGAGGCAACAGAACGCGTGGGAGCCAACCGGCTGGGTCGGAACGGAATGCGTGGTCATGTTCATCGGGAGGGCTTGGACGGAACAGGTGATGGAAACGAGGCCTGGTGTACCGTAGAACGGAGGAAATGGACCTCCTACGGTCGAAACGGGGGTCCTGTTGATCAGGAGGGGTGTGGCGTACCACAAAACGGAGGAAACGGACCTCCTACGGTCGAAACGGGGGTCCTGTTGATCGGGAGGGGTGTGGTATACCGCAAAACGGACCTCCTACGGTCGAAACGGGGGTCATGTTCATCGGGAGGGGTGTGGCGTACCGCCAAATAGGACTCCACGGGATACTGTTCATCTCCACCGTCGACCTCCTCCAGCCTCCACGGGCTACCGTCGACCTCCTCCAGCCTCCACCGGCTCCTGTTCATCCAGCCTCCACCGCGCGCTACTCCACCGGCTACTGTTCAACCACCACTCCACCATCTACTGTTCATCCAGCCCTCCACACCACGGGGTCCTGTTCAACCACCCCTCCACGGGCACCCCTCCACCGTCTACTGTTCATCCAGCCCTCCACACCACGGGGTCCTGTTCATCCAGAGGCAACGCCACCGCTCACTGTTCATCCAACCCCCCTGCAACGCTCACTGTTCATCCAATCGATCGGCTTCAGATAGCAACAGTAGCGAAGGAATTGCTCGATCGGGTCCAGTTAACAGCCATCGATCGATCGCTCGGGTTCAGTAACGTGTAGCCTGCAGTGCAATCGCTTGGGTTCGGTTAGAGCCAACGCCTCGCACACACGCGCGTACGTGTACGAGAGAAACGCGCATCACTCGGCCCCCGACCTCCCACCGTAACCGGAAACTCCCCGAAATTTTCCTCGCCCTCGCTTCTACCACGATTTTTTCCGTCATGGACGGCCCGAAGAATGTCATGCAGCTGCGTCTCTGACCCGCCCAGGACGAAAAGCCCATTTTCTGTCATGATTTTTTGTCATAGAAGTAGGAGCCCACCACATCTATGATGATACCAGGTTTTGTCACAATTATCGTCATAGAAGTGTCATATGTATGACAGAAAAAAATTCATTCGGCCCAAAATGTCATGAATGTGTCTTTTTTTTGTAGTGACACATAGTGAATACATGAACTCCTCAAACTACGGTCATCACCGGTAAGTATCCCGATTATTGTCACTTCGGGGTTAACGGATCATAACACATAATAGGTGACTATAGACTTGCAAGATAGGATCAAGAACTCTCATATATTGAGGAAAACATAATAGGTTCAGATCTGAAATCATGGCACTCGGGCCCTAGTGACAAGCATTAAACATAGCAAAGTCATAGCAACATCAATCTCAGAACATAGTGGATACTAGGAACCAAACCCTAACAAAACTAACTCGATTACATGATAGATCCCATCCAACCCATCACCGTCCAGCAAGCCTATGACGGAATTACTCACGCACGGCGGTAAGCATCATGAAATTGGTTATGGAGGATGGTTGATGATGATGATGATGGCAACGGATTTCCCTCTCCGAAGCCCCGAACAGACTCCAGATCAGCCCTCCCGGGAGGTTTTAGGGCTTGGCGGTGGCTCCGTATCGTAAAACACGATGAATTCTTCTCTGATTGTTTTCTCCCTGGAACACAATATATAGAGTTGGAGTTGGTGTCGGAGGGGCTCCAGGGGGCCCACGAGGTAGGGGGCGTGCCCTAGGGGGGCAGACGCGCCCCCACCCTCGTGGATAGGTGGTGGGTCCCCTGGCCTTCATCTTTTGCAGGTATTTTTTATATTTTCCAAAAAGTTGCTTCGTGAAGTTTCATGTCATTCCGAGAACATTTGTTTCTGCACATAAATAACACCATGGTAATTCTGCTGAAAACAGCGTCAGTCCGGGTTAGTTCCAGTCAAATCATGCAAGTTAGAGTCCAAAACAAGGGCAAAAGTGTTTGGAAAAGTAGATACAACAGAGACGTATCAACTCACCCAAGCTTAAACCTTTGCTTGTCCTCAAGTAATTCAGTTGACAAACTGAAAGTGATAAAGAAAAACTTTTACAAACTCTGTTTGCTCTTGTTGTAAATATGTAAAGCCAGCATTCAAGTTTTCAGCAAAGATTATAACTAACCACATTCGCAATAACGCTTAGGTCTCAAGTTTACTCATATCAATGGCATAATCAACTAGCGATCAATAATAATAAATCCCGGATGACAACACTTTCTCAAAACAATCATAATATGATATAACAATATGGTATCTCGCTAGCCCTTTCTGAGACCGCAAAACATAAATGCAGAGCACCTTTAAAGATCAAGGACTGACTAGACATTGTAATTCATGGTAAAAGAGATCCAGTCAAGTCATACCCAACGTAAACTAACAGTAATGAATGCAAATGACAACGGTGCTCTCCAACTGGTGCTTTTTAATAAGAGGGAAGCAGGGATAAGCCCTTCGTAGAGGGAAGCAGGGATTTGTAGAGGTGCCAGAGCTCGGTTTTGAAATAGAGATGAATAATATTTTGAGTGGTATACTTTCATTGTCAACATAACAACCAAGAGATGGCGATATCTTCCATGCTACACACATTATAGGTGGTTCCCAAACAGAATGGTAAAGTTTATACTCCCCCTTCCACCAACAAGCATCAATCCATGGCTTGCTCGAAACAACGAGTGCCTCCAACTAACAAGAGTCCCAGGGGGAGTTTTGTTTGCAATTATTTTGATTTAGTTTGCATAAAGGATGGGACTAGGCATCCCGGTGACCAGCCATTTTCTCGTGAGTGAGGAGCGGAGTCCACTCCTCTTGAGAATAACCCGCCTAACATGGAAGATACAGACATCCCTAGTTGATACATGAGCTATTCGAGCATACAAAATAGGATATTTATTTTCAGGTTTAGAGTTTGGCACATACAAATTTACTTGGAACGGCAGGTAGATACCGTATATAGGTAGGTATGGTGGACTCATATGGAATAACTTTGGGGTTTATGGAGTTGGATGCACAAGCAGTATTCCCGCTTAGTACAGGTGAAGGCTAGCAAAAGACTGGCAAGCGACCAGCTAGAGAGCGACAACAGTCATGAACATGCATTAAAATTAGTCAACACCGAATGCAAGCATGAGTAGGATATAATCCATCATGAACATATATATTGTGAAGGCTAGTTGATTTTGTTTCAACTACATGCATGAACATGTGCCAAGTCAAGTCACTTAAATCATTCAGAGGAGGATACCACCCTATCATACCACATCATAACCATTTCAATAGCATGTTGGCATGCAAGGTAAACCATTATAACTCATAGCTAATCAAGCATGGCACAAGAACTATGATCTCTAGTTGTCATTGCAAACATGTTTATTCATAATAGGCTGAATCAGGAACGATGAACTAATCATATTTACAAAAACAAAAGAGGTCGAGTTCATACCAGCCTTTCTCATCTCAGTCAGTCCATCATATACCATCATAATTGCCTTTCACTAGCACGACCGAACAATGTGAATAATAATAATTGTGCATGTGCATTGGACTGAGCGGGAATATGCAAGCATTCAATAAACAGGAGAAGACAAGGAAATATGGGCTCTTTTGTCAGATCAACATTTATGCATATAAGAGCCACTTCAACAAATTTAATCATGGTCTTCTCCTATCGACCCCCAAAGAAAAGAAATAAAACTATTTACACGGGAAAGCTCCCAACAAGCAAAAGAAGAACATGAAATCTTTTTGGGTTTTCTTTTTAGTTACTACTACAAGCATGGAAAGTAAACTAATTAAAAGCTACAACTAATTTTTTTGGTTTTTCTTAAGGTTTATTAAAACACAAGAAGAAAGCATAAAGAGGGAAATAAGCTAGCATTGATGATACAATGAAAAAGTATGAGCACCGACATCTAGCAATGAGTGTGTGAACATAAATGTAATGTCGGTGGGAAATATGTACTCCCCCAAGCTTAGGCTTTTGGCCTAAGTTGGTCTATGGCCACGTCTGGCCTGATGGATATCCATAATAGTAGTTGGGGTCATACTGAGATGCAGCGGCTATCGCCTCATGCGCTGCATCTTGGCGACGAGCGGCCTCCGCTCTTGTCTCATACTCATCTGCCTCCTCTCTGGTAATAACATATCTTCCTTTTGCCTGATGATCAAAGAAGGTAGGAGCAGGGAGAGTAATATGGACAGCACGGCGTCTGTCAAAGATTAGTAGATACTGGAGAGGTGATTCATTCCTCTCAACAAACTGGTGGTGAACCATAGCATTAAAGTCTAGGTAAGCAGGAGGTAATTCAATATCATCTTCGCGTATGGCTATACCAAGAAAATTAGCTATGCGGGTTGCATAAACTCCACCAAATAAATCTCCATTAAATCCATTAAGATGCAACCTACGTGCAACAATGGTTCCCAAATTATAAGATTTGTCTCCTAACACAGCACTCCTAAGAATACTGAGATCAGGAACACACATATGACATGCTTCATCTTTACCATTTATGCATCTACCTATGAAGAGAGCAAAATAATGTATAGCAGGAAAGTGAATGCTCCATATGGTAGCTTATATTAGCAAGAAAATCTCTAAATTCAGATTTGCGAGGTTCCCTGATACTACCCCATTGTGGAAGTTTGCAAGAAGTGGTAAAATCCTCTAAGTCCATGGTATAAGAATTTTCATAAAGATCAAACAGGACAGTTGGGGAATTACGTGAAGATGAAAATTCAAACCTCCTCACAAAGGAACTAGTGAGATGGTGATACTGGCTGCACTTCTCTTCCTCGAAGCTCACAAGATCAGCGTTACGCAAATATGCATTAAGTTTTTCCTTAATTCCCGCTTGATCCATAAAGTTCTTAGAAGGCCATTCACAAGGACGCACTGGAGCGTCTCTTGGTGGCTCTTCATCAGCATCACGCATTGCAATCCTGGGTCCTTGCTTTCTTGAAGAACCACCTTGGAACATTTTCCTAAGCATATTTCTTCCTCTGAAAAATTCTGAAATTATTTAGTAACTTCAAAATAAAAGTAAACCAAACTCAGTAATATTGATAGCAACTACTCCTACAAGTGCCTAGAGCCTATATCATGTATCAAAACTACTTGGAACCATATAAATTTGACATTCAAGCTCAAGAACATGGTCACCTAGGCAGCACAAATTTGCAATGAATAAAGCACTAGAACAAAAACTAATTGGACCAATGGAGGAGTCACATACCAAGGAAAAATCTCCCCAAGCAGTTTTGTGAGAGGTGCTTTGAGCAAGGAGATCGAAAATGGAAGCAAAACGAGCTTGGACTCGGGTTTGAGCTGGTTGTTCGTGTTTGTGGGAGGAAGAAGGAGTGTGTGGGTGAAAGGATAAGTGGAGGAGGGCCACCATGGGCCCACGAGGCAGGGGGCGCGCCCAGGGGGTAGGGCGCGCCCTCCACCCTCGTGGCCAGGTGGATGACCCCCCTGCTGTGTTCTGAGTGCCAAATATTCTAGAAAAAATCATATTTAAATTTCAGGGCATTTGGAGAACTTTTATTTTTGGGGTATTTTTATATTGCATGGATAATCAGATAACAGATAGAAAAATACTTATTTTTATTTTATTTAATATAAATAATAGAAAGTAAAAGTGGGATACAGAAGGTTGTGCCTTCTAGTTTCATCCATCTCATGCTCATCAAAAGGAATCCACTAACAAGGTTGATCAGGTCTTGTTAACGAACTCATTCCGAATAACATGGAACCGGAGAAATTTCGAATAACACTATGTTACCTCAACAGGGATATGCACATCCCCAATAACAAGAATATCATATTTCTTCTTGATAGTAGGAAGAGGAAATTCAAAACTTCCAAATATAATCGATGGAATTTTTCCAATAGAATTGATACTATGAACTTGAGGTTGTTTCCTCGGAAAGTGTACCGTATGCTCATTACCATTAACATGAAAAGTGACATTGCCTTTAGTGCAATCAATAACATCCCCTACAGTGTTCAAGAAGGGTCTTCCAAGAATAATAGACATACTATCATCCTCGGGAATATCAAGAATAACAAAGTCCATTAAAATAGTAATGTTTGCAACTACAACAGGCACGTCCTCACAAATACCGACAGGTGTAGCAGTTGATTTATCAGCCATTTGCAAAGATATTTCAGTAGGTGTCAACTTATTCAAATCAAGTCTACGATATAAAGAGAGAGGCATAACACTAACACCGGCTCCAAGATCACATAAAGCAGTTTTAACATAGTTTCTTTTAATGGAGCATGGTATAGTTGGTACACTGGGATCTCCTAGTTTCTTTGGTATTCCACCCTTAAAAGTATAATTAGCAAGCATGGTGGAAATTTCAGCTTCCAGTATCTTTGTTTTATTAGTAACAATATCTTTCATATACTTGGCATAAGGATTCATTTTAAGCATATCAGTTAATCGCATACGCAAAAATATAGGTCTAATCATTTCAGCAAAGCGCTCAAAATCCTCATCATCCTTTTTCTTGGATGGTTTGGGAGGAAAAGGCATGGGTTTCTAAACCCATGGTTCTCTTTCATTACCATGTTTTCTAGCAACAAAGTCTTTCTTATCATAACATTGATTCTTTGATTGTGGGTTATCAAGATCAACAGCAGGTTCAATTTCTACATCATTATCATTACTAGGTTGAGCATCATCATGAATATTATTATTAACATTATCACTAGTTTCAGGTTCATTACCAGATTGTGTTTCAGCATCAGAAATAGAAATATCATTTGGATTCTCAGGTGTTTCAGTAATAGGTTCACTAGAAGCATGCAAAGTCTTATCATTTTTCTTTTTCTTCCTTTTAGAAGGACTAGGTGCATCTACATTATTTCTCTGAGAATCTTGCTCAATTCTCTTAGGGTGACCTTCAGGATACAAAGGTTCCTGAGTCATTTTACCAGTTCTAGTAGCCACTCTAACAACATTATCATTATTCTTACTATTCAATTCATTGAGCAAATCATTTTGAGCTTTAAGTACTTGTTCTACTTGAGTGGTAACCATAGAAGCATGTTTGCTAATAAGTTTAAGTTCACCTTTGACATTAGCCATATAATCACCCAAGTGTTCAAGCATATTTGAATTGTATTTCAATTGTCTACCAAAATAAGCATTAAAATCTTCTTGCTTAGCCATAAATTTATCAAAATCATCTAAGCATGGGCTAGCAAATTTAGTAAATGGGATTTCAGCTTTATCATATCTATAGAGAGAATTTACCTTTACTACCTGTGTAGGTTTATCAAGACCATGAGTTTCTTCAATAGGTAGTAAATTAAGACCATGTATTTCTTCAATAGGAGGTAAATTCTTAACATCTTCAGCTTTAATACCTTTTTCTTTCATAGATTTCTTTGCCTCTTGTATATCTTCAGGACTAAGAAATAGAATACCTCTCTTCTTCGGAGTTGGTTTAGGAATAGGCTCAGGAACTGGCTCAGGAGGTGTCCAATTATTTTCATTTGTCAGCATATTATTCAATAGAATTTCAGCTTCATCCGGCGTTCTTTCCCTGAAAACAGAACCAACATAACTATCCAGGTAATCTCTGGAGGCATCGGTTAGTCCATTATAAAAGATATCAAGTATTTCATTTTTCTTAAGAGGATGATTAGGAAAAGCATTAAGTAATTTGAGAAGCCTCCCCCGAGCTTGTGGGAGACTCTCTTCTTCAAGTTGCACAAAATTATATATATCCCTTAAAGCAGCTTGTTTCTATGAGCAGGGAAATATTTAGCAGAGAAGTAATAAATCATATCCTGGGGACTACGCACACAACCAGGATCAAGAGAATTAAACCATATCTTAGCATCACCCTTTAATGAGAACGGAAATATTTTAAGGATACAAAAGTAACGAGTTCTCTCATCATTAGTGAACAAGGTAGCTATATCATTTAATTTAGTAAGACGTGCCACAACAGTTTCAGATTCATAGCCACGAAAAGGATCAGATTCAACCAAAGTAATTATATCAGGATCAACAGAGAATTCACAATCCTTATCGGTAACACAGATAGGTGAAGTAGCAAAAGCAGGGTCAGGTTTCATTCTAGCATTTAGAGATTGTTGATTCCATTTAGCTAATAACCTCTTGAGTTTGTATCTGTCTTTGCAAGCTAAAATAGCTAAAGAAGCTTCTTTATCAAAAACATAACCCTCAGGAATAACAGGAAAGTCTTCATCATCTATTTCATCAGTATTATCAGATTCAATATTTTCATTCTCTCTAGCCCTAGCAAGTTGTTCATCCAGAAATTCACCAAGTGGCACAGTAGTATCAAGCATAGAAGTAGTTTCATCATAAGTATCATGCATAGCAGAAGTGGCATCATCAATAACATGCGACATATCAGAACGAATAGCAAAAGCAGGTTTAGGTGTCGCAAGCTTACTCATAACAGAAGGTGAATCAAGTGCAGAGCTAGATGGCAGTTCCTTACCTCCCCTCGTAGTTGAGGGATAAATCTTGGTTTTTGGATCTCCCAAGTTCTTCATAATGATAAGCAGATATAAATCCCAAGTGACTCAAAGAATAGAGCTATGCTCCCCGGCAACGAAGCCAAAAAATAGTCTTGATAACCCACAAGTATAGGGGATCGCAACAGTTTTCGAGGGTAGAGTATTCAACCCAAATTTATTTATTCGACACAAGGGGAGCCAAAGAATACTCTCAAGTATTAGCAGCTGAGTTGTCAATTCAACCACACCTGGAAACTTAGTATCTACAGCAAAGTGTTTAGTAGCAAGTAATATGATAGTAGTGATAACGGTAGCAAAAGGTAACAGTAGCAAAAGCAATGTTTTTGGTATTTTGAAGTGATGATAGCAATTGCAACGGAAAAGTAAATAAGCGAAGAACAATATATGGAAAGCTCGTAGGCAATGGATCAGTGATGGAGAATTATGCCGGATGCGGTTCATCATGTAAAAATCATAACCTAGGGTGACACAGAACTAGCTCCAGTTCATTAATATAATATAGGCATGTATTCCGAGTATAGTCATACGTGCTTATGGAAAAGAACTTGCATGACATCTTTTGTCCTACCCTCCCGTGGCAGCGGGGTCCTAATGGAAACTAAGGGATATTAAGGCCTCCTTTTAATAGAGTACCAGAACAAAGCATTAACACATAGTGAATACATGAACTCCTCAAACTACGGTCATCACCGGTAAGTATCCCGATTATTGTCACTTCGGGGTTAACGGATCATAACACATAATAGGTGACTATAGACTTGCAAGATAGGATCAAGAACTCTCATATATTGATGAAAACATAATAGGTTCAGATCTGAAATCATGGCACTCGGGCCCTAGTGACAAGCATTAAGCATAGCAAAGTCATAGCAACATCAATCTCAGAACATAGTGGATACTAGGGATCAAACCCTAACAAAACTAACTCGATTACATGATAGATCCCATCCAACCCATCACCGTCCAGCAAGCCTACGATGGAATTACTCACGCATGGCGGTGAGCATCATGAAATTGGTGATGGAGGATGGTTGATGATGACGATGGCGACGGATTCCCCTCTCCGGAGCCCCGAACGGACTCCAGATCAGCCCTCCCGAGAGGTTTTAGGGCTTGGCGGCGGGTCCGTATCGTAAAACACGATGAATTCTTCTCTCTGATTTTTCTCTCCCTGAAACACAATATATAGAGTTGGAGTTGGAGTCGGAGGGGCTCCAGGGGGCCCACGAGGTAGGGGGTGCACCCTAGGGGGCAGGCGCGCCCCCACCCTCGTGGACAGGTGGTGGCCTCCCTGGCCTTCATCTTTTGCAAGTATTTTTTTATATTTTTCCAAAAAGTAGCTCCGTGAAGTTTTAGGTCATTCCGAGAACGTTTGTTTCTACACATAAATAACACCATGGTAATTCTGCTGAAAACAGCGTCAGTCCGGGTTAGTTCCATTCAAATCATGCAAGTTAGAGTCCAAAACAAGAGCAAAAGTGTTTGGAAAAGTAGATACAACGGAGACGTATTGTAGCGACCCGACCCGAATGGGTCAAGTCTCTGTGCTTAAGTGTCATCCCTGGATCGGTATGCTGACACACCCAGTACTCGAGGATTTATAACAGAGGTAAATCACATGTAAAAGTAACGCAAATACTATTACCTCAAATCCAAAATAGCGGAAGTAACAAGGTTGTGGATTCCCATCAACACCAACGGCAAAGTTGAGTGTAGAAATTGTAACCCTAACGTATCACTTACTCGTCGTAAGATAATCCTGCAACATGAGACGTTGCAGCCACAGAGGGTCAGTACATTGAATGTACTGGCAAATTCACACCATAGAGAATGATGAATAAAGACTATCACTACATGCATATTTGGCTGGTGGAAAAGCTCTATGGTTATAAGGTTTTTGCGAAAAGCCAATTTTTCCCTACTGCAAAGGAATAAATTTTATTTAACTATCATGGTGGTTGTTGAACATTGAGAATGGTTGACAGCATTCTCAATCCCAATTAAGTAACATCATTAAACCCAACAATATTCATTTAAAGTAACGTGATGAGATCAACAAGATAATCCAAGAACTAGATACTCAAGATGTCCATAACCGGGGACACAGGTAATCATGATTAGTTTACACACTCTGCAGAGGTTTGCGCACTTTTCCCCACAAGACTCGATCGCCTCCGTTGGATTTCTCGCACTACATGGTGTTTGAGAAACGGATGACCGAGACACGGTCTTTCAGAAGCGCTAGCACCTTATGATGGATAGACCGGTACACCTACTTTCCCCTACATCTGCTAGTCTACCCTGTAAGAGTTTGCACGACTTAATCAACTATGCCAGAGCCCATAATGGCTTGTGGCTGCACACGGAAGTTTCTAGTTTGAAAAATCTCATGATCCCTTTGAGCCTAGGTGGCGGTCCATAAAAAAAACAGGCAATCCTGGTCTACCCAGGTGCCTAGACAGGCAATCCTGGAATAACCCGGTGCCTCAATCCACCCAGATGTGTGTTTAAGTTGCCACCTTAGATAAACCATTAATTAACAAACTCACATCTGTCATGGATATCACTCACCCAATCCACGTCTACTAGCATAGCATGGCATAATGGCAAACGTAGAAGTAACTCCCAAAGGTTTGATATTAAACAGGTAATAGGTACTACCTCAACTACTTCCCATCCCATAATTTAATTAGATCCTAGTCATGCATGTGTGAGGATTGATCTAATGCAATAAAACTGGGTTGTAGAAAAGGTATGATCAAAGTGTGAACTTGTCCGCAATGTTGATGAAGACGATTCACACTCAAAATTCTTGATAGATCTACTCGTCTCACTCCGGTCAATCTATCGTAAGCAAGCAATAGTAACCACACATAAGCAATCACTCAAAGATTGGAGAGAACAAAGAAAACAATTTGGAAAACGTCAAAACCAAGCAAATAACTCTTGCAACATAAAACAATTTCTAACAGTACCAAAATTAAGTGAATTTGGCCTTATCAGAAATTTTAGGTCAAGAGCTTCGATTTGCAAAAAGAATCAACTCAAACGGAGCTACGAAACTCAAGTTATGATCAAACGAAGTTTGAATTCAAATCTGATCTAATTCAAATTTTAAACTTTTCAAAAACATGTTTGAGTTGGATTAATGGATAGAGGGGATCATAACGAAGACGTGGGCGTTGGTTTCGTTGGATTTGGACTAACGGGTAAGAAGTAATGATAGATTGAAGTACAGGGACTAATCTGTGAAGAAAATTATCACGAATAGGTCCCTGGCCTAAAAATAACAGAAAAAGAAGAAACTAAAGGGCGAACGTTCATTTTCTATACCTAACCAGCGAATGTTCTCTAAATAATAAACCTAACAAAAACCAGTTTTAAAAGAAAACCAGAGAAAACTATAAAACATAAAATGAACCGGACCGGGGGCGGTTTATACCGGTTCGGGGCGGTTCGGGGCGGAAAACCAGCGGCGGCGGTGTTCTCCGGCGAGCGAGGCGAGGCAGCTCCAGCGAGCGCGGCGAGGCAGGGTGGCGCGGGGCGGCGGCGGCGAGCAGCAGAGGCAGGGCGGCGCGCGGCGAGGCAGCAGCGAGGCAGCAAAGGCGGCAGCGAGGCGAGGCGGCGCGCGGCGAGCTCTAGCGCGGCAGTAGTGGCGCGAAGCGGCTCCGGCGAGGAGCGGGCGGCGGCGCAGGCGAGCGGCGACAGGATGCGGCAGAGGGCGGCGCGGGCAGCGGCGATGCGGGGAGAGGAGAGGGAGAGGGGCCCGGGGCTCCGGATTTAAGGAGGGGGAGGCGAGGGCGGCTTGGGCGAGGGGCAATGGAGGCGGGGCGGCGCCGGACTCCGGGGAGAGTCCCGGTCGGGGACGACGGGGAAGGCGGCGTGGAGCTGGGCCTTGGCCTGGCTTCGGCTGGGTCGGCCCAGTCGGGAAGAGGAGAAAGTTTTTTTTAAACATTATTTTCCAGACAACGAAAATAACAAAACCAAAATAAATAAAAATATTATATAGGCATATAATATATCAAAATTTTCAGAAAAATATTTTCTACAAGTTGAACATTTTTATAATGCCAAATAAAATCCACACAAATTTAGATAATTCAAAGAGTGCTACTGGTCTAATAAAATCCAATAAAAATCATTTAAAAAAATCAAAATGATTTCAAATGTATTCCTCTCCAATTTTCTATTGTAGGGAATCATGTTACCCTAATTTCCATATATTTTATATTTGGAGAAAAATAATTTGAATAAAACTCAAATAACTCCAAATTGAAAATAAATTCAAAAGAACTTTGAATTTAATTCATTGAACTCCCAACTCATATTTCATATAATTTGAAGAAGTCATTTTATCTTCTCTCATGAAAATCATTGAGCTGCATGAAGTTTATGAATTGAAATATTTCCAAATGAAATTCAATTATTTTCAAATACCCTTTCATTTAATTTTTTTAAATGGAAGAAGTCATATCATCTTCGCTCAAGGGTTTTGTATTTGAAAAGAATTTGAATTCATGGAGATCAGAAAGCAAATATGAAAGTTTGGGAAAGTCCTTTTATTCCCTCTCATTTAACTTTCAAAAAGTTTCGAATTCACTCACTTTCAGACAATCATTCAAACAATCAGTCAAATCTATCTATTTATTATAACATTCCAGAATTTAGAATTTTGGGATGTTACAAACCTACCACCCTTAAAATGAATCTCGTCCTCGAGATTCGGAGAGGCTAGCAAGAAAAGGTTAGGGTTTGGGGGTCTCCTCAAAAATTCATCGATCATCACACGGGGTCTGGGGTGCTACCACCCTTAGAAGCATGGTTACGGTTCTATCAAAACTCATATACTTCATCCATATTGTTAATAGTGTCGGTCTTCTCAGATTTTTAGGATAATTCCTTATCTGGGCTCTTTAGGTAGTGACATAACCTTTTCCTCAATTCTTCTGTCTTTCATCTTGGTAAGGTTCTTCTATGACTGGGTCTTCTTAGCTGACGGGTCTGGCGCCAATACTAAACAACTATCGATATCTCATGGTGGTCAACCATTTATGGTTTCTCCTGCAGGAAATGGGTCTGGGTGATCCTCACCGTATAACCTACGGTTGGCAAAGCTGCCTTGTACAAGGGAAAAATACCTATACCATTCTAAGGCTTAAACAAGGTTTTGATCGTCGTCTCTCCACTATAGGTAAGTCACTCAGATTTACCATCCCATATAGCAAGGTGAATAATAAGAGTAAGTCGGTATGGTGATCAATCCATCCCGCACCCAAATCATTACCTTGTATACGGTTTAGCGAATCTCGCATTGTAACACTCGGTCATCCTCACAAGCATTGCAGAATTTCTCTTGTCGACGAACCAAGTTCGGATAAATCCATAGATTCTGCAAGCCAAACAACCATCTATCGTTCCTTCACAACTCTCAGGTTTTGCGTTGCTCCTATCGATAAGGGCATATCCTCTTCCAGGGTTTTTCCTTCAGCAAGAGTGTGCTTGCTACTTGGCAGGTCCTGGGGCCTGTGGGTTATGGCCCATCTCATCACTTGTAGTCCTTGAACTTATCATCGGGCAACTGATCATTGTTCCAACTTCCAACTTCCTAACATGCTTAAAATTCATCCAATTGTACTGTCTTCCTTCCTTCTATTGGCACCAAACTAGGACATGATTACTCAGACTCATCATGGAGTTTTCATTGATCCATATTTCCGACATCATACCTCCTTTATATCCAATAGTAATTTATCTCTTCATCCTCATGGGATATCCCTCATACCGAGATAAAAACTTATACTTATGAAGTCCATATTCCACTTCGTGGAACATCATTATCCTTTCCGCGGTCAAGCGTCCTTACACGGGAATATTGGCCATCTCTGCATGGCACTTCTTCAACTGGGAACCGTGAAACACATCCTGAACTCCTGACAGTCCTTCGGGTAACTCCAACTTGTAGGCCACTTCTCTCATACGCTCCAAAACTCGGTATGGTCCTACAAATCTCGAGGCTAACTTTACCTTAACTCAATTCGTTTAACTCCTCGCAGAGGGGACAAAGACATGTTCTGTCTCCAATCTCATAGACTACCTCCTTGAGTTTTTGAGTCTGCATAACTCTCCTACTTGGACTGAGCTACCTTCAGTCTATCTCGAATCAACTTGACATTCTCTTGTGACTCCTTGATCACATTTGGTCCAAACAACTGGCGGTCTCCACTTCATCCCACATACTCTTGGGGCATCACACATATCGAGACAAAACTCGTATTCATTTTGTCCGAAATCCACTTAGTGGAGTATCCTTATCTTTTCCAGGGTTCAAGGGTTCTTACAGGGTACTACCACCCTTAAAATGCACAAATCTTCCATAGAACATATTTCTCATATCCTCAAAAAAATTGGTCAAAATCCTTCTTCATAGAGTAACAACTCATAAAATCCATATCAGTACCAACGATGCTAACTTTATTCATTCTCAAATGATTACAATCTCTCGCTTTTCCATTACATGTCTCAACTCAACACCTCAATATAAAAGAAAATGTTCTCACTTCTACTACTCCATTTCTTTTGTTGCAAACTCAACTATCTAGCACAAGTTTCCTTCTCCTTGGGGCATTCTCTGGCAAAGTGCCCTGCTTCATTACAACGAAAACATATTACTTCCGACAAGTCTCGAGGTTTCCTTTTTGGGAAACTGTTGAGGTAGTGCCCTGACTCCTTGCACCTATAACAGGTGATATACCTCAGGTCCCTCCTGGAATCCAATCTGCTTCTCTTCCTGGACCTTTCCATTCCAATTAGGGCTTCTATTTCCTGTGGGTCATACTCTACTTTCTCCGTCGGGAATTCTACTAGATCCCCATTCATACAATTCTGGGAGATGTGTCCTTCTTCTCCACATGAATAGCAAGACTTAGTGCAGGGTTTACTCGGGTCCTCTTTAGGTGTGTACTCCACATCTTCCTTCATCACGGGTTCTTCTAAAATTTCCATAAGGGCTCCTTTCTTTACTTCTTTCTTCTGTTGTACGGTTTGTTGTACCATGGGGTAAATGTGACACTGAGCAGGATAGTGGGTAGTCCCTTCACACAAGAAACAAGTAATCTACCTAATTGGGCATTCTTCAACTGGGTGACTTCCTTCACAATTAGGGCATTCATCCTTGTGTTCTTTATGGGTGTGTCCTAGTTCTCCACAAATCTTACATGCACAAGGTTTCTTCATATCCTTTCCATAAGGCTTCAACTTCTGGGACACAAGCCGAGACTTTGGCAGAGTCAACTTAAATTCTTTCCAAGTGGTTACTCCTTGCCATCCATTCATGGTTTGGTATATCCTCCACCAAGTAGCAACACCTCTTTCAAAGCACTAAAGAGCATGCTGGGTCATATCATGTCCAACTATAGGGTTATTCTCCATGTGATCCTCCATGTTCTGAATCCATCGGTCCGTCTCCAATTGACTCATCGGTCTAGAAAATACAAGCTCATCTCCATTCATCCTCTATTGGGTCCAAGGGTTTTGGGGTGAGATAAGAGGGATAGAGAGGGATACACACAATACAAACAATGGTTTTGAAAAGACAGATTTTATCTGTGGCTGTTGGAAAAAAAACATCAAACAAATGACAGCTCACAAACATCACATCTAACGTAGGTATATAACAGGGGTTTGGTCTTCTAAAGGTCAGTAAATCTTCAACGTCGCCGAACTCTTCCAGTTTTGTTCATATCTCCGATGGGCTTCTTCCGATCATGCTTGTCCTTCTCAAGTTCTTTTGCCAGCTCAATCTCTGTTGTAGCAAAGTTTCTCGTGACGTCCTTTAATATTTCCGGAGTTGCATTCCAAACTTCCGGGTTTCAACATCCTTGACCATGATCCTGCTGTCCTTCAGTTCTTGACAATTCTCCGGTATCTCGAGGTTGTAGCTCCTCCAGCTTGGCTACTCTCATCTTCAGGATCCTGAGTTCCTCATGAAATACTTCCTTGTCTAATACGACTTCCTGGAGCTCCATTTTAAACTTCTTGATGTACTACTCCAGACCCTGGTGATACACCGGCTAGGGCTAAAACTTCATCTTATGATAGGTGCTCCATCAGCCTTCTTCCATCAAATCCATTCTGATGAAATGCATCCTTAACTCAGCACGGTGACAATAGCATCAGCGGCGATGACATCACGGATAACCGTGTTTCTGCCCTTGTCATTGCCATGAGCTATCTTCCATAATTGATATCCCCTGCCTTAGGGTTTTCTTTGACAAAACTTCGAGTTCTCATACTCCTTGTTTCAGTCTTTCTCTGATACACCTTGATCTCGGGCATTGACAACTTCCATAATCTGTCAAGTTCCATAAGGGTAGCCTTCCTAGGTCATACAAATCTGGGAATTCTTCAGAGCCTTCAAATTCTACTTGTCTTCGGTCTTCAACCGTTGTAGTTTCCATTATTCAGATGCACGGAAAATACTCTTCATTTCGAAGTGGTCTTAGTTGTCCAATATCTTGTACTTCTTGGAGTGATCTCATCAGTCGAATCTTCGTGTGGTCAAAAGGAAAAAAGGTATGGTCTCACTAAAGGGAATTTTTGAATAAGCTCGAAAGAGAAGAGAGGTAAAAGATCTTTTTGAAAGGGAAAGTTGTAGAGAAAAATCTTTGCTATGGGCTTGCCAGTTTCTAGGGTCACGTCCTACAGTCAACATGTGCTCTGATACCATCTTGTAGCGACCCGACCCGAATGGGTCAAGTCTCTGTGCTTAAGTGTCATCCCTGGATCGGTATGCTGACACACACAGTACTCGAGGATTTATAACAGAGGTAAATCACATGTAAAAGTAACGTAAATACTATTACCTTAAATCCAAAATAGCGGAAGTAACAAGGTTGTGGATTCCCATCAACACCAACGGCAAAGTTGAGTGTAGAAACCGTAACCCTAACGTATCACTTACTCGTCGTAAGATAATCCTGCAACATGAGACGTTGCAGCCACAGAGGGTCAGTACATTGAATGTACTGGCAAATTCACACCATAGAGAATGATGAATAAAGACTATCACTACATGCATATTTGGCTGGTGGAAAAGCTCTATGGTTATAAGGTTTTTACGAAAAGCCAATTTTTCCCTACTGCAAAGGAATAAATTTTATTTAACTATCATGGTGGTTGTTGAACATTGAGAATGGTTGACAGCATTCTCAATCCCAATTAAGTAACATCATTAAACCCAACAATATTCATTTAAAGTAACGTGATGAGATCAACAAGATAATCCAAGAACTAGATACTCAAGATGTCCATAACCGGGGACACAGGTAATCATGATTAGTTTACACACTCTGCAGAGGTTTGCGCACTTTTCCCCACAAGACTCGATCGCCTCCGTTGGATTTCTCGCACTACATGGTGTTTGAGAAACGGATGACCGAGACACAGTCTTTCAGAAGCGCTAGCACCTTACGATGGATAGACTGGTACACCTACTTTCCCCTACATCTGCTAGTCTACCCTGTAAGAGTTTGCACGACTTAAGCAACTATGCCAGAGCCCATAATGGCTTGTGGCTGCACACGGAAGTTTCTAGTTTGAAAAATCTCATGATCCTTTTGAGCCTGGGTGGCGGTCCATAAAAAAACAGGCAATCCTGGTCTACCCAGGTACCTAGACAGGTAATCCTGGAATAACCCAGTGCCTCAATCCACCCAGATGTGTGTTTAAGTTGTCACCTTAGATAAACCATTAATTAACAAACTCACATCTGTCATGGATATCACTCACCCAATCCACGTCTACTAACATAGCATGGCATAATGGCAAACGTAGAAGTAACTCCCAAAGGTTTGATATTAAACAGGTAATAGGTACTACCTCAACTACTTCCCATCCCACAATTTAATTAGATCCTAGTCATGCAATGTGTGAGGATTGATCTAATGCAATAAAACTGGGTTGTAGAAAAGGTATGATCAAAGTGTGAACTTGCCTGCAATGTTGATGAAGACGATTCACACTCAAAATTCTTGATAGATCTACTCGTCTCACTCCGGTCAATCTATCGTAAGCAAGCAATAGTAACCACACATAAGCAATCACTCAAAGATTGGAGAGAACAAAGAAAATAATTTGGAAAACGTCAAAACCAAGCAAATAACTCTTGCAACATAAAACAATTTCTAACAGTACCAAAATTAAGTGAATTTGGCCTTATCAGAAAGTTTAGGTCAAGAGCTTCGATTTGCAAAAAGAATCAACTCAAACGGAGCTACGAAACTCAAGTTATGATCAAACGAAGTTTGAATTCAAATCTGATCTAATTCAAATTTTAAACTTTTCAAAAACATGTTTGAGTTGGATTAATGGATAGAGGGGATCATAACAAAGACGTGGGCATTGGTTTCGTTGGATTTGGACTAACGGGTAAGAAGTAATGATAGATTGAAGTACAGGGACTAATCTGTGAAGAAAATTATCACAAATAGGTCCCTGGCCTAAAAATAACAGAAAAAGAAGAAACTAAAGGGCGAACGTTCGTTTTCTATACCTAACCAGCGAATGTTCTCTAAATAATAAACCTAACAAAAACCGGTTTTAAAAGAAAACCAGAGAAAACTATAAAACATAAAATAAACCGGACCGGGGGCGGTTTATACCGGTTCGGGGCGGTTCGGGGCGGAAAACCAGCGGCGGCGGTGTTCTCCGGCGAGCGAGGCGAGGCAGCTCCAGCGAGCGCGGCGAGGCAGGGTGGCGCGGGGCGGCGGCGGCGAGCAGCAGAGGCAGGGCGGCGCGCGGCGAGGCAGCAGCGAGGCAGCAAAGGCGGCAGCGAGGCGAGGCGGCGCGCGGCGAGCTCTAGCGCGGCAGTAGTGGCGCGAAGCGGCTCCGGCGAGGAGCGGGTGGCGGCCCAGGCGAGCGGCGACAGGATGCGGCAGAGGGCGGCGCGGGCAGCGGCGATGCGGGGAGAGGAGAGGGAGAGGGGCCCGGGGCTCCGGATTTAAGGAGGGGGAGGCGAGGGCGGCTTGGGCGAGGGGCAATGGAGGCGGGGCGGCGCCGGACTCCGGGGAGAGTCCTGGTCGGGGACGACGGGGAAGGCGGCGTGGAGCTGGGCCTTGGCCTGGCTTCGGCTGGGTCGGCCCAGTCGGGAAGAGGAGAAAGTTTTTTTTAAACATTATTTTCCAGACAACGAAAATAACAAAACCAAAATAAATAAAAATATTATATAGGCATATAATATATTAAAATTTTCAGAAAAATATTTTCTACAAGTTGAACATTTTTATAATGCCAAATAAAATCCACACAAATTTAGATAATTCAAAGAGTGCTACTGGTCTAATAAAATCCAATAAAAATCATTTAAAAAAATCAAAATGATTTCAAATGTATTCCTCTCCAATTTTCTATTGTAGGGAATCATGTTACCCTAATTTCCATATATTTTATTTTTGGAGAAAAATAATTTGAATAAAACTCAAATAACTCCAAATTGAAAATAAATTCAAAAGAACTTTGAATTTAATTCATTGAACTCCCAACTCATATTTCATATAATTTGAAGAAGTCATTTTATCTTCTCTCATGAAAATCATTGAGCTGCATGAAGTTTATGAATTGAAATATTTCCAAATGAAATTCAATTATTTTCAAATACCCTTTCATTTAATTTTTTTAAATGGAAGAAGTCATATCATCTTCGCTCAAGGGTTTTATATTTGAAAAGAATTTGAATTCATGGAGATCAGAAAGCAAATATGAAAGTTTGGGAAAGTCCTTTTATTCCCTCTCATTTAACTTTCAAAAAGTTTCGAATTCACTCACTTTCAGACAATCATTCAAACAATCAGTCAAATCTATCTATTTATTATAACATTCCAGAATTTAGAATTTTGGGATGTTACAAACCTACCACCCTTAAAATGAATCTCGTCCTCGAGATTCGGAGAGGCTAGCAAGAAAAGGTTAGGGTTTGGGGGTCTCCTCAAAAATTCATCGATCATCACACGGGGTCTGGGGTGCTACCACCCTTAGAAGCATGGTTACGGTTCTATCAAAACTCATATACTTCATCCATATTGTTAATAGTGTCGGTCTTCTCAGATTTTTAGGATAATTCCTTATCTGGGCTCTTTAGGTAGTGACATAACCTTTTCCTCAATTCTTCTGTCTTTCATCTTGGTAAGGTTCTTCTATGACTGGGTCTTCTTAGCTGACGGGTCTGGCGCCAATACTAAACAACTATCGATATCTCATGGTGGTCAACCATTTATGGTTTCTCCTGCAGGAAATGGGTCTGGGTGATCCTCACCGTATAACCTACGGTTGGCAAAGCTGCCTTGTACAAGGGAAAAATACCTATACCATTCTAAGGCTTAAACAAGGTTTTGATCGTCGTCTCTCCACTATAGGTAAGTCACTCAGATTTACCATCCCATATAGCAAGGTGAATAATAAGAGTAAGTCGGTATGGTGATCAATCCATCCCGCACCCAAATCATTACCTTGTATACGGTTTAGCGAATCTCGCATTGTAACACTCGGTCATCCTCACAAGCATTGCAGAATTTCTCTTGTCGACGAACCAAGTTCGGATAAATCCATAGATTCTGCAAGCCAAACAACCATCTATCGTTCCTTCACAACTCTCAGGTTTTGCGTTGCTCCTATCGATAAGGGCATATCCTCTTCCAGGGTTTTTCCTTCAGCAAGAGTGTGCTTGCTACTTGGCAGGTCCTGGGGCCTGTGGGTTATGGCCCATCTCATCACTTGTAGTCCTTGAACTTATCATCGGGCAACTGATCATTGTTCCAACTTCCAACTTCCTAACATGCTTAAAATTCATCCAATTGTACTGTCTTCCTTCCTTCTATTGGCACCAAACTAGGACATGATTACTCAGACTCATCATGGAGTTTTCATTGATCCATATTTCCGACATCATACCTCCTTTATATCCAATAGTAATTTATCTCTTCATCCTCATGGGATATCCCTCATACCGAGATAAAAACTTATACTTATGAAGTCCATATTCCACTTCGTGGAACATCATTATCCTTTCCGCGGTCAAGCGTCCTTACACGGGAATATTGGCCATCTCTGCATGGCACTTCTTCAACTGGGAACCGTGAAACACATCCTGAACTCCTGACAGTCCTTCGGGTAACTCCAACTTGTAGGCCACTTCTCTCATACGCTCCAAAACTCGGTATGGTCCTACAAATCTCGAGGCTAACTTTACCTTAACTCAATTCGTTTAACTCCTCGCAGAGGGGACAAAGACATGTTCTGTCTCCAATCTCATAGACTACCTCCTTGAGTTTTTGAGTCTGCATAACTCTCCTACTTGGACTGAGCTACCTTCAGTCTATCTCGAATCAACTTGACATTCTCTTGTGACTCCTTGATCACATTTGGTCCAAACAACTGGCGGTCTCCACTTCATCCCACATACTCTTGGGGCATCACACATATCGAGACAAAACTCGTATTCATTTTGTCCGAAATCCACTTAGTGGAGTATCCTTATCTTTTCCAGGGTTCAAGGGTTCTTACAGGGTACTACCACCCTTAAAATGCACAAATCTTCCATAGAACATATTTCTCATATCCTCAAAAAAATTGGTCAAAATCCTTCTTCATAGAGTAACAACTCATAAAATCCATATCAGTACCAACGATGCTAACTTTATTCATTCTCAAATGATTACAATCTCTCGCTTTTCCATTACATGTCTCAACTCAACACCTCAATATAAAAGAAAATGTTCTCACTTCTACTACTCCATTTCTTTTGTTGCAAACTCAACTATCTAGCACAAGTTTCCTTCTCCTTGGGGCATTCTCTGGCAAAGTGCCCTGCTTCATTACAACGAAAACATATTACTTCCGACAAGTCTCGAGGTTTCCTTTTTGGGAAACTGTTGAGGTAGTGCCCTGACTCCTTGCACCTATAACAGGTGATATACCTCAGGTCCCTCCTGGAATCCAATCTGCTTCTCTTCCTGGACCTTTCCATTCCAATTAGGGCTTCTATTTCCTGTGGGTCATACTCTACTTTCTCCGTCGGGAATTCTACTAGATCCCCATTCATACAATTCTGGGAGATGTGTCCTTCTTCTCCACATGAATAGCAAGACTTAGTGCAGGGTTTACTCGGGTCCTCTTTAGGTGTGTACTCCACATCTTCCTTCATCACGGGTTCTTCTAAAATTTCCATAAGGGCTCCTTTCTTTACTTCTTTCTTCTGTTGTACGGTTTGTTGTACCATGGGGTAAATGTGACACTGAGCAGGATAGTGGGTAGTCCCTTCACACAAGAAACAAGTAATCTACCTAATTGGGCATTCTTCAACTGGGTGACTTCCTTCACAATTAGGGCATTCATCCTTGTGTTCTTTATGGGTGTGTCCTAGTTCTCCACAAATCTTACATGCACAAGGTTTCTTCATATCCTTTCCATAAGGCTTCAACTTCTGGGACACAAGCCGAGACTTTGGCAGAGTCAACTTAAATTCTTTCCAAGTGGTTACTCCTTGCCATCCATTCATGGTTTGGTATATCCTCCACCAAGTAGCAACACCTCTTTCAAAGCACTAAAGAGCATGCTGGGTCATATCATGTCCAACTATAGGGTTATTCTCCATGTGATCCTCCATGTTCTGAATCCATCGGTCCGTCTCCAATTGACTCATCGGTCTAGAAAATACAAGCTCATCTCCATTCATCCTCTATTGGGTCCAAGGGTTTTGGGGTGAGATAAGAGGGATAGAGAGGGATACACACAATACAAACAATGGTTTTGAAAAGACAGATTTTATCTGTGGCTGTTGGAAAAAAAACATCAAACAAATGACAGCTCACAAACATCACATCTAACGTAGGTATATAACAGGGGTTTGGTCTTCTAAAGGTCAGTAAATCTTCAACGTCGCCGAACTCTTCCAGTTTTGTTCATATCTCCGATGGGCTTCTTCCGATCATGCTTGTCCTTCTCAAGTTCTTTTGCCAGCTCAATCTCTGTTGTAGCAAAGTTTCTCGTGACGTCCTTTAATATTTCCGGAGTTGCATTCCAAACTTCCGGGTTTCAACATCCTTGACCATGATCCTGCTGTCCTTCAGTTCTTGACAATTCTCCGGTATCTCGAGGTTGTAGCTCCTCCAGCTTGGCTACTCTCATCTTCAGGATCCTGAGTTCCTCATGAAATACTTCCTTGTCTAATACGACTTCCTGGAGCTCCATTTTAAACTTCTTGATGTACTACTCCAGACCCTGGTGATACACCGGCTAGGGCTAAAACTTCATCTTATGATAGGTGCTCCATCAGCCTTCTTCCATCAAATCCATTCTGATGAAATGCATCCTTAACTCAGCACGGTGACAATAGCATCAGCGGCGATGACATCACGGATAACCGTGTTTCTGCCCTTGTCATTGCCATGAGCTATCTTCCATAATTGATATCCCCTGCCTTAGGGTTTTCTTTGACAAAACTTCGAGTTCTCATACTCCTTGTTTCAGTCTTTCTCTGATACACCTTGATCTCGGGCATTGACAACTTCCATAATCTGTCAAGTTCCATAAGGGTAGCCTTCCTAGGTCATACAAATCTGGGAATTCTTCAGAGCCTTCAAATTCTACTTGTCTTCGGTCTTCAACCATTGTAGTTTCCATTATTCAGATGCACGGAAAATACTCTTCATTTCGAAGTGGTCTTAGTTGTCCGATATCTTGTACTTCTTGGAGTGGTCTCATCAGTCGAATCTTCGTGTGGTCAAAAGGAAAAAAGGTATGGTCTCACTAAAGGGAATTTTTGAATAAGCTCAGAAGAGAAGAGAGGTAAAAGATCTTTTTGAAAGGGAAAGTTGTAGAGAAAAATCTTTGCTATGGGCTTGCCAGTTTCTAGGGTCACGTCCTACAGTCAACATGTGCTTTGATACCATCTTATAGCGACCCGACCCGAATGGGTCAAGTCTCTGTGCTTAAGTGTCATCCCTGGATCGGTATGGTGACACACAGTACTCGAGGATTTATAACAGAGGTAAATCACATGTAAAAGTAACGTAAATACTATTACCTCAAATCCAAAATAGCGGAAGTAACAAGGTTGTGGATTCCCATCAACACCAAAGGCAAAGTTGAGTGTAGAAATCGTAACCCTAACGTATCACTTACTCGTCGTAAGATAATCCTGCAACATGAGACGTTGCAGCCACAGAGGGTCAGTACATTGAATGTACTGGCAAATTCACACCATAGAGAATGATGAATAAAGACTATCACTACATGCATATTTGGCTGGTGGAAAAGCTCTATGGTTATAAGGTTTTTACGAAAAGCCAATTTTTCCCTACTGCAAAGGAATAAATTTTATTTAACTATCATGGTGGTTGTTGAACATTGAGAATGGTTGACAGCATTCTCAATCCCAATTAAGTAACATCATTAAACCCAACAATATTCATTTAAAGTAACGTGATGAGATCAACAAGATAATCCAAGAACTAGATACTCAAGATGTCCATAACCGGGGACAAAGGTAATCATGATTAGTTTACACACTCTACAGAGGTTTGCGCACTTTTCCCCACAAGACTCGATCGCCTCCGTTGGATTTCTCGCACTACATGGTGTTTGCGAAACGGATGACCGAGACACAGTCTTTTTCAGAAGCGCTAGCACCTTACGATGGATAGACTGGTATACCTAGTTTCCCCTACATCTGCTAGTCTACCCTGTAAGAGTTCGCACAACTTAATCAACTATGCCAGAGCCCATAATGGCTTGTGGCTGCACACGGAAGTTTCTAGTTTGAAAACTCTCATGATCCCTTTGAGCCTGGGTGGCGGTCCATAAAAAACAGGCAATCCTGGTCTACCCAGGTGCCTAGACAGGCAATCCTGGAATAACCCAGTGCCTCAATCCACCCAGATGTGTGTTTAAATTGCCACCTTAGATAAACCATTAATTAACAAACTCACATCTGTCATGGATATCACTCACCCAATCCACGTCTACTAACATAGCATGGCATAATGGCAAACGTAGAAGTAACTCCCAAAGGTTTGATATTAAACAGGTAATAGGTACTACCTCAACTACTTACCATCCCACAATTTAATTAGATCCTAGTCATGCAATGTGTGAGGATTGATCTAATGCAATAAAACTGGGTTGTAGAAAAGGTATGATCAAAGTGTGAACTTGCCTGCAATGTTGATGAAGACGATTTGCACTCAAAATTCTTGATAGATCTACTCATCTCACTCCGGTCAATCTATCGTAAGCAAGCAATAGTAACCACACATAAGCAATCACTCAAAGATTGGAGAGAACAAAGAAAACAATTTGGAAAACGTCAAAACCAAGCAAATAACTCTTGCAACATAAAACAATTTCTAACAGTACCAAAATTAAGTGAATTTGGCCTTATCAGAAAGTTTAGGTCAAGAGCTTCGATTTGCAAAAAGAATCAACTCAAACGGAGCTACGAAACTCAAGTTATGATCAAACGAAGTTTGAATTCA
Organism: Triticum urartu; assembly: GCF_056163025.1. Classification (NCBI taxonomy): domain Eukaryota; kingdom Viridiplantae; phylum Streptophyta; class Magnoliopsida; order Poales; family Poaceae; genus Triticum; species Triticum urartu. The sequence continues at coordinate 52,113,751 of NC_141875.1, forward strand.
AATCTGATCTAATTCAAATTTTAAACTTTTCAAAAACATGTTTGAGTTGGATTAATGGATAGAGGGGATCATAACGAAGACGTGGGCGTTGGTTTCGTTGGATTTGGACTAACGGGTAAGAGGTAATGATAGATTGAAGTACAGGGACTAATTTGTAAAGAAAATTATCACGAATAGGTCCCTGGCCTAAAAATAACAGAAAAAGAAGAAACTAAATGGCGAACGTTCATTTTCTATACCTAACCAGCGAACTTTCTCTAAATAATAAACCTAACAAAAACCGGTTTTAAAAGAAAACCAGAGAAAACTATAAAACATAAAATAAACCGGACCGGGGGCGGTTTATACCGGTTCGGGGCGGTTCGGGGCGGAAAACCAGCGGCGGCGGTGTTCTCTGGTGAGCGAGGCGAGGCAGCTCCGGCGAGCGCGGCGAGGCAGGGTGGCGCGGGGCGGCGGCGGCGAGCAGCAGAGGCGGGGCGGCGCGCGGCGAGGCTGCAGCGAGGCGAGGCGGCGCGCGGCGAGGCAGCAGAGGCGGCAGCGAGGCGAGGCGGCGCGCGGCGAGCTCTAGCGCGGCAGTAGCGGCGCGAAGCGGCTCTGGCGAGGAGCGGGCGGCGGCGCAGGCGAGCGGCGACGGGATGCGGCAGAGCGCGGCGTGGGCAGCGGCGATGCGGGGAGAGGAGAGGGAGAGGGAGAGGGGCCCGAGGCTCCGGATTTAAGGAGGGGGAGGCGAGGGCGGCTTGGGCGAGGGGCAATGGAGGCGGGGCGGCGCCGGACTCCGGGGAGAGTCCCGGTCGGGGACAACGGGGAAGGCGGCGCGGAGCTGGGCCTTGGACTGGCTTCGGCTGGGTCGGCCCAGTCGGGAAGAGGAGAAAGTTTTTTTAAACATTATTTTCCAGACAACGAAAATAACAAAACCAAAATAGATAAAAATATTATATAGGCATATAATATATCAAAATTTTCAGAAAAAGATTTTCTACAAGTTGGACATTTTTATGATGCCAAATAAAATCCACACAAATTTAGATAATTCAAAGAGTGCTACTGGTCTAATAAAATCCAATAAAAATCATCTAAAAAAATCAAAATGATTTCAAATGTATTCCTCTCCAATTTTCTGTTGTAGGGAATCATGTTACCCTAATTTCCATATATTTTATTTTTGGAGAAAAATAATTTAATAAAACTCAAATAACTCCAAATTGAAAATAAATTCAAAAGAACTTTGAATTTAATACATTGAACTCCCAACTCATATTTCATATAATTTGAAGAAGTCATTTTATCTTCTCTCATATAAATCATTGAGCTGCATGAAGTTTATGAATTGAAATATTTCCAAATGAAATTCAATTATTTTCAAATACCCTTTCATTTAATTTTTTTAAATGGAAGAAGTCATATCATCTTCGCTCAAGGGTTTTGTATTTGAAAAGAATTTGAATTCATGGAGATCAGAAAGCAAATATGAAAGTTTGGGAAAGTCCTTTTATTCCCTCTCATTTAACTTTCAAAAAGTTTCGAATTCACTCACTTTCAGACAATCATTCAAACAATCAGTCAAATCTATCTATTTATTATAACATTCCAAAATTTAGAATTTTGGGATGTTACACGTATCAACTGGTCTAAGGGTATTTGGAAGCACAAGTAGTATCTCTACTTGGTTCTATGAATTTGGCTATCATGAGAGGGAAAGTAGGGATGTCAATGGGTCGGGTTTGGGGCGGGTGGAGCTGGTCCAAATCCAACCCATGACCCATCTTCCTACCCTCTGCCCATCCACCAAATTATCCATGGGCACAACTTGTGCCCATGCCCAAACCCGCTGGATACCCACATACCCATGGAGCTCCATGGGCATAGAAAAGTCAGCATGAAGCCTTCCCAAAGATCAAATCAACTCATCATCATTCACTCACAAATGACAACATAAGTTACATGCATAAGTAGGTAACAAGTAATACGATGAGCCTTAAGTGTTACATACTAGAGGTTGATTCTGTAGCATATAGCTCATGGCACAAGTTGCATATTTCCTGCCATCTCCCATTGATTTTCTCTTTCTACTATCACTGGCATTTGGCCCCACATGTCATACGGGTATCCATTGGATATCCATGGTGCACAAACTATAACCATGCCCAACCCGTCTGTTCGTGGGTATCCATATCCACGGACCCATGGGCAGAAATGTGCTCCATACCCTTGCCTGACCGGGTCAGGTATCCATGGGTATCTAGATCCATGGATAAAATTGCCATCCCTAAGGGAAAGGCAAGCTCAACCATGTTGGATAATCCATGACAATATAATTTATGTCAGATGTAAGAAAACATAACCCATTACGTTGTCTTCCTTGTCCAACGTCAACTCTTTAGCATGTCATATTTTAATGAGTACTTACAATCATAAAAGATGTCCAAGATAGTATATCTATATGTGAAGACCTCTCTTTCTTTATTACTTCCAATTAATTGCAATGACGACCAAAACTATGTTTGTCAACTCTCAACAACTTTTATTCATCATACCCTTTTCTAGGTGAGCTCATTACTCTCCATAAAGATCCATATGATCCTTTTGTTTCTTTTTATTTATTTCCCTTTTCTTTTATTCACTTAGGATCATGTCAAACTAATCAAGCCCTTGACTCAACACTAATCTTTATTATATATATAGCTCACAGACTCGATTACATAGAAGGATCATAAAGCAAAACTCACAACTAGATCATACTAAGAACTTCTATTCTACTAGATCAAGATATTACCAAAAGGACCGAACTAAGTAAAATAGTAAAGATAAAAGTGATGGTGATATGATACCGGGGCACTCCCCCAAGCTTGGCAGTTGCCAAGGGGAGTGCCCATACCAGATACTCAATTCTTCTTTGTTGGTGGAGAAGGTGATGGTTTTGTTGATGGTGTAGGCTTCTTCCTTAATTTGCGCTTGAGGACAGAATTTTGGTCCCTTAGGTCCTTGATATCCTGCTCCAGGCTCAGTATCTTTTTGCATAGTTCCTGTTTGTTTTCCTGCAAGAGGAAAAAAGGGATAAACTCGATCTTAGGTTTCTTTACTCTATCAGGGAGGCTTGACTTTTTGAACTCCACATGCATGTCCCCAGGTTGAGGTAGTGGGACTTCATCTTCATCCGAGCTCGTCTCTTCCTTTCCCTTAGGTTCATAGTCCTCTTCTTCTTCCATAGTCCAACCACAATGCTCCACATCCCCATAGACTTTAGGATCTGCAAGGTAATCAGCCACATAGCTCTCTCCTTCCGAATCCTGGGACGACATGTTGCTCAAATCTGCAGCAGGACAGCTCAAAACAAAGACAGGAGATATTTGCGTGATATGGGAGTCAAAACCCCCGGGAGATTATATAATGAATTTTTACCGACCAAAATACGTGTCGTGTAAGAAAAAGGAGTCCGGAAAGCGCACGAGGTGCCCACGAGGTAGGGGCGCACCTAGTAGGGTAGGGCATGCCCTCCACCCTCGTGGAGGCCTCGTGTCCTTCCCGGACTGCTACTTATTTTTCTATTTTTCTAAATATTCCAAAACGGAGAAATATTGCATTAAAAACTGCTTTGGAGTCGGTTTACTTACCGTACCACATACCTATTCCTTTTCGGAGTCTGAAACGTTCCGGAAAGTGTCCCTTATGTATTCCTCCAGGGTTACGGTGTCAATAACATTGGTTTCAACATTTATGGGATTACCTGAGATATAATGTTTGATTCTTTTACCGTTCACCACCTTCGGATTTGTACCTTCAAAGTTGTTGATTTTTATGGCACCGGAACAATAGACCTCCTCGATAACGTAAGGACCTTCCCATTTAGAGAGAAGTTTTCCTGCAAAAAATCTTAAATGAGAGTTGTATAGCAATACATAATCACCTACATTAAACTCATGCTTTTGTATTCTTTTGTCATGCCATCTTTTAAATTTTTCTTTAAACAACTTTGCATTTTCATAGGCTTGGGTTCGAGTGAGCTAATATCAAATAACCTCTTCTCACTGGCAAGTTTAAAATCATAATTGAGCTCTTTAATAGCCCAATAAGCCTTATGTTCCAGTTCGAGAGGTAAGTGACATGCTTTTCCATAAACCATTTTATACGGAGACATACCCATAGGATTTTTATATGCAGTTCTATAGGCCCATAATGCATCATCAAGTTTCTTGGACCAATTCTTTCTAGACCTATTAACAGTCTTTTGCAAAATTAATTTGAGCTCTCTATTACTCAATTGTACTTGACCACTAGACTGAGGGTGATAAGGGGATGCAATTCTATGATTAACATCATACTTAGCAAGCATTTTACGGAAAGCACCATGAATAAAGTGTGAACCACCATCAGTCATTAAATATCTAGGGACTCCAAATCTTGGAAAAATAACTTCTTTAAGCATTTTAATAGAATTGTTATGATCAGCACTACTAGTTGGAATAGCTTCTACCCACTTAGTAATGTAATCAACAACAACTAAAATATGTGTATATCCATTAGAGGAAGGAAAATGTCCCATATAGTCAAAACCCCAAACATCAAATGGTTCAATAACGAGTGAATAGTTCATAGGAATTTCTTGACATCTACTAATATTACCAATTCTTTGACATTCATCACAAGATAAGACAAACTTACGGGCATCTTTGAAGAGAGTAGGCCAATAAAAACCAGATTGCAATACCTTATGTGCAGTTCTATCTCCAGCATGGTGTCCTCCATAAGCTTCGGAGTGAAACTTGCGTAGGATCTATTCCTGTTCATGCTCAGGTACACATCATCTAATAACACCATCTACTCCTTCTTTATAAAGATGTGGGTCATCTCAAAAGTAATGCCTCAAATCATAGAAGAACTTTTTCTTTTGCTAGTATGTGAAACTAGGTGGTGTGAATTTGGCAACAATGTAATTAGCATAATCAACATACCATGGAGCAGTATGAGAAGCATTTATGAAATTTAATTGCTCATCAGGAAAGCTATCATCAATAGGTAGTGGGTCATGAAGCACATTTTCTAACCTAGACAAGTTGTCTGCAACGGGGTTCTCAGCTCCCTTTCTATCAACAATATGTAGATCAAATTCTTGTAGCAAGAGAACCCATCTAATAAGTCTAGGTTTAGCATCTTTATTTTCCATAAGATATTTAATAGCAGCATGATCAGTGTGAATAGTTACTTTAGAATCAACAATATAAGGTCTGAACTTATCACAAGCAAATACAACTGCTAAGAATTCTTTTTTAGTAGTAGCATAATTTCTTTGAGCATTGTCTAGGGTTTTACTAGCATATTGAATAACATTTAATTTCTTATCAACTCTTTGCCCTAGAACAGCACCTACAGCATAATCACTAGCATCACACATAATTTCAAAGGGTAAATTCCAATCAGGTGGCTGAACAATAGGTGCAGAGATCAATGCTTTCTTAAGTATTTCAAATGCTTCTACACAATCATCATCAAAAACAAATGGTATATCTTTTTGTAATAAATTAGTCAGAGGCCGAGAAATTTTTGAGAAGTCCTTAATGAACCTCCTATAAAATCCGGCATGACCAAGGAAACTTCTTATACCTTTGATGTCCTTGGGACATGGCATCTTTTCAATGGCATCAACCTTGGGTTTATCAACCTCAATACCTCTTTCAGAAACTTTATGCCCCAAGACAATACCTTCATTAACCATAAAGTGGCACTTTTCCTAATTCAAGACAAGATTAGTTTCTTCACATCTTTTCAAAACTCGATCAAGGTTGCTCAAGCAATCATCAAAAGAAGATCCATAGACGGAGAAATCGTCCATGAAAACCTCACAAATCTTTTCACAAAAGTCAGAGAATATAGCCATCATGCATCTTTGAAAGGTAGAAGGTGCATTACATAAACCAAAAGGCATACGTTATAAGCAAAAGTACCAAAAGGGCAAGTAAATGTAGTCTTCGATTGATCCTTGGCTGACATAGGTATTTGAGAGAAACCAGAATAACCATCTAGAAAGCAAAAATGTGTATGTTTGGATAATCTTTCTAGCATTTGATCGATAAAAGGTAAGGGGTAATGATCCTTTTTAGTGGCCTTATTTAATTTGCGGAAATCAATTACCATCCTATAACCTGTAATAATTCTTTGAGGAATCAATTCATCTTTATCATTAGGAACAACAGTAATACCTCCCTTCTTAGGGACACAATGAACAGGACTTACCCATTGACTATCAGCAACGGGATAGATTATACCTGCCTCAAGGAGCTTTAGTATTTCCTTTCTTACCACTTCTTTCATTTTAGGATTCAGCCGTCGTTGATGATCACGAACTGGTTTAGCATCTTCTTCTAAATTTATTTTATGTTGACATAGAGTGGGACTAATGCCCTTAAGATCATCAAGAGTATACCCAATAGCAACACGGTGCTTCTTCAGAGTTTTCAATAATCTCTCTTCCTCATGCTCTGAAAGGCTAGCACTAATAATAACAAGATATATCTTTTTCTCATCAAGATAAGCATATTTAAGAGTGTTAGGCAACAGTTTGAGCTCAAACACAGGATCACCCTTGGGTGGAGGAGGATCCCCTAGGATTTCAACATGTAAATTGTTTTTCAGAATAGGTTCTTGTTTAAAGAATACTTCATCTATTTCCCTTCTTTCATTCATAAACATATCATTTTCATGGTCTAGCAAATATTGTTCTAAAGGATCACTAGGAGGTACGACAATAGAAGCAAGACGAATAATTTCGTCCTTACTAGGTAATTCTTCTTCATGGTGTTGTCTACTAAATTTAGAGAAATTAAATTCATGAGACATATCATCTAAACCGATAGTAACAACATCCTTTTTGCAATTTATCTTAGCATTAATAGTGTTTAAGAAGGGTCTACCAAATATAATGGGACAAAAGCTATCTTGTGGGGAACCAAGAACAAGAAAATCAGCAGGATATTTAGTTTTCCCACACAAGACTTCAACATCTCTAACAATTCCCATTGGTGATATAGTATCTCTATTGGCAAGTTGAATTGTGACATCAATATCTTCTATCTCAGCAGGTGCAATATCATGCATAATTTCTTTGTATAAGCTGTAAGGTATTGCACTAGCACTAGCTCTCATATCACATAAGCCATGATAACAATGATCTCCTATTTTAACAGAAATAACAGGCATGCCTACCACATGTCTGTTTTTATCTTTAGCACAAGGTTTAGCAATTCTAGCAGTCTCATCTAGGAAATGAATAACATGCCCATCAATATTATCAGACAAGAGATCTTTAACAATAGCAATATCAGGTTCAACTTTAATTTTCTCAGGAGGTGTATAAGTTTTAATATTGCTTTTATGAACCACAGTTGAAGCTTTAGCATGATCCTTTATCCTAACAGGGAAAGGTGGTTTCTCAACATAAGAAGTAGGAACAATAGGATCATTATAAGTGATAGTCTTTTCTTCAACTTTAATAGGTGCAGCTAATTTTACTTCTATGGGAGGATGATATTTAAACCACTTCTCCTTGGGGAGATCAACATAAGTAGCAAAAGATTCACAGAAAGAAGTTACTATCTCAGAGTCAAGTCCATATTTAGTGCTAAATTTACGCAAAACATTGGTATCCATAAAAGATTTAACACAATCAAACTTAGGTGTCATACATGACTCCTTACCTTCGTCGAGGTTCCAATCTTCAGAGTTGCGTTTAATTCTTTCCAATAAATCCCATTTGAATTCAATAGTCTTCATCATAAAAGAGCCAGCACAAGAAGTATCGAGCATGGTGTGATTGTTATCAGAAAGCCGAGCATATAAATTTTCAATAATCATCTCTCTTGAGAGCTCATGATTGGGGCATGAATATAACATTAATTTAAGCCTCCCCCAAGCTTGAGCGATGCTTTCTCCTTCGCGAGGCCAAAAATTATATATATAATTGCAATCATGATGAACAAGATGCATAGGATAAAACTTCTGATGAAATTCCAATTTCAATCGTTTGTAGTTCCATGACCCCGTATCATCACATAGACTATACCATGTAAATGCGTCTTCCTTCAAAGATAAAGGGAAGACCTTCTTCTTAACAACATCTCCGGGTACACCTGCAAGCTTAAATAATCCACAAACTTCATAAACATATATTAAGTGCTCATCAGGATGCATTGTTCCATCTCCTGCAAAAGGATTAGCTAGCAGTTTTTCTAACATAGCCGAAGGAAATTCAAAGCAGTCATTTTCATTTTCATTTTCATTTTCAGTAGGTTCAGTTGGTTGAGGAGCAACTCTTTTCTCTACTGGTCGGGGTGAAGATACCCCGAACAAGCCCCTCAGAGGATTACTTTCCATAGTAACAAGTGACAGTAAATTTCAGCACACTATATAAATTTTTCCTTACCAAATTCCACCTACCAAAGGCACTTCACTCCCCGGCAACGGCGCCAGAAAAGAGTCTTGATGACCCACAAGTATAGGGGATCTATCGTAGTCCTTTCGATAAGTAAGAGTGTCGAACCCAACGAGGAGCAGAAGGAAATGATAAGCGGTTTCCAGCAAGGTATTCTCTGCAAGTACTGAAATAAGTGGTAACAGATAGTTTTGTGATAGGATAATTTGTAACGAGTGATGACCCACAAGTATAGGGGATCGCAACAGTTTTCGATCAGTAAGAGTGTCGAACCCAACGAGGAGCTAAAGGTAGAACAAATATTCCCTCAAGTTCTATCAACCACCGATACAACTCTACGCATGCTTGACGTTCGCTTTACCTAGAACAAGTATGAAACTAGAAGTACTTTGTAGGTGTTGTTGGATAGGTTTGCAAGATAATAAAGAGTACGTAAATCAAAAAGTAGGGGTTGTTTAGATAAAGAAACAATAAAGTAAATATAGCGAGTGTGGAAAAGTGGTGGTAGGAGTTGCGAAATTGCCCCTAAGCAAATGACTACTTTACTAGACCGATAGCAAGTATATGTGGGAGAGGCCACCGCTAGCATGTCATCCCTGACTTGGAATTCTATGCACTTATGATTGGAACTATTAGCAAGCATCCGCAACTACTAATGTTCATTAAGGTAAAACCCAACCATAGCATTAAGGTATATTGGTCCCCCTTCAATCCCGTATGCATCAATTTCTATGCTAGGTTGAAGCTTCTGTCACTCTTGCCCTCCAATACATAGTCCTATCAACATACAACTAACCCTAGGGTGTGATCCACGCGCACAATAATATCATGGGCACCAAAGGACAGCAACATAACCACAAGAAAATTAAATCAATCATAGCAATTCATCAACCACCGATAGGACAACGAAAATCTACTCATACATCATAGGATGGCAACACATCATTGGATAATAATATGAAGCATAAAGCACCATGTTCAAGTAGAGGGTACAGCGGGTTGCGGGAGAGTGGACCGCTGTAGATAGAGGGGGGAAGGTGATGGAGATGTTGGTGAAGATGGCGGAGGTGTTGGTGTAGATCGCGGTGATGATGATGGCCCCTGGTGGCACTCCGGTGCCACCAGAAGCGAGGGGGAGAGAGCCCCCCTCCTTCTTCTTCTTCCTTGACCTCCTCCCTAGATGGTAGAAGGGTTTACCCTCTGGTCCATGGCCTCCATGGCACGGGAGGGGCGAGAGCCCCTCCGAGATTGGATCTGTCTCTCTGTCTCTCTCTGTTTCTGCGTTCCCAGATTCTTCCCTTTCACTGTTTCTTATATTCCCCGAGATCCGTAACTCCGATTGGGCTGAAATTTTAACATGATCTCTATCCGGATATTAACTTTCTTGCGGCGAAAGAAGGGCATCAACCGCCTTACGGGTGGCCCACGAGGGTCAGGGGCGCGCCCAGGGGGGCAGGCGCGCCCCTGCCTCATGGCCACCTCGGGCACCGTCTCGCGTGGAATTTTCTTCCCCAAAATCATATATATTTCAAAAAAAATCTCCATCAGTTTTTATCCCGTTTGGACTCCATTTTCTATGGATATTCTGCGAAACAAAAAACATGCAACAAACAGGAACTGGCACTGGGCACTGGATCAATATGTTAGTCCTAAAAATAGTATAAAAAGTTGCCAAAAGTATATGAAAGTTGTAGAATATTGGCATGGAACAATCAAAGATTATAGATACGACGGAGACATATCAACATCCCCAAGCTTAATTCCTGCTCGTCCTCGAGTAGGTAAATGATAAAAAAAGATAATTTTTGATGTGGAATGCTACCTAGCATAATCTTGATCACATATCTAATCATGGCATGAATATTAAGATACGAGTGATTCAAAGCAATAGTCTATCATTTGACATAAACACAATAATACTTCAAGCCTACTAATAAAGCAATCATGTCTTTTCAAAATAACATGGCCAAAGAAAGTTATCCCTACAAAATCATATAGTCTGGCTATGCTCCATCTTCACCACACAAAATATTCACATCATGCACAACCCCGATGACAAGCCAAGCAATTGTTTCATACTTTTGACGTTCTCAAACCTTTTCAACTTTCACGCAATACATGAGCGTGAGCCATGGACATAGCACTATAGGTGGAATAGAATATGATGGTGGAGAAGACAAAAAGGAGAAGATAGTCTCACATCAATTAGGCGTATCAACGGGCTATGGAGATGCCCATCAATAGATATCAATGTGAGTGAGTAGGGCTTGCCATGCAACGGATGCACTAGAGCTATAAGTGTCTGAAAGCTCCAACTAAAACTAAGTGGGTGTGCATCCAACTTGCTTGCTCATGAAGACCTCGGGCATTTGAGGAAGCCCATCATCGGAATATACAAGCCAAGTTCTATAATGAAAATTCCCACTAGTATATGAAAGTGATAACTCAGGAGACTCTCTATATGAAGAACATGGTGCTACTTTGAAGCACAAGTGTGGAAAAAGGATAGTAGCACTGCCCCTTCTCTCTTTTTCTCTCATTTTTTTGTTTTTTGGTGGGCTTCTTTGGCCTCTCTTTTTTATTTGGGCTTCTTTGGACTCTTTTATTTTTTGTAAAGTCCGGAGTCTCATCCCGACTTATGGGGGAATCATAGTCTCCATCATCCTTTCCTCACTGGGGCAATGCTCTAATAATGATGATCATCACACTTTTATTTACTTACAACTCAATATTACAACTCAATGTCTAGAACAAAGTATGACTCTATATGGATGCCTTCGGCGGTGTACGGGGATGTGCAATGATCTAGCATAGCAATGACATTAAAAAACGGACAAGCTATGAAAACATCATGCTAGCTATCTTACGATCATGCAAAGCAATATGACAATGAATGCTCAAGTCATGTATATGATGATGATGGAAGTTGCATGGCAATATATCTCGGAATGGCTATGGAAATGCCATGATAGGTAGGTATGGTGGCTGTTTTGAGGAAGATATATGGTGGGTTTAAGGTACCGACGAAAGTTACGCGATACTAGAGAGGCTAGCAATGGTGGAAGGGTGAGAGTGCGTATAATCCATGGACTCAATATTAGTCATAAAGAACTCACATACTTATTGCAAAAATCTATTAGTCATCGAAACAAAGTACTACGCGCATGCTCCTACGGGGATAGATTGGTAGGAAAAGACCATCGCTCGTCCCCGACCGCCACTCATAAGGAAGACAATCAATGAATAAATCATGCTCCGACTTCGTTACATAACGGTTCACCATATGTGCATGCTACGGGAATCACAAACCTCAACACAAGTATTTATACAATCCACAACTACCCACTAGCATGGCTCTAATATCACCATATTTATATCGCAAAACTATTGCAAGGAATCAAACATATCATATTCATCGATCTACAAGTTTATGTAGGATTTTATGACTAACCATGTGAATGACTAGTTCCTGTCATCTCTCTAAATAGATATAAGTGAAGCAAGAGAGTTCAATTCTTTCTACAAAAGATATGCCCATGCTCTAACAAATATAAGTGAAGCAAAAGAGCATTCTACAAATGGCGGTTGTATATGTAAAGAGAAACAGGCAATCCAAACTTCAAATGATATAAGTGAAGCACATGAAGCATTCTATAAAGCAATACTCAAAAGATATAAGTGAAGTGCAATGAGCATTCTATAAATCAACCAAGGACTATCTCATACCAGCATGGTGCATAAAAGAAAAATGAAAACTAAATGCAAAAGACGCTCCAAGGTTGCACATATCGCATGAACGAAACGAATCCGAAAACATACCGATACTTGTTGAAGAAGCATGGGATGCCTTCCGGGGCATCCCCAAGCTTAGATGCTTGGGTGTCCTTGAATATTTACTTGGAGTGCCTCGGGCATCCCCAAGCTTGAGCTCTTGCCTCTCTTCCTTCTTCTCACATCAAGACCTTCTCGATCATCGAACACTTCATCCACACAAAACTTCAACAGAAAACTCGGTAAGATCCGTTAGTATAATGAAGCAAATCACTACTCTAAGAACTGTTGCAAACCAATTCATATTTTTTTTCATTGTTTCTACTGTAATATAACTTTTTCATGGCTTAATCCACTGATATGAATCGATAGTTTCATCAAAACAAGCAAACTATGCATCAAAAACAGAATCTGTCTAAAACAGAACAGTCTGTAATAATATGAACATTCACCATACTTCTTATACTTGAAAAATTCTACCAAAATTATGAAAAATAAAAAATTTGTATAGGAAGACAGTGCAAAAAGAATCAGAACCATTTGACGTTCCAGCAAGAATTGTAAAATCGCGCACTACAGCCAAAGTTTCTGTCCTGCACCGTACAAACCATCAAGCAAATGTAAACATCCTAAAGGCAAACCTTGGCAAATTATTTTTATAATACAATGGAATTTTACAAAGGGATAATTATTTTTATTGAAAAGTTTCTGTAATCAAGTTTCACAAAGTTTTCGTGAGCATGAACAAAGTTCAAGGCTAGCTCCCACTTCAACAATGCTTGTCTTTCTCACTTCCGCTTTCCTTTTTGAAAAAGTTTTGGGTTCCCCTCTTTATTTCTGTTGTTTTTAAACTATATAAAAGCACTCATCAGAAATAAATGACTCTCTAAAACTTCCGGGTTGTCTCCCTGGCAGCGCTTTCTTTAAAGCCATTAAGCTAGGCATATAGTGCTCAAGTAATGGATCCACCCGGATCCCAAGGTATATCAAATCCAATTTTAATTAACAATGATTTGTAATTTAGTGGTGAGCACAAGGTAACATATATCATGTAATGACGAAGTCTAACTCTCTTCCTATGCATCGGCATGTCATAATAGAACAATTCATGCACACAAAGTAAAGGCCAATGCATAGTATAAATAGTTTCTTGCAATTTTATCATATTGGAAACATAGAGAGGTGGAGATATAGTTCCTCTCTCATAATAATTGCAAGTAGGAGCAGCAAGCACATGCATATTATATTCATCAAAATCATCATGTGCAACGGTATAATGCAACCCATCAATATAATCCTTAATAAGTGCAAACTTCTCCGATATAGTGTAGTTGGGAGAATCCAAAAAGATAATAGGACTATCATGCGTGGGTGCAATAGCAACAATTTCATGTTTAACATAAGGAACTATAGAAATTTCATCTCTATAAGCATAATTCATATTGGCATCTTGGCCACAAGCATAGCAAGCATCATCAAAAAGGGATATTTCAAGAGAATCAACAGGATCATAACAATCATCATAGCAATCATCCTTCGGTAAGCACGAAGGGAAATTAAACAATGTAAGAGTTGAAGAGTTACTCTCATTAGAAGGTGGGCATGGGTAGCTAATCCTCTCTTCCTCCTTTTGTTCTTCGCTCTCCTCCTCATCTTTTTCATCCACTGAGCTCACAGTTTCATCAATTTCTTCTTCCATAGACTCCTGCAAAATGTTAGTCTCTTCTTGGACAGTGGGGTAGTCCTCAATATATTGTTCAACATAGGCATTAGAAGCATAATTATCATAGCAATATTTAAGTACGGCAAAATTTTCAGATTTGTAAAGAGTAGCATCATACTTTTCAATCAAAGAAGCAATTTCGTAAGCACCCTTAAAAGCAACAAATTCTTCAATTTGTTGAACATCATAGTAATTATAAACACCCTTAGCATACGAAGATACGATTCCATTGTCACTAAACTCACATTGATAGGGAAGGTGTTTCTTAGGGTTTTCAGAACAACAAGTAAAATCATATATTTGACATAAATTCCAAGCATAGCATTGCAAACGATGAATTTGACCCAGTAAAATTTTCCCTTTTCAGATATTCGGTGTCACACATAACAAGCATGCTCATCTAAAGATTTGCCCTCAACTAAGCTAGTTGGGGTTTTAGCACGAGCACATAGGGATCGAAGATGATCCAAGTAATAAGCTTCAGGAGTGTGATAGATTTTGAGTGGTTCTTCAACCATTGGTTTAGTAGGTACAACTAATTTTTTTGGTATTTTGCGTTTCCTACCCATAACTAAAGATACAAAACAAGAGCACAGAATAAAAACTACTTAGTGATAAAGCAAACAAGCACACGCGAGAATATTCACCCCACGCTATGGCTCCCTGGCAACGGCGCCAGAAAAAGGTCTTGATGACCCACAAGTATAGGGGATCGCAACAGTTTTCGATAAGTAAGAGTGTCGAACCCAACAAGGAGCTAAATGTAGAACAAATATTCCCTCAAGTTCTATCGACCACCGATACAACTCTACACACGCTTGACATTCGCTTTACCTAGAACAAGTATGAAACTAGAAGTACTTTGTAGGTGTTGTTGGATAGGTTTGCAAGATAATAAAGAGTACGTAAATAAAAAAGTAGGGGCTGTTTAGATAAAGAAACAATAAAGTAAATATAGCGAGTGTGGAAAAGTGGTGGTAGGAGTTGCGAAATTGCCCCTAAGCAATTGACTACTTTACTAGACCGATAGCAAGTATTATGTGGGAGAGGCCACTGCTAGCATGTCATCCCTGACTTGGAATTCTATGCACTTATGATTGGAACTATTAGCAAGCATCCGCAACTACTAATGTTCATTAAGGTAAAACCCAACCATAGCATTAAGGTATATTGGTCCCCCTTCAATCCCGTATGCATCAATTTCTATGCTAGCTTGAAGCTTCTGTCATTCTTGCCCTCCAATACATAGTCCTATCAAGATACAACTAACCCTAGGGTGTGATCCACGCGCGCAATCATATGATGGGCACCAAAGGACAGCAACATAACCACAAGCAAATTAAATCAATCATAGCAATTCATCAACCACCGATAGGATAACGAAAATCTACTCAGACATCATAGGATGGCAACACATCATTGGATAATAATATGAAGCATAAAGCACCATGTTCAAGTAGAGGGTACAGCGGGTTGCGGGAGAGTGGACCGCTGTAGATAGAGGGGGGAAGGTGATGGAGATGTTGGTGAAGATGGCGGAGGTGTTGGTGTAGATCGCGGTGATGATGATGGCCCCCGATGGCACTCCGGTGCCACCGGAAGCGAGGGGGGAGAGCCCCCCTCCTTCTTCTTCTTCCTTGACCTCCTCCCTAGATGGGAGAAGGGTTTCCCCTCTGGTCCATGGCCTCCATGGCACGGGAGGGGTGAGAGCCCCTCCGAGATTGGATCTGTCTCTCTGTCTCTCTATGTTTCTGTGTTCCCAGATTCTTCCCTTTCACCGCTTCTTATATTCCCTTAGATCCGTAACTCCGATTGGGCTGAAATTTTAACACGATCTCTATCCGGATATTAGCTTTGTTGCAGCGAAAGAAGGGCATCAACCACCTTATGGGTGGCCCACGAGGGTCAGGGGTGCGCCCAGGGGGTAGGCGTGCCCAGGGGGGCAGGCGCGCCCCCTTCCTCGTGGCCACCTCGGGCACCGTCTCGCGTGGATTTTTCTTCCCAAAAATCATATATATTCCAAAAAAAATCTCCGTCATTTTTTATCCCGTTTGGACTCCGTTTGATATGGATATTCTGCGAAACAAAAAACATGCAACAAACAGGAACTGGCACTGGGCACTGGATCAACATGTTAGTCCCAAAAATAGTATAAAAAATTGCCAAAAGTATATGAAAGTTGTAGAATATTGGCATGGAACAATCAAAAATTATAGATATGACGGAGACATATCAACGAGCAACAAGTAACAAAAGTAAATAAAGTGCAGCAAGGTGGCCCAATCCTTTTTGTAGCAAAGGACAAGCCTGGACAAACTCTTATATAGAGAAAAACGCTCCCGAGGACACATGGGAATATCATCAAGCTAGTTTTCATCACGCTCATATGATTCGCGTTCGGTACTTTGATAATCCGATATGTGGGTGGACCGGTGCTTGGGTACTGTCCTTACTTGGACAAGCATCCCACTTATGATTAACCTCTATTGCAAGCATCCGCAACTACAACAAAAGTATTAAGGTAAACCTAACCATAGCATGAAACATATGGATCCAAATCATCCCCTTACGAAGCAACGCATAAACTAGGGTTTAAGCTTCTATCACTCTAGCAACCCATCATCTACTTATTACTCCCCAATGCCTTCCTCTAGGCCCAAACAATGGTGAAGTGTCATGTAGTCGATGTTCACATGACACCACTAGAGGGATGACAACATACATCTCATCAAAATATCAAACGAAGACCAAATTCACATGACTACTAATAGCAAGACTTCTCACATGTTCTCGGGAACAAACGTAACTACTCACAAAGCATATTCATGTTCATAATCAGAGGGGTATTAATATGCATATAGGATCTAAACATATGATATTCCACCAAATAAACCAACTAGCATCAACTACAAGGAGTAATTAACACTACTAGCAACCCACAGGTACCAAACCCGAACTTGGAGACAAGAATTGGATACAAGAGATGAACTAGAGTTTTGAGAGGAGATGGTGTTGGTGAAGATGTTGATGGAGATTGCCCTCTCCTGATGAGAGGAGCGTTGGTGATGACAATGGCGATGATTTCCCCCTCCCGAAGGGAAGTTTCCCCGGCAGAACAGCTCTGCCAGAGCCCTAGATTAGTTCCGCCAAGGTTCTACCTCGTGGCGGCGTAGTTTCGTCTGAGAAGATGGCTTCTGATTTTTTTCTCATCGAAAGACCTCATATAGCAAAAGATGGTCATCGGAGGGCCACCAGGGGGCCCACGAGGTAGGGGGCGCGCCCAGGGGGTAGGGCGCGCCCCCACCCTCGTGGGCAGGGTGTGCCCCCCTGGTGAACTTCTTCCGCTGAGTATTTTTTATATATTCCGAAAACGTCTTCCGTGAAGTTTCGGGACTTTTGGAGCTGTGCAGAATAGGTCTCTAATATTTGCTCCTTTTCCAGCCCAGAAACCCAGCTTCCGGCATTCTCCATCTTTATGGAAACCTTGTAAAATAAGAGAGAATAGGCATAAGTATTGTGACATAATGTGTAATAACAGCCCATAATGCAATAAATATCGATATAAAAGCATGATGCAAAATGGACGTATCAAACCCAAATTTATTGATTCGACACAAGGGGAGCCAAAGAATATTTTCAAGTATTAGCAGCTGAATTGTCAATTCAACCACACCGGAAACTTAATATCTACAGCAAAGTATTTAGTAGCAAAGTAATATTATAATAGCGGTAACGGTAACAAAAGTAATAGTTTTGATTTTATAGTGATTGTAACAGTAGCAACGGAAAAGTAAATAAGCGAAGAACAATATGTGAAAAGCTCGTAGGCAATGGATCAGTGATGGATAATTATGTCGGATGTGATTCCTCATGCAATAGTTATAACATAGGGTGACACAGAACTAGCTCCAGTTCATCAATGTAATGTAGGCATGTATTTCGGATATAGTCATACGTGCTTATGGAAAAGAACTTGCATGACATCTTTTGGCATACCCTCCCGTGACAGCGGGGTCCTATTGGAAACTAAGAGATATTAAGGCCTCCTTTTAATAGAGTACCGGACCAAAGCATTAACACTTAGTGAATACATGAACTCCTCAAACTACGGTCATCACCGGTAAGTATCCCAATTATTGTCACTTTGGGGTTAGCGGATCATAAAACATAATAGGTGACTATAGACTTGCAAGATAGGATCATGAACTCACATATATTCATGAAAACATAATAGGTTCAGATCTGAAATCATGGCACTCGGACCCTAGTGACAAGCATTAAGCATAGCAAAGTCATAGCAACATCAATCTCAGAACATAGTGGATACTAGGGATCAAACCCTAATAAAACTACCTCAATTACATGATAAATCTCATCCAACCCATCACTGTCCAGCAAGCCTATGATGGAATTACTCATGCACGGCGGTGAGCATCATGAAATTGGTGATGGAGAAGGTTGATGATGACGATGGCGACGGATTCCCCTCTCCGGAGCTCCGAACGGACTCCAGATCAGCCCTCCCGAGAGAGATTAGGGCTTGGCAGCGGCTCCGTATCGTAAAACGCGTTGAATCCTTATCCTTGATTTTTTTTTCTCCCCGAACGTGAATATATGGAGTTGGAGTTGAGGTCGGTGGAGAGTCAGGGGGCCCACGAGGCAGGGGGGCACGACCAGGGGGTAGGCGCGCCCCCACCCTCATGGACAGGGTGTGAGCCCCCTAACATTGATTCTTTCGCCAATATTTTTTATATATTTCAAAAATATTCTCCGTTGATTTTCAGGTCATTCCAAGAACTTTTATTTCTGCGAAAAAATAACACCATGGCAATTCTGCTGAAAACAGCGTCAGTCCGGGTTAGTTCCATTCAAATCATGCAAGTTAGAATCCAAAACAAGGGCAAAAGTGTTTGGAAAAGTAGATACGTTGGAGACGTATCAACTCCCCCAACCTTAAACCTTTGCTTGTCCTCAAGCAATTCAGTTGACAAACTGAAAGTAACAAATAAAAACTTTTACAAACTCTGTTTGCTCTTGTTGTTGTCAATATGTAAAGCCAGCATTCAAGTTTTCAACAAAGATTATGAACTAACCATATTCACAATAACATTTAGGTCTCATGTTTACTCATATCAATGGCATAATCAACTAGCGAGCAATAATAATAAATCTCGGGTGACAACACTTTCTCAAAACAATCATAATATGATATAACAAGATGGTATCTCGCTAGCCCTTTCTGAGACCCCAAAACATAAATGCAGAGCACCCCTGAAGATCAAGGACTGACTAGAAATTGTAATTCATGGTAAAAGAGATCCAGACACAGTCATACTCAATATAAACTAATAGTAATGCATGCAAATGACAGCGGTGCTCTCCAACTAGTGCTTTTTAATAAGAAGATGATGACTCAACATAAAAGTAAATAGATAGGCCCTTCTCAGAGGGAAGCAGGGATTTGTAGAGGTGCCAGAGCTCGATTTTGAAATAGAGATGAATAATATTTTGAGCTACTTTCATTGTCAACATAACAACCGAGAGATCTCGATATCTTCCATGCTACACACATTATAGGTGGTTCCCAAGCAGAATGGTAAAGTTTATACTCCCCCACCACCAACAAGCATCAATCCATGGCTTGCTCGAAACAACGGGTGCCTCCAACTAACAACAATCCCGGGGGAGTTTTGTGTGCAATTATTTCGATTTGATTTGAGCATGGGACTAGGCATCTCGAAGACCAGCCATTTTCTCGTGAGTGAGAAGCGGGGTCCACTCCTCTTGAGAATAACCCGCCTAGCATGGAAGATATAGATTGTCCTAGTTGATGCATGAGCTATTCGAGCATACAAAACATAATTTTTATTTAAAGGTTTAGAGTTTGGCACATACAAATTTACTTGGAATGGCAGGTAGATACCGCATATAGGAAGGTATGGTGTACTCATATGGAACAACTTTTGGGGTTTATGGAATTGGATGCACAAGCAGTATTCCCGCTTAGTACAGGTGAAGGCTAGAAAGAGACTGGGAAGCGACCAACTAGAGAGCGACAACAATCATGAACATGCATTAAAATTAATCAACACTGAACGCAAGCATGAGTAGGATAATTCACCATGAACATAAATATCATGGAGGCTATGTTGATTTTGTTTCAACTACATGCGTGAACATGTGCCAAGTCAAGCCACTCGAATCGTTCAAAGGAGGATACCACCCTATCATACCACATCACAATCATTTTAATAGCATGTTGGCACGCAAGGTGAACCATTATAAACTCATAGCTAATTAAGCATGTCATGAGCAACTATAATCTATAATTGTCATCGCAAACATGTTTCATTCATAATAGGCCGAATCACGAACGATGAACTAATCATACTAGTAAACATGCCCGTGCGTTGCAACGGGCCCGATAAATACGGCTCAAGACCCCCACAATTCAACGTCTTCTATTTCAACACGGTGTCCCACCCGTGTCACCACTTGTCTTAGTCCCTCATCGACACCGTGTCACCACTTATCTTAGTCTCTCACCACCGGCGATTACCGCAATGTCCTCTAATCACAACATGTCTGGACTTCGTCAATCCCAGCCATTGCATGACACACATGTCATTAACGTGCAATCACAATGGAATGTTTAAAACATTAAAAACTAATCTTGTCGAGCTGGACATGAGGATCGCTCTCCGCAAGCTATTCCCTACACTTGGTCTCACGCATCCCGCTACAGTGATAACATGGAGGCCGTCGAGGAAAGTAGCACCCTGAGTAGGGTGTCATTGGCGGCCATCGCAGTGCTTCACTACCGTGAGCGGGATCAAGAACCTGGGTTGTGGAGGGTCACTCAAAGTCTGATCCGTTGTGCATTGTTGATGGGTGCGAACGGCCGAACCGGGGATTGGTCATCACACTCTAGCACGCGACTTTCATGAGCCCCTTCCTACACCGACTTGTAATTATGAAAATTTATAATGACGGTGGGCTTCGCCCCAGTCTCATCTAGCAGAAGACCCGTGTGTTGCTATAGGCAAAAGGTGAAAAATACCTCCGCATGCACCATCGAAAGTGTCAAAATCATCTACTTTTTGCCTCTTTGTTGACCATTATGCGGTTCACCGATCTAAGCTCCATCCCGCGGAGACACGATGTTGAGTGAGAGGATGCATCAATGTCGACGGTCGGGCATGCACCTCTCGCAAAAGTGAATTGGAAGTAGATGGCATGCAAGGGTAGGTTGACGACAGCAGCTGGCAGAAACTTCAAATATGGAGCAAGGATAAATAGACAATCAAGTCATGGTCTCCTTTTCTCTCTTATTACTAACTAACTAATTCAATTTTTTTACATTTATCAAAAAAACATCTTAAGAAACAAATACCCTTTCCTATTGATTTTAGCTCTAAAGCTTTTTGCTGCCTCAAACTCACTGACCTATATTGAACCATTCAATATATAGCACACCCTTTTTTGGGGAGCGGATATATACTCCTAGAGTCCGTGCCTCCATTTTTCTATGGTTCTCATTGACTGATAACTACACATCAAGTGCACCTTGATACTGGTAGCAACTGGTCACGCACTCCCACACTCGCTTTTTTATTATAGGGCCAAGATGATACGACCGAAAATAATTCAAACCCTATATCTGCACAACAAGATGTAACAGAACATCCTTTCATTTCATTGATCAAAGCATATTTGTAATCACTCAATTCATAGTTTTGAACATGTCAATGGCAGGACTGACACGTCCAACAATCATACATATGTTGTCAACTCTCCGCTTCGATGGCGGTGGCTAGGTCAACCTAGGTGCTAGGTGAGGAGACCATCATACGCAGTGCCAGTTCCTAGAGGGCATCCGAGGAGGCTGGAGAGGCTTGCCTCAGGCAGGAGCCTAGAGACGTCGTCCTATGCCCGGCAACGCCAGCCACTGCAGCACCTCGCTTGACAACTCAACATTCTTTAAACAGCCTGAAATAATTCGTAGTGTCATTAAAGACTGAAGTAAAGTTTGATTTAAAAGTTTCTTCAATGCTATATTTACCAGTGGTATGAGGAAACCTTAGCAATAAATTAATATGGTCGGTAAGATACATATGGTTTTTCAGTAAGAATTCACCCTTCCAAAGCACGAAACTTGCAGATTGCCACCCATCTTCAGTCACACTTGAGACCAGAGAGACTGAAATTGAAGGCGCTGGAATAGACCTCATCTTCCTGGAGGTAAGAGTTATTCAAGAGCTCACTTGCAGGAAGTCTTTCATCTACAGGAGCTAGACAGATTTCTATGAAATTCTACTTGTGTTCCTGACTCTAAGTTATACCTACTGAAGTATTTTAGCAGTAAACATTATGTTAGCGTCAGACTTACATAGTTGCTTTCGAAGAGCAAAAAGTTTAACGCAGCTGTATTAGCAGGTCAAAATTAACACCCGTTAACTCCATAATCCTAAATCTCAAGAAAAGACTCACCAAAAAAAAGAAATAACATGTAATAAACTGTTACCAGGAGTCCAGCATCGACGACATCGCCTTTTGAAGAACAAATGCCAAGTGTATGTGAGCTAAATATACTTATACAGATCTAGGGGATACGATGAGACTATGCTTCCAAGCACAGAAAGAAGTACATGATCGGCAATGGCACAAACAAATCTGCACATAGTAAATAACCTCATACAGTATAGACTATACACCAAGGGAAACCGGAACAAAGCGATTCACAAAATGTACAAACTTTACTCTACAGACTCTGCAGGCTATAAAATCAGAACATATATACTCAGGTGCAGGTTCTTCAAAATAACTTCAATTGGTTGCACCTTTGCTCAGATCAAATACAAATAGTAGCTGCATTTGTGTAGAACAAAGAATGAAGCATTCATAGCTTGGCTGCCCTTTGCTTCAGTTAAACAATACGTGCTAGCTTGCTTGATGGTTGTGCCCAAAAAATCCAGAGTGAACAACTCTGAACCTGGCTCTAGCTAAAAGAACAAAATCATTGGCTTAGGTAAGCTTTACTCAGGTTGCTTGATGGTTGTGCCCGAAAAATTCAGTCAATAACTCTGAACCTGACTCTGGCTAAGTTACAGACACTGTGACATGAGTAGCAACCTGAGTAAAGCTTACCTAAAAGAATAACATCACAGAGGCCTCTCACCAAGGACCCGGGAAGCATGCGTAAAACTGATGCTCCTTTCCATAGCAGAAATATAAGTGAACTGACAATCAACTATTCTAGTCATCCATGCTTATATATAGTATAAAAATATGGTGAGTTCAGAAATTAATCTTTTCTTTAAAACTAAACAAAGAAGGAAAAGAAACATACCTGTGCGACCGATCGAATAGGGAAGACATGGCATAATTGTTGTATGCATGTACCCAACAGTGGGCGTTTCAGGCACCCTGCAGGTAATTTTGTTGGACACTTATCCATTAACAGGAGCATCAACAATGGTATGGAGGAAGAACCGTGTCTATGAACAGACCTTGCAATGAATCTCGGTGGAGGCAGCGTCGAGCGCAGAGATTGCGCATGTGACCGCAGACGATGTGAGGACGGCCCAGTTGCAGTGATGCAGGGAGGATGCGAAGGGCAGCGGTGTGCTGCTGGATTGACAAAAGAGGCTGCGAATAGCACAGGGTTCAGCAAGGGGATTGGAATACCCAAGCAACTCATTGTATTGCCAGTGAAGCGTTCTGGTGCCGTAAAGTCTAATGCGCCTGCATTTTAACACAATGGTTGTTAGTACACGACTAAAATAAATTTTTAAACAAAGTAACCTGAGAGTATATCCACAGTAAATAGAATAGGTATATTTTCACAGATCCGTAGCTGTCAGAAAAACACAATGTCACACACTTTGACACTTTGCTTTTTCCATTGATGCAATAATGTCGCCAGACCATATAGTTGCCGATCTTCACTGTTCCATCAGGACTATTTATGAATATATTGTCACACTTGAAGTCGCTATGTATATTCGTTGGCGCCGGACTCTAATGATATTCCAG
This sequence comes from Triticum urartu, assembly GCF_056163025.1. Lineage (NCBI taxonomy): Eukaryota > Viridiplantae > Streptophyta > Magnoliopsida > Poales > Poaceae > Triticum > Triticum urartu. The sequence continues at coordinate 52,137,702 of NC_141875.1, forward strand.
CCCTGTCAATATCTGCATTGGCCATCATCTCATAGCTTTCATACCCACTTTCTTGTGCTTCCTACAGAACCTGGTCATTGTTTCAAATTTCAGCAATCAAAATGTATTGAATAGAAGAGCGATAAGAGTGAAATCTATCTGTGGTTAATTTTCTAGATGCATTTAAGATGTGCGGCCAATCCCAATCAAATTTCCTTTGCACAAGAACAGACTCCGGTGTAGTTAATACGACACCAAATTAATAAGTACGTCAACTTGTAAACAAAATGGGTAATCCATAATAGAATCAGGCAAAGTATTACGAACGCTCCCTGGTAGGAAGAGACATATGAGTTGTGCTAAAGAAAAAGGGGCATACTGCCTCGCATGCGAGATGTGCAGGGCTCTGTGATGATGTTAACTGTATTCTTGTTCTCACCAACCCATTAGGCGAACAACTCCTGAATGTTCTTGTCCCTCGGCGTCTTCAACAGCTGGATCTCCATACACATTTGTTCTATCTTCTCTGAGGAACCCATGACAGAATCTTCAATCTATGTTTAGCTCCATGTCACCTCATCACCCTCCAGCATATCGAAGGTTTAATAGCTATTGGCACAATATACACTAAGGAACACGTGGTGAGCAATTTCCAGTCTTACATGGCCACTGATAAATTCCAACCCAAAAACGGAACTGAAATGTTTAAACTTGATTAAAAAAACTGGGGTTTATTATAGGCTATAGGTTTGAATTTGGAGTCTGGCAGGCATACTAATAATGCAGCAAAGCGAATCAGATGAGCAAAATTAAATACGTTTTCCATGAATTTGTTGAGGTTCACTAAAAGCATGAAATTCATTAGTGGATATTGTAGAATTCAAGCATGAAAGGTCGCACTTCATAGATGATTGGCTGAAATCAAATGTGTGAAATCACACTCTAGACAATGGGTCAATGACACAGATACGTAGAAAAAACATCAGATAGTTCAATTGAAGGATACACTGTGTTGGCCACGGGCGCCTCATGGCTTGGTTCGGCTTGTTCGCCTCCTCCAGAAGCAGGAGGACCTCGCCCAGGCGGGCGTTGCTCCAGTACGCACCTATGCCCGGCTTGGGAGCCCGTGGCCTCGGCGGACCTAGGACGCGCAGGATCCACGACGACGCTCCCGTACGCTCCTACACCCGGGTTGGGGCTCGGGAGCTCATGGCCTCGCCGGAGTTTCGTCCAGGCTGCGGGGGCACGCACACAGGGCCCATCTCCGTCGAGCACAACTAGTGCATCCGCTTGCGGTCCAGCGCGGCAACCCGCGTTGCTCCGGAGGCGGCGCTCCGGTGGCCGGCCGGCGTGGGGTGGCCGTCCGGCATGGAGATCCAACGACCATGGCTTCCGCTTCCTGTGAAGGGGGAGAGGGAGAGAGGGATGTGAGAAATAGAACCAGAAGAAGGGAGGGAAGAAGGAGAGGAGGGCAGGGCGGCGCGTTGGTCCGGCGGCGGCGCTCTGATGGCCGGCCAGCGCGGGGCGGCGGTCTGGCATGGAGGACCAGGGCCATGGCTTCCGCTTCCTGCGAAGGAGAGAGAGAGAGGGGGATGTGAGAAATAGAACAAGAGGGAGGGGAAGGAAGAAGGAGAGGAGGGCATGGCGGCGCGTTGGTCCGGCAGCGGAGCTCCGGTGGGCGGCGGCGCGGGGCGGCAGGGAGGCACGGGCGCGAGCCGCCCGCACGTGGAGGCGCTTGTTGCGGTCGGCAGCGGCGGACACGGGCAAATGCGGCAAGGTGTTTTTTGTCAAAACGGTTTTATCATATCCACTTAAACATGACTGCGGGTTCATTTCAAAGTAACATCGGGGCTCTTTCGCAAAAACACCGACGACGTATGACCAGAAGCGATCGCTGGTTTATTATTAGGAAAAGATTTACAAAAATAAGAGAGGTCGAGTTTATACCGGCTTCTCTCATCTCAATCAGTCCATCATATATCGTTATTATTGCCTTTCACTTGCACAACCGAATAGTGTGGATAATAATAATAATGCACGTGCATTGGACTAAGCCGGAATCTGCAAGCATTCAATTCAAGGGAAAAGACAAGGTAATATGGGCTCTTTGTTAGATCAACAATAATGCATATGAGAACCACTCTACATTTTCATTATGGTCTTCTCCTCTCGACCCCCAAAGAAAAGAAAGGAAATAAAACTATTTACACGGGAAAGGTCCCAACAAGCAAAAGAAGAACGAGAAATCTTTTTGGGTTTTTTTTTAAATATTATTACTACAGACATGGAAAGTAAACTAGCTAAAAGCTACAACTAATTTTTTTGGTTTTTATTTATTAAGGGTTTTCAAACACACAAGAAGAGGGCTTAAAAGGAAAATAAACTAGTATGGATAATACAATGAAAAAGTATGAGCACCGACAACTGGCATGAGTGTGTGAACATGAATGTAATATCGGTGAGGGTACTCCCGCAAGCTTAGACTTTTGGCCTAAATTGGTCTATTCCCATGGATGGCATGTTGGATATCCGAAGTTGAAGCTGGGGTCGTATTGAGATGCAGCAGCTACTGCCTGAAGAGCTGCAGCCTGGAGGCGAGCTGCCTCCATCCTCCTCTCGTACTCGTTCGCCTCCTCCCTGGTTATAACACATCTCCCTTTTGTCTGAAAGTCAAAAAAAGCAGGAGCAGGGAGAGCAACATGGACGGTGCACCGTCTGTCAAAGATTAGTCGGTACTGGAGGAACTGATCGTTCCTCTCAACAAACTAATGACGAACCATAGCCCCCAAGTTTTATTGTTTATATCCTACTACAACACTCTTGAAAACACTAAGATCGGGAACACACATGTGACATGCCTCATCCTTACCGTTAATGCTTCTACCCACGAAGAGAGAAAAATAATGTATGGTAGGAAAATGAATGCTCCCTATGGTAGGTTGTGTTATTTCTCTAGATTCCCCACAGTGATACTAGCAAGAAATTCTTTAAATTCAGATTTGCGAGGTTCACTAGCACTGCCCCACTGCGGGAGTTTAAAAGCAGTATTATAATCTTCTAAGTCCATGGTATAAGATTTATAATAAAGATCAAATAGGACATTGTGAGAATTGCGCGAGGATGTAAATTTAAACCTTCTCACAAATAAATCAGTTAAATAGAGGTATTTCCGGCACTTATCTGACACGAAGCTCTCAAGATTAGCGTTACGCACATATGCTTCAAATTCTTCCTTGATGCATGTCTGGACCATGAAATCCTCTGACGGCCATTCACAAGGCCGCACTTGAGCCTCCCTTGATAGTTCATTGTCCGGCTCACGTATTGCGGGCCTTGGGCCTTGCTTTTTTGAATAACCACCTTGGTACAGTTTCCTAAACATATTTCTTCCTCTGAAAAATTTCTGAAATTTTTAGTGACTCAAAATAAAAGTGAACCAAATTTAACAAAATTGATAGCAACTACTCCTACAAGCGCCTAGAGGCTATATAATGCATTCAAACTACTTTTGACCACATAAATTTGACATGCAAGCTCAAGAACAGGGTCACCTAAGCAGCAAAAAATTGCAATAAATAAAGCACTAGAACAAAAACTAATTGGACCAATGAAGGAGTCACATACCAAAGAATAATCCCCAAAGCAGTTTTCTGAATGGAGTTTTGAGCAAGGAGATCGAGAATGGCAGCAAGATGAGCTAGAACACGGGTTTGAGCCGGTGGAAGATTTTTTCTGAAGGAAGACGAAGTGTATGGGTGCAAGAATAAGTGGAGGGGACCCACATGGGGTCCACGAGGAAGGGGGCGCGCCCAGGGGGTAGGGAGCGCCCTCCACCCTCGTGGGCACACGGTGGGTCCCCCTGATGTGTTCTCAATGCCAATAATTCTTAAATATTCTGGAAAAAAAATCATATTTCATTTTCAGGGCATTTGGAGAACTTTTATTTTGGGGTTTTTTTATTGCAAGGATAATTCAAAAAATAGACAGAAAATACTATTTTTTTACTTTAATTAATATAAATAACAGAAAGTAAAAAGAGGGTACAGAAGGTTGTGCTTTCTAACTTCATCCATCTCATGCTCATCAAAAGGAATCCACTAATAAGGTTGATCAAGTCTTGTTAACAAACTCATTCTGAATCGCATGAAATCGGAGAAATTTCGAATAACAGTAGGTTACCTCAACGGCGATATGCACATCCCCAACAGTAAGAGTATCATATTTCTTCTTGACAGTAGGAAGAGGAAATTCAAATCCTCCAATAGTGATTGTTGGAATTTTTCCAATAGAATTGATACTGTGGACTTGAGGTTGTTTCCTCGGAAATTGCACCGTATGCTCATTACCATTAACATGAAAAGTGGCATTGCCTTTGTTGTAATCAATAACAGCCCCTGCAGGATTCAAAAAGGGTCTACCAAGGATAATCGACATACTATCGTCCTCGGGAATATCAAGAATAACAAAGTCCGTTAAAACAGTAGCATTTGCAACCACAACAAGCACATCCTCACAAATACCGACATGTATAGCAGTTGATTTATCAGCCATTTGCAAAGATATTTCAATAGGTGTCAACTTATTCAAATTAAGTCTACAATATAAAGAGAGAGGCATAACACTAACACCGGCTCCAAGATCACATAAAGCAGTTTTAACATAGTTTCTTTTAATGGAGCATGGTATAGTGGGTACTCCTGGATCTCCGAGTTTCTTCGGTATTCCACCTTTAAAAGTATAATTAGCAAGCATGGTGGAAATTTCAACTTCCGACATCTTTCTTTTATTAGTAACAATTTCTTTCATGTACTTAGCATAAGGATTCATTTTAAGCATATCAGTTAATCGCATATGCAAAAAGATAGGTCTAATCATTTCAGCAAAGCGCTCAAAATCCTCATCATCCTTTTTCTTGGATGGTTTGGGAGGAAAAGGTATGGGTTTCTGAACCCATGGTTCTCTTTCTTTACCATGTTTCCTAGCAACAAAGTCTCTTATCATAACGTTGATTCTTTGATTGTGGGTTATCAAGATCAACAACATGTTCAATCTCTACATCATTATCATTACTAGGTTGAGCATCAACATGAACATCATCATTAACATTAACATTACCAGATTGTGTTTTAGCATCAGAAATAGAAATATCATTGGGATTCTCAAGTGTGTCAACAACAGGTTCACTAGAAGCATGCAAAGTCCTATCATTTTTCTTCTTCTTCTTCTTACAAGAACTAGGTGCATCAACATTAGTTCTCTGAGAATCTTGCTCAATTCTCTTAGGGTGGCCCTCGGGATACAAAGGTTCCTGAGTCATTTTACCCCCTCTAGTCATAAATCTAATAGAATTATCATTTTTCTTATTATTTATTCATTGGGAAAATCATTCTGAGCTTTAAGTACTTGTTCTACTTGAGTGGTAATCATAGAAGCATGTTTACTAATAAGTTTAAGTTCACCTTTAACTCTAGACATATAATCACTCAAGTGTTCAATCATATAAGCATTATATTTCAGTTGTCTACCAGCATAAGCATTGAAGTCTTCTTGCTTAACCATAAAGTCATCAAACTCATCCAAGCATTGGCTAGCAAACTTAGTAGATGGGATTTCACATTTATCAAATATATAGAGAGAATTTACCTTTACTACCTGTGTAGGGTTATCAAGACCATGTATTTCTTCAATAGGTGGTAAATTCTTAACATCTTCAGCTTTAATACCTTTTTCTTTCATAGATTTCTTTGCCTCTTGCATATCTTCGGGACTGAGAAATAGAATACCCCTTTTCTTCGGAGTTGGCTTAGGAGTTGGTTCAGGAAGTGTCCAATCATTTTCATTACTCAACATATTATTAAATAGCAATTCAGCTTGATCAACAGTTCTTTCCCTGAAAACACAACCAGCACAACTATCCAGGTGGTCTCTAGAAGCATCAGTTAGTCTGATACGTCTCCGTCGTATCTATAATTTTTGATTATTCCATGCCAATATTCTACAACTTTCATATACTTTTGGGAACTTTTTATACTATTTTTGGGACTAACATATTGATCCAGTGCCCAGTGCCAGTTCCTGTTTGTTGCATGTTTTTTTTGCAGAATATCCATATCAAATAGAGTCCAAACGGAATAAATACTGACAGAGATTTTTTGGAATATATATGATTTTTGGGAAGTAAAATCCACGTGAGACGATGCTTGAGGGGCCCACGAGGTAGGGGGCGCACCCTAGGGAGGAAGGCACGCCCCTAACCCTCGTGGCCACCCCGTAAGGCGGTTGATGCCCTTCTTTCGCCGGAAGAAATCTAATTTCCGGATAGAGACCGTGTCAAAATTTTAGCCCAATCGGAGTTACGGATCTCCGGGAATATAAGAAACGGTGAAAGGGAAGAATCTGAGAACGCAGAAACAGAGAGAGACAGAGAGACAGATCCAATCTCGGAGGGGCTCTTGCCCCTCCCGTGCCATGGAGGCCATGGACCAGAGGGGAAACCCTTCTCCCATCTAGGGAGGAGGTCAAGGAAGAATAAGAAGGAGGGGGCTCTCTCCCCCTCGCTTCCGGTGGCACCGGAGTGCCACCGGGGGCCATCATCATCACCGTGATCTACACCAACACCTCCGCCATCTTCACCAACATCTCCATCACCTTCTCCCCTCTATCTATAGCGGTCCACTCTCCCACAACCCGCTGTACCCTCTACTTGAACATGGTGCTTTATACTTCATATTATTATCCAATGATGTGTTGCCATCCTATGATGTCTGAGTAGATTTTCGTTGTCCTATCGGTGGTTGATGAATTGCTATGATTGATTTAATTTGCTTGTGGTTATGTTGTTGTCCTTTGGTGCCCATCATATGAGCGCGCGTGTGGATCACACCCTAGGGTTAGTTGTATGTTGATAGGACTATGTATTGGAGGGCAAGAGTGACATAAGCTTCAACCTAGCATAGAAATTGATGCATACGGGATTGAAGGGGGGCCAATATATCTTAATGCTATGGTTGGGTTTTACCTTAATGAACATTAGTAGTTGCGGATGCTTGCTAATAGTTCCAATCATAAGTGCATAGAATTCCAAGTCAGGGATGACATGCTAGCAGTGGCCTCTCCCACATAATACTTGCTATCGGTCTAGTAAAGTAGTCAATTGCTTAGGGGCAATTTCGCAACTCCTACCACCACTTTTCCACACTCGCTATATTTACTTTATTGTTTCTTTATCTAATACAACCCCTAATTTTTATTTACGTAATCTTTATTATCTCGCAAACCTATCCAACAACACCTACAAAGTACTTCTAGTTTCATACTTGTTCTAGGTAAAGCGAACATCAAGCGTGCGTAGAGTTGTATCGGTGGTCGATAGAACTTGAGGGAACATTTGTTCTGCCTTTAGCTCCTCGTTGGGTTCGACACTCTTACTTATCGAAAACTGTTGCGATCCCCTATACTTGTGGGTTATCAAGAGCTTTTTCTGGCGCCGTTGCCGGGGAGCAATAGCGTGGGGTGAATATTCTCGTGTGTGCTTGTTTGCTTTATCACTAAGTAATTTTTATTTGCTGTTCTTAGTTGTTCTCTATCTTTAGTTATGGATATGGAACATGAAATACCAAAAAAATTAGGTGTACTTGCTAATGGAGATGGGGAACCTCCTAAAACCCTCGATGCTGGTTATGTGAAAAATATTATGTACTACTTTAATAATCCTGAGAAACCCCATTCAATTATGTAATGGGAGTAACGTTGGATCAACGTGAATACTTTAGGGATTACCGCTTGACACGAAAATGGAAACTATTATGGGATCAAATTCATATATTGAATTGGTATGCTAGGCAACTATGCTTGAGATATGATTATACTTGTTGCTCTAAGGTGAAGGCTCCACACCTTCCCTTTTCATGTGAATTTAATGATAATGAAACCTTAGCTTCTTATTCTAATGGTATATATGATTACTATGATGTGGAACAAATAGAAGAATTTTTTGCTTTTAAGGGTGCTTATGAAATTGAATCTATGTTTAAAGAGTTTGAAGATTTTGATGATGCTGTTTATAGACCTGAAAATTTAGCTATCCTGAAATATTGTTATGAGAATTATGAATACAATTATGAAATTAATGCGCTTATTAAGAAAGTCTCCGCTGTCCAAGAAGAGACTAATATTTTGCAGGAATCTATGGAAGAAGAAGTTGATGAAACCATGAGCTCATTGGATGAAAAAGATGAGGAGGATAGCGAAGAACAAAAGGAGGAAGAGTGGATTAGCTACCCGTGCCCACCTTCTAATGAGAGTAACTCTTCAACTCATACATTGTTTAATTCCCCTTCGTGCTTACCAAAGGATGATTGCTATGATGATTGTTATGATCCCGTTGATTCTTTTGAAATATCCCTTTTTGATGATGCTTGCTATGCTTGTGGCCAAGATGCCAATATGAATTATGCTTATGGATATGAACTTGCTATAGTTCCTTATGTTAAACATGAAATGTTGCTACCGCACCCACACATGATACTCCTATTATATTTTTGAATTCTCCCGACTACACTATATCGGAGAAGTTTGCCCTTATTAAGGATTATATTGATGGGTTGCCTTTTTATCGTTGCACATGATGATTTTGATGAATATAATATGCATGTGCTTGCTGCTCCTACTTGCAATTATTATGAGAGAGGAACAACATCTCCGCCTCTTTATGTTTCCTTACGATAAAATTGCAAGAAATTATTTATACTATGCATTGGCCTTTACTATGTGTGCATGAATTGTTCTTTTATGACATGCCGATGCATAGGAAGAGAGTTAGACTTCGTCATTACATGATATATGTTACTTTGTGCTCACTACTAAATTACAAATCATTGCTAATTAAAATTGGCTTTGATATACCTTGGGATCCGAGTGGATTCATTACTTGAGCACTATATGCCTAGCTTAATGGCTTTAAAGAAAGCGCTGCCAGGGAGACAACCCAGAAGTTTTAGAGAGTCATTTATTTCTGTTGTGTGCTTTTATAAAGTTTAAGAATAAAAATAATGTGCCAAGGTTTGCCTTTAGGATGTTTACATTTGCTTGATGGTTTGTACGGTGCAGGACAGAAACTTTGGCTGTAGTGCGAGATTTTACACTTTTAGCTGGAACGTCAAATGGCTCTGGTTCTTTTTGCACTGTCTTCCTATACAAACTTTTTATTTTTACTAATTTTGGTAGAATTTTTCAAGTATCAGAAGTATGGTGAATGTTCAGATTATTACAGACTGTTCTGTTTTAGACAGATTCTGTTTTTGAAGCATAGTTTGCTTGTTTTGATGAAACTATCAATTTATATTAGTGGATTAAGCCATGAAAAGGTTATATTACAGTAGACACAATGCAAAAATAAAATATGAATTGGTTTGCAACAGTACTTAGAGTATGGATTTGCTTTATTATACTAACGGATCTTACCGAGTTTTCTGTTGAAGTTTTGTGTTGATGAAGTGTTCGATGATCGAGAAGGTCTTGATGTGAGAAGAAGGAAGAGAGGCAAGAGCTCAAGCTTGGGTATGCCCGAGGCACCCCAAGTAAATATTCAAGGAGACTCAAGCTTCTAAGCTTGGGGATGCCCCGGAAGGCATCCCCTCTTTCTTCAACAAGTATCGGTATGTTTTCGGATTCGTTTCGTTCATGCGATATGTGCAATCTTGGAGCGTCTTTTGCATTTAGTTTTCATTTTTCTTTTATGAACCATGCTGGTATGAGATAGTCCTTGGTTGATTTATAGAATGCTCTATGCACTTCACTTATATCTTTTGAGTATGGCTTTATAGAATGCTTCATGTGCTTCACTTATATCATTTGAAGTTTGGATTGACTGTTTCTCTTTACATAGACAACCGCCATTTGTACAATGCTCTTTTGCTTCACTTATATTTGTTAGAGAGTGGGTATATCTTTTGTAGAAAGAATTAAACTCTCTTGCTTCACTTATATCTATTTAGAGAGATGACATGAATTGGTCATTCACATGGTTAGTCATAAAATCCTACATAAAACTTGTAGATCACTGAATATGATATGTTTGATTCCTTGCAATAGTTTTGCGATATAAAAATGGTGATGTTAGAGTCATGCTAGTGGGTAGTTGTGGATTGTAGAAATACTTGTGTTGAGGTTTGTGATTCCCGTAGCATGCACGTATGGTGAACCGTTATGTAACGAAGTTGGAGCATGAGGTATTTATTGATTGTCTTCCTTCTGAGTGGCGGTCGGGGACGAGCGATGGTCTTTTCCTACCAATCTATCCCCCTAGGAGCATGCGCGTAGTACTTTGTTTCGATGACTAATAGATTTTTGCAATAAGTATGTGAGTTCTTTATGACTAATGTTGAGTCCATGGATTATACGCACTCTCACCCTTCCATCATTGCTAGCCTCTCTAGTATCGCACAACTTTCGCTGGTACCATATACCCTCCTTATACCTTCCTCAAAACAGCCACCATACCTACCTATCATGGCATTTCCATAGCCATTCCGAGATGTATTGCCATGCAACTTCCATCATCATCATATACATGACTTGAGCATTCATTGTCATATTGCTTTGCATGATCGTAAGATAGCTAGCATGGTGTTTTCATGGCTTGTCTGTTTTTTGATGTCATTGCTACGCCAGATCATTGCACATCCCGACACACTGCCGGAGGCATATAGATTCATATGCTTGTTCTAGATATCGAGTTGTAATATTGAGTTGTAAGTAAATAAAAGTGTGATGATCATCATTATTAGAACATTGTCCCATGTGAGTTATCAAAATAAAAGTGGCCAAAGAAGCCCCACAAAAAAGAGTGAGGCCAAAGAAGCCTAAAAAAAGAAAAAGAAAAAAAAGAAAAAAATGAGAGAAAAAGAGAGAAGGGGCAATGTTACTATCCTTTTTCCATACTTGTGCTTCAAAGTAGCACCATGTTCTTCATATAGAGAGTCCCTTGAGTTATCACTTTCATATACTAGTGGGAATTTTCATTTTAGAACTTGGCTTGTATATTCCAACGACGGGCTTCCTCAAATGCCCTAGGTCTTCATGAGCAAGCAAGTTGGATGCACACCCACTTAGTTTCAGTTAGAGATTTCATATACTTATAGCTCTAGTGCATCCGTTGCATGGCAATCCCTACTCACTCACATTGATATCTATTGATGGGCATCTCCATCGCCCGTTGATACGCCTAGTTGATGTGAGACTATCTTCTCCTTTTTGTCTTCTCCACAACCACCATTCTATTCCACCTATAGTGCTATGTCCATGGCTCACGCTCATGTATTGCGTGAAAGTTGAAAAGGTTTGAGAACGTCAAAAGTATGAAACAATTGCTTGGCTTGTCATCGGGGTTGTGCATGATGTGAATATTTTGTGTGGTGAAGATGGAGCATAGCCAGACTATATGATTTTGTAGGGATAACTTTCTTTGGCCATGTTATTTTGAAAAGACATGATTGCTTTATTAGGAGGCTTGAAGTATTATTGTGTTTGTGTCAAATGATAGACTATTTCTTTGATTCACTCGTATCTTAATATTCATGCCATGATTAGATATGTGATCAAGATTATGCTAGGTAGCATTCCACATCAAAAATTATCTTTTTTTATCATTTACCTACTCGAGGACGAGCAGGAATTAAGCTTGGGGATGCTGATACGTCTCCGTCGTATCTATAATTTTTTATTGTTCCATGCCAATATTCTACAACTTTCATATACTTTTGGCAACTTTTTATACTATTTTTGGGACTAACATATTGATCCAGTGCCCAGTGCCAGTTCCTGTTTGTTGCATGTTTTTTGTTTCGCAGAATATCCATATCAAACGGAGTCCAAACGGAATAAAAACTAATGAAGATTTTTTTTCGGAATATATATGATTTCTGGGAAGAAAAATCCACGCGAGACGATGCTCGAGGGGCCCACGAGGTAGGGGGCGCGCCCTAGGGAGGCAGGCGCGCCCCTGACCCTCGTGGCCACCCCGTAAGGCGGTTGATGCCCTTCTTTGACCACAAGAAAGCAAATTTCCGGATAGAGATCGTGTCAAATTTTCAGCCCAATCGGAGTTACGGATCTCCAAAAATATAAGAAACGGTGAAAGGGAAGAATCTGAGAACGCAAAAACAGAGAGAGACAGAGAGACAGATCCAATCTCGGAGGGGCTCTCGCCCCTCCCGTGCCATGGAGGCCATGGACCAGAGGGGAAACCCTTCTCCCATCTAGGGAGGAGGTCAAGGAAGAATAAGAAGGAGGGGGCTCTCTCCCCCTCGCTTCCGGTGGCACCGGAGTGCCACCGGGGGCCATCATCATCACCGCGATCTACACCAACACCTCCACCATCTTCACCAACATCTCCATCACCTTCTCCCCTCTATCTATAGCGGTCCACTCTCCCACAACCCGCTGTACCCTCTACTTGAACATGGTGCTTTATACTTCATATTATTATCCAATGATGTGTTGCCATCCTATGATGTCTGAGTAGATTTTCGTTGTCCTATCGGTGGTTGATGAATTGCTATGATTGATTTAATTTGCTTGTGGTTATGTTGTTGTCCTTTGGTGCCCATCATATGAGCGCGCGTGTGGATCACACCCTAGGGTTAGTTGTATGTTGATAGGACTATGTATTGGAGGGCAAGAGTGACATAAGCTTCAACCTAGCATAGAAATTGATGCATACGGGATTGAAGGGGGGCCAATATATCTTAATGCTATGGTTGGGTTTTACCTTAATGAACATTAGTAGTTGCGGATGCTTGCTAATAGTTCCAATCATAAGTGCATAGAATTCCAAGTCAGGGATGACATGCTAGCAGTGGCCTCTCCCACATAATACTTGCTATCGGTCTAGTAAAGTAGTCAATTTCTTAGGGGCAATTTCGCAACTCCTACCACCACTTTTCCACACTCGCTATATTTACTTTATTGTTTCTTTATACAATACAACCCCTAATTTTTATTTACGTAATCTTTATTATCTCGCAAACCTATCCAACAACACCTACAAAGTACTTCTAGTTTCATACTTGTTCTAGGTAAAGCGAACATCAAGCGTGCGTAGAGTTGTATCGGTGGTCGATAGAACTTGAGGGAATATTTGTTCTGCCTTTAGCTCCTCGTTGGGTTCGACACTCTTACTTATCGAAAACTGTTGCTATCCCCTATACTTGTGGGTTATCATAGTCCATTATAAAAGATATCAAGTATTGAGAGGATGATCAGGCAAAGCATTAAGTACTTGGAGAAGCCTCCCACAAGCTTGTGGGAGACTCTCTTCTTCAATTTGCACAAAATTATATATTTCCCTTAAGGCAGCTTGTTTCTTATGAGCGGGGAAATATTTAGCAGAGAAGTAATAAATCATATCCTGGGGACTACGCACACAACCAGGATCAAGAGAATTAAACCAAATTTTAGCATCACCCTTTAATGAGAACGGAAACAACTTAAGGATATAATAGTATCGAGTTTTCTCATCATTAGTGGACAGGATGGCTATATCATTTAATTTAGTAAGATGTGTCACAACAGTTTAAGATTCATAGCCATAAAAAGGATCAGATTCAACCAAAGTAATTAACTCGGGATCGACAGAGAAATCATAATCCTTATCAGAAATAAAGATAGGTGAAGTAGCAAAAGTAGGGTCATATTTCATTATAGCATTCAAGGATTTTTCTTTAAGCTTAGATAATAATTTCTTAAGATTAGATCTATCATTGCGAGCTAAGAAGTCTCTAGCGGTTTCTTCATCCATAACATAACCCTCAGGCACAACAGGTAATTCATATATAGGGGGAGAATCTTGATCATCACTTTCATCAATATTATCAGTTTCAATAATTTCATTCTCTCTAACCCTAGCAAGTCGTTCATCAAGAAATTCACCTAGTGGCACAGTATTATCAAGCATAGAAGTAGTTTCATCATAAGTACCATGCAAAGCAGAAGTGGCATCATCAATAACATGCGACATATCAGAATGAATAGCAGGAGTAGGTCTCGCAAGTTTACTCAAAACAGAAGGTGAATCAAGTGCAGAGCTAGATGGCAGTTCCTTACGTCCCCTCGTAGTTGAGGGAAAAATCTTGGTTCTTTTATCTTTCAAGTTCTTCATAGTGATCAGCAGATATAAATCCCAAGTGACTCAAAGAATAGAGCTATGCTTCCCAGCAACGGCGCCAGAAAATAGTCTTGATAACCCACAAGTATAGGGGATCCCAAAAGTTTTCGAGGGTAGAGTATTCAACCCAAATTTATTGATTCGACACAAGGGGAGCCATAGAATATTCTCAAGTATTAGCAGCTGAGTTGTCAATTCAACCACACCTGGAAACTTAATATCTGCATCAAAGCATTTAGTAGCAAAGTAATATGATAATAGCGGTAACGGTAGCAAAAGTAATAGTTTTGGTTTTATAGTGATTGTAACAGTAGCAACGGAAAAGTAAATAAGCAAAGAACAATATGTGAAAAGCTCGTAGGCAATGGATCAGTGATGGATAATTATGTCGGATGCGATTCCTCATGCAATAGTTATAACATAGGGTGACACAGAACTAGCTCCAGTTCATCAATGTAATGTAGGCATGTATTCCGAATATAGTCATACGTGCTTACGGAAAAGAACTTGCATGACATCGTTTGTCCTACCCTCCCGTGGCAGCGGGGTCCTATTGGAAACTAAGGGATATTAAGGCCTCCTTTTAATAGAGTACCGGACCAAAGCATTAACACTTAGTGAATACATGAACTCCTCAAACTACGGTCATCACCGGTAAGTATCCCGATTATTGTCACTTCGGGGTTAGCGGATCATAACACATAATAGGTGACTATAGACTTGCCATATAGGATCAAGAACTCACATATATTCATGAAAACATAATAGGTTCAGATCTAAAATCATGGTACTCGGGCCCTAGTGACAAGCATTAAGCATAGCAAAGTCATAGCAACATCAATCTCAGAACATAGTGGATACTAGGGATCAAACCCTAACAAAACTAACTCGATTACATGATAAATCTCATCCAACCCATCACCGTCCAGCAATCCTACAATGGAATTACTCACGCACGACAGTGAGCATCATGAAATTGGTGATGGAGGAAGGTTGATGATAACGATGGCGACGAATTCCCCTCTCCGGAGCTCCAAACGGACTCCAGATCAGCCCTCCCGAGAGAGATTAGGGCTAGGCGACGGCTCCGTGTCATAAAACGCGATGAATCCTTCTCCTTGATTTTCTCCTCGAACATGAATATATGAAGTTGGAGTTGAGGTCGGTGGAGCGTCAGGGGGCCCATGAGGCAGGGGGCACGCCCAGGGGGGTAGGTGCGCCCCCACCCTCGTGTACAGGGTCTGGGCCCCCTGACGTTGATTCTTTCGCCAGTATTTTTTATATATTCCAAAAATAATCTCCGTTGATTTTCAAGTCATTCCGAGAACTTTTATTTCTGCACAAAAATAACACCATGGCAATTCTGCTGAAAACAACGTCAGCCCGGGTTAGTTCCATTCAAATCATGCAATTTAGAGTCCAAAACAAGGGCAAACGTGTTTGGAAACGTAGATACGTTGGAGACGTATCAAGTGGACATATGGGAACTTGACTACGGACATGATTTTAAGGTCCCTTTGTTTAATTGCAAATGGGTCAATCTGTCAGGAGGCGGGATACAGGTAAACTCACAGTACGGAATGACAACAGTGGATCCGAACAATCTTGGGTACACAGAAGAACCATTCGTCCTAGCCAATGATGTGGCACATGTTTTCTATGTGAAGGACATGTCTACCAAACGGAGAAAAAGAAAAGATAAGGAAGCGTACACATCATACGATGAGCCAAAGTGCCACATAGTTCTTTCAGGAAAAAGAGACATCGTGGGAGTGGAGGGCAAGACAGACATGCCCGAAGAATATGAAAAGTTTCATGAAATTCCTCCCTTCAAAGTCAAGGCTGACCCAAGCACCCTGTTAAACGACGAAGATTATCCATGGTTACGACGCAATTAGCAAAGGACACAAGCGAACAAAAAGTGAATACTTTCTCTCCATAACTATTATGATGATGCCTTTGATATAGAATATCCATGTAACAGACGAGTTTCCGTATGAAACCCTGATACTTCGAAAGAGATTGTCCATTTTGTACATGAAGTGCATCCAGTTTTTTGTCGTAACCCTCTCAAATTTTTAGCACATGCTATTTGGGTGAAATGATGATACCATGCCAACTTTAAACCTTTTCAGAGTTCATTTGTAGTGCTTTTCATTTTCAGGGTCATATAGCTAAAAAAATAGTAAATGCATGAAAAATAACAAATGAAGTCAGAAAGGGTTGAAAATTGATGATGTGGCTTTGAATGGTGCATTTTGAACACACAAAAATTTTGGAGTTCAAATAAGTTCAAAAAACGAAATCCCTTTGTAACAGATGAGTTTTCGTCCGAAACCCTGATACTTCGAAAGAGATTGTCCGTTTTGTACATGAAGTGCATCCAGTTTTTGCCGTAACCCTCTCAACTTTTTAGCATATGCTATTTTGGCGAAATGATGATACCATGCCAACTTTCATCCTTTTCAGAGTTCATTTCTAGTGCTTTTCATTTTCAGGGTCATATAGCTCAAAAAATCACTAAATGCATGAAAAATAAAAAATAAAGTCACAAAAGGGTTGAAAATTGATGATGTGGCTTTGAATGGTGCATTTTGAACACACAAACAGTCTGGAGTTCAAATAAGTTCAAAAAAATGAAATCCCTTTGTAATAGATGAGTTTTCGTCCCAAACCCTGATACTTCGAAAGAGATTGTCCGTTTTGTACACGAAGTGCATCGAGTTTTTGCCGTAACCCTCTCAACTTTTTAGCACATGCTATGTGGGTGAAATGATGATATCATGCCAATTTTCAACCTCTTCAGAGTTCATTTGAAGTGCTTTTCAATTTCAGGGTCATTTAGCTCAAAGAATGAACTAATATAAAAAAGAATGGAAAACTTTTATGAAACTCTAATAGCAAAAATAATAAACTAAAAGAATGGACTAGAAATGATAGGTGGGAACCCGATGAACGAGTTCACACCCGAGGGTGGCCCGATCTTCACATCGTAGGATCGAATCGGGAGGGATAACTAGCTGCAAGCAGTCGGGATAACTAGCTTTATACCTGCCAAGGTTGGATGCAACCCGTACGTTGGGGATGGCTGACCGAAGCTACAATAACTCCAACCCACTGTCCGAACAATCGCAGAACCACAAACCGGGACTAATCCACACAAAACGGCCGAAACCATAGAGCACGAACTAGGGGGAACCAGAGGCTCCTTCTCGCGAATCCGAATGAACTCACAAGAGCAAAGGTGGCAAGATCTCTCGGATCTCTCTAGCAGTCTTGCTGCATAAGCTTGTAGCTGAACGGTTTGACAAAAGGTTGTCTAGAGGATGCGGGAGATGGGGTTTTATAGCAGGGACAACCCCCCTTAGCTAGGTGTGAAAATGGTTTCAAAAGTAAGCAGGTTTTCCTGGCTTTCTTGGGTGAATAAGCAGTCAACTTTGGGAGTTGTTGCAAAGCTCCTCGGAAATTCGTGAAGTATTGACAGCCTGGACACCTTCCACGAGAATGACTAGAACTTTTGACTCACAACTCCAAATGATGTGAGGTTTTTTGAATTGGAAAGATAATTTGATGTAGCTTCTGTTGATGTACCCCTATGGCCCCGTATCTCCATCACATGGGTGTGCCACACCAAAATATCAGAGGTAAAAACTGACAGCATCAGCTTCACTTGCAACTTGTTTTCTCCAAACTTGTTCCTCCAAAGCGGTTGCTTCAAGAGCTCATAGGTTGTTGGATTTCTTCCATGTTATACCTAAGTTCAACCAACAACAATGGAGATGAAAGCATAGTTGTGTCATCAAGGTTACAAGGTAAAATTATGTTAGCATTCACCTGGTCACTTATTTGTTTGGCGCGACTTCTTGTGATTGGACATATAATTGTTGGAGACTTGTCGATGGTTGTGGTGTCCTCATCATCCTCCCCCTCTTGAAGAGGAGTCGTCCTCGACTCTGATGGTACAAAGTATGGAGAGAGGTCGGACACATTGACAGTTGGACTAACACCATAATCCATCGGAAGGTCAATCTTGTAGGCATTGTCATTGATCTTCGCAAGAACTTTGAATGGACCATCTCCACGTGGCTGCAACTTGCATTTGCGTTGATCTGGGAAACGATCCTTCCGTAGGTGTACCCACACAAGATCACCTTCTTCAAACAACACCTTCTTTCTTCCCTTGTTTGCTCGTTTTGCATATTGTTCAGTCATCTTCTCAATATTTTCCTTGGTCTTCTCATGAATTTTCTTCACGAAGTCAGCACGCTTACTTGCATCAAGATTGGTTCGCTCCTGCAATGGTAAAGGCAAAAGATCTATGGGAGCATCAGGTTTGAAACCATAAACAATTTCAAAAGGACAAAATTTAGTGGTCAAATGTACTGCCCTGTTGTATGCAAACTCCACGTGGGGGAGACATTCTTCCCACATCTTCAATTTTTTTCTTTAAAACTGCTCTCAGCATCATGGATAGCGTGCAGTTGACAACTTCAGTTTGTCCATCCGTTTGTGGGTGGCATGTAGTGGAAAACAGAAGCTTTGTCCCTAGCTTTGCCCACAACGTTTTCTAAAAATATCTCAGAAACTTGGTGTCACGATCTGAAACAATAGTCCGTGGTACTCCATGTAGCCGCACGATTTCCCTAAAAAACAAATCAGCAATGTGTGAAGCATCATCGCTCTTATGACACGGGATAAAACGAGCCATCTTGCTAAACCTATCAACCACCACAAAAACTGAATTGCTCCCCCTCTTAGTGCGTGGTAATTCAAGAACAAAATCCATATAAATATCTTCCCAAGGTGTACTAGGAATGGATAAGGGCGTATAAAGTCCATGAGGGTTTAAACGTGACTTAGCTTTGCGGCAAATCTCACAACGTAGTATGTAGCGCTCAACATCACGCCTCATCCTTGGCCAAAAGAAATGGTCAGTCAGCACACTCTCAGTTTTCTTTGCTCCAAAATGTCCCATGAGACCACCAGCATGAGCCTCCTGCAAAAGCAACAAACGAACAGAGCAATCTGGGATGCGCAATTTGTTAGCTCGAAACAAGAATCCATCATGCAAGTGAAACTTTTCCCAACCTTTCCCCTCACTACACTTCGAGTGTGGTTCAGCAAAATATGGGTCATTGGCATACAATTCTTTGATGCTTTTCAGCCCAAGAATTTTAGTATCAAGTTGTGAGAGTAAAATATGGCGTCTAGACAAAGCATCAGCAACAACATTATCTTTTCCTTTCTTGTACTTGACAATATAGGGAAAAGATTCTACGAATTCACTCCATTTTGCATGTCTATGGTTCAGTTTTTGTTGACCCCTAAGGTGCTTTAAAGATTCATGGTCGGAATGTATCACAAATTCTTTAGGCCACAAATAATGTTACCATGTTTCCAAAGATCTCACAAGTGCATATAATTATTTGTCATAAACTGAATAATTTAGAGTTGGGCCACTTAGCTTCTCACTAAAATATGCAATAGGCCTACCTTCTTGCATTAGTACGCCTCCAATACCAACACCACTTGCATCACATTCAATTTCAAAAGTCTTACCAAAGTTGGGTAGCGCAAGTAATGGTGCAGATGTCAATTTTTCTTTCAGCTCTTGGAAGGCCTTCTCTTGTGCATTTGCCCACTTAAAGGGAACATATTTCTTGGTTAGCTCATTCATTGGGGCAGCAATGGTGCTGAAGTCCTTCACAAACTGACGGTAGAAACCAGCAAGGCCAAGAAAGCTTCGTACTTGGCTTACATTTTGTGGATGCATCCACTCACGGATGGCCTTGACCTTCTCCTCATCTACCTCCACACCT
Organism: Triticum urartu; assembly: GCF_056163025.1. Classification (NCBI taxonomy): domain Eukaryota; kingdom Viridiplantae; phylum Streptophyta; class Magnoliopsida; order Poales; family Poaceae; genus Triticum; species Triticum urartu. The sequence continues at coordinate 52,157,664 of NC_141875.1, forward strand.
TGACCTGAAACAACAAAGCCAAGAAACACAACTTTTTCTATGCAAAATGTGCACTTTTCCTTGTTAGCATATAATTTCTCCTCTCTTAGGACAGCAAGCACACACCGAATGTGTTCAACATGTTCATCCAAAGTTTTGCTATAAATCAGGATGTCATCAAAGTAAACAACCACAAACTTTCCAATGAACATTCTAAGCACATGATTCATTGATCTCATGAAAGTACTAGGTGCATTTGTCAATCCAAATGGCATAACTAACCACTCATACAAACCAGATTTTGTTTTGAAAGCAGTTTTCCATTCATCACCCTCTCTCATTCTAATTTGATGGTAGCCACTTCGCAACTCAATTTTAGAAAAGATGGTGGCGCCACTAAGTTCATCAAGCATATCATCAAGCCTAGGTATGGGGTGCCTATACCTCACGGTGATGTTGTTAATAGGCCTACAATCACAACACATTCGGGAAGATCCATCTTTTTTTGGCACTAAAAGAACGGGTACAACACAAGGAGAGAGACTTTCCCTTACATAACCTTTGTTTAGTAGGCCTTCAACTTGTCGCTGAATCTCCTTGGTTTCCTCCAGATTTGTGCGGTATGGTGGTCGGTTCGGCAATGGGGCTCCTGGAACCAAATCAATTTGGTGTTCAATGCCTCTTTGTGGTGGCAGCCCTGGTGGTATCTCCTCGGGGAACACATCTTCATACCCCTGCAAAATTTCAACAACAACACTAGGAGTGGTGGAGGTTAATTAATTAGTAGAAAGAAAATTGTCCTTGTACAAAAGTACAAAGAACACGGAATTGGGTTCTCTCAACTCTCTCATGTCCCTTTTCCTAGCCATCACAACTAATCCCTGTTTTTCCCATGTCTTGGTCAATTTAAGCTGTGGGGTTTTATTTGGCTTTGGATTCTCTCGCTCACTATGTTGGTGGATGTCACTCAATTTTTTCTCGCTCACTCTCTCTTTCTTTTTCAGATCATCCATCAATATTTCTTTGGGTGTCAAAGGGAGCAAAGATATGCGCTCTCCCTCGTATTGGAATGAGAGACGATTAGTACGGCCGCTGATTTGCACATCATGATCATACAACCAAGGTCTTCCCAACAGCAATTGGCATGCTTGCATTGGCACCACGTGACATTCCACTTGATCCCGGTACTTCCCAATGGAAAATTGAACGGTGACAATGTTGCTTACTCGAAGTGTACCACAATCATTGAGCCATTGCATCTTATATGGACTTGGGTGCCTTCTTTGTTTCAGTCCCAACTTCTCTACCAAATCTGAACTTGCAATGTTGTTGCAACTGCCATTGTCAAAAATAATTCTGCAAACCTTGTCCTTGATTGTGCCACGGGTGTGAAAAATATTATGTCACCGCCCTTTCTCTTCTCTAGCTGCATTAACACTAAGCACACGACGAGAAACAAAGCAATCTCCCATGTCGGCCTGAATATCACAATCACTCTTCTCGCCCTCGTCATCCTCATGATCACTCGATGCTCCATTATCTTCATGCTCACTCTCAGATTCCCATTCACCTTGTTCATTCACAAAGAGAACTCTCTTGTTTCGACATTCAGAAGAAATGTGACCATGCCCTTTGCACTTCCAACACTCAATATCTCGGCTTCGAGATGATGGTACAGCCGTGGGGTTAGAGGTACTTCCAGCAGCAGAAGGAGCACGCTTGTCCACATTCCTAGGGGCTGGTGATGATGCTGATGAAGCCGTTGTTCGTCAGGTGGTAGTAGGGTGTGAAGTATGCTGAAACTGAGAACCACCATGAGAGGCACTTGGCTGCAACCTTTGCCATGGTGTGGTGGTGCGGTTATGAGATATCCGTCCATGACCACTCCGCTGCACCTTCCTCTCCGTGCGCTTTGCTTGCTCCAAAATATCTTGTAGAGTGTTATAGGGAAACATCTCCACAAAATCAGAAATTTCATTGTCGAGACCATGCAAAAATCTTTCCATCTTTGACTCCTCATCTTCATGAATACGAGCACGAACCCACAACAATTCCATCTCTTTATAGTACTCATCCACCGTGCGCGTACCTTGGCTGAGACACTGCAATCTGTTTCAGAGATCTCTTTGATATTGTGAAGGAACAAACCTTCGCCTCATGGCTTGTTTCATCTCTTCCCAAGTGTCAATGTGATCACAGCCTAGCAGCAATTAATTTTCTTGTAGTTGATTCCACCAAGTGAGTGCATAACTAGAAAACTCAACACAAGCAAGGTTTACTCTCTTCGGATCAGCAAGGTTATGGATACGAAAAATCTGATCACACTGCTCTTTCCAATCAAAATATGCATCGGGGTCTTCCTTTCCTGTGAACTTGGGGATATGCAACTTGATTCTTGCTATGTCATCTCGACCATCTCGATCACGACGTTCTGCACGATGCCCATCTTTAGCAGCACGACGGTATGGGACACCATCATAATCATCAAAATCATCTCCATGACCACGAGCAACACGCTCATGAGGGTCATAGTAGTGCCCACGAGGACCATGCCCTCGCCCTCGAAGTTGTCCTCCTCGCTTCCCTCCATGAGCAGCAACACCACGCCCACGAGCAGCAGCCACATGTCCACCATGGCTATTTTTATCATCCTCCAAGTCACCATCCACATCAGCATGCACGGAATTTTCATCCCCAACTTCCTCAAGTGGGTCAATATGGTGTTGTCGGTGTCGAACCCTATCGCCACCTGTTGGAGGTTGTTCGTGAAACATCCTTCCAAGGTCTCGAACCATGTTCTGTAATTCCTGAAAATCAGCATGTGTGACCGGGGCATCTTCTTCCCCATGGTTTTCTCCATGAACACTCGATCTAGATCCTGCCATGTTAGTAAGGCCAAAAGTGGAATATGATAATTTTGTGGAATCACACAACCTCACCTCTTACTCACCAAAGTTCTGATGAGTTCACATTAGATTGTGCTTCTCCCGGATGTGTTAAAGCGATTGAAAGAAAGGGATCAAAGAACTAGCTTCGGTTTTTGGTGGAGCTCGGTGGGGTAAACAAAAAGGGGCTTGTGCTGAAATCAAGTTGATGCAAACCAAGAAAAATATGTGGATGGATTTGCTGCACCTTTGCACCAAGATTGAAAAACACAACACACAAGCTTCTGAAATTTTTTCTGTCAAGCTGAAACTTTTGGATCTTACACAAGACTTTCTTTCTCTCTCTTGACTTTTTTCCACTCTTTTTTTCTCTCTTTGATTTTTTTGCCACTCTTTTTTTTCTCTCTTTTTCCAAAGCACAACAACCAAATCTGAAAGCAATTATGAAGATGAACTTGGTGCAGATCTAAAAGATGAAGAACATGCAAGGTATGCAACAACAAGATCTCAGCACCAACAAGGCTTGGATTTATTTTTGGTGGGGCTTTGGACTTCTAGAACAGAAAATATAGCATGAAAAACACTCGATCTAAAGGGATGATAGCAAGATAAAGTTGGATAACAGATCCTACCGTGTCAACGAAAGCTCTGATGCCAGATGATAGGTGGGAACCCGATGAATGAGTTCACGCCTGAGGGTGGCCCGATCTTCATGTCGTAGGATCGAATCGGGAGGGATAACAAGCTGCAAGCAGCCGGGATAACTAGCTTTATACCTGCCAAGGTTGGATGCAACCCGTACGTTGGGGATGGCCGACCGAAGCTACAAGAACTCCAACCCGATGTTCGAACAATCGCAGAACCACAAACCGGGACTAATCCACACAAAACGGCCGGAACCGTAGAGCACGAACTAGGGGGAACCAGAGGCTCCTCGCGAATCCGAATGAACTCACAAGAGCAAAGGTAGCAAGATCTCTCGGATCTCTCTAGCAGTCTTACTGCATAAGCTTGTAGCTGAATGGTTTGACAAAGGTTGTCTAGAGGATGGGGGAGATGGGGTTTTATAGCAAGGACAACCCCCCTTAGCTAGGTGTGAAAATGGTTTCAAAAGTAAGCAGGTTTGCCTGGAGTGAATAAGCAGTCAACTTTGAGAGTTGTTGCAGAGCTCCTCAGAAATTCGCGAAGTCTTGACAGCCTGGACACCTTTGACGAGAATGACTAGAACTTTTGACTCACAACTCCAAATGATGTGAGGTTTTTTGCATTGGAAAGATAATTTGATGTAGATTCTATTGATTTACCCCTATGGCACCGTATCTCCATCACATGGGTGTGCCACACCAAAACATCATAGGTAAAAACTGACAGCATCAGCTTCACTTGCAACTTATTTTCTCCAAACTTGTTCCTCCAAAGCAGTTGCTTCAAGAGCTCATAAGTTGTTGGATTGCTTCCATGTTATACCTAAGTTCAACCAACAACAATGGAGATGAAAGCATAGTTGTGTCATCAAGGTTACAAGGTAAACTTATGTTAGCGTTCACCTGGTCACTTATTTGTTTGGTGCGACTTCTTGTGATTGGACCTATAATTGTTGGAAACTTGTCGATGGTTGTGGTGTCCTCATCAAGAAAACTTTAATGAAACTCTAATAGAAAAAAGAATGAACTGGAAAACTTTAATGAAACCCTAATAGCAAAAGGAATCAACTAAAAAGCTTTTATAAACCTCTAGTATTATTGAAACTAAAATTATATAAAATTTATGCAACTAAAATTATCAAAGTATTTTGTGTTCAAAACATTATAAGCAAAAAATAAAATAAAATAAATAAGTAGAAACAAAATAAAATAAATAAGTAGAAACAAAATAAAATTTTATAAATAAGTAGAAACAAAATAAAATAAAATAAATTAATAAAATAGATAAGTGGAAACAAAATAAAATAAACTTTAATAAATTAAATAAGTAGAAGTAAAATAAAATAAAATAAATTTTAATAAAATAAATAAGTAGAAACAAAATAAACTTTAATAATGAAAAATAAATAAACTTTAATCAAATAAATAAAAATAGCAACAGTAAGTATTTTGTTGTAAGTAGAAACAAAATAAAATAAATAAAGCAACAAAGAAAACAAAAAAAATGCCATCTACTGTGTCATCACGGCGTGAATACGACTAGAAACTCAAACATGGGCCAGGATTCAAGCCCGCAACAGGCCCAGTAGGCCCACAGGCACACATCGACAGATTAGGCCCGAAAGCCTGCAGTTGAGAGGAGCTCGAGAGGGTGGGCGCAGCAGCGCTTATAAACCACTCTCGAGCTCTCTTAGCTACCGAGGTGGGACTAAACTTTTCACGCTGGCAGCACAAGGCCTTTGGTCCCGGTTGGTGGCACCAACCAGGACTAAAAGGGGGCATTGGTCCCGGTTGGTGCCATGAACCAGGACCAAAGGGTTTGCTATATAAGAAACACTTGTGAAAATTTTGGTTTTCATCGCCAGTTGCCCCCGACGACGCCGACCTCCTCGATGCTGTCAGGCTCCTCCGATGCCGTCTGCCACCCCTGCCGTCGCCCCCGATCGTGTCGTCGTCGTCCATCGTCGCTTGTGCCTCGTCGTCGCCGTCGCTGACGTCGTCCCCGAGCCCGCGCGCCTGCTACCTCTTGAGCACTGCGTTGGTTTTCCCTTGAAGAGGAAAGGGCGATGCAGCAAAGTAGCGTAAGTATTTCCCTCGGTTTTTGAGAACCAAGGTATCAATCCAGTAGGAGACTACACGCAAGTTCCTCGTACCTACAAAAACAAATAAGAACCTCGCAACCAACGCGATAAAGGGGTTGTTAATCCCTTCACGGTCACTTATGAGAGTGAGACCTGATAGAGATAATAAGATAAATATTTTTAGTATTTTTATGATATAGATTGGAAAATAAAGATTGAAAAATAAAATAGATTGGAAACTTATATGATAAAATATAGACCCGGGGGCCATAGGTTTCACTAGTGGCTTCTCTCAAGATAGCATAAGTATTACGGTGGGTAAACAAAATACCGCCGACAATTGATAGAAAAGTGCATAATTATGAGAATATCTAGGCATGATCATGTATATAGGCATCACGTCCGTGACAAGTAGACCAAAACGATTCTGCATCTACTACTATTACTCCACACATTGACCGCTATCCAGCATGCATCTAGAGTATTAAGTTCATAAGAACAGAGTAACGCATTAGGCAAGATGACATGCTGTAGAGGGATAAACTCAAGCAATATGATATGAACCCCATCTTTTTATCCTCGATGGCAACAATACAATACGTGCCTTGCTACCCCTGCTGTCACTGGGAAAGGACACCACAAGATTGAACCCAAAGCTAAGCACTTCTCCCATTGCAAGAAAGATCAATCTAGTAGGCCAAACCAAACTGATAATTCAAAGAGACTTGCAAAGATAACAAATCATACATAAAAGATTTCAGAGAAGAATCAAATATTGTTCATAGATAAACTTGATCATAAACCTACTAACCCAAGGCCTCATCAACCTCCAGGAATGTCAAGCTGTAGCCCCGAATATTGGTCCACCACCTCATCAACCAAGACACGAGCATAGCCCGCTGGAATCGGGTTGCAATGGAAGGTTGCCTCGGGGGGATTTGTAAAAGTAAGGGCGTCCGCCACCTTCATGGATATGTTCTTCATTTTGAAGTGTAGCTCGCAGTTAGTGTTCTCCATGATGTCATCCACTGGGTAGCTATCCAGCAATGCGTCGCCCGGGGCGGAACCCACGCTGCTTCTCGGCATGGATGGGACGGTGCTATCCAATGGTGGATCATCCGCTAGCTGCTGAGACCCCCTTTGCTGGCTAAGTGAGTCGATCTGCTCCTGCTGCCGCTGGAATTTGACTGCCAAGTCCGCGTGCGCTGATTCTAGGCCTTGAAGGCATTCATAGTCTAGCTTCCTCTGCTCCTCCTCCATCTTCCTCTTCTTCTCCTCCGCAATCTTCTTTCTCGCACGGGTTCTATAGTCGGCGTTCCAGTCCGAAAACCCCTCATACCACGGAATAGCGCCCATGCCTCATGTTCTTCCCGGGTGTTCAGGATTTCCCAAGGCACGCGTAAGCTCGTTGTTCTCTCTGTTGGGCTCGAATAACCCCAATCGAGCCTCTTCTATTGCAACAAGTAGCTTATCTTCGGCTCCATCCAGACATGCCTTCTTCGAAACTTTGCCTGTCTTCGGGTCCAACTCCCCCCCATGCGCATAGAACCAAGTCCTGCACCTGGGGGGCCAGCTTAATGTTTCTGGAGTGACACCTGCATCCAGCATCTCTTTCTCAGACTTATCCCACTTAGGCATTCCCACCGCATAGCCACCTGGCCCCATCTTATGGAACTTATCCTTTTTGCGGCATTGGCCTTGTTTATTCTCGACCGTTCCTTAGATAATTCCGAATCCTTGAATTTCACGAAATCGTTCTAGTGAGCACTTTGCTTCTCTAGTGTTCCCTCGAATACTGGAGTCTTCCTTCCTCCGTTGACGTATTTGGCCCATTCACGAATCTTGTGGTTCTTGAATGCAATCGCCATCTTCCTAAGAGCAGCGTCCTTGACTTTCTCCACATCTGCATCTGTGAAATGATCTGGTAGGGTGAAATGTTCCATGAGCGTTTCCCAAAGCAGAAGTTTTTGTCTGTCGTCGACAAAAGTAACTCCTGGACGTGGCTTTGCTGGCTCTCTCCATTCTTGAAGGGAGATCAGGAGTTGGTCCTTCACAAGAACTCCGCACTGACGAATGAACTTGTCCGCAATCTTCTTAGGCGCTAATGGTTCACCATTAGGTCTGATGGCCTCGATATTGTACTTTACGCCCTCCTTCAACTTTTTGTTCGGGCCACGTTTCCTGTTGCCTGAAGATTTGCTCGATCCGGATGGATGAAAGAAGAAAGATCGATTCGTTAATATATCTTCAAGTCATTTAAAACATGTGATGATCACCAGATGCCTGCTTATATAAATATATATACCTCGCCGGTCTTTGTTGTTTCAAGATCAATATTTTCTTCGTCATGTTCATAGTTCATGACTTCATCAATTTGGTCGTCGTGATCTTCTTCATTCTGATCATTCTGATCATCATCTGGCTCGCGAGGATTGCGTATGATATCGAACAGGGCCTCTTCTCCCTCTCTGCCGGTATTGTCCGCCATAGGTTTTGTTTAACTAATCCAAAATAAATATATTCAAATTACAGTGCATGGATGTAATCAATTAATAAGGAAAAACTGAATCAATCATAGTACATAATAAGCATCATCGAATATAATCTCGATTACATCATCTCGAATAATAGATATAATCTCGAATACATCATCTTGAATAATAGATATAATCTCGAATACATCGTCTTGAATAATAGATATAATATCGAATACATCACTAGCTAGCTAGCTAGCAAGCTAATAAAGATCGAATACTATAGAGTAATCTAGGCCACTCGCGGTTCCTGAGGTGCGGGCGGTGGACACCCAAAGAGAAGGAACCATCACTAGATCATAGCTCGGTTGATCTCCCAAAAGAACCTGCTGGGTATTGGAGAACCTGACGTCCATAGCAGCCATGTAGTGATGGACGTGCTCGTCCTCCTCCCTGACACGGCGACGTACCACCTCCGGCGGGGCCGGCTCCCTCCGCACCAAAAGTGGCCCACGCGAACGCCACCAAAGAAGATGAGGGTCGACGACGGGACCCGGGGCCGGGTTCCTCACCAAGCGTCGCGCCCCTGAAGGTAGCACCTCCCAGTGCCAGCCCGGCGGAGCCCAGTCCCGGACATGGGTCCTCTGAAGCAGGACGTCGTCGCGAACGGGTCGACGGCGAGGATGCGGGCCGGGCATCGTCGACAACAAATACTATATGCCACAAAAGTAAAGTAACATTTTTTAAATGATGGATTGTGATTTCATATATGCAAATTCTAAATTTTATAACTAAAACTAACATTTCTAATATTTCTATAACTAAAAAACATTTCTATATATAACTAACATTTCTATATAACTAACATTTCTAATATAACTAAAATTTCAATATAACTAACATTTAAAATATTTCTATATAACTAACATTTCTATAACTAAAACTAACATTTCTAATAATTCTATAACTAAAAAACAGAAAGATTGCTAACAATTCTATAACAATGTGTGTGTGTGTGTGGTTGGCGGCCGGGGCAGGAGCTCACCAGCAAAGCGCGACGACGATGGGCGGCGACGGGGACGGAGACGGGGACGGGGACGGGGCGGCGACGACGGGGACGGGGCGGCGACGACGGGGACGGGGACGGGCCGGGTGGGGACGACGGGAGGACGGGGCGGGGCGCGGCGCGGCGACGGGGACGACGGGGACGGGGACGGCGACGGACGGCGACGGGGACGGCGACGGGGGCGGCGACGAGGGGCGGCGGCGATGGGGCAGAGGAGAAAGAAGCAGGGAGAGATGAGAAACTGACCATTTTTTGAAGTGTTTTCTTATATAGAACCCACCTTTAGTACCGGTTGGAGCCACCAACCGGTACTAAAGGGTGTGCGCTGCCAGGCGAGGGGCGCAAAAGTTTAGTCCCACCTCGCTAGCCGAGGGGCACTCGCACCTGCTTATAAGCCCCGCCCGCGCTGCTGTCTCAAGCTCCTCTCTTAAGCAGGCCTTCTGGGCCTACCTCTGCTGCGATGCCCTGTTGGGCCTACTAGGCTAGCGGGCCTGCATCCTGGCCCAACTAGAATTTGGGTTTCTAGTCGTATGCAGGCCGCTGTGGCCCAGTAGGTGGGCTTTTTTTCTTATTTTTTTTGCTTTATTTATTTTTGTTTTATTTATTTTTGAGTTGTTTTTTGTTGTATTTAGAGTTTCTTTGTGAATATTTTTGCTTTAGGTACAAAAAATTACAAACTTTCTGTTAGTACCGGTAGTTTACAAATTTGAATAGTTTAAATTTTGAATTATTTGAAATTTGTGTGAATCACTAGTTATGTTTAATATTAGTGTGTTTTATCATTATATTCAATTTGGTAATGCTTAGGTTATTTAAAAAAGAAATGCCTTTGTAACGGATGAGTTTTCGTCCGAAACCCTGATACTTCGAAAGAGATTGTCCATTTTGTACACGAAGTGCATCCAGTTTTTGCGGTAACCCTCTCTACTTTTTTGCACATGGTATGTGGGTGAAATTATTATACCATGCCAACTTTCAACCTTTTCTGAGTTCATTTGAAATGTTTTTCAATTTCAGGGTCATTTAGCTGAAAAATCAGTAAATGCATGAAAGAATTTGCTGGCACATAAAATTTCTTCGTGTTTCAAATGCCAAAACACATAACTAGCTACCCTAACTATTACAGAGATTCCCTCCTGGGTGTGAAACACAGAAGAAAGTGATGATATTGAAGCCGATCACATCCCAGATCTTTGGGTGTGAAACTTTTTCTTCGCGTGTGTCCCTTTGCGCCGTAGCCATGGAAAATCTTCATCATTTAACTGGATGCTCGGGTCAATATTCACTGTGAATGGAGCAATTTCATCAAACTTTTCATAATCTTCTGACATGTCTGTCTTCTCATCCACTCCCATGATGTTTCTCTTCCCAGAAAGAACTATGTGCCGCTTTGGCTCATCGTACGATGCATTCGCCTCCTTATCTTTTCTTTTTCTTGGCTTGGTAGACATGTCCTTCACATAGAAAACCTGTGCCACATCATTGGCTAGGACGAATGGTTCGTCTGCATACGCAAGATTGTTGAGATCCACAGTTGTCATTCCGTACTGCGGGTCTTCCGTTACCCCGCCTCGTGTCATATTGACCCATTTGCACCGAAACAAAGGGACCTTCAAACCACGTCGATAGTCAAGTTCCCATATGTCCTGTATATAACCATAATATGTTTCCTTTCCCGTCTTGGTTTCTGCATCAAAGTGGACACCACTGTTTTGGTTGGTGCTCTTCTTATCTTGGGCGATCGTGTAAAATGTATTACCATTTATCTCATACCCTTTGAAAGTCATTATATTCAAAGATGGTAACTGGGACAGCAAGTACAGGTCATCTTCAATAGAGGCGTCATGCATGGTACGTTTCTGCAACCAGCTGGCAAAACTCCTGGTTTGTTCACGTGTAATCCAGTCATTAGACCGCTCCGGGTGTTTGGAGTGTAGCAAATTCTTGTGTTCATCCATATACGGAGCCACCAAGGCGGAATTCTGTAGAACTTTGTAGTGTGCTTCAGTGAGAGAATGTCCGTCCATACATATTATTTGTTCCCCTCCTAGCGTGCCTTTTCCATCTAGTTTGCCCTTATGCCGCGATTCAGGAACACCAATCGGCTTAAGGTCAGGAATAAAGTCAATACAAAACTCAATGACCTCCTCATTTTCATGGCCCTTGGAGATGCTTCCTTCTGGCCTAGCACGGTTATGAACATATTTCTTTAAGACTCCCATGAACCTCTCAAAGGGGAACATATTGTGTAGAAATACAGGACCCAAAACGTTAATCTCTTCACATAGGTGAACTAGGACGTGCGTCATGATGTTGAAGAAGGATGGTGGGAACACCAACTCGAAACTGACAAGACATTGCACCAAATCATTCTCTAACCTTGGTATGATTTCTGGATCGATTACCTTCTGAGAGATTGCATTGAGGAATGCACATAGCTTCACAATGGCTAATCGAATGTTTTCCAGTAGAAGCCCCCTCAATGCAACCAGAAGTAGTTGCGCATAATCACGTGGCAGTCATGAGACTTTAGGTTCTGGAACTTTTTCTCTGCCATGTTTATTATTCCCTTTATATTCGGCGAGGAGGCATACGGTACCTTAATACTGAGCAGGCATTCAAAGAAGATTTCCTTCTCTTCTTTGGTAAGAGCATAGCTTGCATGACCCTGATGTATGCCGTCTTTTCCATGCATACGTTGCTGATCCTCCCGTGCCTCAGGTGTATCTTTTGTCTTCCCATACACGCCCAAGAAGCCAAGCAGGGTCACACAAAGATTCTTCGTCACATGCATCACGTCGATTGCGGAGCGGACCTCTAGGTCTTTCCAATAGGGCAGGTCCCAAAATATAGATTTCTTGTCCACCAGGACCCTTTCCAAAGACCACCTTCAAATCCTTGACCATATCATGTACATCAGCACCAGTACGGTGGCGAGGCTTCGTCCGGTGATCCGCCTCACCTTTGAAATGCTTGCCTTTCTTTCTTACGGGATGCCTGCTCGGAAGAAATCGACGATGTCCTAGGTACACATTCTTCTTACAATTAGTCAAATATATACTGTCGGTATCGTACAAACAGTGCGTGCATGCGCGGTATCCCTTGTTTGTCTGTCCTGAAAGGTTACTGAGAGCAGGCCAATCATTGATGGTCACGAACAGCAACGCCTTTAGGTCAAATTCTTCCCCCATGTGCTCATCCCACGCATGTACACCTGTTCCATTCCACAGTTGTAAGAGCTCTTCAACTAATGGCCTTAGGTACACATCAACGTCGTTGCCGGGTTGCTTAGGGCCTTGGATGAGCACTGGCATCATAATGAACTTCCGCTTCATGCACAACCAAGGAGGAAGGTTATACAAATATAGTCACAGGCCAGGTGCTATGGTTGCTGCTCTTCTCCCCAAAAGGATTAATGCCATCTGCGCTTAGACCAAACCATACGTTCCTTACGTCATCTGCAAACTCCTTCCCGTACTTTATTTCGATTTTTCTCCACTGCGACCCGTCAGCGGGTACTCTCAACTTTCCGTCTTTCTTACGGTCTTCTCTATGCCATCGCATCGCCTTGGCATGCTCTTTGTTTTGGAACAAACGTTTCAACCGTGGTATTATAGGAGCATACCACATCACCTTGGCAGGAATCTTCTTCCTGGGGCGCTCGCCCTCGACATCACCAGGGTCATCGCGGCTGATCTTATAGCGCAATGCACCGCATACTGGGCAAGCATTCAAATCCTCGTACTCACCGCGGTAGATTATGCAATCATTAGGGCATGCATGTATCTTCTGCACCTCTAACCCTAGAGGGCAGACAACCTTCTTTGCTTCGTACGTACTCTCGGGCAATTCATTGTCCTTTGGAAGCATATTCTTTATCATTACCAGCAACTTTCCAAATCCCTTGTCAGATACACCATTCTCTGCCTTCCATTGTAGCAATTCCAGTGTGGTGCCCAGCTTTTTCTTGTCACCTACGCAATTCGGGTACAACAATTTTTTGTGATCCTCTAACATGCGCTGCAACTTCTTCTTCTCCAAATCACTTGCGCAGTTTCTCTTTGCATCGGCAATGGCCCGACCTAGATCATCAACGGGCTCATCCGATGCCTCTTCTTCAGCTTCTTCCCGCATTGCCGGCTCAGCTTCTTCCCGCATTACCGGCTCAGCTTCTTCCCTCATTATTGTATCATCGTATTCAGGGAACCCATGGCCAGGATAGCTGTTGTCGTCCTCTTCTTCTTCATTGTCTTCCATCATAACCCCTCTTTCTCCATGCTTGGTCCAAACATTATAGTGGGGCATGAAACCGGACTCAAACAGGTGGACGTGAATGGTTCTTGACGTAGAGTAATTGTGCCCATTCTTACAGCCAGCACATGGACAAGGCATAAAACCATCCGCCCGCTTGTTTGCCTCAGCCGCAAGCAGAAAAGTACGCATGCCATTAATGAACTCGGGACAGCATCGGTCATCGTACATCCATTGCCGGCTCATCTTCAATACACAGCACCGAAAACACCAAATTAATACAATACATAAAGTTCATACATAAAGATCATACAACACTTAAATGCAACAAACAAATAACTCTCTAGCTAAAGAATTTAAATGCAACAACAAATGCGATCAAGATCGCAACTAAGGTAACAATTGATCCAACAGCATAATGATACCAAGCCTCACTATGAATGGCATATTTTCTAATCTTTCTAATCTTCAAGCGCATTTTCTCCATCTTAATCTTGTGATCATCGACGACATCGGCAACATGCAACTCCAATTCCATATTCTCCCCCTCAATTCTTTTCAATTTTTCCTTTAAATCCTCGTTTTCTCTTTCAACTAAATTTAACCTCTCAACAATAGGGTCGGTTGGAATATCCGGTTTAACTACCTCCTACATACAAATATCTATGTCAACTTGATGGGCACAATTTGTTATAAACACGAAATGCAATGAATAGTTTTAAAAGAGAATATACCACATCCGAATCATAACCCGGACGAGGGCCGACGGGGACAGATATCAAAACCATGGCACTATGTATAACAAACAACGTATGGGTAAGATAATTATACGAGTAACTATATATATCCAAATCACACAAACATCAATTTTTTATATAAAACTTCATGAACAAGAGGCTCACCACAAGGTGGTGCCGGCGACGGGACATTGCGAGCGATCGACGGTGGTTACGACGGAGATTTAGAAGGTACTAAGTAAACCACACCTACATATGCAAACTAAGTGTTATTTTTGACCTCAAATTGCATATAAATCAAATACTAGCACATATATATAATTCCTCCCAAATTACTAAACTCAAAAATCAATCACTATATAAAGCATTGCACGAGCTAATCTAGCAATGAGAGATGAAAGGACAAAGTTGCTAACCTTTGTGATTATTTGAATGGATGGGGGCCTTCAAATCTTGACAAATTTTGGGCAAAATGTGTGATGAGCTTGAGAGGAAGAGGGGAAAGAACAGAGAGGAGAGGGGAAAGGGGAAGAACAGAGCGAGCTCGGGTAGACGAAGGGTCTACGTAGGACGACCTTTAGTACCAGTTCGTGATACGACCCGGTACTAAAGGTGCTGGAGGGGCCCCGGACTGACAACATCCTGCCACCACTCACTTTAGTACCGGTTCGTGGCACGAACCGGTGCTAAAGGTTCGCCACGAACCGGTACTAATGAGAGCGGTCGGCTAGCCGTTGGAACCGACACTAATGCACACATTAGTGCCGGCTCAAATTCAAACCGGCACTAATGTGCTTCACGTTTGACCCTTTTTCTACTAGTGCTGCCTTGTGGCCTGCTCGCTCCTTTCTTGACGTCTACTCCAAGTCCCCTGGATCATGTTTGTTCCAAAAATAACTCTCCCGAAGGTTTCATTTTGTTTGGATTCAGTTTGGTATTCCTTTTCTGCGAAACACGAAAATAGGTAAAAAAAACAACAATTTGCACTAGGCCTTGGGTTAGTAGGTTAGTCCCAAAAATAATATAAAAGTGTATAATAAAGCTCATTAAACATCCAAAACAGATAATATAATAGCATGGAATAATAAAAAATTATAGATACGTTGGAGACGTATCAGCGCCCCTGCCCCCGCCCCCGAGCGCGTTGTCGCCGTCCGCCGCCCCTGAGCCCGCTCCTCGTCGTCGACACCTCCTCGTTGTTAGCGCCGCCCCGATCCCCTCCTCCTCCCTGTACTGGTCGCCGCCGCCGCCGCGCGCTGCCGCTGCCCCTGCCCTGCGCTGGCGCCGCGCGCGCCGCCCCACCGCCCCTGCCCTGCATTTTTTTATAAATGTATTTTTTGTGTATATGTGTGTGTATGTGTATATATGTGTATATGTGTGTGTATGTGTATAAATGTATTTTATTTATGTTTTTTTGCATTTTTATAAAAATGTATATATGTATGTATGTTCTCTATGTATATATGTTCATATATGCAAAAGTTAGATTTTTAGAAAAGTTTTATTATGTATGCAAAAGTTAGAAGAAGAAAAAAAATTATATATGCAAAAGTTACATTTTTAGAAAAGTTTTATATATCTAGCTAGGAAGAAGGAAGAAGGAAGAAGAAGAAGAAAATCTTTATATATGCAAAAGTTACATTTTTAGAAAAGTTTTATCTAGGAAGAAGGAAGAAGAAGAAGAAAACGAAGGAGAGGAAAAAGGAAAATAAGAAGAGGAAGAAGGAGAAGAAGAGGAGAGGAAGAAGAGAGGAAGAAGAGGAGAAATAAATAAGAAAAGGAAAAAAGAAGAAAAAAAGAGGAGAAGAAGAAAAAAATAGTTCTTCTCCTCTATTCCTTTCTTCTCTTCTTTTTTTTCTTCGATCTTCTCCTCTGTTCCTTTCTTCTTCTCCTCTTTTTTTCTTCTTCTTCCTCTTCTTATTTTTTATCAGGTATGTCGTTGTCGATATACCCCCTTCCCGATAACTTCCACATGAGGGGGGGGGGGGCGATATACCCCCTCCTCGATAACTTTGACATGAGGGGGGGTCACCGAGGGTTCGAGGGTTTGAGGGTTGGGAACTAGGGTAGAGGGTCGAGGGTTCGAGGGTCGAGGGTTCCTGATCAGTATCCACCAATGGTATAAGCCTAAGAATGAAGACCCTGAGGTGTCTTGTGTGAACGATAGGCAGAAAGATGATCTTTGGACTGCGCTGAAGGCAAATTTCACCCTACCGCCAGAGGAGGATCCGGAGAAGCCAGCTATAGAGCCATTGGTCAAGGCTCATGCTCTTAAGAAGATGGCAGATCTGTTCAGGAGGTGGAAGAATGAGTTGAAAACAATGTTTGTCGACAAAGAAAAGACTCCAAAATTCACCGGCCGATTTGAGAAGATAAGAGATCACTAGGACGTATTTGTGGCCCATAAGACATCGGATAAGAGCAAGAAGATGTCAGCGACAAACAAGAAAAATGTTGCAAAGAAGGACCTTCACCATCGCACGGGGTCAGGTGGCTACCTCAAAGCCCGGTCGTTGTGGGACAAGGCTGAGAATGGCCTGCTTGATAAAGGGGTCGAACCAGAAACATTGCACTGGCCAGACTGTTCAAGGACTTGGTTCTTGGGGCTTGCGGGAACCTTGGACCCTGAAACAGGGAAGTGCCGTTGGACAAACTAGGAACTGAATATACCCATCACGAAGCTTCAGGAGTATATCGCCGCAGCGCGGCAAGGGACGTTCGTTCCCGACAGAGAGAACGATGAGCTCACACTGGCCATCAGGAATCCTGAGCACCCTGGACGGACACGAGGCACGCCAGGCTCCGTTTCATGGAAGGCTGGGTTTCCCGAGGCTGACGGTTACAAAGGCCGGGAGAGGAAGAGGAAAGTGGAGCAGACCAAACTGTAGAAGCTGCATGCAAGGGTACAAGCGCTAGAGGAATGAGAAGCAGTTCATAGCAAGCGACCTGCCGAAGCTACCCCGCCATCTCAGCGGAGAAGCAACGTGGCTTCCACCGAGCTGCTTCAGGATCCCGTCTTCACGGATCCTGCTAGCTACCCCGTGGATGCTATCATGGAGTCTCAACATTGCCACCTTATGACGCAATGACAGAACTTCAAAGTCAAGGCGGCTCTCGGCTCTGTTGCACCTCCTGAACTTGGCGCAACTTTTCACTTCCGTCCAATTCCAGAAGGATATGCTGCTGTGATGGTGGATGAAATAATGGAGGGATTTGAGGAGCTCGAGCTTGACCACCCTACCGGTGAAGGGAAGACTCGGTTGGGTTGTGCTCTGAAGACTCAATGTCTATGACGGAAGGAGCTCATCAACCTTCCGAACTGGACGCCTCCGCCTCCTCCTCCTCCGGCGAGTCAGGGCACTCCGCCTCCTCCTCAAGCGAGTGATCAGGGCCCTCCGCCTCCTTCTCCGGCGCGTGGCAGCACTCCGCCTCCTTCTCTGCCTGCGCGCCTGAGCAGCCCGCCTCCTTGTCCGCCTCGTCAGCAAGGGCGGAAGAGAGCCGCCGCCGCTCCGACTGCTCCAGTGCGTCGTAGTCCTTCTCCGCCTCGTAAGCAAGGAAAGAAGACAGCCGCAGCTGCTCCATCTGCTCCGGCGTCTAGCAGCACAGCCAGAGGCGGGAGGCAATGCAGATTCGGTCCATCTCTAAAGCCTCTAGAGAAGTTACCATATGAGATGACCGAGAAGGAAAACGCGGAGATCTGTCAAGCCCAAGTGAGGGAGTTCTTTGAAACGCAAAGAGCTAAGAAATATCCACCTCCGGAGGAGAAGATAGATCCAGTGAAAGCAAAGCGCACTATCGATTCCCTCAAGAAACCACCACCATCTCCGCCGAAAACCAACTATGAGCGCATTATTGAAAGGTCATATATCAAAGCGGAGCGGTCGGGAAGTACTTGTAGTAATCGAAGGTTAGCACTGAAGGAAATATGCCCTAGAGGCAATAATAAAGTTGTTTATTTTTCATGCTAGAACTGTATTAACCGGAAACTTAGTAAATGTGTGAATACATAAACAAACAGAGTGTCACTAGTATTCATCTACTTGACTAGCTCGTTGAATCAATTATGGTTATGTTTCCTAACCATAGACATGAGTTGTCATTTGATTAACGGGATCACATCATTAGAGAATAATGTGATTGACTTGACCCATCTGTTAGCTTAGCAAGATGATCATTTAGTTTGTTGCGATTGCTTTCTCCATAACTTATACACGTTCCTATGACTATGAGATCATGCAACTCTTGAATACCGGAGGAACACTTTGTGTGCTATCAAACGTCACAACGTAACTGGGTGACTATAAAGATGCTCTACAGGTGTCTCCGATGGTGTTTGTTGAGTTGGCATAGATCGAGATTAGGATTTGTCACTCTGAGTATCGGAGAGGTATCTCTGGGCTCTCTCGGTAATGCACATCACTATAGGCCTTGCAAGCAATGTGACTAATGAGTTAGTTGCGGGATGATGCATTACGGAACGAGTAAAGAGACTTGCCGGTAATGAGATTGAACTAGGTATTGAGATACCGACGATCGAATCTCGGGCAAGTAACATACCGATGACAAAGGGAACAACGTATATCGTTATGCGGTTTGACCGATAAAGATCTTCGTAGAATATGTGGGAGCCAATATGAACATCCAGGTTCCGCTATTGGTTATTGACCGGAGACGTGTCTCGGTCATGTCTACATAGTTCTCAAACCCGTAGGGTTCGTACGCTTAACGTTCGGTGATGATCGGTATTATGAGTTTATGTGTTTTGATGCACCGAAGGTAGTTTGGAGTCCCGGATTTGATCACGGACATGACGAGGAGTCTCGAAATGGTCGAGACATAAAGATTGATATATTGGATGGCTATATTCGAACACCAAAACTGTTCCGGGTGATTTCGGGGAAAACCGGAGTGCCGAAAGGGTTACCGGACCCCCCCCCCTCCGAGGAAAGTTGGGCCTTCATGGGCCATAGGGAAGAGGGAAGGCAGCCCACAAGGGGCAGCCGCACCCCCACCCTATAGGGAGTCCGAATTGGACTAGGGAGGGGGGCGCGCCTCCCTTTTCCTTCTCCTCTTCCTCTCCCTTCCTTCCTTCCCCCTCTCCTCCTAGTAGGACTAGGAAAGGAGGAATCCTACTCCTACTAGGAGGAGGATTCCTCCTCTCTTGGCGCGCCACTAGGGCCGGCCGGCCTCCCCCCTTGCTCCTTTATATACGGGGGCAGGGGGCACCCTAGAACACACAAGTTGATTGTTTCCAGTCGTGTGCGGTGCCCCCCTCCACCATAACCCACCTCGGTCATATCATAGCGGTGCTTAGGTGAAGCCCTGTTTCGGTAGCATCATCACCACCGTCATCATGCCGTCGTGCTGACGAAGCTCTCCCTCGACACTCTGCTGGATCGTGAGTTCATGGGACGTCATTGAGCCGAACGTGTGCAGATCGCGGAGGTGCCGTACTTTCGGTACTGGGATCAGTCGATCATGAAGACGTACGACTACATCAACCGCGTTGTCATAACGCTTCCGCTTACGGTCTACGAGGGTACATAGACAACACTCTCCCCTCTCATGATCTTGCGTGTGCATAGGAATTTTTTTGAAATTACTGCATTCCCCAACAAGCACAACGAAGATGTGGGAAAAAATTCCCCAGCTCGGCAAACAAGCGAACCAATCGTGCCCCCGCTCAAGGTGTCTAGCGATATCGTCACTAATCATCCGGGGATCTTGCCCGGTACCAATCTTGCAGATTACATGCACGACAACGATGCACATTATGACATAATGGAGGTGGACGAATTCAGATACCAGTACAGGAAGCCTTTCATCAACTATGGAAGTCCTCCTCTAACAACGATGATGGGAAGATTCCATGATTGGTACATGAAAACCTGCAGAGAGTCTGGGAAGGATACTTTGACGTTGAGAGTTAAAGAGGAGCGTGACCTTGTTGGAATTGATCTGTTGTCTGTTCCATTTGAGGAGTTCTTCCAGTTTTCAATCAAAAGGCCCTTGATAAATTAACGGTCACTTGCTACTGTCTGTAAGTACTACTTCTGTCATTAAGTCTCTATATATAGCTCAGCTCTTTCATTGCATGTATATATAATTATCCTCACTATATTATGCAGATTGAAGATCGTTGAATGCAGAAAAGCACAAATCTATGATATCAGGTTCATTAACACAAATCTCATAGATGAATATACGGTTACATTTCATGCCAAAGAAACCGAGGCCAACATGCTACGATCGTTGTTAATAAATCAAAACAAAGATAAAATACTCTTCGTTACAACTTCAAGTGAGTGTTACTGTCTTGTGCATATTTGGTTTCCCTTATTACGCGAGGTTATAGTAATGTAATTGATGAGTTATGCATGCGTGTGCAGGTTCCACTATATTCTCCTAGAGATTAAGCTTGAGCAGGGACTAGTAACCATCTTAGACTCGAGACGAAAATCTCCCGAGGACTATGCGGGCATGAGTAAAATGCTCGAGAAGTAAGTTCAATCGATCATTATCGCACCATATCGGCAACTTTGTTCATTTCCTGATATCAAGTAATTGTTTTCTTTGTCTCGCAGGGTTTGGAAAGTATTCACCGCACAAGCTCCGGGACTGCCGGGGGAGCTGCGATGGACATACCCGAAACTAAGTAGTACTAGCTAGCTAGTTCCGCGCATCTCCCGTTGATTCTAGCTACTTTCATCAATGTCATTTATAATACTTCATTATCAGTTTGATTGACCTCTATTTCTCGTAAAGTGCTTGTGACAGGAAGCCGAAAATAATTAGTGTGGATACTACGATTAAGAGTTCATCAACAACGCGACTTGCGAAAAAAACGGGGCTACTCTAAAAGACAATTTGAAGTGCGTAAGCAATAATATTCACAATTTCATTTTATTACCATCATTTGTGTTGAGTTTCATTCATATATATGTATTGACCCCCTTCTTCAAATTAGATGTGGCAGATGCAGGATGAACTCCTACCACAAGATCGCATGAAAGCAATTCAAGAGGAATTGGCGGGATTCTTTCTTGACCACGTCATCAATAAAACCAGAGAATACCATGTGGAACTTGAGTTCAGATGCTAGGGGATTATAAGAGATCTTACATTGTGTGTGTGTGTATATATGTGTGTGTGTGTGTCTATATATATGTAGCCAATAGCGTCGGATAGATATACGAAAACTTGTTGTTCGACCAATCTCTCGGAGAAGAAGAGGTCGATCACTTCTCTTTGTATATGTTCATGGCGATCTTTTGTACTTAATGGTTTCCTTTATTTGCTTACTAGCTAGCGTGTCGAGTCCTCTCTATACGTATAGTACATAGCGTCGACGGATAAGAGAGGGCACTTCTCTCTATTATTAGCTAGCTAACACAATATATGAAACCCCTAAATTAACCCTACGAAATCCCCCAAAACCCCCAACCCCCCCCCCCCCCACCCCCTTCAGAACAAAAGCAAAAACCCTAGCCCCTGGACTGCTGACGCGTGGACGCTTATTGGTCCCGGTTGGTGCTACCCTGTCTGGGCAAGCCGCAGCGGCCACGTGGAGGCCCATCTGTTCTGGTTGGTATAAGAACCGGGACTAAAAGTATTGGGCTTTAGTACCAACCCTTTAGTCCCGGTTGCCGAACCGGGACAAATGGGCCTTATGAACCGGGACAAATGGGTCTTTTTCTACTAGTGTTATGTGACCTCATGATATCTTAGTATAAATCATGAAATTTAATGGCATGAATCATCTTAATTAAGAATTAAAATGAGATCCATCGGCGTTAGCACTCATGACAATATTTTTATAGAAGAATACAATTGTTTTCCTTTTACTCGAGCAATCTCTATATGGTAGGAATATATTATAAATTCCTACTTTCCAATTCTGGTGTTTCCTATTTTTCTAACCGTTACCAAATATGAGTGCAGATGACTTCATAGATGACCTATTATCTCGTTTAATCTATACCCTTGGATCGAAAATAATGAAGAGTTGCTAATATAAGTGCGGGTGACCTCATAGATGACCTATTACCTCGTTCAATCCAAACCCTTGGATCGTAAATAATGGGCAGTTACCAAATATGAGTGCGGGTGACCTCATAGATGACATATTACGTCGTTCAAGCCAGACCCTTGGATCGTAAATAATGGACAGTTACCAAATATGAGTGCGGGTGACTTCATAAATGACCTATTACGTCATTCAATCTAGACTCTTGGATCGAAAGTAATGGACGGTCCATAATAGTTCTGGCCATCTTAAAATTTCTACTATTATAAATAACGAGAACAACAATATGCCTTCCTCAATCCACACACACACGGCGCACTCTAGCACCATACTACGTACGTGACCCAGCGCCGTTTCACAGGCCATGGATTCACCGCTGCCGTTTCTGGTCGCGATGTCGTCGCTGCTCCTGATCCTAGCCGGCCTGTACATGACGCGCCTCGGCCTGCTCGGCAAGAGGCGCCGGAGCTACCCACCCGTCGCCGGCACCATGCTCCACCAGCTGCTCAACTGGGGCCGCCTGCCGGAGTACATGACGGAGCTCTCCCGCAGGTACCGCACCTTCCGCATGCTCACTCTGACCTGCAGTTCCGTCCACACCGTCGACCCGGCCAACGTCGAGTACATTCTCCGGACCAACTTCGCCAACTACGGCAAGGGGACGATGACCCATAACACGATGGAGGACCTCCTCGGCGACGGGATCTTCAACGTCGACGGCACCAAGTGGCGTCACCAGCGGAAGGTCGCCAGCTTCGAGTTCAGCACCCGAATGCTCCGGGACTACAGCAGTGGCGTGTTCCGCGACATGGCTGCCCAGCTCGCGGGCATCGTGGCCGCCGCCGCGGCTGCCGGGGAGAGGTTGAGCATGGAGGATCTGTTCATGCGGTCGACGCTGGACTCGATTTTCAAGATTGGGTTCGGGGTCAACCTGGGCGCGCTCTCCGGATCCAACGAGGAGGGTGCGGCGTTCGCCAGGGCGTTCGACAACGCCAGCGAGCAGGTGCTGTACCGGTTCTTGGACCCGCTGTGGAAGGCCAAGAGGCTCCTCAACATCGTGTCGGAGGCGGCCATGAAGCGGTCGGTGGGCACCATCGATGACTTCGTGTACACCGTCATCGACAAGAAGATCGAGCAGATGGACAGAGATGGACAAGAATTCGTAAGCGAGCTTCGATTCCCCTTACAACATTTTCCCGGTGGCGGCAAATTAGTGGTGACATTTCTTGATTTTGGCAGGCCAAGAAACAGGACATACTGTCGAGATTCCTGCTGGAGAGGGAGAAGGACCCCGGCTGCTTCGACAACAAATACCTGCGGGACATCATACTCAACTTCATGATCGCCGGCCGCGACACCACGGCGGGCACTCTGTCGTGGTTCCTCTACGTCCTGTGCAGAGACCAGCGCATCCAGGACAAGATCGCGAGGGAGGTGCGGGAGGCCACCACCGGCGACCACCAGAACGTGGGCGGCGTGCAAGAGTTCACGGCGTGCCTGACCGAAGATGCCATCGGCAGCATGCACTACCTCCACGCCGCGCTCACGGAGACCCTCCGGCTGTACCCGGCGGTGCCCACCGTGAGTTGACCCTGATCATCCGCATTTGTGTTTCCATTTGTCTCACGACTGGGGAAGTGATTATTGGTTGTTGCATCGCAGGATGTCAAATGTTGCTTCTCAGATGACACGTTGCCGGACGGGCACACCGTGAGGAGAGGGGACATGGTGAACTACCTGCCGTACGCGATGGGCCGGATGAAGTTCCTGTGGGGCGACGACGCTGAGGAGTTCAGGCCGGAGAGGTGGCTCCACGACGACGGTGTGTTCGTCCCGGAGAGCCCCTACAAGTTCACCGCTTTCCAGGTAATTAAATCATCTATTTTCAAGGACCAATAAACTACGACATGATCCAGAATTCACGTGTATGTATGTTTGTCCTCTTGTTCAACCTAGGCGGGGCCTCGGATCTGTTTAGGAAAGGAGTTCGCGTATAGGCAAATGAAGATATTTTCAGCAACTCTTCTCTACCTCTTCAGGTTTGAGATGTGGGAGCGCGACTCGACGGTGGGGTATCGCCCAATGCTCACGCTTAAAATGGACGGCCCGCTCTGTGTTCGCGCGTCGCCCCGGCGATCAACCGGAGACTAGCAGGATTGTGCTGCTATAAGAAGTCTAGTCTCAAAATGTGCGCATGTTCCCTTGTGCTGTTGTGCGGAGCTTTGATAATACTAGATCATCAAAGACGTGTGTTGCTACGCACGTTTATTTTGACATTATGATATTAGTGATGATGAATTCATATGCAAGAATAATATTTTTATTATGCGATATAATTATAACACCCATGAAACATGTCCTTTTACCTGTGTTTTGGCACCTGATATTCATCTGATGGTTTTGTACATTTGTGCCTGTTTATTTTTGATCCGAGCAGGTTCACTATTGATGGAGAAAACATATGTTCATTAATATATTTTCTGTAGGAATATGTTAGATGGTAATAAGGTCGGTAGCTTTTGATTTTGTATAAGAATAGAAAGGGTTCTAAATCCTGACAAATCTAGGACAAGCTTTTTGGGACCAAAGAAGTAGGGATGGCACACGCCGGGTTTGGTACGGATGGAGTTACCTCATACCCTTATCCATCCCTCTCGAACTTACCCATCACCCGTATCCATACCTGTAAAAGGGTACATCATCAGTACCCATACCCGTGAACCGGTACAATTTTCCTCCAATCACCCGACAGGTGAAATGGGTGCTCACGGGTAAAAATACTCCACATCAACTTGAGCAGCAATCAATCTATGCACAAATACATCATACCATCTATATACAAAAAAATTATAAGATCAATGCTTATATTCATAAAATCAAACACAAAATTGAAACTCACCAGTCGAAATATCCTTGCTCTTGTTCTTGTGCGTCGTGGCAGCAGAGGATCGACCATTGCGAAGCAGGCTAGGGCGAGGCGGACGGCTTGATGTTGTCGGCCGAGGACTTGGACCTTTCCTGGCTGGCGGAGACGGATGGCACCATCCAGGGTTAGGCTAGCTTGGGATCGGGGTAGTCGTGCCATGCTACTTGCCGTGGTCGTCGCCGCCCTGTGGCTCAGTCCGCGTGAGCAGGAGCTGCATCTTCTTCTCCCGGTCCTCGTTCTCGCGCGAGCTGTGATCCAAATTCCCAATGTCCATGGCGTCCGAGCGGCTGAGGCGCTGGCGGCGGCTACTAACGATGGCTGAGGAGACGAGATGAGACGAGGAGATGAGGAGGAGATCAGTCTCCGATTATTCGAGGTGATCACGTATTCAAGTTCGCCCAGTCACCAATCACGTTATTCACGGAGAGAGATATATATGTATTCACGTTCACCCAAGCACCAATCACGTTATTCACGGAGAGAGAGAGAGAGATATGGGAGATTCATTTCCGTGTATGTGCCTACGTGGGCTACGGGATTAGATGTATTTTATGGGAAGTCAGATTAGCTAGCTAAATGATATGATGATTTGTCATTTTTTTTCTTTTGATGGCTGTTATGATGATGTCGGAGGTAGGTGACAGGTGTTTTTTTTTTAAGGCAAAGCAAAGCTTTATAACTCAACGGTGTCCGGATAAATCACCCGCAACACATACAGCCACTTGGGCGGGTACATCGGACTCCCATTCGACAGCCGAGTTTGCAGGACACAGACGACCAAGACCTGCTAGTTCATGAGCCGCGGAGTTAGCACTATGCCTACACCATTTTATTACATACTTAGAGAACCATAGTTTGAGCTGGTATTTTGTATCCTCAATCACGGCAACATACGCCGAAGAATCGACCTTGCGCACGTCCATTGCTTCTGCCAATAGCTGTGAATCCATCTCGAACTCCACTCGGATGATCCCCAAATCGGCTGCAAAGGAGACTGCGTTTGGAAGAGCCATTACTTCAGCCGCAAACGCATCTTGGATGAGCTCCAATCTTCCAGCCCGCGCACCCACCACGACGCCATCGCTTGTCCTAGCCACTGCTCCCCACCCTGCATGGTTTTCTCCTGGGACGAAGGATCCATTAACATTGATTTTCACCATGTATTCCGCGGGTGGGCCGCCATATTTCAATGCACTGTGGCTTAGGTACCTGGATATATACCTGCACATACTCAAGTGTACAACTGCGTGTTCGTCTCGCAATGTCAGTTGCCGACACCCCAAGTTCCCCCTTTCTCAATTTATTCCTGGCACTCCACCACATCCACCAAAAAAGTCAGGATCTGCATGTGCTTTAGGGTATCTACCCTCCATAAATAGTCCAACATTGCATGCACAGATGAGATTGCTTCCAGCTCCCTTCTTTCATTCTCTAAGGCTAGATCTCTCCACACCTCCTTAACCGCTTTGCACTTGATGAACAAGTGTCCTCCATCTTCATCAGCTCGTCCACAAAAGAAGCATTTCGTGCCCTCCACTGCAAGGCCTCGCCTCTGCATATTCGTTAGCAAGGCTAGAGATTCATGCCTTAGTCTCCATGTAAACATCTAGACCGTTCTCGGGCATGGTAATGATACGTCTCCGTCGTATCTACTTTTGCAAACACTTTTGCCCTTGTTTTGGACTCTAACTTGCATGATTTGAATGCAACTAACCCGGACTGACGCTGCTTTCAGCAGAATTGCCATGGTGTTATTTATGTGCAGAAACAGAAGTTCTCGGAATGACCTGAAACTCCACGGAGCGTCTTTTTGGAAATAATAAAAAATACTAGCAAAAGATCAAGGCCAGGGGCCCACACCCTAGCCACGAGGGTGGGGGCGCGCCTGCCCCCCTGGGCACGCCCCCTACCTCGTGGGCCCCCTGGAGCTCCTCCGACCTCAACCCCAACTCTATATATTCACTTTCGGGGAGAGAAAAAAGAGAAGGATTCATCGCATTTTACGATACAGAGCCGCCGCCAAGCCCTAAAACCTCTCGGGAGGGCTGATCTGGAGTTCGTTCGGGGCTCCGGAGAGAGGAATCCGTCGCCATCGTCATCATCAACCATCCTCCATCACCAATTTCATGATGCTCACCGCCGTGCGTGAGTAATTCCATCGTAGGCTTGCTGGACGGTGATGGGTTGGATGAGATTTATCATGTAATCGAGTTAGTTTATTAGGGTTTGATCCCTAGTATCCACTATGTTCTGAGATTGATGTTGCTATGACTTTGATATGCTTAATGCTTGTCACTAGGGCCCGAGTGCCATGATTTTAGATCCGAACCTATTATGTTTTCATCAATATATGAGAGTTCTTGATCCTATCTTGCAAGTCTATAGTCACCTACTATGTGTTATGATCCGGCAACCCCGAAGTGACAATAATTGGGACCACTCCCGGTGATGACCGTAGTTTGAGGAGTTCATGTATTCACTATGTGTTAATGCTTTGGTCCAGTACTCTATTAAAAGGAGGCCTTAATATCCCTTAGTTTCCACTAGGACCCCGCTGCCATGGGAGGGTAGGACAAAAGATGTCATGCAAGCTCTTTTCCATAAGCATGTATGACTACATTCAGAATACATGCCTACATTACATTGATGAATTGGAGCTAGTTCTGTGCCACCCTAGGTTATGACTGTCACATGATGAACTGCATCCGGCATAATTCTCTATCACCGATCCATTGCCTACGAGCTTTTCATATATTGTTCTTCGCTTATTTACATTTCCGTTGCTATTGCTATAATCGCTACAAAATACCAAAAACATTACTTCTGTTATCGTTACCTTTTGCTACCGTTACCACTACTATCATAATACTTTGCTACTAAATACTTTGCTGCAGATATTAAGTTTTCAGGTGTGGTTGAATTGACAACTCAGCTGCTAATATTTGAGAATATTCTTTGGCTCCCCTTGTGTCAAATCGATAAATTTGGGTTGAATATTCTACCCCCGAAAACTGTTGTGATCCCTATACTTGTGGGTTATCAAGACTATTTTCTGGCGCCGTTGCCGGGGAGCATAGCTCTATTCTTTGAGTCACTTGGGATTTATATCTGCTTATCATTATGAAGAACTTGAAAGATCCAAGAACCAAGATTTATCCCACAACTACGAGGGGAGGTAAGGAACTGTCATCTAGCTCTGCACTTGATTCGCCTTCTGTTTTGAGTAAGCTTGCGACACCTAAACCTGCTTCTGCTATTGATTCTGATACGTCGCATGTTATTGATGATGCCACTTCTGCTATGCATGATACTTATGATGAAACTACTTCTATGCTTCATACTACTATGCCACTTGGTGAATTTCTTGATGACCAACTTGCTAGGGTTAGAGAGAATGAAATTATTGAAACTTATAATATTGATGAAAGTGATGATGAAGACTCTCCCCCTAATAAATATGAATTACCTTTTGTGCCTGAGGGTTATGTTTTGGATGAAGAATCTGCTAGAGCTATTCTTGCTTGCAATGATAGATATGATCTAAAGAGGTTATTAGCTAAATGGAAGCAGCAATCCCTTAATGCTAGAATGAAACCTGACCCTGCTTTTGCTACTTCACCTATCTGTGTTACTGATAAGGATTATGAATTCTCTATTGATCCTGATATAATTACTTTGGTTGAATCTGATCCTTTTTATGGCTATGAATCTGGAACTGTTGTGGCACATCTTACTAAATTAAATGATATAGCCACCCTATTCACTAATGATGAGAGAACTCGCTACTTTTATATCCTTAAAATATTTCCGTTCTCATTAAAGGGTGATGCTAAGATATGACATTACAACAGGAACCCCCCTTTAGCAACACATTGATGTGTTGTCGTACGTCCATATAGGTGTTGCTAAGGGCAACACCAACGGATTAATATGCGTTGCCGTTGGTGGCATTGGAAGGGTCTACAACAACACATATAGATGCATTGGTAAATGGTGTGAATAAGTGTTGTACCATAGCAATGTATATAGTTATAGGTTATCAACACTTCATATGCGTTGGCGCATACAGTCCAGAAAAGGATTTTCAAAATGGGCATATACGATTATTACAATGCCAAGAGACATTGCCACATGGCATGAACAATTAATTTTACTTTATATATTGTCATCCATATTATTCAGTCAATGTTGATAGTGCATACAAACCAAAATGTAGTAAATAAAAATGTCTCATATATTAAATTGGCTTTGTTGCATTACAAACAACGCAATCCAAAGATTACAAGACTGAAACTATATAGTAGTGGTCTGATTCTCATCCTTGCAATCAGAGTCTCAGCCATTCTAAATATTAATGCTTCAAACATCGACTCTAGAGACGACATTCGAAAACATAATGTGAAGCTATTTAGAAGTAGCCCCGTTCTCGACCCTTCAGTCAATGTGAGACATGCATCATCAGTTTACCTGGCAATCTACAACAATAGAGAAAATACATCAGTAATGAGCCGTTAGATAAAATCAAGTTAATAGAGAAGTAAATCTTAGACGAGCAGCATACAAAGGATGCAATAATTAAGTTTGTCGCCTGACCAATAATTTTAAACCTTTTAGTGGTCTTATCAACAGATGACATTTTGCCAACATAGCATCAACTTGCACTGCTCAGAACTTATTAGCCAGTTTAACAACACCAGTCTTATATTCTAATCAGTACTTTAGTGTGCAGCAAGAGTAACATTCTCGTTTTGGTTTCCCAAGCTCTTCAAAATAATATAATGCCAACCTATTACATAAAAGAAAGTAGATGAGAAAGATTTTCTAACATAAGCAATTTAAAACCTGCAAAGAATCATCCATAACATAAATTTAATATGCAAAGAATCACGCATAACATACACTTGTTTGGTATTGTTCTTGGTCTGTAGTGACGAAAAAGGGCTGCCCCCTGCTTTATATTGTTCTTGGTCTGTAGTGAAAAGGAAGACATCTATTGCTTGTTCTATTCACTTTCTTCTGAAGCTTGAGCCCACCATACAAATTGCATCCTACAATAGTTAATAGAATAAGAAGGTGCACACAAATCAGGGGAGCGCACCATGTGTTCGAAGTAACAGAAGCTGCTTTGCTGTCCAAAGTGCTTCTTAAGGATCATCAAATTGTTGGTTGCAGAAGTCTAGGTTGAACACTTTTTGCTAAATAAGAGGTTGTGGTGTTATAAATTATAAGATCATTCTACAAAACAAAGACATCATAACTATTTCATTATGCGTAAGAGTAGGCCTTGCACAATTGCTTGTATTGTCTCCTCACTTTCTTATATTATATCAATATTGCATTTCCACGACAAGACTATTTTACAGATTAAATACAGAATATTGCTCAAAGCCTGAAAGTAGGTCCTTAAGTAAAAGATTCATAGTAAACTGTTTCCAGAAGCATATGGATGCAATTCTGCATGCATATATCAAGAACGGCGCTACTTTTGTTTAACACACAGCTGCAAAAAAAATAAAAAATCAAAGTGTGAAGTTAGGTCCTTGAGTAAAATAAGAAATTATACTACATAGTATTTCAGAAATATATGTGGGCATATGTATATCGAGAACAAAAACAGAACTGTTGATGTTTAATACAAACTGCAAAATATCTCAAAGCCTGAAGCTAGATCCTAAATTAAGGGGGAAAACGTAGTACGCTATTTTTCAGAATGCGTCAAAATTGCTTACATCTATCTGAGCTAATAGTCTTGACCTCATCCCCCTTGGTTCGCCTCTGCCTCCACTTCCAATCTGATCCTGGGACACGACAATTCTACGATTAGTACTGTAAGTTGCATGACATGAGGATTGAGGAAGGTAGTGCAGCTGTGAGATGCTTACTGCAGATGTGTACTTGCTGGTCTACTGAGAAGAGGAGGGCGAAAAAGAGAAGATAATGCAGGGGATGATCCTTCGCTTCTGTGGGGAGAGAATAAATCGGCCATTGGGTAGAAGATGTGCAGGGAAGGCGCTGGAACAATTATCCACCCACAACTCCGACTCAAGCTCGATCGAGGTAATTGATCATGGATTCATGGTTACATTCAGGAAGATTAATTGAGTTACCTACACGTCCTGCGCATTGACGTCGAGGTGCTCGGCGATGAGGAATCTGAACTTGGAGGAGTGGAGGTTGGTGACAGAGCCAATCACGCGGCATGCTGGGAACACGAAGGTCTTCCACGCGAGGTATGTGAGCACGTCAATGGGGTTGCGGACGACGAGCTGCAGCGCCTCTGTGGCGTGGTCGGTCACGCTGCCACCGTGGTGGCATTCCTTGGCAGCAACGACACGCAGAAGGCTTGCCCGGCTGCGGCGCAGCGAGGTGGAGAGAGGGCGGCGACAGACGACTGCTAGGTGGAGAGAGAGATGGCGCCTCGAGGAATATGAGCTTTCCATCGGCGGCGAGGTTCGTGACGAGTGGAGGCGTGATGGGGAAGATGGAACCGTGCGCGTGGTGATCAGGTAGATGAGGGGCAGATTTTGTGGAACAACCGAGCAGTTTCAGTTTTTTATTTTTTAGATGGAGGAGGGAAATCGTTGACGTGGGAAAAATGGAGGGAAATAAGAAGAAAAAATGGCGGGACTGAATTTCCGGTGACCTTTTAACAATTTTTTTCTGAATAAACTGGTTAACTAATTGACATATGAGTCTTAGAAAAAAACTAATTGACATGTGAGTCTCAGAAAAAAAACCAATTGACATGTTAAGAGAAAGGAAAATGTGAGGAAAAATAGATACTCGAAGGGAATAAGAGATGTGAAAACATAGTTCTTGGTGCTTCTAGTTAAAACTAAGATTATTTTAAATTCTTTGAAAATTGTTTAAATTATTACATTACAAATATTACGAAAATTTAAAAACTGCTCAAATGAAGAGCAAATAAAGACAACTAACTTGAAGAAGATACTCCCTACATACTTGTACTAAATCGAAGAAACTTATTTTGGGATGTAGGAAAAAATAGGATAGGTAAATAGATCTTTATATCGTTTTTAAGGTCCTTTATATCACTTAAAAGGAAGATAAAAGAGTTATTAGTTGTTTATGTCATAGTTGCCCCATGCCAGTTGTCCAGTTGTGGCCAAAGTTGACAAGGTCATTGAAGTCATCATTGATGTCACCATCACCAGCCACCCTAATGGCTATCGTTGTTGCAGTCGGTCCAGCCCTTAGGGTTTGGAATGGAAGAGGTTTAATACGATCGTAAGCAGGGAGAGTGCCAGGGAGCAGATAATATGTGGCTTTGAGGTGGAGGTTTGAAAGGAAGACAATACGACAAATTTGAGGGGCAACACTAGATTAGGGGGGTGTCGATCGGGGACGCAGGGACGGCGGCAATGGCGGGTAGGTCCGGGGTGGCTGCGGGATGGCATAGTAGAATGTGTGCGCTGCGAGAGGTGGCATGGCGATGGGGGGACGGGCATCTGCTATGGTAATAAGTGGAACTTAGTAGTAGCATGGGGCATCGAAGACGCGCTACTACTAAGCACAACTGTTGTAGCGCGGCCTCTGGCAGACGCGCTACAACTACGAGCGGCCCACTAGTTGGCCCCGTCTATCCGTATTAGTAGCGCGTGGTTGCACCCGCGCTACAACTATCAAATTAGTAGTAGTGCAGGCTTTACACCCCGCGCTACTACTATGGCTTGTCCCAGGGGACGGTGGGACCACTTAGTAGTAGCGTGGGTCGTTTGTGGCCATGGTACTACTATGACCTACCAGTAGCGTGTTTTTTCACCCTGCACTACTACTAATTAGCAGTACTGCGTTTCAAATAACCCGCGCCACTACTAAGTGGTTACCTATAGGGGGTTTTCGTAAAAGTGTGTTTCTTACCTCGGTGGTCTCCGGAGACCAATCTGGTCGCTAATGAGATATCTTTTACTAGTTACCATTCGCTCTTCCTGGCGGTAGAGAGAGGGTACTGCTTGTAAGTTTTTTCTATTTCTCCCTAAAGGGGTCCCTGACATTGCCTTTATATTCCTGGTGAAGCTTAGGTTACAAAGTCTAGGTTCTTGGCTCCCTAAGGCATATTACAGGCTTCCAATGATGTGGCTATAGGTTCCCGAAGGAGGTTGGGTACCTCATTTAGATCCCGATCAGTGGATCCATCGTCAATGATGAACATTTTTCAAAATATTCCTTTAAAATGTGTGAAAGTTTTTAAAAATTCCATGAACTTTTCTATATACACGATTCTACGATGAATAGTTAAATTCACTTTGATTTTCTCAAAATGCACAATCAATGTCTTCGAAAAACATGATGAACCTTTTTTAATACACGCTAAACATTTATGTACTAAATGATTTTTGTAAATACACATCGATTTTTTAATACACGGATTTGTCACTTTTTATATGGGTGAACACTTTAAACTTCCATGCAATTTTTCAAAAAGCATGAAAACATTTTAAAATAATATATATTTTTTATTTACCTGAGAAAATTCAATTATTATTTTTGGCCTATTTAAATAAAATTGGAAACATAAAATTATTTTATTTCTTATGGCTTGATTTCTAATGAACATAAAACTAGCAGACATTTTTTAGTGAAACGTAAAAGTAGCAAGTACAACTACTTCGTACAAGTAGCATTATGTTTTGAGAATTTGTACATGTACCAATTTTTTTGAGTAAAGTCAACTTATTTTTGTACTAGAATTGAGTACAAATAACAACTTTTTTCAGGGGAGTATAAATAATCTTTATTTTTTTGAGAATAGACATTAAAGTTTAATCAACAGCGGCTCGATTCAGCGCACAGTGGGCCCTTGCTTTCTAAGGCCCAATTGAGTGGAGTTGGTTAATTGCTCACAGTGGGGAACATACACATAGGTGGAACAATCAAGCACGTTCTCTACTTATACCTGTTGGTTAGCTTCTTTTTCTACCGAGCCTGAGGTTACAGGTTCGAGTACTTGGTTTGCCATATTTTATTATTACTTGTATGGATGATGTCAGAATTTTAGAAATATAACAACTTTTTAGATTTAGATATAAATAGTTTCATTTATCTTTACAACACATAGCCCACTAAAAAACGGTTCGGCCTTCATATATTCATGGATGTCATGTGTGTAAATGGCAACGCATAGAGTGCATCGGATAGCATCTGTTGTCCCTTATATCTTCAACAACACATAGACTTCCCAACGCATATATGCGTAGCTATGGCAGCTTCGTCGCAACACATCACTAGAACGTTGCAAAATATGTGTTGCTAAAGGGTGGTTCCTGTTGTAGTGTGGTTTAATTCTCTTGATCCTGGTTGTGTGCGTAGTCCCCAGGATATGATTTATTACTTCTCTGCTAAATATTTCACTGCTCATAAGAAACAAGCTGCTTTAAGGGATATATATAATTTTGTGCAACTTGAAGAAGAGAGTCTCCCACAAGCTTGGGGGAGGCTTCTCCAATTACTTAATGCTTTGCCTGATCATCCTCTTAAGAAAAATAAAATACTTGATATCTTTTATAATGGACTAACCGATACTTCCAGAGATTACCTGGATAGTTGTGTTGGTTCTGTTTTCAAGAAAAGAACACTCGATGAAGCTGAAATTCTATTAAATAATATGTTGACTAATGAAAATAATTGGACACTTCCTGAGCCTATTCCTAAACCAACTCCGAAGAAGAGAGGTGTTCTATTTCTCAGTCCTGTAGATATGCAAGAGGCAAAGAAATCCATGAAAGAAAAGGGTATTAAAGCTAAAGATGTTAAGAATTTACCTCCTATTGAAGAAATACATGGTCTCAATTTACCGCCTGTCAAAGAAATGCATAATTTTAATCCATCTCCTATTGAAGAAATACATGATCTTGATAACCCGACACAGGTAGTAAAGGTAAATTCTCTCTATAGATATGATAAAGCTGAAACCCCATTTACTAAGTTTGCTAGCCCATGCTTAGATGAGTTTGATAAATTTATGGTTAAGCAAGAAGACTTCAATGCTTATTTTGGTAGAGAATTAAAACGTAGTGCTGATATGCTTGAGCACTTGGGTGATTATATGGCTAATGTCAAAGGTGAACTTAAACTTATTAGTAAACATGCTTCTATGGTTACCACTCAAGTAGAACAAGTACTTAAAGCTCAAAATGATTTGCTTAATGAATTGAATAGTAAGAATAATGATAATGATGTTAGATTTATGACTAGAGGTGGTAAAACGACTCAGGAACCTTTGTATCCTGAAGGCCACCCTAAGAGAATTGAGCAAGATTCTTCAAGAAATAATATAGATGCACCTAGTCCTTCCAAAAGGAAGAAAACGAAAAATGATAGGACTTTGCATGCTTCTAGTGAACCTGTTAATGATACACCTGAGAATCCAAATGATATTTCTATTTCTGATGCTGAAACACAATCTGATAATGAACCTGAAACTAGTGATAATGTTAATGATAATGTTCATGTTGAGGCTCAACCTAGCAATGATAATGATATAGAAATTGAACATGTTGTTGATCTTGATAACCCACAATCAAAGAATCAACGTTATGATAAGAGAGACTTTGTTGCTAGGAAACATGGTAAAGAAAGAGAACCATGGGTTCAGAAACCCATGCCTTTTCCTCCCAAACCATCCAAGAAAAAGGATGATGAGGATTTTGAGCGCTTTGCTGAAATGATTAGACCTATCTTTTTGCATATGCGATTAACTGATATGCTTAAAATGAATCCTTATGCTAAGTACATGAAAGAAATTGTTACTAATAAAAGAAATATATCGGAAGCTGAAATTTCCACCATGCTTGCTAATTATACCTTTGAAGGTGGAATACCGAAGAAACTCGGAGATCCAGGAATACCCACTATACCATGCTCCATTAAAAGAAACTATGTTAAAACTGCTTTATGTGATCTTGGAGCCGGTGTTAGTGTTATGCCTCTCTCTTTATATCGTAGACTTGATTTGAATAAGTTGGCACCTACTGAAATATCTTTGCAAATGGCTGATAAATCAACTGCTATACCTGTCGGTATTTGTGAGGATGTGCCTGTTGTGGTTGCAAACGTTACTATTTTAACGGACTTTGTTATTCTTGATATTCCCAAGGACGATAGTATGTCTATTATTCTTGGAAGACCCTTTTTGAATACCGCAGGGGCTGTTATTGATTGCAACAAAGGCAATGTCACTTTTCATGTTAATGGTAATGAGCATACGGTACACTTTCCGAGGAAACAACCTCAAGTCCACAGTATCAATTCTATTGGAAAAATTCCATCAATCATTTTTGGAGGTTTTGAATTTCCTCTTCCTACTGTCAAGAAGAAATATGATATTCTTATTGTTGGGGATGTGCATATCCCCGTTGAGGTAACCTAGTGTTATTCGAAAATTCTTCGGTTCCATGTTATTCGGAATGAGTTTGTTAACAAGACTTGATCAACCTTGTTAATGGATTCCTTTTGATGATCATGAGATGGATGAATTTAGAAAACACAACTCTCTGCACCCTCCTTTTACTTTCTGTTATTTATATTAAATGATATAAAAATAGTATTTTCTGTCTGTTATCTGAATTATCCGTGCAATATAAAAATACCCCGAAAATAAAAGTTCTCCAAATGCACTGAAATTTAAATATGATTTTTTTCTGAAATATTTGAGAATATTTGGCACTGAGAACACAGCGGGGGGGGGGGGGGGGGCATCCACCTGGCCACGAGGGTGGAGGGCGCGCCCTACCCCCTGGGTGCGCCCCCTGCCTCCTGGGCCCACAGTGGCCCTCCTCCACTTATTCCTACACCCACACACTCCTTCTTCCTCCCACAAACACCATTATCCAGTTCAAACCCAAGTCCAAGCTCATTTTGCTGCCATTTTCGATCTCCTTGCTCAAAGCACCTCTCACAAAATTGCTTGGGGGGATTGTTCCTTGGTATGTGACTCCTCCATTGGTCCAATTAGTTTTTGTTCTAGTGCTTTATTCATTGCATATTTTTGCTGCTTAGGTGACCCTGTTCTTGAACTTGCATGTCAAATTTATGTGGTCAAAAGTAGTTTTGATGCATGATATTGCCTCTAGGCACTTATATGAGTAGTTTCTATCAATATTGTTGAGTTTGGTTCACTTTTATTTTGAAGTTACTAAAATTTCAGAAATTTTTCAGAGGAAGAAATATGTTTAGGAAAATGTACCAAGGTGGTCCTTCAAGGAAGCAAGGACTCAGGCTTGAAATGCGTGATGCTGACGATGAGCCACCAAGGGACGCCCCAGTGCAGCCTTGTGAATGGCCTTCAGAGGACTTCATGGATCGAGCAGGAATTAAGGAAGAATTTAACGCATATTTGCGTAACCCTGATCTATTGAGCTTCGAGGAAGAAAAATGCCGTCAGTACCACTATCTCACTAGCTCCTTTGTGAGGAGGTTTGAATTTTCATCTTCACGTAATTCTCAAACTGTCTTGTTTGATCTTTATGAAAATTCTTACACTATGGACTTAGAGGACTTTACCACTGCTTGCAAACTTCCACAATGGGGTAGTACTAGTGAACCTCGCAAATCTGAATTTAGAGATTTTCTTGCTAGTATAACTGTGGGGGAATCTAGAGATATAGCACAAGCTACCATAGGGAGCATTCATTTTCCTGCTATACGTTATTTTGCTCTCTTCATAGGTAGATGCATTAATGGTAAAGATGAAGCATGTCACATGTGTGTCCCTGACCTTAGTATTCTTAGGAGTGCTGTGTTAGGAGATAAATCTTATAATTTGGGAGCCATTATTGCACGAATGTTGCATCTTAATAGATTTAATGCAGATTTCTTTGGTGGAATTTATGCAACCCGCATAGCTAATTTTCTTGGTATAACCATACGTGAGGATGATATTGAGTTGCCTCCTGCTTATTTGGATTATGAGGCTATGATTCGTCATCAGTTTGTTGAGAGGAACGATCAGTTCCTCCAGTACCGACTAATCTTTGACAGACGACGCACCTATCACGTCGCTCTCCCTGCTTCTACTTTCTTTGACTTTCAGGCAAAAGGGAGATATTCTATAATTAGAGAGGAGACGGAAGACTATAAGAGGAGAGCTGAGATAGCTCGCCTCCAGGCTGCAGCCCACGATGCAATGACTGCTGCATCTCAGTACGACCCCAACTACAACTTTGGATATTCGCCAGGCCATCCGTGGCCATAGACCAACTTAGGCCAAAAGCCTAACCTTGGGGGAGTACGTATTTCTCACCGAAATTACATTCATGTTCACACACTCATTGCTAGATGTTGGTGCTCATACTTTTTCATTGTAATATCCATGCTAGTTTATTTTCCCTTTTTATGCTTTCTTTTTGTGTGCTTAATAAACCTTAAGAAAAACCAAAAAAATTAGTTGTAGCTTTTATCTAGTTTTAATTTCCATGCTTGTAGTAGTAATTAAAAAGAAAACCCAAAAAGATTTCATGTTCTTCTTTTGCTTGTTGGGAGCTTTCCCGTGTAAATAGTTTTATTTCTTTTCTTTTCTTTGGGGTCGATAGGAGAAGACCATAATTAAATTGTTGAAGTGGCTCTTATATGCATTATTGTGGACCTGACAAAAGAGCCCATATTGCCTTGTCTTCTCCTGTTTATTGAATGCTTGCAGATTCCAGCTTAGTCCAATGCACGTGCACTATTATTATTATCCACATCGTTCGGTCGTGCAAGTGAAAGGCAATTATGACGATATATGATGGACTGATTGAGATGAGAAAAGCTGGTATGAACTCGACCTCTCTTGTTTTTGTAAATATGATTAGTTAATCGTTCCTGATTTAGTCTATTATGAATAAACATGTTTGCAATGACAATTAGAGATCATAGTTTCTTATGTCATGCTTAATTAGCTAGGAGCTTATAATGGTTTACCTTGCGTGTCAACATGCTATTAAAATGGTTGTGATGTGGTATGATAGGGTGGTATCCACTTTTGAATGATTCGAGTGGCTTGACTTGGCACATGTTCACGCATGTATTTAAAACAAAATCAACATAGCCTCTATGATATTTATGTTCATGGTGGATTATATCCTACTCATGCTTGCATTCAGTGTTGATTAATTTTAATGCATGTTCATGACTGTTGTCGCTCTCTAGCTGGTCGCTTCCCAGTCTTTTTCTAGCCTTCACATGTACTAAGCGGGAATACTGCTTGTGCATCCAGTCTCATAAACCCAAAGTTATTCCATATGAGTCCACCATACCTACCTATATACGGTATCTACCTGCCGTTCCAAGTAAATTTGTATGTGCTAAACTCTAAACGTTCAAATAAACATTCTGTTTCGTATGCTCGAATAGCTCATGTATCAACTAGGGCTGTATGTATCTTCCATGTTAGGAAGGTTATTCTCAAGAGGAGTTGACTCCACTCCTCACTCACGAGAAAATGGCTGGTCACCAGGATGCCCAGTCCCATGCTTTATGCAAATCAAATCAAAATAATTGCAAACAAAACTCCCGCTGGGATTCTTGTTAGTTGGAGGCACTCGTTGTTTCGAGCAAGCCATGGATTGATGCTTGTTGGTGGAGGGGGAGTATAAACTTTACCATTCTATTTGGGAACCGCCTATAATGTGTGTAGTATGGAAAATATCGCCATCTCTTGGTTGTTATGTTGACAATGAAAGTATACTGCTCAAAATATTATTCATCTCTATTTCAAAACCGAGCTCTGGCACCTCTACAAATCCCTGCTTCCCTCTGCGAAGAGCCTGTCTATTTACTTTTATGTTGAGTCATCACCCTCTTATTAAAAAGCACTAGTTGGAGAGCACCGCTGTCATTTGCATTTATTTCTTTTAGTTTACATTGAGTATGACTTGACTGGATCTCTTTTACCATGAATTACAATGTCTAGTCAGTCCTTGATCTTTAAAGGTGCTCTGCATTTATGTTTTGCGGTCTCAGAAAGGGCTAGCGAGATACCATCTTGTTATATCATATTATGATTGTTTTGAGAAAGTGTTGTCATCTGAGATTCATTATTAGTGCTCGCTAGTTGATTATGCCATTGATATGAGTAAACAAGAGACCTAAGCGTTATTGTGAATATGTTTAGTTTATAATCTTTGCTGAAAACTTGAATGGTGGCTTTACATATTTACAACAACAAGAGCAAACAGAGTTTGTAAAAGTTTTTCTTTATCACTTTCACTTTGTCAACTGAATTGCTTGAGGACAAGCAAAGGTTTAAGCTTGGGGGAGTTGATACGTCTCCATCGTATCTACTTTTCCAAACACTTTTGCCCTTGTTTTGGACTCTAACTTGCATGATTTGAATGGAACTAACCCGGACTGACGTTGTTTTCAGTAGAATTGCCATGGTGTTATTTATGTGCAGAAACAAAAGTTCTCGGAATGACCTGAAACTTCACCGAGCGTCTTTTTGGAAATAATAAAAAAT
Organism: Triticum urartu; assembly: GCF_056163025.1. Lineage (NCBI taxonomy): Eukaryota > Viridiplantae > Streptophyta > Magnoliopsida > Poales > Poaceae > Triticum > Triticum urartu. Next base: position 52,198,190 of record NC_141875.1, read on the forward strand.
ACTAGCAAAAGATCAAGGCCAGGGGGCCCACACCCTAGCCACGAGGGTGGGGGCGCGTCTGCCCCCTGGGTGTGCGCCCCTACCTCGTGGGCCCCCTAGAGCTCCTCCGACCTCAACCCCAACTCTATATATTCACTTTCAGGGAGAAAAAAAGGAGTAGGATTCATCGCATTGTACGATACGGAGCCGCCGCCAAGCCCTAAAACCTCTCGGGAGGGCTGATCTGGAGTTTGTTCGGGGCTCCGGAGAGGGGAATCCGTCACCATCGTGATCATCAACCATCCTCCATCACCAATTTCATGATGCTCACCGCCGTGCGTGAGTAATTCCATCATAGGCTTGCTGGACGGTGATGGGTTGGATGAGATTTATCATGTAATCGAGTTAGTTTTGTTAGGGTTTGATCCCTAGTATCCACTATGTTCTGAGTTTGATGTTGCTATGACTTTGCTATGCTTAATGCTTGTCACTAGGGCCCGAGTGCCATGATTTCAGATCTGAACCTATTATGTTGTCATCAATATATGAGAGTTCTTGATCCTATCTTGCAAGTCTATAGTCACCTACTATGTGCTATGATCCGGCAACCCCGGATTGACAATAATCGGGACCACTCCCCGGTGATGACTGTAGTTTGAGGAGTTCATGTATTCACTATGTGTTAATGCTTTGGTCCGGTACTCTATTAAAAGGAGGCCTTAATATCCCTTAGTTTCCACTAGGACCCCGCTGCCACAGGAGGGTAGGACAAAAGATGGCATGCAAGCTCTTTTCCATAAGCACGTATGACTATATTCGGAATACATGCCTACATTACACTAATGAATTGGAGCTAGTTCTGTGTCACCCTAGGTTATGACTGTTACATGATGAACCGCATCCGACATAATTCTCTATCACCGATCCATTGCCTACGAGCTCTCCATATATTGTTCTTCGTTTATTTACTTTTCCGTTGCTATTGCTATAATCTCTACAAAATACCAAAAATATTACTTCTGTTATCGTTACCTTTTGCTACCGTTACCACTACTATCATATTACTTTTCTACTAAATACTTTGCTGCAGATATTAAGTTTCCAGGTGTGGTTGAATTGAAAACTCAGCTGCTAATACTTGAGAATATTCTTTGGCTCCCCTTGTGTCGAATCAATAAATTTGGGTTGAATACTCTACCCTCGAAAACTGTTGTGATCCCCTATACTTGTGGGTTATCAGGTAACTTCCATATCCTTCTCCAAGAATCATCCGTACATGTATTCAGATTGCCCACTTTCGCAACACTCATTCCCGTTCCACCATTCTTCCTTATTGACTTTAGCTCCATATGCAGTTTGTAGGCACTTTTTACAGAATGAATACCCTTGCTATCAAATTGCCACGCCATGAAGGTATCCCGCACAAGGCGTTCGTCCCATTGCCCTGTGGCAGGGTCCATCAGTTCACTAACATTCTGCATCAGATTATTTCCTCTTGGGGTTATGACTTTCCGTGACCATGGCCGTGGAATCCAAGGGTCTTCCCATATGTTAACACTATCACCATCGCCAATGCGCTAGATGTAGCCTTCGCGGATTAGGTCAAGCCCTTTAAGTAAACTCCTCCACGCATATGAGATACCATCTCGCGCCTCAGCCTGAAGAACATGATAGTTTGGGAAATAGCGGGCTTTGAGAACACGAGCGTGTAGCATGTCTGGATTTTGAATGAGCCTCCATGCCTGTCTTGAGAGCATTACCATGTTAAAACTATGCATGTCGCGAAATCCTAAACCCCCTTGCGCCTTTGGCTTAACTAGTTTCTCCCATCCAATCCAGTGAACTGTGTTCTCCTTATCTTGTTGGCTCCACCAGTAGTTCCCAATTAGGGCGCTCAGTTCATGGAAGAAGCTCTTGGTTAAGTCGAAGCATGACATAGCAAAAGTGGGTATGGCCTGCGCCATCGCTGTCACTAGAGTTTCTTTGCCCACCTTGGCAATGAGCTTCTCCTTCCACCCATAGATGCGCCCCGCTAAAGCCCCTTTGATGAAAGCGAACGTTCTCTTTCTAGACCACCCGACATGGACTGGCAACCCAAGGTACTTCTCCTTCCAATCCTCACCAAGAAGTAAGGAGGTACAACAAGAAGTTTCAAGCAGCCAGGCAATCGTTCAATGCCTAGTCAGATGGTGAAAGGGTTTTCAGGGCAACGTGAATAAGTATTACCATAATAGATCACTAGGAATGTGGCTCGTGAATTGCATACGAAGCCACGCGCGAGGAATAACTTTGGGAACATGGGGTGTACAGGAGAGTCAGGTTTCGATCCTATGGAACTGTGGGTTATGGGCCCACCATGTGGGTTAAATGTAGGAAAGGTGGTGACATCTTGCGCGATCATGTAAGCAAGGCATGTCAGAGGATAGCCTGTCATTTATGTCGGCAACAGCATCGGTACCAAGGGCAAGGGACGAAGAGAACCATTTTCCTGCTCGTCGAAACGAGGCGGACCAATAGGCAAAGTTCTCGCCCATCGGTGGTTACCGGAATATCATCAACAATAGTAACAGGGTCTTACTGACTGAGTTGTACACCATGGTGTTTACATAAGCAGGAGAATATTACTGCTTAGACCATATATATCACTAATAAGGTTAAACAAAACAATGGAAAGGAAAAGGTGATCATCAGATTTAAACAGAACAATGGAAAGGAAAATGTGTTTAAACACACATTTCAGGGATATATCCTTCCCATGGACAAGCAGAGCATGATATCCATGACAGGATATAATGTAGAAAATTCTTTAAGTATGGGGAGAGAAATTTCCTGACATTACCCATACAACGGTGTTTGGATAATTGAGCAGGAAACATTTAGCATTGGGCTTCAAATGCTCTTGTGGAAAATCGGAGTACCATAGACATGCTTCGAGATAGCATTGGCATGGTCTCCAGGTGAAGATCAGACTTTGATACAAAGGATCCACCGAAAACAACTTATAGAATAAGTTTTACAATTTCGTCATGGCAGAATGGTTAACCTTGCTAAAAGGGAATTTATAACAATAGGGCCTACGGCCAGGTGTGATAGGCATGACATCACCTTACCGGGTCATATAAAAGACCAGTGTTATAACTCTTGGGAATATGTTCCAACCATCAGATCTGACCGAGATTCAGATCTGATCAGTGTTAGGAAACCTCAGACTCGGAATGCCTGAGAAAAGGTGCGACACAAATTGACGAGATGACATTGTAAGATTCTCGGGACATGAACTATGGAAGTGAGTTCATCCTTAAACCAATAAGAGGAAGAGGGGGTGGCTGATGGACTCAGCGACAATTCCTCGAGATTTCCAAAAAGACGGATTCCCACAATTATGAGAACAAGGAGATAAATTTGTCGGATCAAATGATATATTGATGTATGCTTGAGGAAAACATACACAATTAAACTTTGGTTGAAAGGTGCACGCGAGATATGGGCTTAGGTAGCCTGATCAATTGCTAGAATGGTGATTCAATAGCCGATAGGCTAAGAATGAACTATCGATCATTAACTTCAAAGCAATAGGGTTGCTAGAAGTACAGAATCCAAAGAGCACCGCTCACTTGTTGGTATCCCGGTTGGAATCAACACGGGAACCAAGAAAGAATGGTGATGGTGAGAAGTATCACAATTTCAAGAATTCTTAAGATATGGTGCAATCCACACAACATTCTTGATATAGAAGATAGTAATACTACAAGGTAGAACATAACCTAAGCTAGATAGCAAGGAAATCAAGGTACAACACAATCATGAACAAGTTTGTGTTGGGGGAAGGCAAGAATGTTGCCGATGATAACACAAATCATCGAGGGGCAAGAATGGTGTTTCCCATCATGAATTTAATTGATATCCTGGAAGGGGTCAAAATGTTGATGATGATCACGACACACTTGTCGAGGGGTTTCATGAGGATATAATCGATCATCGATGACATCATGCAAAAGGAACGGTGAAGCAAAAATTATCAGAACCATGGGTATGAAACAAACTCGAAATCAAGTTTGCTATTCAAGGAGAAATGATATGACAAAGAAGATCGACATAAGATTAGCTCACTGTCGAAATTTGTGCTCCGTGAAGCCGATCAGGCTAGGAATGACTTGAAGGATTATTAAACTCATAAGCAACGAATATTACTTAGAGTTATCGAACCAGAGTGCGGAATCGGTTCACTTACCGGTGTTCTTGAGCGACTAACAACTCATAACCCATGAAAAATTGGAATCAGTGAGAAATAATAGCTGATGGAGACTCATAAGATGCAACACAGTTCTTAGATATACTCGAGATACCAGAGGGTAATACTCGACTGTAGATCAAGGTAGAGGTTGGACTGGTGTATTGACTTGCAAAAGACAAGTGCTTTAATTTGTCCGAGAAATGGGATCAAAGAGAAAATATGGTCGAAACCACGATTGCATAGGATCAGTTACAGATACCAGATGATATTATATCAACAAAATAGTTATTATTACAAGAAGCTTCTATGGTAGGATCTATGTCATGTCCATGGGCATGAACACAAAGTTCAAGGTCGACTCCCACTTCTTCAATGTATAACCTTCCATTCACCTCTCACTTTCGAAGAAGTTGTAGTGTTGAGATTTTATCTAGCAAAACACCAGAAGAGTATGACTCGTGAAAACTTTCGAGTTCACACATATTAAGGAAGGCATAGGTTCAACCCGTCAGGGTATTGTGGAAACATATACCACAAGCTTCAATAGTAAATACCACAAGCTCGAAAGCAGAGCATGGTTGGTCAATCAGAGGATAGGATTTACCAATGGAGAAAGAACTTCCAAAGGGATTGAATATGAAGGACGCTATCGGATAAAATCCAACAAAGGATCCGGTGGTCCTCAAAGGATCTGATGTGAGCATCGGTACTCAACCAGAGGAAGAAACAATGCAAGGAGATCAGACTATAGAAACAACTGACTAATTCAAAGCTCAAATGCAAAGGAGTTATGATTTCCGACCAAGGGATCAGAAGCAAACACTTTGATTAAGGATGGATAAGTTACGTATGCTTAGGGTACAATCGATGGCAATCCGATTAGTCGAGAACCAGCTCATGTTTAAAATGATGTCTGAGCCGGAAGGATAAATCCTGAGGATTGCAAGCATTCACAACCATATTGGATCAAAGACCCAAAATGACAATGACAAGGGATGCCAATAATGATTATGAGACTTATGGGATTAACCATAATGCAAGCAAGCAAGAATTTCAAGGGCAATAAGCTGCTAAGGATTTTCGGAAGATCGAATATTATTTCGAAGACCTTAGTGAAACACATAAACAACTGGGGATGAGCGGATACTCGGTAGGTGCGAGAATTTATCCGTAGGGACATTCAGGCGGCAAAGAACTGCAAGGCGGTAAGCACAAAGTATTCTCGGAACAATAGAGAGAATTTCGGGGTATCTTGCAATAACAAGATCAGCTAGGAATAAAAGTAAGGACGACTGGTGTATCTATTTATCCATAGGGATAATTCGGTGGTAGGGAATTGCAAAGGCGGCGGGCACAAAGTCTCAAGGGAACATTGGAGAGTATCTTCGGAATCTTCTGGTGCAGCATGCGATCATCTGTGATAAGGGGCTCTCCGGGAGAAAGTAGTTACGAGAACCTAGAGTCAGGTTTAGTAAAATCATTTAACCCGAGTAGGAGAGAGTCATAATCCCAGAGTAAGGATCGAGGAGTAAAAGATTCTAATACCACCCAGATGGCGACGTGGGCCCGTAAGGCACACAACCATGTTAGTAAAAGTTTTTGTAATGTCTAGACTTGACTTCGGCCAAGGAGTGTGGAAGGGGAATTCCTACAGGTAGTCGGCTCTGATACCAACTTGTGACGCCCCCGATTCAATCGTACACTAATCATACATGCAAACGTGTACGATCAAGATCAGGGACTCACGGGAAGATATCACAACACAACTCTACAAATAAAATAAGTCATACAAGCATCATATTACAAGCCAGGGGCCTCGAAGGCTCGAATACAAGATCTCGATCATAGACGAGTCAGTGGAAGCAACAATATCTGAGTACAGACATAAGTTAAACAAGTTTGCCTTAAGAAGGCTAACACAAACTGGGATACAGATCGAAAGAGGCACAGGCCTCCTGCCTGGGATCCTCCTAAACTACTCTTGGTCGCCGTCAGCGGGCTACACATAGTAGTAGGCACCTCCCGAGTAGTAGTAGTCGTCATCAACGGTGGCGTCTGGCTCCTGGACTCCAGCATCTGGTTGCGACAACCAGAAAGAAAGGAGAGGGGGAAAAAAGGGGGAGAAAGCAACCGTGAGTACTCATCCAAAGTACTCGCAAGCAAGGAGCTACACTACATATGCATGGGTATCAAATGGAATAAGGATATCATATGTGGACTGAACTGCAGAATGCCAGAATAAGAGGGGGATAACTAATCCTATCGAAGACTACGCTTCTGGCCACCTCCATCTTGCAGCATGTAGGAGAGAGTAGATGGTAAGTTCACCAAGTAGCATCAAGTAGCATCGTATAGCATAATCCTAACCGACGATCCTCCCCTCGTCGCCCTGTGAGAGAGCGATCACCGGTTGTATCTGGCACTTGGAAGGGTGTGTTTTATTAAGTATCCGGTTCTAGTTGTCATAAGGTCAAGGTACAACTCCAAGTCATCCTGTTACCGAAGATCACGGCTATTCGAATAGATTAACTTCCCTGCAGGGGTGCACCACATAACCCAACACGCTCGATCCCATTTGGCCGGACACACTTTCCTGGGTCATTCCCGGCCTCGGAAGATCAACACGTCGCAGCCCTACCTAGGCACAACAGAGAGGTCAGCACGCCGGTATAAATCCTATGGCGCAGGGGTCTGGGCCCATCGCCCATTGCACACCTGCACGTTGCGTACGCGGCCAGAAGCAGAACTAGCCCCCTTAATACAAGAGCAGGCTTACGGTCCAATCCGGCGCACGCCACTCAGTCGCTGACGTCACGAAGGCTTCGGCTGATACCACGACGTCGAGTGCCCATAACTGTCCCCGCGTAGATGGTTAGTGCGTATAGGCCAATAGCCAGACTCAGATCAAATACCAAGATCTCATTAAACGTGTTAAGTATCCGCGAACACCGACCAGGGCCAGGCCCACCTCTCTCCTAGGTGGTCTCAACCTGCCCTGTCGCTCCGCCACAAAGTAACAGTCGGGGTTCGTCGGAAACCCAGGCCCACCTCTACCGGGATGGAGCCACCTACCCCTTCAGCCCCCAACTCCGAACAGTACCATAGGTAATGTAACTGTGTAAAGTATATAGTATATGCCCATGATCACCTCCCGAAGTGATCACGGCCCAGTAGTATAGCATGGCAGACGGACAAGAGTGTAGGGCCACTGATGGAACACTAGCATCCTATACTAAGCAGTAGGATAGCAGGTAATGGTAACAACAGTAGTAGCAAGGACAGGCTATGCATCAGGATAGGAATAATGGAAAGCAGTAACATGCTACACTACTCTAATGCAAGCAGTATAGAGAAGAGTAGGCGATATCTGGTGATCAAAGGGGGGGCTTGCCTGGTTGCTCTGGCAAGAGAGAGTGGTCGTCAACACCGTAGTCGAACTGGGTAGCAGCGGCGTCGGTCTCGGTGTCTAGCGAGAGAAGAGGGGGAAGAAACAATAAATATAATGCAAACAAATGCAAGACGATGCATGACATGACAAAGCGTGATGCTAGGTGTACCATAACGCGGTACGAGGTGGTACCGGTGAAGGGGGGAAACATCCAGGAAAGTATTCCCGGTGTTTCACGTTTTCGGACAGATGGGTCGGAGGGGGAAAGTTGCGTGTTCGCTATGCTAGGGATGCATGACGGATGAACGGGTTGCGTATCCGGCTTCATCTCGTCGTTCTGAGCAACTTTCATGTACAAAGTTTTTCCATCCGAATTACGGTTTATTTTATATAATTTTTCAAAGTTTTAAATAATTTTCTAAATTGTTTTAATTCAAAAATTAAATGTTAAATTGCTACGGGTACACAGTAGTGTACCCACAAAAGGGCTTGTGTGGCTGACCTGTAGGGCTGGTTGACTTGGTCAACTGCCCAGTCAGCAGAGGCTGACTGATGGGACCAGTCAACAGTCCAGTCAGCATTGACCGTTGACTGGTCAAATTGACCAGTGGGTCCCTACTGTCATTGACTGATCTGTTAATTAACAGTAGTTAATTAGGTTAATTAGTTAATTAGGTTAATTAATCGAAATTAATTAAGTTAATTAATTCTTTAATTAATTAATTAATCTTATTATTATTATTATTCTTTTTTTTGAACGTTCTGGGGCCGGGCCCCACATGTCATTGGCTTAGACTTTTATTTTAAACTTGTTTTCTTCAAACTAATAGTGAGTCCACTTGTTAGTGATGTATTAGACTAATCCTAATACACTAATTAGCATCTAACCTGTCTCTAACAAATCTAACAGGACTGGCCCCTAATATAGAGAGCCAGCCGGCCTCTGGCTCTGTACACGAGCGCGCCGGGCTTAGGGCGCTGGAGGCCAGCGAAGGGGAGCACCGGCGGGAGCAGGAAAGTAACCAGGCAGCAGCAGCAGTCAGCGGCGGAAGCAGTATGGCAGCAGCCGCAACAGGAGAGCGTCCTAGAGGATGACGGCGGGTACCGCGCGGCCAAAGCAGGAGGCGCGGCGACAGAAGTGCAGCGACGCGAGCGGGAAGGGTCGAGGCCTTGCGCGGGCCACGGCCTACTCGGGGCGCGATGGGCGGTGCGTCTGGCCGCGGCCCAGGGGCAAGCGCTCGCGCGCGGGAGCACCGGGCACGACCTCGGGAAGGTGTGGTTGGCAGTCTACGGGTCGAAATCGGAAGGATGAGAGGGAATTAGTCGTGGTGCTCATAGCGGGCTTCGGGGAGGTCTTGGCAAGGCCGGGGATGGCGACGTAGCAGTGGCGCGGCAGTGGCGGTGTCGATGGCTTGGGCGAGGGGGACCCGGTGGAGGGGTGCCCTGCAGCCACGGCGGACGCCATGGCCACAAGGAGGAGGGCTCTGGTGTGAGCTCCTCTGCTCGTCGCGGGTGCAGGCTTGTTGGCTATTGCGGTCGCGCTGGCCGGCAGCTTGACGAGGAGGCTCGGGCGCGCTTGGAGACGAATGGAAGGTGGAGGAGAAGACCAGGGGCGGTGGTTGCCTTGCCGGCGAACAACAGTTGTGACCCGCCAGGGGAGAGGTGCGGGGAAGCGGGGGGGAGAGGAGAGATTGCGAGGGGGGGTATGAGGCGCCTCGCCTCTGGTCTAGGTGTGCGGCGGCGCGAGGGAGATGGAGAGGGATCGAGCGAGAGGAGTGGGGGTCGAGTGGGTAAGGCTGGCTGCGGGCTAGGTTAAGGAGGGGAGCCGGGCTGGGCCTAGTTGTTTGTTAGATGGGCCAAGAGCCCAGTAGATTAGTTTAGTTTAGTTTTTTTTGTTTTGAAATATATTTACTATTTTCGTTAATCCTATATTGCATTATATTTTAAGTCTAAATGGTCTTTGTTAAATGAGAGACTTGTCAGAAAAGTACTTTGCAATATTATGGGATTGTCCGCTAGGCTTGGGGGCAATTGAAAAAAAATGTCTAGCCTTTTGTTAATTCTTGAAAAAGCCAAAACTAGAGCTATTGGCCCTGTTTTATTTAGGTTAGGAGCATCTACTTACTTCCACAGACTTTTGTTCTTATATGACAATTAGTTAGTGAATTTTTGCAACCCTGCGAACATTTTTGTTTTATCATTTGAAGAAATAATTTGACTTCATTTTTAAAATTGAATTTGAATTCGGTTTGGATCAAAGTGAGGTTCAGAAAGTTAATCGCGATAACATGGCACCATTTGTGTGTGGTTACTGTAGCTTAACTACCGGGGTGTTACACTAGACCACCCGACATGGACCGGCAACCCAAGGTACTTCTCCTTCCAATCCTCACTCCTAATCTGCAATGCATCCTTAACTGCATCCCTGGCCTCCGTGATAGCGTTGGGGCTAAACATCAAAGCAGAATTTTCCATGTTGATGCATTGTCCAGAGCACTGCTCATAAATGTCGAGGATCTCTTTTAGAGCAGCAGCTTCCTATTGGTTTGATTTCATCAGAATTACTGAGTCATCCGCAAAGAACAGGTGTGACACCACCGACGTTGTTGGGCATATCTTGACACCACTTATTCTGCCCTCTCTTTCTGCCGCATGGAGCAAAGCTGATAGCCCTTCAGCACATATTGCAAATAAATACGGGGATGCCGGATCTCCTTGCTGTAGGCCCCTTGATGGGAAAAACTGCTCCGTCAGCTGACCATCTACCTTAATTTGGTATCGGACAGTTGTCACACACTTCATGATGAGGTTCACCCACTGTGTGCTGAAGCCCAATTTTTGGAGCATTGCTTGCAAAAAGCTCCATTCAACGCGATCGTAGGCTTTGCTCATGTCCGCCTTGACTACAATTTATCCCTCCTTTCCCTTTGCTTGTTCATGAGAAAGTGCGTCAGCTCGTAAGCCACCAAAACATTATCGGTGATGAGCCGCCCCGGGACGACTGCACTCTGGTTTTCAGAGATGAGTGAAGGCATGATGATCTTCAGGCGGTTGGCAATCACTTTAGATATCAACTTATACAGGACATTACACAATGAGATTGGCCGCAGGTCTTTAATCCTGTTTGGGTTCTTAACCTTTGGTATGAGCACAACTACTGTATCATTCCAACCTGACAGAATCTCACCATCATTCAGCACGGCGAGGACCTCGTCCACAATCTTGTCCCCCATAAAGTGCCAGTGCTTCTTATAGACAATGGACGGCATCCCGTTCGGTCCCGGGGCCTTGAGATCGCCGATATGATCAAGAGCGGCCTTGATTTCTTCTCGGGAAAATACAGCATTAAGCATATCCTACATGGCGGTAGTGACCCTTGGCTCCACTTTCTCAATAAGGTCAGCCAAATTGGAACCACTATGTGAGGTGAAGAGTTCCTGAAAAAAAAGAGCAGACATAGTCAGATAAACCCTCTCCTTCCTTCACCACAGATCCATCCTCCCTCTTCAACTCCTTCACTCTATTAGCCTTCTTCCTCGCTGATGCATAGGCCATAAAATATCGAGTACTCCTATTCCCGTCCTTGAGCCAGGTTATGTGGGTACGTTGCTTCGCCTTGATGTTCTTCTTATCCTCCAAGTCGTGCACCACTCCCCGCAGTCTTGCTTCCTCCCGAACTTTATGTTCAGAGACTTGATCCTTCATACACCTTTCAAGGTCAGATCGAGCCTTTTTGAGCAGCCCCTCCAACCCTCCTGCAACTTCTTTATGCCACCTCTTCACTCTACCCGCCACCTTGCCCATAGCACCTGCTACTCCTTCCTCTCCTGCTACCCAACTTTCCTCCCACGCCTGCTGGATTACTTCGCTGCACCCATCTTCTTTGAGCCACCAAGCTTCAAACTTAAAACTTCGGTCCCTCTCTGGCCTGTTCCTCGCATCTCCTTGAGTACACACAATCACCGGTCTATGATCAGAATGGTGCGGGTTTCCATTGAGGACTGAGAAATCTGGAAAAACTTCACACCAGGTAGCATTCGCAGTTGCCCGGTCCAGATTCTCGCAAATGTAGTCCTCCAGATTTGTACTGTGGTTCCTTCACGTGAATTTATCTCCATCAGATCCAACATCATTGAGGTCACAACTAACCAGGGCTTCCCGAAAGCCATCCATGTAGGATTGTGATTTTGGCACCCCGCCCACCTTTTCATCACATGTTAGTATTTCATTGAAATCCCCGACACACAACCATGGTCTCCCATCTTGATGTTGTTGACCTAGTAGTTTGAGTGTGCGCCATGTCTCCTTCTTCCTTTCCCATACCGATTCTCCATACACCCCGGTGAACTACCACACTAATCCTCCCTCCTTCGTGATGTTAACATCTACATGCCTCCTCCCATAAGATCTAAGATCCAACTCCACTCCCCTCCTCCAAAACAGCGCAATGCCTCTACTTCTGCCCTCCGGGTCCCAAGCAAGCAAATGAACAAGCCCCAGTGACCACCTTAGACTATCCAGCTCCCTCTCTGTAAGTCTTGTCTCCGCTAAAAACAGCACATCAGGATCCTCCACCCTCCCCATTTTGAGGAGACTTCGAACTGCCGGGCCAATCCCGAGTCCCCGGCAATTCCAGCTGATGATTTTCATTGTGCCTGGCAGGGCTGCTCCGGCAGCCCGGCCGATATATCTGTTGTCTTGAACCTTCCCATGTTATCTGTATATGAAACTCCTTCACGCTGCTCTTCACCTTTGCCCATTTCATTTATAGTTCGAATTTTCTTTACATCATTGGTGGCATCGATGTCCATATCGTCTCCGCTCCTCTTTCCCAATTTGACATCTAACCCCACTTGCTCTAGGCCTGGCTCACGGTGCTTCCTCCGAAACTTCTTGCCCCCCTGATGACCTCCATTTACACCCGCTAGTACCCCCTTCCTTCCCTCCCTCTCATCGTCCGTCTCCTTGATAATATTGCCCAGATTTCCACCCCTTGCTATGTTGTCTCCCCCGCCACCATTGGCGCTGCCAGTTGTTAGTCCCTCCTCACTTCTACTTCCACCCACCTGTCCTTCCAGACTTGCTGTACTATTATCAGTGGCTGGAGCAAATTGAAGAGACTTTGCAGCTGTACTATTCCTTGCTTTATCTTCCTTCTCCATGATCTTTAAGGGACTTGATACGTCTTCATCATATCTACTTTTGCAAACACTGTTGCCCTTGTTTTGGACTCTAACTTGTATGATTTGAATGGAACTAACCCAGACTGACGTTGTTTTCAGCAGAATTGCCATGATGTTATTTTATGTGCAGAAAACAAAAGTTCTCAGAATGACCTGAAACTAAATAATAAAAAATCCTCGCCAAAGATGAAGACCAGGGGGCCCACACCCTTCTCACGAGGGCGGGGGGCGCCGCCCCCTACCCCGTGGGCCCCCCTGTTGCGTCTCCGACTCCAACTCCACCTCCATATATTGAGTTTCGGGGAGAAAAAAATAAGAGAGAAGATTTCATCGCGTTTTACGATACGGAGCCGCCGCCAAGCCCTAAAACCTCTCGGGAGGGCTGATCTAGAGTCCGTTCGGGGCTCCGGGGAGGGGGATTCGTCGTCGTCATCATCATCAACCATCCTCCATCACCAATTTCATGATGCTCACCGTCGTGCGTGAGTAATTCCATCGTAGGCTTGCTGGACGGTGATGGGTTGGATGCGATTTGCCATGTAATCAAGTTAGTTTTGTTAGGGTTTGATCCCTAGTATCCACTATGTTCTGAGATTGATGTTGCTATGACTTTGCTATGCTTAATGCTTGTCACTAGGGCCTGAGTGCCATGATTTTAGATCTGAACCTATTATGTTTTCATCAATATATGAGAGTTCTTGATCCTATCTTGCAAGTCTATAGTCACCTATTATGTGTTATGATCCGTTAACCCCGAAGTGACAATAATCGGGATACTTACCGGTGATGAACATAGTTTGAGGAGTTCATTTATTCACTATGTGCTAATGCTTTGTTCTGGTTCTCTATTAAAAGGAGGCCTTAATATCCCTTAGTTTCCATTAGGACCCCGTTGCCACGGGAGGGTAGGACAAAACATGTCATGCAAGTTCTTTTCCATAAGCACGTATGACTATATTCGGAATACATGCCTACATTACATTGATGAAGTGGAGCTAGTTCTGTGTCACCCTAGGTTATGACTGTTACATGATGAACCGCATCCGGCATAATTATCCATCATTGATCCGATGCCTATGAGCTTTCTATATACTGGTTTACGCTTATTTACTTTCCGGTTGCTATTGTTACAATCACTACAAAATACCACAAACATTACTTTGCTTTTGTTACTCTTTTGTTACCGTTACCATCACTATCATATTACTTTGCTACTAAACACTTTGCTACTAAACACTTTGCTGCAGATATTAAGTTTCCATGTGTGGTTGAATTGACAACTCAGCTGCTAATACTTGAGAATATTCTTTGGCTCCCCTTGTGTCGAATCAATAAATTTGGGTTGAATACTCTACCCTTGAAAGCTGTTGCGATCCCCTATACTTGTGGGTTATCAAGACTAATTTCTGGCGCCGTTGCCGGGGAGCATAGCTCTATTCTTTGAGTCACTTGGGATTTATATCTGCTGGACACTATGAAGAACTTGAGAGATCCAAAAACCAAGATAGATCCCTCAACTACGAGGGGAGGTAAGGAACTGCCATCTAGCTCTGAACTTGATTCACCTTCTGTTATGAGTAAATTTGAGACACCTACACCTGCTTCTGCTATTCGTTCTGATATGTCACATGTTATTGATGATGCCACTTCTACTATGCATGATACTTATGATGAAACTACCTCTATGCCTGATACTACCATGCCACTTAGTGGTTTTCTCGATGAACAACTTGCTAGGGCTAGAGAAATTGAAAATATGGAATCTGATGATACTGATGAAAGTGATGATGAAGAATCACTTGTTATTCTTCAGGTTATTTATTTGATCAAGAAGCTTCTTTTGCTATTCTAGCTTGGAGAAATAGAACTGAACATAAAAAATTATTAGCTAAATGGAATAAGCAATCTCTAAATGCTAGGATGAGACCTAACCCTGCTTTTGCTACTTCACCTATTTGTGTTACTGATAAGGATTATGAATTCTCTGTTGATCCTGATATAATTACTTTGGTTGAATCTGATCCTTTTCATGGTTATGAATCTGAAACTGTTGTTGTACATCTTACTAAATTAAATGATATAGCCACCCTATTCACTAAAGATGAGAGAACTTGCTACTTTTATATCCTTAAAATATTTCTGTTCTCACTAAAGGGTGATGCTAAGATATGGTTTAATTCTCTTGATCCTGGTTGTGTGCGTAGTCCCCATGTTATGATTTACTACTTCTCTGCTAGATATTTCCCTGCTCATAAGAAACAAGCTGCTTTAAAGGAAATATACAACTTTGTGCAAATTAAAGAAGAGAGTCTCCCACAAGCTTGGGGGAGGCTTCTCAAGTTACTTAATGCTTTGCCTGATCATCCTCTTACGAAAAATGAAATACTTGATATCTTTTATAATGGACTAACCGATGCTTCCAGAGATTACCTGGATAGTTGTGCTGGTTCTCTTTTCAGGGAAAGAACACCGGATGAAGCTGAAATCTTATTGAATAATATGTTGTCAAATGAAAATAATTGGGCACCTCCTGAGCCAGTTCCTGAGCCAGCTCCTGCTCCAATTAATGAGCCTATTCCTAAACCAACTCTGAAAAAGAGAGGTGATCTATTTCTTAGTCCCAAAGATATGCAAGAGGCAAAGAAATCTATGAAAGAAAAAGGTATTAAAGCTGAAGATGTTAAGAATTTACCTCCTATTGTAGAAATACATGGTCTTAATTTACCGCCTATCGAAGAAACATATGATCTTAATCCTTTATTTATTGAAGAACCTCCAGACCTCGATGACCCGACACAGGTAGTAAAGGTAAATTCTCTCTATAGATATGATAAAGCTGTAATCCCATTTACTAAAATTGCTAGCCCATGCTTATATGAGTTTGACAAATTTATGGCTAAGCAAGAAGACTTTAATGCTTATTTTGGTAGACAATTAAAATACAATTCAAATATGCTTGGACACTTGGGTGACTATATGGCTAATGTTAAAGGTGAACTTAAACTTATTAGTAAACATGCTTCTATGGTTACCACTCAAGTAGAACAAGTACTTAAAGCTCAAAAGGAATTGCTCAATGACATGAATAGTAAGGAAAATAATTATGCTGTTAAAGTGGCTACTAGAACTGGTAGAATGACTCAGGAACCTCTATATCCTGAATGCCACCCTAAGAGAATTGAGCAAGATTCTCAAAGAAATAATATTGATGCACCTAGTTCTTCTAAGAGGAAGAAAAAGTAAAATGATAGAACTGTGCAAACTTCTAGTGAACCTATTGCTGAACCACCTGATAATCCAAATAATATTTCTATTTCTGATGCTGAAACACAACCTGGTAATGAACATGAACCTAGTGATAATGTTCATAATGATGCTCAACCTAGTAATGATAATGATGTAGAAATTGAACCTGCTGTTGATCTTGATAACCCACAATCAAAGAATCAACGTTATAATAAGAAAGACTCTATTGTTAGGAAACATGGTAAAGAAAGAGAACCTTGGGTTCAGAAACCCATGCCTTTTCCTCCCAAACCATCCAAGAAAAAGGATGATGAGGATTTTGAGCGCTTTGCTGAAATGATTAGACCGATCTTTTTGCGTATGCGATTGACTGATATGCTCAAAATGAATCCTTATGCTGAGTACATTAAAGATATTATTACTAATAAAAGAAAGATACCGGAAGCTGAAATTTCCACCATGCTTGCTAATTATACTTTTAAAGGTGGAATACCAAAGAAACTTGGAGATCCCGGAGTACCCACTATACCATGCTCCATTAAAAGAAACTATGTTAAAACTACTTTATGTGATCTTGGAGCCGGTGTTAGTGTTATCCCTCTCTATTTATATCGTAGACTTGATTTGAATAAGTTGACACCTACTGAAATATCTTTGAAAATGGCTGATAAATCAACTGCTATACATGTCGGTATTTGTGAGGATGTGCCTGTTGTGGTTGCAAACGTTACTATTTTAACGAACTTTGTTATTCTTGATATTCCCGAGGACGATAGTATGTCTATTATTCTTGGAAGACCTTTTCTTAATACTGCAGGGGCTGTTATTGATTGCAACAAAGGCAATGTCACTTTTCATGTTAATGGTAATGAGCATACGGTACACTTTCCGAGGAAACAACCTCAAGTTCATAGTATCAATTCTATCGGAAAAATTCCATCGATTATATTTGGAGGTTTTGAATTTCCTCTTCCTACTGTCAAGAAGAAATATGATATACTTATTTGTAATGCCCTCGATGCGGCTATATCTCCCACGTGTCGAAACACGACTTAGAGGCATAACCGCATTGAAAGCAATGTCACAAGTGAGGTAATCTTCGCAAACAACCCATGTAATACAATAAGGGAAAGAAACATAGTTGGCTTACAATCGCCACTTCACACAATTACATGAATAAAGCATTACATCATCCAGATACAATCAAGGTCCGACTACGGAACCCAAAATAAAAGAAGACTACCCCAAATGCTACACAGATCCCCGATCGTCCCAACTGGGATCCACTACTGATCGACTAAAACGAAACAACACAATGGACAAGATCTTCATCGAGCTCCTCCTGAGCTCAGTTGTGTCACCTGCACGGTATCATCGTCGGCACCTGAAACTGGTTTTGGAAGTATCAGTGAGTCACGGGGACTCAGCAATCTCACACCCTCGCGATCAAGACTATTTAAGCTTATAGGAAGGGTAAAGGTATGATGTGGAGCTGCAGCAAGCGACTAACATATATGGTGGCTAACCTGTTCGCAAAAGAGAGCGAGAAGAGAAGGGAAAAGCACGGTCGAACAACTATGCTCAAGAAGTGATCCTAGAACAACCTACGTCAAGCATAACTCCAACACCGTGTTCACTTCCCGGACTCGCCGGAAAGAGACCATCACGGCTACACACACGGTTGATGTATTTTAATTAAGGTACGTTTCAGGTTATCTACAACCGGACATTAACAAATTCCCATCTGCCCATAACCGCGGGCACGGCTTTCGAAAGTTCAAATCCCTGCAGGGGTGTCCCAACTTAGCCCAGCGCAAGCTCTCACGGTCAACGAAGGATATTCCTTCTCCCAGGAAAACCCGATCAGGCTCGTAATCCCGGTTACTAGACATTTCGACAATGGTAAAACAAGACAAGCAAGACCACCCGTTGTGCCGACAAATCCCGATAGGAGCTGCACATCTCTCGTTCTCAGGGCACACCGGATAAGCTAAGCGTACGGGAGCCAACGTAACCCAAGTTGCCAAGGGACGGCCCCGCACGGTGCTCTGGGTTGGACCAACACTTAGAGAAGCACTGGCCTGGGGGTTTAAATAAAGATGACCATTGGGCTGGCCAACCAAGGGAAAAAGAGGCTAGGTGGCAAATGGTAAAACCAATGTTGGGCCTTCCTCGAGGAGTTTTATTCAAGGCGAATTGTCAAGGGGTTCCCATTATAACCCAACCGCGTAAGGAACGCAAAATCAAGGAACATAACACCGGTATGACGGAAACTAGGGCGGCAAGAGTGGAACAAAACACCAATCATAATGCCGAGCCTTCCACCCTTTACCAAGTATATAGATGCATTAATTAAATAAGAGATATTGTGATATCCCAACAAATATTCATGTTCCAACAAGGAACAAACTTCAAACTTCACCTGCAACTAACAATGCTATAAGAGGGGCTGAGCAAAGCGGTAACATAGCCAGACAACGGTTTGCTAGGACAAGATGGGTTAGAGGCTTGGCTTAACAATATGGGAGGCATGATATAGCAAGTGGTAGGTTTCGCAGTATAGGCATAGAAAAAAGAGCGAGCAACTAGCAAGCAAAGATAGAAGTGATTTCGAGGGTATGGTCATCTTGCCTGAGATCCCGCAAGGAAGAAACGAGTCCATGAAGAAGACAAACGGGCGTAGTCAAACGGATCCTCACAAACGCGATGTTATCGGAACTAACCCGAAGAAGCAACACCGGAAAGAAAGCAAATAACATGGTAAATAATCATCACATAAGCATGGAATGATGCACAACCTAGTATGATGCATGTCCGGTTTAAATATGCATGACATGGCAAGGGGCACAAACAAAACTACAAGTTAAGTGGAGCTCAATATGCAACGAGTTTCATATTGACGGAACACCACATCAATTTTTTTAGTTCTCTCTCGTTTAGGTACTCAACAATATTAAATGTTGGTTAACATGGCAAGAGGTGAAGCATAAAAAAACTATACCATCTAACAATTTAAATGGGGCCGGATATAACAAATAACGAATCCGGTAAATCCCCATATGCCTTAGTAATTTATTGCAACAACAATCTAAACATTTTTAATTGTTGTTATCATGATGCGGATGACATGAACAAGTTTATGCAATTTATATTACAAGTTGACAAGAGCATTATGAAGCATTTGTCATCGTGGTGGAAAGGAAAGGGGTGCCACGGCAACGATAACGAAAACGGTGCCACGACATCGTTCTGGTTCCGGTAACTCGATTGACATACCGATGCAAAGGAGAAGTGTGCGGATGCGTGCAAAAGATGGTGGGGCGCTCCCGGATACCGAGTGTCCCATGAGTTGGCGATAAGGAAGCGAGTGCCAAAATGGACACGGTGCAAACACGAGCATCTCAAACATCACACATGCATTAGTTCACGGGCGGTCGTGTCAGCGGTTATACCTTTCGGAGCGTGCATTATCGGAACGGATCAAGTTCTAAGAGAAGAAGGGGAAGTAGACGTTCTCGGGACCTTCGTAGTGGAAGTAGTCGTTCCCTCATGCTCTAGGGTCGACGGTAGAGGTTCTCGCGATCTCGGCGACGGTAGTGGTACATGTTTATCGGTAGTCGAACATGACGACCCGGAGAGGGTACTTGGCAACATGCACGTCGTCGGTAGTTGTACACAAACGTTGTCGGACTTGACGGGTTCGAGGTCTCCGGATGTAGTGGTACATGTTCGTTTTTCGGAGAGGTACATGGCGTTCTTTGGTCATAGGTACTTGACGTTTTGCTACCCGGGTCACTCGACGACGGTCGTTGTTCACATGACGTTGGGGTACTTGTCGGTCTGGTCTTGACGGCGTAGTGGTACACATTCCGTAGACGAACATGGGTGTCGTGGTACTTGGCGTCGTTGTGGCCTCCAGGTACTCGCTGAAATCCACGTCGGGTGTAGTCGTACAGATTTGAAGACGAACTTGGCGCCGAAGTTGAACTTGCCGGTCTTGATGAATCTGAAGGGGCATCGAGGGACTTGCCAAGGCCCTGCCTCGGGAGGTCACCGGAGGTGCATGGAGGCGGCAGAGAAATCTCCTGCGGTCTTCCGGTCATCGTGAACAGGAGGCCAAGGCAGGGCACATCGACTGCAAGAGGAGCAGGTGCCTCTCCGGTGACGCATCGGTGCAGGGAACGGAAAGAAATGCACGAGCAGGAGGAAGGCCATGACAGACGAGGGCTTGAGCAGCAGCAAGAGGAGAGGCGGAGGCGAAGCAGGGAGGCGGAGCTCCTACAAAACAGCGGCGGAGCGGCTGATTGCTGGTGGTGGTAGCCCCGGCAACGACGAGCTGCAGGAGGCCGGCCTTGAAGCACCCTTGCTCGAGGCGAGGAGCAGGGGACGATGCCGATGAAGGGGAGGCCGGAGGTGGCGCTGGCCTGCGGCGGCCGCAAGGCAACGGTCTTGGCGCGCCGGAGGTGGGAACGGGGCCCTAATGGCGGTGTCCGGCCGGGACCGGGCAAGGGCGGCGCGGGTGGCCTCTCCTGGAGGTGCAGGTGGGCGAGACAACGCGGCGGCGGCCTCGCGCAAGGAGGATGACGGCGGATCGAGAGGTCCTCCTGATCGGGACGAGGAGGGGGGGCACATCGCGAGGAGGAAGAGTGGGTCGAGGGAGAGAAGGGTGCTGCGAGGGAGCGCTAGGGGATCGAGCGCCTCCTGGCGCTGGCTCTGTGTGTGGCAGCGCACAGGGAGAGATGGGGATCGATCGGGAGAGGAGGGATGGAGCGGAAAATCCTATTCGCCGCTCGCTGCGGCAAACTGTCGAGCGATCGCACAAGGGCAGCGCAGCGAGCGACAGAAATGGGCCGGCCCACACATAATGCGTCCAAACCGGTTTTGGGAACCTTCCAGAAGGTTCCCTGAACCGGGTTTTTTCCTGTATCGTTTTTATCTGGTTCTTTTTCGGCTTTCTATTGTTTTTTTATTTCTCTTTTTTTTCGTTTCTGTTTCTTTTTCATTTTTTCGTTTTTTGTTTCTTGTATCACTTTCTTTTTCAAGTTTACTTTTTTTCAGAATATGTTCTTGGTTTTACAAAATGTTTATGATTTTCTTTTTTATTTCCTTTCCTTTTCTTCTCTTCCTTAAAAAAAATCAAAAATTTAAATTTTGTTCGTGCTTCCAAAAAATGTTCAATTTTTGAAAAAGTTTGTTCTCGTTACACAAAAGAGTACAAAACTTCTAAAATTCATAAAATGTACTGAATTTCAATTTTTTGTTCACATATTCAAAAAATGTCCGCGCTTCCAAATTTGTTCGGGATTTTTAAATATTTATCTCCATTTCAAAATATGTTTTCAAGATTCAAAAAATGTTCGTCCTTTAAAAAATTGTTCGGACTTCCAATTTTGTTCACATTTTCCAAAAAAATTCATGCTTCCAAATTTGTTCGGGATTTTTCAAAATTGTTCTCTATTTCAAAAAAAATTCTCGAGTTTAAAAAAATGTTTGTGCTTTAAAAAATTGTTCGCGCTTCCAAATTTGTTCGGGAGTTTTCAAAATTTGTTCTCAAGATTCAAAAAATGTTCGTGCTTTAAAAATTGTTCGCGCTTCCAAATTTGTTCTCCATTTCTAAATTTGTTCTGAAGATTCAAAAAATGTTTGTGCTTCAAATTTTTCTTCAAGATTCAGAACATTGTGTACAAAAAATATACACTTTTTTTTGTACAGAATATGTTCCTGTGTACAAAGTATGTTTAGAAATGAAAAAATGGTCGCACTTTTTCAAAATATACACTTTCAGAAAAAATCTACAATTTCTTTTAAGATGTTCACTACAGTGTGTAATTCTGGTTGTACTAAGTTATTATAAGTGCGCGTTTGTATGCTAGTACAAGGAATGCTAGTCAGGTGGAGTGGCTGGGAGCATGCGCTTTGAATCTGTAGGTCGCAGGTTCGAGTTTCCATCGCGTTTCACTTCCCCCTTTTTGCTTTCTTTTCTTTCCACCGGTACAGCACTATGGGCCGGCCCAGTCAGGCTGCGCCCCTGTGCGCGGCGACGACATTTTGACGCAAAGCGCGTCCAATAGGAGCTCCCGGATGGAGCAGCGTGGCTAGGTTAAGTGAGGGTTTAGGGATGGGCCTTAAAGGCCGGCCTGCTGGGCTCTCTCTCACTACTAAAAGAAAAGAAAAAAAACAGAGATTAAGAAAGAAAAGAAAGAGGGGTTAGGGGAAGAAGTTGGACACGCAGATAATTTTCCCGGACTCACAAAAATGTGCTTGTTCTGGGAAAATAGAAGAGGCCATGATTGAGAGATCTAACTTCAAATTCATTTGAATTTAATTCAAATTGTTTGAATAAGTTCAAGGTAATGAAGAGTCCAAAAATATTTGGATTTTTGGTGGAGCTCCGGAAAATGACGAATGAATAAATGGCATGGTTAGAGAGTCAACACTTGAAGAAGAAAATGCCAAGGGATTTAATATGCAAGTGTGTTAAGGTGAATTCCAAATAAATGGAATATTTTATAATATCTCCCTAAATATCGGGAGGGTATGTTTTAAAGAGAAACCACCATGTGAGTTCCCTCAATTTAAATGGACTGAAGATCCATATGGTTTATTTATAAGAGTTGCAAAGATTAATGACATGATGGCATGATGACATGATGCAATGCACATGATGCAAAGATGGATGCAACAGACAAAACAAAATCACCCGACGAAACTCGTAAAACATGGAAGGCATGTGAAGCTTCGGTCTTGGGGCGTCACAACACTCCACCACTACGAGAGGATCTCGTCCCGAGATCTAGGATGGCACCGGAGAGAAATGGAAGAGAAAGAGAAGAGGTAAAACTAAGCTGCTTCTTTGACAAACGAGTGAGACCAAAGAACCTTGAGAGGTTGAACAAATTTAAGGAAAGAATGCAACGGATATGAACGAAGTTGAAAGCACTCCATTGAGAAAGAGGAAAAGAAAGAACCGATTCGGGTAGCACTTCGGTTGAAAAGAGATGAAAGACTTGATAAAATGAAAGAACTTGAGCAGCGGGCACACGCTCCGGTTAAATGGATAAGCACGAAAAGAACATGATCTTCACAAATCGAGATAATGATTGAAAAGAGCAACATCACAAGGCCTCCGGAAGAAAGAAATAGAAGATAGATAATTGAAAGAAAAGAATGGAGAAGAAAATGCCAGCTTCTGCCACAAAAGAGCTTGAAAAGGCATACTTAGGAGAAGGGTCGAACGGAGTTGGACAAACTTGAAGTGGGCTTATAGAAGGCATCTCAACATTATGAGGTGACAACTTGCCACTCACGGAAAAGATTTGATTGGATTTATATGACAAGGAGACGAGAAACTATTTCACCGGGAGGAAAGATGAAGAACTTGGGTATAAATAGCAACAATCCTTAGGGAAGGCTTTAGGTGAAATATGGCCCAAGATAACTCCAACGAAGAGGTTGATGGATTTGAAATATCTCATTGTTAACAACATGTGAATCATGGAACATGAACTCAAATTATCAAGAATGACATAATACCACCTCTAATGATACGGTAGAAAGAATTGCACTCCGGATTGCAAGATGAAGAATACTTGAGCTCCTCTGAAAAGAATGTTGATGAACACTTCAAGTAGGAATTTAATCCTTGATGAACCATCATGTAGAACCTTCATGAAGAACTCCGGTAACAAAAGACTGATCAAACGAAAAGAAAGAGAAGTTGAAACACAAGGTGAAGTCCTGCGATGATTTAGATGGATCCTCGCGACGAGATAAATGAGAGAGCTTGGAACTCCGGGAAAAGAAAGAAGAAGAACTGAAATCAAGAATTTTTTATGAACCTCCGGAATAAGAAATTAATCACTTGGATGAACAAGAATAAGAATTATGTTTTGCTTGTACTTCATCAATTAAATTGATGATAAACAATGGATTTGGCATACTAATTATTCTTGTTGACAAGAATTAGAGAGAGATATAGCGCGAACTTGAGAAGTTCTTCGACGAACCACCGGTAGGATTTGGAAACAACGAATGAATTGATATGATAACCAAGGAAGAGAAAACTTGAACGAACCACCGTAAGAATTGAAAAAGAACATAGCAAAGGCATAATTCACCGGGTAAGAATTGTGAAATGAATGAAAAGATCCCGAACTGAGAAGAGGATATTTGAAAGAAGCACCGGTAGGTTGGAGAATGATAGCTGAAAGCTGGAAAGAATAAACCTAAAATGATGGACTCCGGATAATCAAGCTGAGAAGACTCTTGAATTGCTTCAGATGGGTGGAAAGAATTCTCTCAATTAAAGCAATTATGAGAGGATGGCAACAAACTAGAATGACGAATCTCTGAGAGAACGGATAAGATATGGAGGTAAAACTCTTCTTCGGTATTCAAATGCAGAGAATGACGACGAGAAACACCACCAATAATTGTAGAGGCACTCCGGAATAAAGAAGAATATAAGGGCTGAATCAACAATGAAAAGAATTTTAAGATCTTGGAGAAAGGCAATTGACTGATGATAACTCATTCTTACGTCAAACTTGGAAAAGAATTTGAGAATAGCTCCGGGAATATAAGAAGAGTCAGGTAAGATCCTGGGAAAAGACCTGTGGGTTAGGGTCCACTCAAAGATACACCGTAGAACGATTTAAAGAGAGAAAACACCGGTAAGATTTAAATGGCTAGAATGAGATAGCATTCCCGAAAGATCTTGAAAGAATGAGAATAAACTCTAGCATCTTTTGAGATATCTTCAACACTCCAGAACAATTGAATAGCGAGAAATGAATGAATATGTGGTGCACTGGCATGAGAAGGTATTTGAAACGAGGAAAGGATATGATAAACAAAGCTTGAATTGAACCCACCGAAGAAGAAATAGAACGAAGAATAATAAACTCGAAGTTTCGATAGTAACTTCCTGAGAATCACCGGATAAGAACATTGACGGAAAAATAATGGAGAGACTTCACAAGAATAAAATGGATACTTGATTAAGAAATCTGAATCCTTGAAGAAAAAATGGGCGGGTGGGTGGGAAAACAAAGACAATTTGGAGACGGATGAAACAAACACCGTTGACGAAGACTGAGATTGGCTCTTGCAAGTGTTGAAATGATTGGATCCACTTGAAGAGAAAACACGCCGGTTGAAAAGGATTGACATGACAGACTCGATGATCGAGAAGGATTAGTATTCACATCGGAGTATGAGAACACCGTTTAGGAAAGGAATGGAATCAACACTTGACTTTGAAGCAACTCGAATACGACAACTCAAAACAAAACAAAGGATTGGCTTGCAGAATAAGCCAGAACAAACATACGATAGAGATTTCGTCCGAAGTTTTCGTGGTGGGGCCTATACGGGCTCGATCGTACAGCACCATCATGTACAAGGCAGTGCACATGACATACAAAGCGTCCCCGAGTCAGCATAGCCAAGGACTCTTTAAGACACAATGAGACCACTGTAAAACCAACCGTGGATAGGCGGACCACTAGACGTCGAACCCCAATTTCATATCATACATCTATCAGAAAGATATCCTAGGATCTACTTGAATTCCCACTTATAAACTCCCGAAATTCTCCCGGTTATGCAATCAGGTGTTGGGGATATAGGGGAAGCATAATATCTCACCCAAAACTAGCAAATCCTACATCCAGCTATATCCATCCTTCTACACATAGCCAAGAAACCTTCGGAAATTGTTTACCTCAACCTTCGAAAAGCATCCGTTATACGAGTTATGGCAATACTCCCGAATTCCCGCCCCAGTACTGGGTGGCTTCGAGGTTATCTCACCAACAACTGCATAAAAGAGATTTTCGATGTCGGCGAAACTCAGGTATTCTAGAACTACAACGATAAAATTGTCGAGCAAGCCATGGATTGATGTTTGTTGGTGGAGGGGGAGTATAAACTTTACCATTCTGTTTGGGAACCGCCTATAATGTGTGTAGCATGGAAGATATCGCCATCTCTTGGTTGTTATGTTGACAATGAAAGTATACCGCTCAAAATATTAATTATCTCTATTTTAAAACCGAGCTCTGGCACCTCTACGAATCTCTGCTTCCCTCTGTGAAGGGCCTATCCATTTACTTTTATGTTGAGTCATCACCTTCTTATTAAAAGCACTAGCTGGAGAGCGCAGCTGTCATTTGCATTCATTACTGTTAATTTATATTGGGTATGACTATGATTAGATTTTTTTACCATGAATTACAATGTCTAGTCAGTCCTTGATCTTTAAAGGTGCTCTGCATTTATGTTTTGCGGTCTCAGAAAGGGCTAGCGAGATACCATCTTGTTATATCATATTATGATTGTTTTGAGAAAGTGTTGTCACCCGAGATTCATTATTAGTGGTCGCTAGTTGATTATGCCATTGATATGAGTAAACATGAGACCTAAGCGTTATGGTGAATATGGTTAGTTTATAATCTTTGCTGAAAACTTGAATGCTGGCTTTACATATTTACAACAACAAGAGCAAATAGAGTCTGTAAAAATTTTCCTTTATCTCTTTCAGTTTGTCAACTGAATTGCTTGAGGACAAGTAAGGGTTTAAGCTTGGGGGAGTTGATACGTCTCCGTCGTATCTACTTTTCCAAACACTTTTGCCCTTGTTTTGGACTCTAATTTGTATGATTTGAATGGAACTAACCCGCACTGACGATGTTTTCAGCAGAATTGCCATGATGTTGTTTTATGTGCAGAAAACAAAAGTTCTCAGAATGACCTGAAACTCCACGGAATACCTTACAATAAATAATAAAAAATCCTCGCCAAAGATGAAGACCAGGGGGCCACTAGTAGAAAAAGGGTCAATCGTGAAGCACATTAGTGCCGGTTTGTATTTGAGCCGGCACTAATGTATACATTAGTGCCGGTTCCAACGGCTAGCCGGGCCGCTTTCATTAGTACCGGTTCGTGGCTAACCTTTAGCACCGGTTCGTGCCACGAACCGGTACTAATGAGAGTGGTGGCAGGATGTTGCCAGAGTGGGGCCCCTCCAGCACCTTTAGTACCGGTTCGTGCCACGAACCGGTACTAAAGGTCGTCCTATATAAACCCTTCGTCCACCAGCACTCTGTTCTTCCCCCTTTCCCCTCTCCGGCCCTCTCCTCTGTTCTTCCCTTCTTCCTCTCGAGTTCATCACAAAATTTGCCCAAAATTTGTCAAGATTTGAAGGCCCTCATCCATTCAAATGATCACAAAGGTTAGCAACTTTGTCCTTTCATCTCTCATTGCTAGATTAGCTCTTGCATTGGTTTATATAGTGATTAATTTGTGAGTTTATTAATTTGGGAGGATATATATATATGTGCTAGTATTTGATTTATATGCAATTTGAGGTCAAAAATAACACTTAGTTTGCATATGTAGGTGTGGTTTACTTAGTGCCTTCTAAATCTCCATCGTAGCCACCGTCGATCGCCCGCATCGTCCCGTCGCCGGCACCAAATTGATGTTTGTGATTTGGATATATAGTTACTCGTATAATTATCTTACCCGTACATTGTTTGTTATACATATAGTGCCATGGTTTTGATATCCGTCCCCGTCGGCCCTCGTCCGGGTTATGATTCGGATGTGGTATGTATATTCTCTTTTAAAACTAGTTGCATTTCGTGTTTATGACAAATTATGCCCATCAAGTTAACATAGAAATTTTTTCTAGGAGGTATCTGAACCTGAAATTCCAACCGACCCTATTGCCGAGAGGTTAAATTTAGTTGAAAGAGAAAACGAGTACTTGAAAGAAAAATTGAAAAGAATTGAGGGGGAGAAGATGCAATTGGAGTTGCATGTTGCCGATGTCGTCGATGATCACAAGATCAAGATGGAGAAAATGCGCTTGAAGATTAGAAAGATTAGAAAATATGCCATCGATAGTGAGGCTTGGTATCATTATGCTGTTGGATCCATTGTTACCTTAGTTGCGATCTTGATCGTATTTGTTGTTGCATTTAAATGCTTTAGCTAGAGAGTTATTTGTTTGTTGCATTTAAGTGTTGTATGAACTTTATGTATGAACTTGTATTAATTTGGTCTATTCGGTGTTGTGTAATGAAGATGAGCCAGCAATGGATGTACGATGACCGATGCTCTCCCCAGTTCGTTGAGGGCGTGCGTACTTTTCTGCTTGCGGCTGAGGCAAACAAGCGGGCGGATGGTTTTATGCCTTGTCCATGTGCTCGCTGTAAGAATGGTCACAATTACTCTACGTCAAGAACCATTCACGTCCACCTGTTTAAGACCGGTTTCATGCCCCATTATAATGTTTGTACCAAGCACGGAGAAAGAGGGGTTATGATGGAAGACAATGAAGAAGAAGAGGACGACGACAGCTATCCTGGCCATGGGTTCCCTGAATACGATGATACAACAATGGGGGAAGAAGCTGAGCCGGTAATGCGGGAAGAAGCTGAGCCGGCAATGCGGGAAGAAGCTGAAGAAGAGGCATCAGATGAGCCCGTTGATGATCTAGGTCGGGCCATTGCCGATGCAAAGAGAAACTGCGCAAGTGATTTGGAGAAGAAGAAGTTGCAGCGCATGTTAGAGGATCACAAAAAATTGTTGTACCCAAATTGCGTAGGTGACAAGAAAAAGCTGGGCACCACACTGGAATTGCTGCAATGGAAGGCAGAGAATGGTGTATCTGACAAGGGATTTGGAAAGTTGCTGGTAATGATAAAGGATATGCTTCCAGAGGACAACGAATTGCCCGAGAGTACGTACGAAGCAAAGAAGGTTGTCTGCCCTCTAGGGTTAGAGGTGCAGAAGATACATGCATGCCCTAATGATTGCATCCTCTACCGCGGTGAGTATGAGGATTTGAACGCTTGCCCGGTATGTGGTGCATTGCGCTATAAGATATGCCGCGATGACCCTGGTGATGTCGAGGGCCCGCGCCCCAGGAAGAAGATTCCTGCCAAGGTGATGTGGTATGCTCCTATAATACCACGGTTGAAACGTTTGTTCCAAAACAAAGAGCATGCCAAGGCGATGCGATGGCACAGAGAAGACCGTAAGAAAGATGGAAAGTTGAGAGTACCCACTGACGGGTCGCAGTGGAGAAAAATCGAAAGAAAGTACGGGAAGGAGTTTGCAGATGACGCAAGGAGCGTATGGTTTGGTCTAAGCGCAGATGGCATTAATCCTTTTGGGGAGCAGAGCAGCAACCATAGCACCTGGCCTGTGACTCTATGTTTGTATAACATTCCTCCTTGGTTGTGCATGAAGCGGAAGTTCATTATGATGCCAGTGCTCATCCAAGGCCCTAAGCAACCCGGCAACGACATTGATGTGTGCCTAAGGCCATTAGTTGAAGAACTCTTACAACTGTGGAATGGAACAGGTTTACGTGCGTGGGATGAGCACATGGGGGAAGAATTTGACCTAAAGGCGTTGTTGTTCGTGACCATCAATGATTGGCCTGCTCTCAGTAACCTTTCAGGATAGAAAAACAAGGGATACCGCGCATGCACGCACTGTTTGGACGATACCGACAGTATATATTTGGCTAATTGTAAGAAGAATGTGTACCTGGGACATCGTCGATTTCTTCCGAGCAGGCATCCCGTAAGAAAGAAAGGCAAGCATTTCAAAGGTGAGGCAGATCACCGGACGAAGCCTCGCCACCGTACTGGTGCTGATGTACATGATATGGCCAAGGATTTGAAGGTGGTCTTTGGAAAGGGTCCTGGTGGACAACCTGTTCCGAATGACGCTGACGGACGCGCACCCATGTGGAAGAAGAAATCTATATTTTGGGACCTGCCCTATTGGAAAGACCTCGAGGTCCGCTCCGCAATCGACGTGATGCACGTGACGAAGAATCTTTGTGTGACCCTGCTTGGCTTCTTGGGCGTGTATGGGAAGACAAAAGATACACCTGAGGCACAGGAGGACCAGCAACGTATGCACGGAAAAGACGGCATACATCAGGGTCATGCAAGCTACGCTCTTACCAAAGAAGAGAAGGAAATCTTCTTTGAATGCCTGCTCAGTATTAAGGTACCGTCTGGCTTCTCGTCGAATATAAATGGAATAATAAACATGGCAGAGAAAAAGTTCCAAAACCTAAAGTCTCATGACTGCCACGTGATTATGACGCAACTGCTTCCGGTTGCATTGAGGGGGCTTCTACCGGAAAACGTTCGATTAGCCATTGTGAAGCTATGTGCATTTCTCAATGCAATCTCTCAGAAGGTAATCGATCCAGAAATCATACCAAGGTTACAGAATGATTTGGTGCAATGTCTTGTCAGTTTCGAGTTGGTGTTCCCACCATCCTTCTTCAACATCATGACGCACGTCCTAGTTCACCTATGCGAAGAGATTAACATTTTGGGTCCTGTATTTCTACACAATATGTTCCCCTTTGAGAGGTTCATGGGAGTCTTAAAGAAATATGTTCATAACCATGCTAGGCCAGAAGGAAGCATCTCCAAGGGCCGTCAAAATGAGGAGGTCATTGAGTTTTGTATTGACTTTATTCCTGACCTTAAGCCGATTGGTGTTCCTGAATCGCGGCATAAGGGCAGACTGGATGGAAAAGGCACGCTAGGAGGGGAACAAATAATATGTATGGACGGACATTCTCTCACTGAAGCACACTACATAGTTCTACAGAATTCCGCCTTGGTGGCTCCGTATATGGATGAACACAAGAATTTGCTACGCTCCAAACACCCGGAGCGGTCTGATGACTGGATTACACGTGAACAAACCAGGAGTTTCGCTAGCTGGTTGCAAGCACGTGCCATGCATGACACCTCTATTGAAGATGACCTGTACTTGCTGTCCCAGTTACCATCTTCGAATATAATGACTTTCAAAGGGTACGAGATAAATGGTAATACAATTTACACGATCGCCCAAGATAAGAAGAGCTCCAACCAAAATAGTGGTGTCCGCTTTGATGCAGAAACCAAGACGGGAAAGGAAACATATTATGGTTATATACAGGACATATGGGAACTTGACTATCGACGTGGTTTGAAGGTCCCTTTGTTTCGGTGCAAATGGGTCAATATGACACGAGGCGGGGTAACAGAAGACCTGCAGTACGGAATGACAACAGTGGATCTCAACAATCTTGCGTATGCAGACGAACCATTCGTCCTAGCCAATGATGTGGCACAGGTTTTCTATGTGAAGGACATGTCTACCAAGCCAAGAAAAAGAAAAGATAAGGAAGCGAATGCATCGTACGATGAGTCAAAGCGGCACATAGTTCTTTCTGGGAAGAGAAACATCGTGGGAGTGGATGACAAGACAGACAAGTTAGAAGATTATGAAAAGTTTGATGAAATTGCTCCATTCACAGTGAATATTGACCCGAGCATCCCGTTAAATGATGAAGATTTTCCATGGCTACGACGCAAAGGGACACACGCGAAGAAAAAGTTTCACACCCAAAGATCTGGGATGTGATCGGCTTAGCTATCATCACTTTCTTCTGTGTTTCACACCCAGGAGGGAATCTCTGTAATAGTTAGGGTAGCTAGTTATGTGTTTTGGCATTTGAAACGCGAAGAAATTTTATGTGCAAGCAAATTCTTTCATGCATTTATTGATTTTTTCAGCTAAATGATCCTGAAATTGAAAAGCATTTCAAATGAACTCAGAAAAGGATGAAAGTTGGCATGGTATCATAATTTCACCCACATAGCATGTGCAAAAAAGTAGAGAGGGTTACCGCAAAAACTGGATACACTTTGTGTACAAAATGGACAATCTGTTTCGAAGTATCAGGGTTTCGGACGAAAACTCATCCGTTACAAAGGCATTTCATTTTTAAATAACTTAAGCATTACCAAATTGAATATAATGATAAAACACACTAATATTAAACATAATAAAAAAGAATCACTGGAAAATGTATTTTTAAAGTTGAGTTATTCACAAACTAGTGATTCACACAAATTTCAAATAATTCAAAATTTAAACTATTCAAATTTAAAAACTACCGGCACTAACTGAAAGTTTCTAAAAACTATCAAAAATATTCACAAAGAAACTCTAAATACAGCAAAAAACAACTAAAAATAAATAAAACAAAATAAATAAAGCAGAAAAGAAAAAACTAAATGAAAAAAGCCCACCTACCGGGCCACAGCGGCCTGCATACGACTAGAAACCCAACCTGTTGTTGGGCCAGGATGCAGGCCCACAAGCCCAATAGGCCCCACAGGGCAGAGTAGCAGAGGTAGGCCCAGAAGGCCTGCATTAGAGAGGAGCTCGAGACAGCAGCGGCGGCGGGGCTTATAAGCAGGTGTGAGCGCCCTTGGCTAGCGAGGTGGGACTAAACTTCTGCGCCCCTCACCTGGCAGCGCACCCCCTTTAGTACCAGGTCGTGGAACCAACCGGTACTAAAGGGGGGGCCTTTAGTACTGGTTGGAGCCAGGAACCGGTACTAAAGGGGGGTGCTCCCCCCCGCTTGGCCTGGCCAAAACAGGCCTTTAGTACCGGTTGGTGGCTCCAACCGGTACTAAAGGTGTCCCCTATATAAGAAACACTTCAAAAATTTTCAGTTTCTCATCTCCCACTTCTCTCTGCCGCCTCCCCGTCCCGCGCCGTCGCCGCCCCCGTTGCGCCGTCCCCGTCGACTCCGCGACGCCCCCGTCCTCGTCGCGTCGTCCCCGTCGACTCTGCGGCACCCCCGTCGCCGTCCCGGTCGCCGATCCCCTCGCTTCGCCGTCGCCGTCGCCTTTGGATCGACCTTGCCCTCGCCGTCGCCGTCGCCTCGACCTTGCCCGCGCGCGCTGTGAGCCCCACCCCGGCCCCTCTCCTCGTCTCCAATCGATCGTAGCGCACACCGGCGCCGGCGCCGGCGCCGACCGTGCGCACACACACCCGCGCGCGCACACACACACTACATGCACACACACACACACACACACACACACACTAGACGCGCACACACACAATTTTTCTGTTTTTAGCTTTTAGTTTTTTCTGTTTTTCTGTTTTTCATACAAAGTTTTAGATGAATTAATTAATTAGATTAGATTAATGTCAAATATTATGTAGAAATGTTAGTTATAATATATATAATGTCAAATGTTATAGAAATGTTAGTTATATAGAAATGTTAGAAATTTTGAAAATGTTAGTTTTAGCTAGCTAGATGAATTAGATTAATTTCAAATTGTTAGACGATGATCGATATTTTTTTAGTTTCTTATATTTTTAGTTATAAAATTTAGAATTTGCATATATGAAATCATCACAATTCATCATTTAAAAAATGTTACTTTACTTTTGCGGCATATAGTATTTTGTTGTCGACGATGCCCGGCCCGCATCCTCGCCGTCGACACGTCCGCGACGACGTCCTGCTTCAGAGGACCCATGTCCGGGACTGGGCTCCGCCGGGCTGGCACTGGGAGGTGCTACCTTCAGGGGCGCGACGCTTGGTGAGGAACCCGGCCCCGGGTCCCGTCGTCGACCCTCATCTCCTTTGATGGCATTCACGTGGGCCACTTTCGGTGCGGAGGGAGCCGGCCCTGCCGGAGGTGGTATGTCGCCGTGTTAGGGAGGAGGACGAGCACGTCCATCGCTTCATGGATGCTATGGACGTCAGGTTCTCCAATACCTGGCAGTTTCTTTGGGGAGATCACCCGAGCTATGATCCAGTGATGGTTCCTTCTCTTTGGGTGTCCACCGCCCGCACCTCAGGAACCGCGAGTGGCCTATATTACTCTGTACTATTCGATCTTTATTAGCTTGCTAGCTAGCTAGTGATGTATTCAATATTATATCTATTATTCGAGATGATGTATTCGAGATTATACTAAATTGTTTTATATTTCTTTTGGCATAGTTAAATAAAAGCTATGGCGGACAATACCGACAGAGATAGAGAACAGACCATGCTCGATATCATACGCGGGCCAGATGATGATCAGAATGAAGAAGATTTTGACGGCTCCGAATTTCTAAACAACACCGGAGAGGGTGATATGATATTCAATCGCGACGACCGAGAAGATGAAGTCATGAACTACGACGAAGAACATGTTGATCCTGAAACAACAAACACCGATGAGGTATATATATTTATATAAGCAGGAATCTGGTGATCATTGCATGTTTTAAATGAGTTGAAGATATATTAACGAATTGATCTTTCTTCTTTCAGCCATCCGGATTGAGCAAATCTTCAGGCAAAAGGACGAAACGAGGCCTGAACAAAAAGTTGAAGGAGGGCGTAAAGTACAATATCGAGGCAATCAGACCTAATGGCGAACCATTAGCGCCTAAGAAGATTGCGGACAAGTTCGTTCGTCAGTGCGGAGTTATTGTGAAGGACCAACTCCCGATCTCCCTTCAAGAATGGAGAAAGCCAGCAAATCCACGTCCAGATGTTACTTTTGTCGACGAGAAGCAAAAAAATCTGCTTTGGGATACTCTCATGGAACATTTCACCTTACCAGATAATTTCACAGAAGCAGACGTGCAGAAAGTCAAGGACGCTGCTTTTAGGAAGATGGCGGTTGCATTCAAGAACCACAAGAGAATGACGTGGGAGAAGTACGTCAAGGGAGGAAGGAAGACTCCAGTATTCGAGGGGATACTAGAGAATCAAAGTGCTCATTGGGACGATTTCGTGAAATTCAAGGATTCGGAATTAGCTAAGGAACGGTCGAGAATAAACAAGGCCAATGCCGAAAAAAAGGATAAGTTCCATAAGCTGGGGCCAGGTGGCTACGCGGTGGCAATGCCTAAGTGGGATAAGTCTGAGAAAGAGATGGAGGATGCAGGTGTCACTTCGGTTAGTAAGAGCTGGCTCCCCAGGTGCAGGACTTGGTTCTATGCGCATGGGGGGGAGTTGGACCCGAAGACAGGCAATGTTTCGACGAAGGCATGTCTGAACGGAGCCGACGATGCGCTACTTGTTGCAATAGAAGAGGCTCGATCGGGGGTGTTCCAGCCCAACAGAGAGAACGACGAGCTTACGCGTGCCCTGGAAAATCCTGAACACCCGGGAAGAACACGAGGCAAGGGCGCTATTCCGTGGTATGAGGGGTTTTCGGACTGGAACGCCGACTACAGAACCCGTGCGAGAAAGAAGATTGCGGAGGAGAAGAAGAGGAAGATGGAGGAGGAGCAAAGGAAGCTCGACTATGAACGCCTTCAAGGCCTAGAAGCAAGTCAAGCGGAATTGGCAGCTAAATTCTAGCGGCAGCAGGAGCAGATCGACTCACTTAGCCAGCAAAGGGGGTCTCAGCAGCTGCAGCAGCTAGCGGATGATCCAGCATTGGATACCACCGCCCCATCCATGCCGAGAAGTAGCGTGGGTTCCGCCCCGGGCGACACAGTAGTGCTGGATAGATACCCCGTGGATGAAATCACGGAGAACACTAACTGCGAGCTACACTTCAAAATGAAGAACATATCCATGAAGGTGGCGGACGCCGTTGCTTTTTCAAATTCCCCCGAGGCAACCTTCCATTGCAACCCGATTCCAGCGGGCTATGCTCGTGTCTTGGTTGATGAGGTGGTGGACCAATATTCAGGGCTAGAGCTTGACATTCCCGGAGGTGATGAGGAGCACACACTCGGAGATGCCAAACATCGTATCATCCTATGGAGAAAGGATTGCATCATTTTTCGAAGGCCACCGACACCGCGTCACCCGACTCCTCGTCGAAGTCCGCCACCGAGTCAGCAGACTCCCGCTCCTCCAAGTCCACCAACGCGTGAGGCCACTCCTCCTCCTCCAAGTCCGGCAAAGTGTCAAGCCACTCCTCCTCCAAGTCCGGCACAGCTTCAGGCCACTCCTCCTCGTCCAACTCAGCCCCGTCAGCCGTCTCCGCCGCCTCAGCAATCGCGGAAGAGACACCCCGCAGCTATGGTGCGTAGCGGTACCAGTCGAGGTCATAGTACAGGAAGTACAAGCGGAGGCAAGCGATATAAATATGGTCCAAACCTCACTACTCCACTTCCTGTGAGGGCTTATGACAGGACCGAGGAGCAAACCAATGCCATAGTGCGGGCAGAAGTCGACGCCCATTTTGGACCGAAACCGCCACCGCCGCCAAGGGAGAAAGTGCTTGTGGAAGTAGTTGACCACTTCATTCTTATGGCTCAACCACCAGCTCCTAAGCCTGTTGACACAGACTATGAGCGCCACATTAGGAAGTTACATCGACAACGTCTACAGAAGGAGGCGAGCTCGAGCTCGAGCAAACAACAAGCAGCTGTCGAAAAATGCGGGAAAACCGTTGCCCAGCTGGGAGAACAGGCGGCGCAATCGACCCCCCCCCCCCCCCCCGCTTGTTGTGTCGACAACACGTGACAGTACGCGCGCCCAATATTATTGTGGCCAAACAGTTTACGTTCCCGAGGTGGGCGATGTGGTAATAACCCAGGAGCACATAATGCAGGCTGAAGAACTCAAGATCACTGTTGGACAACTCCTCGAGATCGAGGACATGCCTGTGATTACAGAGGAGGAAACAAAACGGAAATATGTTCGAGGCCAACCTTTGGTCAAGCCAGAAGATGTCAAGAAGCTCCCAACGAGAATGTATGAATTGCATCAATGGTACATGGACATTACCAAGAGATCCGATCAAGAGTCCCTCATGGTGTATGTCAAGAAGGATCATTACTACCATGAGAAAGTTGTGGCCGTTGAGTATTCTGAACTGTTTCAGTTATACAATCAAGACACACTCGACAAATCTATCGTCAGTTGCTATTGTCTGTAAGTGATTTCTTTCTGTAATTAATTTAAGTCTCAAGCTAGCTGTAGTGATCCTTTTGATCAATCATTACCTGTAATTATCCTCACTATATTCTTTTCTGTGGTATTATGCAGGATGAAGATGTATGAAATGAGAAAAGGTGGACGCTATGGCATTGGGTTCATTGACCCAAACACCGTTAATCAATACACATGGAAAATGAGCAAGTATTATGAAAAGCAGGTAGAGGACAGCATGCTAGAGTTCTTGAAGGGCCTCAAATACAATGAAGATATACTACTTCCTTACAACTTCGAGTGAGTCACACTTTCTTGTACTACAAATTCTCTGTTTTCCCTACTAGCTAGCTACATGTTTTTGCTTACATATGCCCGCTTAATTAAGACATGCAAACGTGTGTGCATGCAGATTTCACTGGATCTTGTGTATCATT
The DNA here is from genome assembly GCF_056163025.1 of Triticum urartu. Classification (NCBI taxonomy): domain Eukaryota; kingdom Viridiplantae; phylum Streptophyta; class Magnoliopsida; order Poales; family Poaceae; genus Triticum; species Triticum urartu. Next base: position 52,235,391 of record NC_141875.1, read on the forward strand.
AAAGTTGACGCCGGAACAGTTGAAATACTGGACTCGCTACTCAAAGCAAATAGTGACTACAACATCTTGTATGGGATAGTCAACAGGTAATTTCAATCATTATTAACTATATATCTCGGCCTATTTAGTTCGTCATTTCATGATATGAACTATTTAATAACCCCTTTATTCATTTTCTTTGTCGGCGGGCAGGGCTTGGGCAAGGTTCATCAGCGTCACGGAAGGCAAATGGAAACCACAGCTGAAATGGTTTCGATCCAAGGTAAGTAATTAAGTAGTACTAGCTAGCTAGCTAGCTGCCATCTCTTTAATTATCATGCTTGATTAATTATTATCTGATCAAATTAAATTCCATTCTTGTAATAAAGGCCCTGAAGCAGGCGCAGGGGACTAATCTGTGTGCATACTGCATTTGCGAGAACATTCGCATGATGGCGTCCGAAAGGAGCAGATCTCAAAGACAGGAATGGGTACGCTTGTCAGAACACTATTCACATTTTTTACACCATTATCGATATCTAGTCACACAACTAATACACATGCATATTGATCTCCTTCTTAACAGTTCAAAGAGGTGCGGGACAAGCTCCTAGAAACGGAGCGCGTAGAAGCACTTCAAGAGGAAATAGCGGGATTTTTGCTCGACCAGGTCATAAATCCGAAGGGAGAATACTATTACCCGCTACCGCCCCCATCGAACATGTCATGAACCACTTCCAATTGTCATCGTGCTCCGAAGGCACCAATTAGGCTAATGCCACTGGCTCCGAAGGCAACATGCATATGTAGGAGAAATTGTATATAGCTATACATGTGTGTATGTGTAAATTAATATGGTGGTTTGTGAGACATTGATGATATATATATATGATTGGTTCTACTAGAAATTCTATTTATATATATATATATATATATATATATGCATAACGTGTACAATGTGTAGTACCGTAAAATACCAGCAAACGAAAAAGAATTAAAATGGAAAACACAAAATTAAATGAAAAAGAAATCATAAAACCAAAAATCCCCCAAACATTTTAGTACCGGTTGGTGTTACCAACCGGTACTAAAGGGCTCCCGGCCCCCGGAGCTGGCTCATGCCACGTGGTTGCCCTTTAGCACCGGTTCGTGCTGAACCGGTACTAAAGGGGGGGGGGCCTTTAGTGCCGAAATGTTAGTGCCGGTTCCGAAACCGGCACTAAAGGGCCTTACGAACCGGTGCTAATGGCCCGTTTTATACTAGTGGGCCCACACCCTTCTCATGAGGGTGGGGGCGCCCCCCCCAGGGCGCCCCCCTACCTCATGGGCCCCCTGTTGCGTCTCCGACTCCAACTGCACCTCCATATATTGAGTTTCGGGTAGAAAATAAGAGAGAAGATTTCATCGCGTTTTACGATACGGAGCCGCCGCCAAGCCCTAAAACCCCTCGGGAGGGCTGATCTGGAGTCCGTTCGGGGCTCTGGAGAGGGGGATTCGTCGCCATCATCATCATCAACCATCCTCCATCACCAATTTCATGATGCTCACCGCCGTGCTTGAGTAATTACATCGTAGGCTTGCTGGACGGTGATGGATTGGATGAGATTTATCATGTAATCGAGTTAGTTTTGTTAGGGTTTGATCCCTAGTATCCACTATGTTCTGAGATTGATGTTGCTATGACTTTACTATGCTTAATGCTTGTCACTAGGGCCCGAGTGCCATGATTTCAGATCTGAACCTATTATGTTTTCATCAATATATGAGAGTTCTTGATCCTATCTTGTAAGTCTATAGTCACCTATTATGTGTTATGATACGTTAACCCCGAAGTGACAATAATCGGGATACTTACCGGTGATGAGCGTAGTTTGAGGAGTTCATGTATTCACTATGTGCTAATGCTTTGTTCCGGTTCTCTATTAAAAGAAGGCCTTAATATCCCTTAGTTTCCATTAGGACCCCGCTGCCACGGGAGGGTAGGACAAAAGATGTCATGCAAGTTCTTTTCCATAAGCACGTATGACTATATTTGGAATACATGCCTACATTGCATTGATGAACTGGAGCTAGTTCTGTGTCACCCTAGGTTATGACTGTTACATGATGAACCGCATCTGGCATAATTATCCATCATTGATCCGATGCCTACGAGCTTTCCATATACTGGTTTATGCTTATTTACTTTCCTGTTGCTATTGTTACAATCACTACAAAATACCAAAAACATTACTTTGCTTTCGTTACTCTTTTGTTACCGTTACCATCACTATCATATTACTTTGCTACTAAACACTTTGTTGCAGATATTAAGTTTCCAGGTGTGGTTGAATTGACAACTCAGCTGCTAATACTTGAGAATATTCTTTGGCTCCCCTTGTGTCGAATCAATAAATTTGGGTTGAATACTCTACCCTCGAAAGCTGTTGTGATCCCCTATACTTGTGGGTTATCAGGACTCGTCGCCTCCTGCTCCTCACCCCCCAAGATCTTGTCACCGCTCCTGGACACTAGATCTTCCTTCCTCCAGGATGGGCCATCACTACCCGAGCTTCCCGACCCTCTACCCCAAGCATGTTGCCCCCTACTCCCCATGGATTGGTAGCAAGTGCCTCCACTACCTCCACTCCAACTCCTACTACAACTACATGCACGCATCTCATGACCCTTCCCCTGCCAGCCTACCTCTCCCGATTTGCTATCCTCAGCTCTCATCCACGTGCCAAACTGGGGTGCCTCACCTTTGATAGGTTTCATACCGCAGTCCTTCTCACTATGCCCAATCACACCACATGTATAGAAGAAATCTGGCATATATTCATACTCAAATCGACACCATAATAGCTCTTTCTTCTTCTTCTTCTTCTTGGTCTCTCCTATTACCTCCATCTCCTCCATGTTGTTCTTCCCTTTCTTTTCCCCTCTGTCAAGCACAAAACGTCTCATCAATGGTTCCTTAATATCTAGCTTAACCTTCACACTCAAATACTTTCCCACGACCCTACCATCATGTCCTACATCCACTTCAACCAGATCATGAAAATCAGCTCCAATACGCTCTCCTATCGCCCTGTTCATGTATCCGAGAGGCAGACCAAACACACGAATCCACATGGGGGTCAGATTGAACTCGTACTCATCCACCGTCTTCTCTGGATCAAACTCTTCCATAACAAGCAGCTCCTTATTGAACCACCACGATCCATCCTCCAGGGCCCTCCTCCATCCCGATGCTTGGCGGAACGTGAAGAGGAACACATTGGTCTCCAACTCCTTACAATCAAGCCCCTTGATAGGGCACCAGATTATCCCCAATGTTTGTCCCACCACACCTGCAGGAGCCGGCTTCTCTGATAGCAATTTTCCCACTGCCTGTGGATAATCCGGTGCCCATTCACTTTCCTTCCCCTTCTCCGACGAACCGAACTTCAGACCTCTCCTCTCCGCCGCCGACAGCTTCAAACCCTTCATGAGCCCCTCTACATCCTCCATCTCCTCCTACTCCCCTATGCGCTGACCTACAGGAAACCCAACAGTAGAATTGATGAACTACGGGAGGCTTATGGTGGATGGGACGGATTGGTGTTTGAGGACTACGATCTGGACGTGATGGCATCGATCAGGGACCGACGCGCACGAGTTCCTGGGAACCCTAGCGAGGACGGGATCGCCTCCCAATCGCCACATTGTGATTACACCAACCGCCACCGTAAGGGACGGGTGTTGGTGTCAAGCTCAGAGACATTCTGTTGTCTTTTCAGTTTTGTCATGTCGGTCTTTATGTGACCTGTACTTTAATCTTTATGATACTAATAAAATGCCCATACATTGCTACGGGCCATAATGCAGGTAAATGAAACAAATAGATTATTAAGTGACATAGATAAGTGATGAAAGTGAACAAAGTCATGACCTGCATTCTTCATTTCAAATTGGTCAGCAATATGATCCATCCACCAATAGTACTTGATTCAAGCACAAGCTTTTGCATCACATTTGTAGAACAATTAAGGTTTTAACACAATTTTATATTTGAACAATTATATCATATCTCAATGTTGTAAATTCTCCTTCACCTGAAGGTCGACAGGAATGGTGACCAAGGTCTCCATCTTGAGAGTTTCTTTCGTAGAACAGGGCATGCAGTAGGGTCATGAGGGCTTCGCTGGATGGGGACATTGACTTTGTTGATTTCATGTTGACAAATGAAGTGTGAACCTTAAGTCAATGGAAGTCACTGGCTTTTCAATGCGATGTGATTAGCTTTGTTCATTTTATGTTGGCAACATAAATAAATAAAATTAAATGTGTGTGGTAATGCACGTATCAACTAATGCACAGAAGTTTGAAGTATATACTAAGTATGCTACTTGAAACTCAATCTAACATTAATATATATGTTATTGAAAGTAAACATCTCTTGTGAAAATGTGTTTGCTTCACCCGATGAACTGTGAACCAATACAAAAGGTGTACATGTGGCGACTTATGATTAATACCATCTGCCAATGGCAAATAGTTTCCACTTCTCTTACAAAAAGCACAAATTCTTTTCTTGGCTTATCATTCAAGATTGGGTTTGGACGGCGGATAGACTTTAACGGAGAGGATGGCCAAACTGTGGTCTCTCTCAACTTTGAAAAAAGGAACCGGAGACGACAGCGCGGAACCAGAGGTGGTAGCGTAAATCATCTTCCAGTGCTGATACACGATGCACATTTGGACGAAGATAAAAAATTGGATGAAATTGACCAATCTGGATATCACTATCTGGAGAAACTTCCACACGATGATGGAGTGGTGACACCACACGGAGGGCGTCAATGCCAATGTGAGAAAGGGCCTTGCAATCCTCGTCATGTTGGTCTCTTGGGAGATTTGGAACAAGCGAAACACGCAGGTGTTTAGAAATGTGTCATCCTTGCCAACTGTAATCACATTTAAGATTAAAACCAATGCTGAGTTATTGGGGTTGGCGGGGGCTAAGCGTCTATGTTCTTTAATGCCACAAGAGTAGGCTCATTTTTGGGGGTCGTCCTTTGACGACCGTCTATGTATTTCCAAACTCTTCTCTTTTTTTGATGGGAAGGCCTTCATGGCTAGCTTTATTAACTTTGATTGTTTGATTGTTTGCCTAGAAGGGATAAAATCCCAATGCAGTTAGTTGAAACCTAGCTAGTCCCTGGCAGGAACCAAACCATTTCAAATACTATTATTTAGGCATAAGGCTATCCCTAATAAGTCCCGAGTAATATTCAAAGCCCTATTAAATTTTTCCCAAAAGATTTGAGTTGGATTTATTTTTGTAATCAATTCAAATCAAAGGGAATTATTCAAAAAATGGTCTGTATTTTATTGGCAGGGAAAATTATTTCCATAAGTCCAAATGACATGTTGAACTTCTGCCTACTTTTCTAAAATGAATTTGAAACATATTTGGTTTTGAAACCAATTCAAATTCAAAAGGAAAATATAAGTGCATAAATTATATGTCCAAAATGCCCAAACAAAAAATCAAACATTCACAAATATTCCATTTGGAATTTAGAAAATGTTCTTTGTTTAAAAAAAATTCAATTTACAAAGAAGACAGAAAAAGAAGAAAGAAGAAAAATGGAAACAAAAAAGAAAAATAAAAAGAAAAGCCCCACTGGACCAGTCAGCCTCACCCGCGCCCCCTCCCCCCCTGCGAGCCACTGACATGTGGGGCCCGCATGTCAGGTCCGTCCCCCACCTTTCTCTCGCAACCGCCCACCTTGCGCATGACCCCAAGCATGCTTGCGCCCATGTTCCCCACGTTCACGTGCTCTCCGGCCACTACGCCTATAAATAACCCTCGACCTCCTTGTCATTTTGCCTCATTCGATTGACCCAAGCACTGCCAGGCTGCCATAACTTTTCATATGGCACTAAGTTGGCACTCATCTAATCTTTTCAAGCCACGCCATCACAGTCATCAAGACAACATCGCATGTCATGGCTGCACTGAATCTCCTTATTACCATAGTCACAGTCTGAGTTACTGAGCTTACCGCTCTGTCGGTGGAAACTAAACTGTGCCTAGCAAGTACTAGCAAAACCTTGAATAGCTGCCCGCCATGCTACTTGAGGCAGACGCCTCCTCCTCCTCTTTGTTCTACAGGCAGATAGTTGGTTCCAGCCAAGACAGAACATATGCTCTAGCAAGATGTCATGGTGACACAGAGGCCTATGAAAGAGATGTCTCACTCGGGCCTTCTAGGATGCCCGGGTTGTGTGCACATTTAGGAAGAGTGTTTTCTATCTACTATGACGTGTGCATTCTTGGGTTTGCTGAGAGGAACATCATATTTCATTATGGAGATTTACAAACAGCCGTTAGCATGGATGGTCCCTAGGTCCCTGCCCAGTGCAAAGCATTCGACAAGGCTACTAGTGAACTGCTCGCTGATGTGACATATACTGCGGGAATTCGTGTTGGGCTAGGGGGGGCAATAGCCCCCTCAGCTATATACGGTTATCGGTATCGATTCTTCAAGGCTTCAAATGGTGAGTTAAGGATGAGACGCTGGATCTCCTGCATCATATCATGTGCATCAACACACACACCATGTTCAACCACAACCAGTTGCGACCTTTCGAGTTATGACTCGACTACAAAAAGGTATAAGAAATCCAAAATTTCAAATAGATGCATGGTACTGTACCGTATGGCATGTTGTACATTGCAGGGGAGCCAACAAAACTGGAAGATGCTATAGGAGATCCTAGATGGAAAAGTGCAATGGATGCGCTTATAAGAAACAGGACATGGCATCTTGTACCTGAACAAAGAAGTAAAAATATTATTGACTGTAAGTGGGTTTACAAAATCAAGAAAAAGGCAGATGGCTCGGTTGACAGGTATAAGGCACGTCTAGTTGCAAAAGGATTTAAGCAACGCTATGGGCTAGATTATGAAGATACTTTTAGTCCCGTTGTCAAAGCTGCAACTATTAGACTTGTGCTAGCTATTGTTGTGTCCAGGGGATGGAGTTTGAGACAACTAGATGTTCAGAACGCATTTTTGCATGGTGTTCTGGAAGAGGAGGTTTACATGAGACAACCACCTGGGTATGCAGACAAGAAAACACCTCATTATGTGTGCAGGCTTGACAAGGTGCTCTATGGCTTAAAGCAAGCACCAAGAGCGTGGTATTCAAGGTTGAGCTCTTAGTTAAGGTGCCTTGGTTTTGTTGCATCCAAAGCTGACATGTCACTTTTTTTTGAGGATACACACAAGCGTGTGTATCATATATTATAGAGCGGAAAAGGGGTAAAGAGCCCCATCCGCCAGAGTCTTACATGTCGTTACAATACATGCCGACTCCTCTTCCACCCACAAGCTAACCAACTATTCGCCCGCTACCCACCTAGCTAGGGACCCAAGGAAGGAGGAGAGGTCGCCTTTTAGCAAACCAGCCGCACTCCAAGCCCTGGCCTCACACTCGATCCTAGCAATCACCACCGCGGCAGAAGGGGTCACCCCTTCAAAGACGATCGCATTCCGATGCTTCCAGAGCTCCCAGAAAACTAGCGACGCCATGGTCCGCATATCCTTCACTTCCTTCCTGGAGGGGGTTCTCTGGGCGCAGGCATTGCACCACTCCACCATCGTATCGCCAGCCTCCGGAGTGAGCTCTGGTGTGCCAAGCGCGACAAACACCCGATGCCACACAACTCTAGTGAAAACGCACTGTACAAGCACATGGTTCAAAGTTTTCGGCTCTTGGTCGCACAGGGGGCAAGCAGCTTGGTGGGGCAGGCCACGGCGAGCTAGATGGCCGGAGGTCCAGCATCTATTTCTTCCCGCCAGCCAGGCAAAAAATCGGCACTGCCTCGGCGCTTTCGAGCTCCATACCATCTCCGCAAACGAAGCAGTTTCCATTCCCCAAAACTTGGCCGCATATGCCGATCGGGAAGAGTATGTGCCGCTCGCCTCCCAGGCCCATGCAATCGAATCATCTAAGGCAGGCCGGAGCTCCACCTCCGTGACTCTCTCCCAAAGCTCAAACACCTCAGCGAGCAGCGCAGGGTCTAAGTCTGGCCCAATATCCTGGGCCCATGCCCCATTGCTCATAGCTTCAGAGACGGTGCGAGTAGCACGGACCTTCTTGCGCACCCGCTTGTACAGGCCTGGCGTGAGATCCTGCACCCTCATGCCCTGGATCCACCTGTCTTCCCAGAACAACGCATTGTTGCCATTGCCAACTCTCGTGATCGTCGCGGCCTGAAAGATCTGGCGGGCCTCAGAGGAAACCTCAATGTCAAACTCCGCCCATGGTTGTGAGTCGTCTGTGCGCTGAAGCCATGGCCAGCGTGCTTGGAGGGCATAGTTGAGCCATGAGAGGTCCGGAATGCCAAGCCCTCCCGCCCACTTGGGTGCACAAACCGAATTCCACGCAACCTTGCATTGACCACCATTAGCCTCTGCTTTCCCGCACCAAAAGCCCCGGAAAATCTTGGAAATGGCCTTTATCGTCTTCCACGGTATGTTGAGTGCCAGCATCGCATGAATCGGGATGGCACAAAGGACAGACTTGATGAGCGTAAGCTGGCTACTTATGGGCAGCGTCGCCCCCTTCCAGTGGGGCAGCATGCGTGCCACCTGGTGGACCAAATCAAGTAGCTATGAGGCCGACAACTTCCGGATGCTCAGTGGAAGACCCAAGTACTTGCATGGGAAGGCCCCCATCTTGCATCCCAAAGAAGCTACAATGAGTTGTGAATCATCCTCTGAGCATCTAATTGGCACGGCCGAGGTCTTGGCCAGATTCACTTGAAGGCCCGACGCTTGTCCAAAGGCGTCCAGCAGATCTACACAGAGCCGCATCTCGTTCTCCGTCGGCTTGAGGAAAAGAATGACGTCGTCCGCAAAGATTGACATTCTCTGGTGCAGTCCGGATCACGCAAGGGGGGCGAGCAAGCCTTTTTCAGCGGCATGGGAGAATAGCCGTTGCAGCGGCTCCATCACCAGGATGAATAGCATGGGAGAGAGAGGCCCACCCTGTCTGAAACCTCTTCTATTGCAAATCTGCGTGCCCGGCACCCCATTCACAAGCACCCGCGTGGAGGAGGTAGAGAGCAGACCAATGATCCAATCAATCCACCTACGTCCAAAACCCAGAGAGGAGAGCACCTCAATAGCAAAGGGCCACTGCACCATGTCAAAGGCTTTGGAAATGTCGAGCTTGACCATGACAGAGGCATTCTTGAGAGTGTGCAGTTTCCTTATGGTCCCTTGAACCATCATGAAGTTATCGTGAATCGAGCGCCCACGGACAAAAGCACTTTGGTGACATCCCACGAGCTTGGGCAGATCGTCTGTAAGCCGGACCGATAGGATCTTATCAAAGATCTTTGCCGCGCCATGCACCAAGCTGACAGGGCGAAAATCCTTGATCTCTTTTGCGCCATCCTTCTTTGGGAAGAGCGTGACGTATGCCCTATTGATGGCCTCCAGCCCACGCATGTCCCCTCTATGGAAGCTATCCAAAGCTCGCATAAAATCTCCTTTGATGATGTCCCAACAGCTGGCATAAAACCGTCCTGTGAAACCATCCGGCCCCGGTGCCTTGTCCCTTGGCATAGATTTGATTATCTTCGCAACCTCATCTTCAAGAAATGGCAGCTCAAGGTGCGCGAGCTCTAAACGTGGGAGGCCCAGAAGGTCGAGGTTGAGCCCATGAGCACGCTGCGGGGACAGGCCAAGGATCTCCTCATAGTAACCATCTACCACCTCCGCAATTTCCTCCTGGCCCGAAAAGAAATTGCCATTGCACTTGAGACTCATAATGGTATTGCAACGCTTCATGTGGCTGGCGTGCTGTTTGAAAAACGTCGAACTAGCATCTCCATCACGAAGCCATGTCAACCTGGAGCGGTGGCGCGTGATGGACCTCTCCAAAGAGCACAAGCCAAGGAGCTTTCTCTTCATGGTCCGTCTAAGGGCAATTTCCCCTTCCGAGAGTGACCTCGTCTCCATCGCCACATCCAACCGGAGGATAACCTCAAGAGCCAATGCAATCTGTAGCTTAACGTTTCCAATCCACCTATCACTCCAGCTTTGCAAAGGCTTCGCAGTTGCTCTGAGCTTGCGATCGAGAACCACATAGGGGTTGCCCACAGAGGGCACTGAATTCCACACCGTTTGCACCACATTGCGAAACCCCTCGGCCTTCGGCCAAAAGGCTTCGAAGCGAAAGCGCTTGCCCACCTTAAAATCAGCATGCAGGTCCAACAGAAGAGGACAGTGATCCGAGACAGCCGAACCCAAAGCTGAGAGGAAACAAGACGGGTGCAGCTCCTCCCAGTCCACGGTGGTGAATATATGATCTAGCTTCTCAAGGGTGGCCTGCCCATGCTCATTCGACCACGTATACCTCCGACCATTGAGGTACACCTCCTTCAGCTCAAGGGAGTTGAGCTTAGACCGGAACCGCGCCATCATGCGCCTGTTAATGTGATCGTTGCTTTTGTCCTCCGGGTTCGTAATGAGGTTGAAGTCTCCCAAAACCGCCCACGGCCCGGCAATGAGCTCGCGAATGTCAGCCAGCTCTTGCAAGAACTCAACCTTTTGCGCATCCAGAGTAGGGACATACACCCCAGAGATCCACCAACGCGAGGATGTCCCGACCGGCGTGACGAGCGCGGTGACCGCGTTCTCCGTGTAGTGCGGATTGGAAAGTTGGACCACGAGTGGGTCCCAGGCCAAAAGAATCCCACCACGAGTACCAGAGGCCGGGAGATAATAAAAATTCGCTAGTTTATTGCCCAAACAGTGCGCCACCACGCCCTGAGATACAGCTTCCATCTTCATCTCCTGAAAACACACTATGCTAGGGTTGGCCGCCGTGACCACCTGGTAAATCGCGCCTCTCCTAGCCGGGTCATTAAGACCGCGAACGTTCCACACCAGCACCTTGATGGGGTGTGTAGCCATGGGAAAGGCCTACACCGCACCCCACTTGCCGCCACAACTCAAGCCGCTGCCTCCTCTAGCGCCGGTAACTCCACCATTGGCAGCACCGAAGGCTCCCAACCAAACAGTGCCAAGATGGCATCAATGTGGGCGTCCGCCAAAGGCCTGTTGAACAAGTCGACGTACATCTTCAACGCCTCCTCCCCGATCACCTCTCCTTCATTAGCCAGGCAGAATTTGCGAATGAGAACTTGTTGCTGCTTGGAGGCCACTGAGGGCCTTTTGCTCTTAGCAATTCTGGCGCTTCGCCGTGGGGAACCTGCTTGGACGTTGCGCTTCCACGGCCGGCGTGACTTGGGGGCCTCAGGCGCGGCCAGGATGGGAGAAATCTGCCTCTGAATCTCCTCACAAAAGGCATGCGTCGCTGCCCTGGGCGACACAGGGAGAGGGGTAGACGACCGGGCCCCGTCCGCATGCGCATGCAAGACAACACCGCTCGGCGAACCCCCACGGGCCTCAACAGGGCCGCCGCTTGCACCTGGTGCATGAGCCAGAGGGCTCCTCTCCCTCTCTACCAGCTGGGCTCCACCTTGTTCCGGCCCCAGGACCGCATGTGGGGAACTGCATGGGAGCGGGCCCGGCGTGGGGCTGGCCGGCACACGCGGGCCCTCATCTGGTTCTGGCGACAGACTGACCAAGAACCAATCCCCAGAGGATTGATCCGATCCCACCCCCTGTCTCTGCGGCACGCCTGCCTCGAAAGGCGAGAAAGCTGACCATGGGGTCAAAAAAAGGGACCGCGGGGTCAAAAAGCCTCCTTCAGAAAGCGACCGGCCACTCCTGGCCAAGACAACCAGGGTCCCCGACAGAATCTCCACCGAGCCAATGAGGAGTGGCCCACTCCCCCAATCTCCGCCAGCATCCAATGGACGAGCGCCGTCATCGCGAGCCGTTGCCTTGGATCCTGCCCAGCGGGCCAGGCAGACCGAAGCGGGCGACCGGTCCAGCAACAACTGTTGCGGATCCCGAGACACCGCCGTGGCCCCAGGTCTAAAAAGTTGCGCAGGAGCTTGGGACGACCGCACCTCCACCGTCCTGGATGCCAGCCCATCGTGGCAGAGCATATCCTCCTCGACTGCCTCACCAACCGCACTTTCCACACCTATCGCTCCACGATAGGATCCTCCGCCATGTCCGAAGCAGCGACGTCAGGGGTGGCCCGGACCTGTGTCAGCGCATGCAAGGGTGTCGCCTCTCCAACCCCAGTTTGAAACTGGGTCTGCCTGACCGCCGGCGGCGCCGCCGCCGGCGCGGAGGAGCCAGTATCGCCCGCCCCCGCACAGTCAGCGCCTCCGAACCTAGACCGCCTTGCCGAGCCAGAGCCCGGCGAACGCCCACGCCCAGGCCCCGAGTCCTCCTCCGACGGCGGCGAGGGAGGTGGCGGAAACCTCGCCTGAGGCTCATCACCATCCACCAGAACGGGCTCACCTAGCACCGTGATCTCGATTGGGTACTACAGCGTATGTGCCAACCTGCCCACCGAGCGTCCACCGTCCGCCTCCGCCGCCCACAGGGTGCGACTCGGCTCGTCGATAAGAAGCAGCCGACGCCGCGAAATCTGCCTCGGCCGGTTCGTGCGCTTTTCATTTACAAAAAGGCAAACAAGGTTATATTTTTGCTAATATATGTTGTTGACATCATAGTTGCAAGTTCCTCACAAAGTGCTACTAATGCTCTTCTTCATGATCTAAGCTCAGAGTTTGCACTAAAGGATCTTGGTGATCTACACTTCTTCCTAGGCATTGAAGTAAAGAAGATTCAAGATGGCATAGTACCGAGTCAAGAGAAATATGTCACTGAACTTCAAGATCGCATGGGGATGAAAGACTGTAAGCCTTCTCCTACACCATTGTCTTTCTCAGAAAAACTATCAGCATCTGAAGGTGAGCTACTTAAGGAAGAAGAAAGCACAAAGTACAGAAGTGTTGTAAGAGCTTTACAATACTTAACACTGACAAGGCCAGATATATCATTTGCTATTAACAAGGTTTGTTAGTATCTACATGCACCTACTACTGCACACTGGACAGCTGTTAATAGAATTGTAAGATACATAAAGCACACCGTGAGTTTAGGCCTCCAGCTCAGATGGTCTAACTCTACTCCTGTTAGTGCCTTTTTCTGATGCTGATTGGGCAGGATGTTGTGATGACAGAAGGTCCACTGGAGGATTTGCGGTATTCTTTGGCTCTAATCTTATTTCATGGAGTGCCAGGAAACAGGCCACAATGTCAAGATCAAGTATTGAAGCTGAGTATAAGTTATTAGCTAATGGAACAATATAAATCATTTGGTTGGAATCATTGCTAAATGAATTGGGAATTAAGCAACATCGTGTTTCATGTCTTTGGTGTGACAACTTAGGAGCTACATATCTCTCGGCTAATCTAGTCTTCCATGGAAGAACTAAGCATATTGAAATCGATTTTCACTTTGTGCGAGAAAGAGTTGCAGAGAAGAAATGGACATACGGTTCATTCCATCCAAAGATCAAGTTGCAGACGGCTTCGCTAAAGCTTTACCAGTCAAGTCATTCAAGGAGTTCAAAAGAAATCTTAATGTAGAATAGTTGAGATTAAGGGAGGGTGTTAGATATAGGTAGTTTAAACATATAGATATAAGTAATCTCAATATCCTCCCTCGCAAGTCTCTCTCTCTCTCTCTCTGTGTGTGTGTGTGTGTCTCGTATCTCCTGTAAACTCTGCATCCTAGCGACCGGAGGAAATTGTATAAGCCACGACAGGGGCTCTTCCTGTCCTCGCTCAATATATACGACGCGGCTCTCCTCCAGGAGAGTAGGGAACGTTCCATTTGATAATTGTGACAAAACTTTTGTCTTTTTACCAACATCTTCTAGTTCATATTCATTACAATTACTTTTTTTATGTTTGTACTTTGTACTAATCATCATGAATTATCCATGATATGGAAGTGGATCTAAGTTGAAAATTAGAGGCAATGTTAGTATTTCAAAAAGTTGGCGTCTTTTTTAATATGTTTAAAACAACACATTGCTGCATTTTATGCATACTCAAAACAGATGAAATACCATCCTTGGACCATCCCAAATCAGTCTGACCAGTGTCGCCCATGCATGTTGCCTCCACATGATAGAAAAGCTACATTAATCTTGAATAAAAAAATTAAATTTCAAAAGAAATTGGTTGCAATCACATCAAAGAAAAATAGTGGACAATTATAAAATATACTAGCAAAAGCATTATAACAAGTTTCAAACTCACAACTTAACCAAATAGACAAAGTTTGCTATTTTGTCAACCATGTAACTGTTTCTAATAATGGCATCATAGACGCGGGCAGGCTGTTCAGCAAGTTTGCTAGAGCTGCTGCCGCGTACTGAACATGTCTGAATCTGAATATAAATACTATATGGTGTGTGTTTCGCTGGCGAGCCACTCGAACATTACATGGGTGAGCTATGTAATCTCGGGTTAGACCAATTATGGTCGTGTTATCTTCTCTGTTGTCTGTTACTCGTGATTGGAACTTGCTTCACGCTTAATAAAAAGGCTGTGTGCATCTCATAATGCAGAGCCTGGGGTACTCCCCTTTGATGTGTGCTTTCACATCTTGCTAGTGGGAAATGGCACTTGCACACCAAGCAACTATTAAATATGTCTCCACAACATAGATATTAAATATGTGACTTAGCTTACTTAACACGGCAGAGAGAGGTAGCCCTGCCGACCCGTGTCGTCTGGACTAGCACATTGTCCTCCATGAGGCTCCTTGCTGCCACGGGAAGCGGAAGCACCGGTGGCGCGACTAACGCGACAGAGAGAGGCAGCCCCGCTGAACCGTGTCGTCTAGACTAGCACATTGTCCACCATGGGGCGCAACGACATCATAACATTGTTGATATGGGTCTAGGGCGGAACAGATTGGGCCAAATGTCTATATAGGATGTGGTATGGGTCGGGTGGTTCTGAGTCGTCTGGGCGACATATTGCTTTTTCTTCTTAGGGCTGGGCGACGGATTGCAGCCAAAATCACTGCCGTTTCCCTTTTGCCAAATTTTGGCACGATCTGGCCCTTTTGGTAACGCCAAGTCATGTGCCATTTCTATTGCACACAGACAGGTCAAAGTAGCCCGCATTTCTCCAATGAATAAATACGTGGCCGCGGGGCATGTGTTACTGCAAACACCCCAAGCCCGGGAGTTTCTTCATGGGGCAGAAACGCCAGGGCCTGAGGCGTTTCCAGTAATGTGTCTCAGTTCGGCATTTCTGCCCTACCACGTAGGAGGTCAACACCTACGTGCCAGGTCGTGGCCAGGTCAGAAACACCGGCAACTTTGGTGTGTGTAGGTGAGGCAAAAACACCACAAGGCTTGTCGTTTGACAAAAGGGTCAGATCGTGCTAAAATATCTGAAAGGGTTCAGATCATGCTAAAGTTTTTTGACAAAGGTCAAAACAATGATTTTGGTCACATATTGCTATGCTATGTCAATTGGGTGTAGTATAATTATCTGCGCTCAATGGGCCGACCCAATATGAACAGTACATTGATTTTGTCATTTGTTTTTAATAAATGTTTAGCCACTGTTTGTAATTTAATTGAAGGACCAAATGAGCTCCAAATTGGCTGAAATTTTAGGTGAAGCCGCTCTAGTCCATGACAAGGACCCACGAATTATATATATAGTATATTCAGGAATAAATCCATTTACATGAATTTCTGGGATGAATTGTAAGCGTGTGATATATTGTTCCAAAATTAAGGAAGAACTATTGTAGCTTCCTAATAATATTGGAAGGCTAAATAGAGGTTTTAAAGAGATTTAACCAAGTGAAATCCCTTATTTTAAACAGATAAAAATCTATGCATTTTACTAACTTGCATTTTATATAAAGGTTTTAGGGTTTAATACAAATTAAATCCTTCATAAATTTTGGGCGGGCATACACGATGAACATGAGACAATGGCAAAATTATTATGGTTTAAGATGCTTTTTTGGACAATTGACAAAGTTTTAGGGTTTTAACCCTTAAGGAAAAGATGAGGGTGGAATAATTCCTCATTCCAAATTAAGTAAATGTCATATGATGCTCATAACTGTAGTACAGAGGTTGAACACA
Organism: Triticum urartu; assembly: GCF_056163025.1. Lineage (NCBI taxonomy): Eukaryota > Viridiplantae > Streptophyta > Magnoliopsida > Poales > Poaceae > Triticum > Triticum urartu. The sequence continues at coordinate 52,251,470 of NC_141875.1, forward strand.
TTTTTAGAGCGCTCTCTGGAGATATGGAGTGCATGAGATGATAGCGATTTTGCCAGAGAGTGCATATTTGTCCCTCTGGCCTTCGGACGCAGCTTCGGTGCCTTAAAGGCACCTGCCTTTAGGTCACTGACATGTGGGCCAGTCATCTGTTGAACCCACATGTCATAGACACAAAGGTAGGTGCCTTAAGGCACCGAAGCATCGTCCCTGGCCTTCAAATCAACGGTTGTTATAAAGGACGGAACCATATGGCAACTCTGCTAGAGTTTTTGCTAGTGCCGACACTACTCATATTATCATAGCTCAACACAACGGAAAACATCAGAACATGCACCCTTTTGAGAATGGAGAGCCTTTAGTAGCAAGCACGCTAGTTCCTTGTTGATCGCCGGGTCGACAAACAAACATAGAGTGGGCCATCCATTTTGAAAAAGGACAGATCGTGCTAAAATTTTTGGAAGGGTTCAGATCATGCTAATGTTTTCTGACAAGGTCAAAACAGTGATATTCGCCATGGATTGCTATGTTGCGCCAATTGGGTGCAGTATAATTATCTGCACTAGTGGGCTGGCCCAATATGAACAAGGCATTGCTTTTATTATTTGTTTTTAATAAATGTTTAGCCACTGTTTGTAATTTAGATGAGCGATCATGAGCTCCAAATTGGCTAAAATTTTAGGTGAAGCCGCTCTGGTCCATGACATGGACCCATGAATTATATTTATATTATATGCAGTAATAAATCCATTTAAGTGAATTTTTGGGATGAATTGTAAGCGTTTGATATATTGTTCCAAAAATTATTGTAGCTTCATAATAATATTGGAAGGATAAATATAGGTCTTCAAGAGATTTAACCAAGCAAAAATCCCTCATTTTAAATAGATAAAAATAATTTGCATTTTAAGTTAGGGTTTAATCCAAATTAAATCCTTTTAATCCATCATAATTTTTGGGAGGGCCCACATGATGAGCACGAGGCCATGAAAAAATTATTAGGGTTTACAATGGCTTTTTGGTAAATTGGCGAAGTTTTAGGGTTTTAACCCTGAAGGAAAAGATGGGGGTGGAATAAATCGTCATTCTCTGGAGAATATGGAGTGGATGAGAATATAGCGATTTTGCCAGAGTGCTTTTTTGTCCTGCTAGCCTTCATATCAACGGTTGTCATAGAGGACGGAACCATATTGCAACTCTCCTAGAATTCTTGTTATTGTCCTCACTATTCATATCATCAAAGCTCAGCACAACCGAGAAGGGGAACATCCACATGCTAGTTCCCGATAGATCGACGGGGCGACGCACGAACATAGAGCGGGCCGTCCATTTTGAGCGTGAGCATCGGACGGTAGCCCACCGTCGAGCCGCGGTCCCACATGTCAAACCTGAAGAGGTAGAGAAGAGTGGCTGCAAATATCTTCATCTGCCTGTAGGCGAACTCCTTTCCCAAGCAGATCCGAGGCCCCGCCTATGTTCAACAAGAGGACAAACGTACACACACGTCACATGAATGGATATACTCCTCTACTTAGGTGCTATGATTTATGAGATACTCCCTCGGTTCCACAATGTAGCGCATATAATTTTTTTTGTAGAAGTCAAACTTTATAAACTTTGATCAAGTTTGTAGAAAAAATCATATACATCTAGAATACCAAATACATATGCTTAGATACATCACAAGACATACTTTCATATTATATGCATTTGGTATTGTAGATATAAATAGTTTTCTCTATAAACTTGATCAAACTTTATAATGTTGGAACTATGTGGTATGGGTCAGCAACGACCCCAATCGAATTATTTGGGCCTACTCGTTATCAGTGGGATCAGGGATACTTTCAGCAAGAAATATATCGAAGAGTTAGCAATGGTTTAGCCGAAAATCTTAGTTTATCAGAAGCTTGGTTTGACTTTGTAGAAAATATATATGCGTTACATTATGAAACAGAGGGAGTATGTGTTTCGCTCACTCACCTGGAAAGCGGTGAACTTGTAGGGGCTCTCCGGGACGAACACGCCGTCATCGTCGAGCCACCTCTCCGGCCTGAACTCCTCGGCGTCGTCGCCCCATAGGAACTTCATCCGGCCCATGGCGAAGGGCTGGTAGTTGACCATGTCCCCTCTCCTCACGGCGTGCCCGTCCGGCAGCGTGTCATCCGAGAAGCAGCACTTGACGTCCTGCAAATGCAACAACCACCAAATCAATGGTGTACTTGATCATTTCCCTGGTCTTGAAAATGCTCCATGCGGATGATCCAGCCAGGCCGACTCACGACGGGCACCGCCGGGTACAGCCGGAGGGTCTCCGTGAGCGCGGCGTGGAGGTAGTGCATGCTGCCGATGGCGTCTTCGGTCAGGCGCGCCGTGAACTCTTCCACGCCGCCCGCGTCCTGGCGGTCGCCGGTACTGGTGGCCTCCCGCACCTCCCGCGCGATCTTGTCCTGGATGCGCTGGTCTCTGCAGAGCACGTGGAGGAACCACGAGAGCGTCCCCGCCGTCGTGTCGCGGCCGGCGATCACGAAGTTGAGGATGATGTCCCGCAGGTACTTGTTGCCGAAGCAGCCGGGGTCTTTCTCCCTCTCCAGCAGGAACCTCGACAGTATGTCCCCTTTCTTGGCCTGCCAAAATCAAGAAATGTCACAGTTTTTCTCCCTCCCCAGCAGGAACCTCGACACTCGACAGTATGTTGCTTACGTACGAATTCGTGCCCATCTCTGCCCATCTGCTCCATCTTCTTGTCGATGACGGCGTACACGAAGTCGTTGATGGTGCCCACCCACCGCTTCATGGCCGCCTCCGACAAGACGCCGAGGAGCCTCTTGGCCTTCCAGAGCGGGTCCAAGAACCGGTACAGCACCTGCTCGCTGGCGTCGTCGAACGCCCTGGCGAACGCCGCGCCCTTCTTGTTGGATCCGGAGAGCGCGCCGAGGTTGACCCCGAACCCAACCGTGAAAATCGAGTCCAGCGTCGACCGCATGAACAGATTCTCCATGTCCACCCTCTCCCCGGCGGCCGCGGCGGCGGCGACGATGCCCGCGAGCTCGGCGGCCACGTCGCGGAACACGCCGCTGCTGTACTCGCGGAGCGCTCGCGTGGTGAACTCAAAACTGGCGACCTTCCGCTGGTGCCGCCACTTGGCGCCGTCCACGTTGAAGATCCCGTCGCCGAGGAGGTCCTCCAGCACGCCGTGGGTCATCGGCCCCTTGCCGTAGTTGGCGAAGTTGGTCCGGAGGATGTGCTCCACGTTGGCCGGGTCGACGGTGTACACCCAGTTGCCGCTGTAGGTCAGGGTGAGCATGCGGAAGGTGCCATACCTGCGGGAGAGCTCCGTCATGTACTCCGGAAGCCGGCCCCAGTTGAGCAGCTGCTGGAGCATGGTGCCGGCCACTGGCGGGTAGCTCCGACGCCGCCTCTGGCCGCCGAGCAGGTACAGGGCTAGGAGGAGGAGGAGCACCGACGAGAGCGCGGCCAGCAGCAGCGGTGAGTCCATGGCCGTGAGACGGCGCTGGGTCACGTATGGTGCTCGACTGCGCCGAGTGTGTGGATTGAGGAGGCCATACTGTTCTCATCATTTAGCGAGGAGGTGTGTCCGTTTTCTCCTTTTTCAACACACGTGTCGAGGGCGATCATTAGCAGATCGGTATGGTGAGACGTACGGCGTGCCGTTTTCCAGTTAACTGCACAATGACGCCGACGAATGAACATCAAAGTCTGGTGAGAGTGAGACGAAACTAACCACAGAAAACTTTCGGAAAATCCGAGATGTTTACTGTTTGTGGATTGTAACCCTACCTACATCAAGACCAGATAATTGATGCCGATAAGCCAAAACTCGTTTTCTTTAGGGCTACAAGCCAAATCTAATTAAACTCATTAAGAGGCGCTCGAATGGTGGCCAACCAACTACCCCATGTGACGTATGCTGATTAGTCACGGTGAGAAAGTTTACGATAGAGAGACTTTTTTCGTGAAAAGTTTTTCTAGGCTTTTTCTAAAGATGGTTGTGATGTCCACGTGACGCGTGAATATTTTAAAAAATAATTACCATGATGATGAAGTGCGTATAGCTTTCTCTCAAACGACCCGCAATAACGAGCCCCAACCACTAGTACTCATGGCTAGTCACGCCTTGGAAGCGTTTCTAGAGACGAAAATATCGGATACTTTGAGTTGACGTGTGCAAACTCTAACCATTGATCCTTATTATATCTATAGAACTTGAGTTGGCGTAGTCATGGGGATCAGTGGGGGGTGCTAGCAGGGGCCCTGGCCCAGGTCAACATGCAGATTTTGCCACTACATGAGGGATTATCTGCTGCTAATATTTGTGTATTATGTGATTTTGCTGGCTTTGACCCTCCCTAACATGATTTAACATCAGTTGCCCCCCTATTAAGTTTTTTTGGCTTCGCCACTGATGAGGATCATGTGTGTAACTGTAAGCGCCGCCGAGATGAGGATGACGCGCACCAACAAGAAAAAGAGGGAAGAAGATACGAGAAGGCGCGAGGAGCGGTGATGCAAGCGGAATCGGGCTTCCACGTACCGTACGGGCGGCATGGTCTGCGCCGTTAAACCATGGGGTGAAGGAAGCTGGAGCTCCCCTCCTGCCACTTCCCCTCGAGTGTACTAACAAAATACATCGACATATCCTTGTAAATTTACACTTAAATCGATTCGTCAACAGAGTTCAGCTCGCCATATTTTTCAGTTTGCAACTACACAAAATATAATAACCTTTTGCCCTTCTTAACACACGAGCCAGGGATGCGCAGAATGCCAAACACCGAATATTTGTTTCTGCCAGCAAGACCTGTGCAACTACGGACCCTGCTAAGGGACTGTTATCCTTTGATGCTTTACATGAACATAACTACAAAATAATACTATCTCTGTAAAGAAATATAAGAGCGTTTAGATCACTAGTACACCTTAACGAGTCATGCTTGCAATGATTGGGTGAAGTGGCAAACAGGACACTCGGCGGTTCTCTTACCCAGTCTGAGTTTTGAAACTAAGGTTGAAAGCACAACAAAACTTGGGTTTACAAGAATGATTAAGCACAATATAGTTGCCTTGTGATCAGTACTTGTGCATGGGAGAGAAAACAGGTAAGCTTTGCTACAAAGGAAATTAAATTGAACAGCGTGAGTTTTTTCAGAGTGCCATCCCCAGTAGCAATGGTTGGATGAACCATGTCCCCAGTAGCAAGGTGTGAAAACACACACCAAGTATTCATATTCAGACATTATCAGTAGGCGGCGGCAGCTCCAGCAAACTTCCTGAATAGCCTGGCCGCGTCCATGACGCCATTCGAAACGGCGACATGATCGCCATCCTCGTTGGTCTTGTTGGCTGCTTCATCGAGGAAGCAGTGCGCGGGCGCCTGCCACTGGGAATCGTCTTCCAGCACCACGCCAACCTCGAAGCTCATCACAAACTGCTCTATCCCCGTCACTGCAACCATGCAAAGCTCCATCAAATCCAGTAAAGTTCAGACATCACGTGGAATAGTAGTAGCAATGGGGGTATACCATCAATGAAGTTCCAGCGGACGGGGCGGCGCGTGAGCGCGTCCTCGTAGTAGACGATGAAGCCGGCCTTGCCCCAGACGTGGCAGTCGAACCCGCCTGTGGTCTCGCGGCCGAGGTAGACAGCACTGCCGTCGGCGAGCCACCCGGGGCGGAGCACGCCGACGGGGAACTGCTCCGTGCGGCACGTGGCCGAGTCGAAGTAGAAGGTGGTGCCGTTGTTCCACTCCACATCGTACAGCGGGCCGCCTGAGAGTTGGTGCCGGATCAGGTTCAGGTTGCGCCGCCGCGGCCAGTCGTAGTACAGGTCGTGCAGGCGGAGCGGCGGGCCTGACGAGGCAATCGAGACGTTGGTCAGGTTCGTGAACAGCACCGCGTGGAACTGCTCCGGCCATGGCGCCGGCCCGTCAGGCGTCGTCGCTGAGGACGCCCCTGCCGCGGCGGCGGCGGCGATGAGCAGGAGCTGGAGCAGTGGCCATGCCATGTCTGTCCCAGACCTTATCTTTGGTTACACCTGTCTGTCTGCTGGTGAGTGAGGGATGACCACCACCAGTGACCAAAAGCAATGGATGAGTGGGCAGCAAATGTATACCATCCATGTGCAGCAATTTCAGCCGCACAAGCTTCTTGGAGATTTATCGATTGGGTTGACAATGAAGCGAATATCAAGTTTCAGTGATGAGTAGCGCATAATCGATGTCGTCAACTCTGTGTAAAATAAAATAATATCACTTGTTAGCATGGTTCCAAATACAGCGTCATTATGCAGATCCAATTACACCAAATTTAGGAGATTGGCCATTTGCCGCAAGAATGATCAATTCCACTACTGAATTTTTTAGTTACATTATGCTACAAGCGAAGCTGCACGAGACAAGTAGGAGCACTAAATATTAGCACGCTCATATAAATTTGGATTTTAGCTGGAATATGAACTTGATGGGACAGACAGACTATTAAAGTTCACCGTACAAAAAGACCGACTATTAAAGTCACAAGGAATATCAATATGAATAGGCAAATGTAAAGATATGCAAAATCATCTGATTCAGCACCTGTCCTGCATGGTCAAATGCCAACTTCCTCCCAATTTCGCAGTAAGAATGTGACTAGAATTTTGCTGATGCAGTACCCAAGTACCACTGACCACAAGCGACCAAAAGCAATGAATGGGCAGCAAATATGATTCATGTACAGCTTCGTTACAATTTTAGCCACACAAGCTTCTTGGAGATTGGGTTCACAACAATATTGTCTGCTAGTTTCGTCAGAACATCAGGAACCTGGGACATTAAAAACTACCAAAATTTATTTCTAGAAGAAGCTCACAGAACTTTTTACTTTCTTATGTCAAGAAGTAAAGTTACACGGTCATGAAAACTCTCTATCAGGCCATTGTTCACTCATTACAATAAATGATCTTTTGTTTGTACAGAATTAGCTCACGAAAAGCAAGATGCAGCAATGGAAATAAAGTTGTATCGCTTCACATACTGTAAGTGAAAAAGAAATGAGCAAGGGGATTTAGTTGCCTGAACTGATGTAGCAGAGATAGAGCCTAGTTTGTTTTTACCATACCTACTTCTGGCCAATACCACCACAGACGCCGCTCTTCCCGTGCAGAAAATGTCCCTGACCCTCCTCCAAGCAGTAAGGCCCAGAATGACAACAGTGACACACAGAAGGACCCATAAAATGCAACGAAAGTGAGCGAAGTAGCTTGGCCAGTTACCTGCACCAACAACCAAATAAATGTAGCCAACAGATCAAGGCAGAACGTAGAACAGTGAGTATGTTTTACTAATAAACTAGATTGAACACAGTTGAAAAACAATGTTATCTGAAAATTTGATGTGCATACCAGGAATAAACGATGGCCAAGTAATGAAAAATATTGTACAAATAATTAAAAGATTCAGACTTGCAGGTAATTTTAAGAAAAACATCACATCATATCTTAGCCAAGGTGTGCACGTGATAAACATGTAAATCTAAGGAGTAGGAACTCACCATTATAAGCCAACAACAAACAATTTTTTTATTGCCTTCACTCTATATTAGTGGGAGTGGCATACAGGTTCAGTCCCTACAGATGTTACTTCAATAGATGGCTTCGGTTCCGATTGAAAACCATTTTACATGGCGCTTGCATGGCTTCTACTGCAGGGGTGATCTGAACAAAGAAGTGAAACTCATCTTAGAGAAGCATCGATAAATTGGGTAGCTGAAACAAAAATTGATCAAATAAGCAAAACAGTGATCCAATGCCTATCCATGATGTACCACGAGAGTACTTGCACAGACTGCCAAAAACAACTGACTATTATAGGAAGATAAAGGCAAAGCAAATACAAATATAAAAGAATCTAATTAGTATGTTACTGCTTTTTTACCACTTAACATACAGCGTTTACTGGCGTACAAACTAAATATAATCACCAACCTTCTTAACTAATGGTTTACCAAAAAAAAACAGCTAGACAGTAAGCATCAAAGACCTTTCAGTAACACAGAGAAATACCAAATGAATGGATTCATTCAAGAAACAAACATTTAAGAAGTCACAAAAAGAGATTTTTGTTACCTGCTATTTTTCTTGGTACTCCAGAGGAAAAAGCCATCAATAGCACTGCCAGACCAGCCTACCAGGTAGATAGTAAGAGCAGCAGCACACAGGAACTTGTTAATCCAGAGGATGTTATCCATTGGCATATTTGCACACAAAGTAGTTATCTGAAGCTCACGATGGCAAAATGGACAACAAATGCAGCAGTTTCCATCACAAGAAAACAACACACTGGATTAGTACTGAGCATACTGCATACATCACTGGATAAGTAATATATGGTTCATTATGTACACAGTTCCTTCAATACAAACAAAATCCCATATAGCATCAGCATTAGCTGACTAAAATCACAGGTATCATCTCTGTTGCAAACAGTTTTTATTTTGCGAAAAGATCAAGTGTAGTATCATGTTCCTAAATATACATAAAAGCAAAAGGACTGAGGGCAGTAATGTATCAGTTCTCATGTGCCATATAAATTCAGTAAAAAGAATTGTAGGCATCAACATCATATCTAAAATCCAGCATGGAAAAATGTAACAAAATGCACCTGTTTCTATCACAGGAAAATGCAAACAAGATGCACCACGGACGGTGATAATATCCCTCTCTTTTAGTGGGGCAAAGTACTGTAACTGACCTTTTGCCGGTACAAACTGTTATCTTCCATTTGCTTAGCATTGCATTTCAGCACAGTTTAGGGATTGTAACTATGGAGTAAGAGTTTATGTTACTATGGTAACATGACTAACTCGTGTTCCCTCTTAAGGATACAGAACCAAATTGTAGAGCTCACCTAATTGTCCAAATAGGTGAGGCGATGGTAAGAAAATTTTCCATAACAAAATACTGGACAGGAGCACGGCAGGAGGAGGCGTCCCTCGGCAACGCGGACGGGAGCACGCACAGCGGACCCGGACGACCCAGAGGTTGAGGGCTTGAGGCCACCGAAATATCTGGTGCATGTCAAAATAATTTAGGTGCATAGTACATTGAAATCTCCACCCGGAGCACGAATAGAGAAATCTGCTGAAATATGTTCCATCTCGAAAATGTATATAACGTGAAGACATTGATATGCCATTAAAAGCTAAATATCTTGTGTCATTTATGACACTTGGATCAATATTTTAGGGAATAAGAACAGAACTGTCAAGTAGGAATGTTTTACTGAATTTCAACTTATATGATTAAATTATTAGGCAAGCTTTGAAAATAATTTTATAAGCTTTCAGAATCCTATCCCCAAACACATGAAGATAATAGAAGAAATTGACTTAATTTCATGATCAAGATAGGCAGATAAGGGAAATAATTCTATTCCCTCCGTTCCATAATATAAGTCTTTCTAGAGGTTCCAACAAGTGATTACATACGGAGCAAAATGAGTGAATCTACACTCTAAAATATGTCTACATGCATCTGTATGTTGTAGTCCATTTGAAATATCTAAAAAGACTTATATTTAGGAACAGAGGGAGTAGGATAGAAGAACATAAATAACAATATACAATCTTATATTTGTGCATTATAAGTAGTGAAGGTTAAATATCGCAATGATTTCAAAGATTTCACATAGAAAAAACAAATAATTATGTAGTTTCAGTAAAAAAAAGTTATCACCTACAGCTAAAGAAACACATCCTTCTCAAATCTCCGTTATCATGAAGACTGCACGAGGGCAATGGATTGAAAAAACAAAGAACTGAAACAAAAACATGCCATACAAAATAAGATAAAACAATATCCTGCATTTGAGGAATAGTGATTCCCTTAGTTATTTGAAATGGGGTAGTGTCAAGCCTTACATACAGTAAGCCTTGTTTATCCTAAAAAATGGCTATTAGACTACTTCCAGCTATGAACATGAAAGAGAAATACACCTAATGAAGCATTTCGTAAACTAATTATAAGGAACATGGTAACAAAAAATGTTAAGGTACCTGATAGATGTGCTCTTACAATCCTTAGTTGTTTGTCAGCATGTTCAGTGTGCATCCTTGATTTGCACAAGAAAGCCTAATCCCTACCAATAGTCTCCACAAGAACAAACTCCATCCTTGAAATGGTGAAACCTGCTTGAATCTCTTACAATTATGTCTCTGTTCACAATCTTTGACATCATCTTGATTGCAGCATGGCAGTCTAGGCAAGCGGATAGATTTTTCATAACTCTAATTGGCGTCCCTGGTGGGGTGTTAATCAGAGCAAATGCAATGGCCAATCTCTCGCTGTGGTATTTCAATGACTCCAACTTTAAGTCATCATCCACTTGATGCAAGGCACAGCTAGTGTCGGGCTTATATCCCTGTTTATCCATCTCTTTGTACAGCCTCTCAAGCTCTTCTTTCATCTCGGATATCATCGGGTTGGTTTGGTCATTTGAAGAAAAGCTGTAGATTTTTTGTTTGACTTCAACCCAACTGTAACCTGACTCTTTCCTAAGTCCTCTATTTCTCATGCTCTTTTTAACACGGGCAGCGTCTTCCCATTTACCAGCCTTTGCATATATGTTGGACAGTATAACGTAAGGCGTCGCATCTGTGGATCCCATACTGAACAACTTTTCAGCTGCCACTCTAGCTAAATCCTGGTTTCCATGGATCCTGCACGAGTGAAGAATGGAGCTCCAAATGATTGGGTCATCTTCAAATGGCATCTCGCTCAACATTTGCTGAACTTTATCAAAACGTCCCACCCGACCTAATGTATCGATAACACAAGCATAGTGTCCCTTCCAGGGGGATATGCCATATTCATGTTCCATCAATTCAAAGTATTTCATACATTCTTCTGCAAGGCCGTTGTGACTGCAGGCTGACAGTACACTCAAGAAGGTGACTGAATCTGGTTTGAACCCATAATGGAGCATACCTTCAAACATCTTGATGGCGTTCTTTGCCTGCCCGTAGTGCGCGTAGGCTGAAATAACAGCATTCCACGAGATGGAATTCCTCTCAGGCATCTCATCAAATGTTTGGAGTGCCTCATCCAAACAGCCACACTTTGCGTACATGTCAAGAAGGGCACTTCCTGAGAACACACTGGAGATGTGGCCTGATCTGATGGTGTAAGAATGTAACTGCCTCCCTAACCCGATCATTGCCAGGCTTGAGGAAGCCTTAATGATGCTTGAAAATGTCGCCCTGTCCGGGCTCAGACCAGCTCTTCTCATGTCACAGAATAACCGCAGCGCTTCCTCCAGCTGCCCATTCTGGACATACCCAGTTATCATTGATGTCCATGAAACGCCTGTCTTGTCATTCTTGTTGAGAAAATTGGTCTTTGCAGCATCCAACATCCCACATTTTGAATACATGTCAATCAAGGCGTTGCCCACAAGATCCTCCGAAGAAAGGCCAAGAAGGACCAGCTGAGCATGTATTTGCTTCCCAATCCCAATGTGAGGCAGTGAGCCAGCAACACTCAGCAAACTAGCATAAGGTAAGGCCTGCCTGTCGAAACAGAGTATCTGCATCTCTCTGAACAGCCGCAGCGCTCTGCTAGCGCACCGGTTCCAAGCATAGCCTGAGATCATGACATTATATGAGACATTGTCGCGCTCTGGCATCTCGTCGAACAGCTTCTCCATCTCAGCAAGGCAGTCACATTTGGAGTAGAAATCCAGCAACGAGTTCTTGACAAACACGTTGTGCGCGGAGGTGGCTCTGGCCACGAGGCCGTGGACCTGGCGCCCAAGGTGGAGATCACCCATGCCTGTGGCTACGGTGAGCATGCTGGAGAAGGTGAACTGGCTGGCGTCAAGACCCGTGCGGCGCATATCAGTAAATAGGACCAGCGCTTCCCTGTGCAGCCCCTCCTTGGAGCACCCCATCATCATGGCATTGTAGGTGACGGAGTCCCTGTGCGGCATCTCCTGGAACACTCTCATGCCAGCAGCGAGGAGGCCGTGCTTGCAGTAGGCGTCGAGCAGCGTGTTGCAGACGACGACGCTGGAGTGGAGGAGGCCGAGCTTGACGGCGAAAGGATGGAGCGACGCGGTCACGGCGCCAGAGGCGGGCACGTTGAGCACGGTGGACACGGTGACGCGGTCCGGGGCGACGCCCTCCCTGAGCATGTCGCGGAAGAGGGCCAGGGCGTCGGCGGCGCGGCCGGGGGCGGCGGCAAAGGCGGCCATCATGATGGTCCAGGTGACGGCCTCGCGGAGGCGGGGCGGGGAGGAGAGGAAGAGCTGGTGCGCGGCGGCGAGCTGGCCCGACCTGGAGTAGCCGGAGAGCATGCGGTTGAGGGAGAAGGCGTTCTTGGTGTGGGGCATTTGGTCGAACAGGGCGCGGGCCTGCGCGAGGCGGCCGGAGGAGATGAGGGACTGGAGGTGGAGGTTGAGGCGATAGGCGGCCGGGTCGAAGCCCGTCTTGACCATGCGGGCGTCCGGCGGCGTGGTGGCGCCGAAGCCGGCGACGGGGCCGGCGCGGGGGAGGACGGCGTCGGCATTGGCTACGGCCACGGTGGGTCTGAACGGGAGGCGCATTGCGGGCGGCGTATTGGGGGGTTTGCCGTAGAACGGGAGGGAGCATTAAGGCCCGGCCCAGGCCCAGGCCCAAGCGTCGCCGTTTCCGAGTGATTCCGAGCTGCAGCTCCGGTAGATGCCTCTCTCCATTGTCTCACTTGTCAGAAAGGAGGGAGCAGACTCCTGTTCCTTTCTCGCCGCGTGTGCACAAGTTCAACTCCTAGCTTCTTCATCGTACATATCATACATCTAATACATTCATTTCTCTGACAAATATTTTCGAATGAAGGAAATATCTTTTTAAGAAGACTGATGTTTGGATCGATTTCTTTCCACTCTTGTGCAACAATCACCTCTCAAATGCCATGACCTCCAATCCTCCATAGAATTAAGAGCACATTCACTCTAGTATTTTAAGAGCATGTCTAGTAGAACCCTCAAACTCTCACTAGCGTTTTAAGGGTCCAAAAATGGTCTTTTTGTGCACTTTTACGGGTGAAAAACAGAGGCAAAGATTAGAACCCTCAAACCCAACCCTTATAACGGAATATTCCCCATGAACGACGTTGGCGTTGCGGGCATACCGTCGAGCACCTGGTGCACGACGGGCGGAGGGCGGCGCGGGCGCGGGCGGAGGGCAGTGGCCGGGGGGTGGGAGGCGGAGGCGGAGGGCGCGGAGGCGGGAGGCGGAGGGCGCGGGAGCGGGCACGGGCCGGAGGGCGGTGGCGGCGGGTCGAGGCGGAGGGCGCAGAGGCGGAGGGGTGCGGGAGGAGGAGAGGCCGGGGCGGGAGGCGGAGGCGGCGGGCGGGCGCGCGGGAGTAGAAGCTGGCGGGGCGGCGGGCGGCGCGGGCGGCGGGACGGATGGTGACGGCCGGGGGCGGGGCGAGTGCGGCCGCGGCCGGGAGGAGGTGGAGGAGAAGCCGGCGTGTCGGTGGGAACGATGAAGGAAATATGCCCTAGAGGCAATAATAAAGTTATTATTTATTTCCTTATATCATGATAAATGTTTATTATTCATGCTAGAATTGTATTAACTGGAAACATAATACATGTGTGAATACATAGACAAACAGAGTGTCACTAGTATGCCTCTACTTGACTAGCTCGTTAATCAAAGATGGTTATGTTTCCTAACCATGGACAAAGAGTTGTTATTTGATTAACGGGATCACATCATTAAGTGAATGATCTGATTGACACGACCCATTCCATTAGCTTAGCACCCGATCGTTTAGTATGTTGCTATTGCTTTCTTCATGACTTATACATGTTCCTATGACTATGAGATTATGCAACTCCCGTTTGCCGGAGGAACACTTTGTGTGCTACCAAATGTCACAACGTAACTGGGTGATTATAAAGGAGCTCTACAGGTGTCTCCAAAGGTACATGTTGGGTTGGCGTATTTCGAGATTAGGATTTGTCACTCCGATTGTCGGAGAGGTATCTCTGGGCCTTCTCGGTAATGCACATCACATAAGCCTTGCAAGCATTGCAACTAATGAGTTAGTTGTGAGATGATGTATTATAGAACGAGTAAAGAGACTTGCCGGTAACGAGATTGAACTAGGTATTAAGATACCGACGATCGAATCTCGGGCAAGTAACATACCGATGACAAAGGGAACAACGTATGTTGTTATGCGGTCTGACCGATAAAGATCTTCGTAGAATATGTAGGAGCCAATATGGGCATCCAGGTCCCGCTATTGGTTATTGACCGGAGACGTGTCTCGGTCATGTCTACATTGTTCTCGAACCCGTAGGGTCCGCACGCTTAAGGTTTCGATGACAGTTATATTATGAGTTTATGAGTTTTGATGTACCGAAGGAGTTCGGAGTCTCGGATGAGATCGGGGACATGACGAGGAGTCTCGAAATGGTCGAGACGTAAAGATTGATATATTGGATGACTATATTCGGATATCGGAAAGGTTCCGAGTGATTCGGGTATTTTTCAGAGTACCGGGTAGTTACGGGAGAAGCAATGGGCCTAGATGGGCTTTAGTGGGAAGAGGAGAAAGGGCCAAGGGGCTGCTGCGCCCTCCTCCCCTCTAGTCCGAATTGGACTAGGGAAAAGGGGGCCGACCACCTCTCCTTCTCCTCCACTTCCTTCTCCCTTCCTCTCCTCTTGGTGGACAGGTACTAGGACTTGGAGTCCTAGTAGGACTCCACATCCTGGCCGCACCAATTGCCTTGGTCGGCCTCCTCCTCCTCCATCTTTTATATACTGAGGCAAGGGGCACCCCAAAGACACAAGTTGATCCACGTGATCATATTCTTAGCCGTGTGCGGTGCCCCCTTCCACCATAGTCCTCGATAATATTGTAGCGGTGCTTAGGCGAAGCCCTGCGACAGTAGTACATCAAGATCGTCACCACGCCGTCGTGCTGACGGAACTCTTCCCCGACACTTTGCTGGATCGGAGTCCGGGGATCGTCATCGAGCTGAACGTGTGCTAAAACTTGGAGGTGCCGTAGTTTCGGTGCTTGATCGGTCAGGCCGTGAAGACGTACGACCACATCAACCAAATGCTTCCGTTGTCGATCTACAAGGTACGTAGGTCACACTCTCCCCTCGTTGCTATGCATCACCATGATATTGCGTGTGCGTAGGAAATTTTTTGAAATTACTACGTTCCCCAACAGTGGCATCCGAGCCTAGGTTTTATGGTTTGATGTTATATGCACGAGTAGAACACAAGTGAGTTGTGGGCGATATAAGTCATACTGCTTACCAGCATGTCATACTTTGGTTCGGCGGTATTGTTCGATGAAGCGGCCCGGACCGACATTACGCGTACGCTTACGCGAGACCGGTTCTCCCGACGTGCTTTGCACATAGGTGGCTTGCGGGTGACAGTTTCTCCAACTTTAGTTGAACCGAGTGTGGCTACGCCCGGTCCTTGCGAAGGTTAAAACAGCACCAACTTGACAAACTATCGTTGTGGTTTTTGATGCGTAGGTAAGAACGGTTCTTGCTAAGCCCGTAGCAGCCACGTAAAACTTGCAACAACAAAGTAGAGGACGTCTAACTTGTTTTTGCAGGGCATGTTGTGATGTGATATGGTCAAGACGTGATGAGATATAAGTTGTTGTATGAGATGATCATGTTTTGTTGAAGTTATCGGCAACTGGCAAAATCCTTATGGTTGTCTCTCTATTGCATAAGATGCAAGCGCCCAATAACTGCTTTACTTTATCGCTATGCGATAGCAATAGTTGCAAGAGCAATTGTTGGCGAGACGACCACGTGACGACACATTGATATAGATCAAGATGATGGAGATCATGGTGTCATGCCGGTGACGATAGAGATCATAACAGTACTTTGGAGATGGAAATCAAAGGCGCAAGATGATGATGGCCATATCATGTCACATATTTTGATTGCATATGATGTTTATCTTTTATACATCTTATTTTGCTTAGTTTGACGGTAGCATTTTAAGATGATCTCTCACTAAATATCAAGAAGTGTTCTCCCTGAGTATGCACCGTTGCGAAAGTTCTTCGTGCTGAGACACCACGTGATGATCGGGTGTGATAGGCTCTACGTTCAAATACAACGGGTGCAAAACAGTTGCACACGCGGAATATTCAGGTTATACTTGACGAGCCAAGCATATACAGATATGCCCTCGGAACACGGAGATCGAAAGGTCGAGCGTGAATCATATAGTAGATATGATCAACATAGTGATGTTCACCAATGAAACTGCTCCATCTCACGTGATGATCGGACATGGTTTAGTTGATTTGGATCACGTGATCACTTAGAGGATTAGAGGGATGTCTATCTAAGTGGGAGTTCTTAAGTAATATGATTAATTGAACTTAAATTTATCATGAACTTAGTCCTGGTAGTATTTTGCAAATTATGTTATAGATCAATAGCTCGCGTTGTTGCTTCCCTATGTTTATTTTGATATGTTCCTAGAGAAAATTGTGTTGAAAGATGTTAGTAGCAATGATGCGGATTGGATCCGTGATCTGAGGTTTATCCTCATTGCTGCACAGAAGAATTATATCCTTGATGCACCGCTAGGTGACAGGCCTATTGCAGGAGCAGATGCAGACGCTATGAACATCTGGCTAGCTCAATATGATGACTACTAGATAGTTTAGTGCACCATGCTTAACGGCTTAGAATCGGGACTTCAAAGACGTTTTGAACGTCATGGACCATATAAGATGTTCCAGGGGTTGAAGTTAATATTTCAAGCAAATACCCGAGTTGAGAGATATGAAGTCTCCAACAAGTTCTATAGCTAAAAGATGGAGGAGAATAGCTCAAGCAGTGAGCATGTGCTCAGATTGTCTGGGTACAACAATCGCTTGAATCAAGTGGGAGTTAATCTTCCAGATAAGATAGTGATTGACAGAATTCTCTAGTCACCATCACCAAGTTAGTAGAACTTCGTGATGAACTATGATATGCAAGGGATAACGGAACCGATTCCCAAGCTCTTCGTAATGCGGAAATTGACGAAGGTAGAAATCGAGAAAAACATCAAGTGTTGATGGTAGACAAGACCACTAGTTTCAAGAAAAGGGCAGAGGGGAGAAGGGGAACTTCAAGAAGAACAGCAAGCAAGTTGCTGCTCAAGTGAAGAAGCCCAAGTCTGGTCCTAAGCCTGAGACTAAGTGTTTCTACTGCAAAGGGACTGGTCACTTGAAGCGGAACTACCCCAAGTGATTGGCAGATAAGAAGGATGGCAAAGTGAACATAAGTATATTTGATATACATGTTATTGATGTGTACTTTACTAGTGTTTATAGCAACCCCTCAGTATTTGATACTAGTTCAGTTGCTAAGATTAGTAACTCGAAACGGGAGTTGCAGAATAAACAGAGACTAGTTAAGGGTGAAGTGACGATGTGTGTTGGAAGTGGTTCCAAGATTGATATGATCATCATCGCACACTCCCTATAAATTCGGGATTAGTGTTGAACCTAAATAAGTGTTATTTGGTGTTTACGTTGAGCATGAATATGATTTGATCATGTTTATTGTAATACGGTTATTCATTTAAGTAAGAGAATAAATTGTTGTTCTATTTACATGAATAAAACCTTATATGGTTACACACCTAATGAAAATAGTTCATTGGATCTCGATCGTAGTGATACACATAATCATAATATTGAAACCAAAAGATGCAAAGTTAATAATGATAGTGCAACTTATTTATAGCACTGCCGTTTAGGTCATATTGGTGTAAAGCGCATGAAGAAACTCCATGCTGATGGGCTTTTGGAATCACTTGATTATGAATCAATTGATGCTTGCGAACCATGCCTCATGGGCAAGATGACTAAGACTCTGTTCTTCGGAACAATGGAGCGAGCAGCAGATTTGTTGGAAATCATACATACTGATGTATGTGGTCCGATGAATATTGAGGCTTGCGATAGGTATCATTATTTTCTGATCTTCACAGATGATTTGAGCAGATATGAGTATATCTACTTGATGAAACAAATGTCTGAAACATTTGAAAAGTTCAAAGAATTTCAGAGTGAAGTGGAGAATCATCGTAACAAAAATGAAAGTTTCTACGATATGATCGCAGAAGTAAAATATTTGAGTTACGAGTTTGGTCTTCAATTAAAACAATGTGGAATAGTTTCACAAACTCATGCCACCTGGAACACCACAGCATAATGGTGTATCCGAATGTCATAACCATTCTTTATTAGATATGGTGCGATCTATGATGTCTCTTACCGATCTACCACTGTCATTTTGGGGTTATGCATTAGAGACAGCTGCATTCACGTTAAATAGGGCACCATCTAAGTCCGTTGAGACGACACAATCTGAACTGTGGTTTGGCAAGAAACCAAAGTTGTCGTTTCTTAAAGTTTGGGGTTGTGATGCTTATATAAAAAAGTTTCATCCTAATAAGCTCAAAACCAAATCGGAGAAATATGTCTTCATAGGATACCCAAAGGAGACTATTGGGTACACCTTCTATCACAAATCCGAAGGCAAGACTTTTGTTGCTAAATTCGGAGTTTTTCTAGAGAAGGAGTTTCTCTCGAAAGAAGTGAGTGGGAGGAAAGTAGAACTTGATGAGGTAACTATACCTGCTCCCTTATTGGAAAGTAGTTCATCACAAAAATCTGTTCCTGTGACTACTACACCAATTAGTGAGGAAGCTAATGATGATGATCATGTAACTTTAGATCAAGTTACTACCAAATCTCGTAGGTAAACCAGAGTGAGATCCGCACCAGAGTGGTACGGTAATCCTGTTCTGGAAGTCATGTTACTAGACCATGACGAACTTGCGAACTATGAGGAAGCGATGATGAGCCCAGATTCCACGAAATGGTTTGAGGCCATGAAATCTGAGATATGATCCATGTATGAGAACAAATTATGGACTTTGATGGATTTGCCCGATGATCGGCAAGCCATAGAAAATAAATGGATCTTCAAGAGGAAGACGGACGCTGATAGTAGTGTTACTATCTACAAAGCTAGAATTGTCGCAAAAGGTTTTCGACAAGTTCAAGGTGTTGACTACGATGAGATTTTCTCACTCGTATCTATGCTTAAGTCTGTCCGAATCATGTTAGCAGTTGCCGCATTTTATGAAATCTGGCAAATGGATAAACAAAACTGCATTCCTTAAGGGATTTACTAAAGAAGAGTTGTATACGATGCAACTAGAAGGTTTTGTCGATCCTAAAGGTGTTAACTAAATATGCAAGCTCCAGCGATCCATCTATGGACTGGTGCAAGAATCTCGGAGTTGGAATATACGCTTTGATAAGTTTATCAAAGCATATAGTTTTATACAGACTTGCGGTGAAGCCTGTATTTACAAGAAAGTGAGTGGGAGCACTACAACATTTCTGATAAGTATATGTGAATGACATATTGTTGATCGGAAATAATGTAGAATTATTCTGCAAAGCATAAAGGAGTGTTTGAAAGGAAGTTTTCAAAGAAAGATCTCGGTAAAGCTGCTTACATATTGAGCTTCAAGATCTATAGAGATAGATCAAGACGCTTGATAAGTTTTTTCAATGAGTACATACCTTGACAAGATTTTGAAGTAGTTCAAAATGGAGCAGTCAAAGAAAGAGTTCTTGCCTGTATTACAAGATGTGAAGTTGAGTAAGACTCAAAGCCCGACCACGGCAGAAGATAGAAAGAGAATGAAAGTCATTCCCTATGCCTTGGCCATAGGTTCTATAAAGTATGTTATGCTGTGTACCAGATCTATTGTATACCCTACACTGTGTTAAGCAAGGGAGTACAATAGTGATCTAAGAGTAGATCACTGGACAGCGGTCAAAATTATCCTTGGTGGAATAAGGATATGTTTCTCGATTATGGAAGTGAAAAAAAGGTTCGTCGTAAAGGGTTACGCCGATGCAAGTTTTGACACTAATCTAGATGAATCTAAATCTCAATCTAGATACATATTGAAAGTGGGAGCAATTAGCTAGAGTAGCTCCGTGAGAGCATTGTTGACATAAATATTTGCAAAATACTTACGGATGTGAATGTGACAGACCCGTTGACTAAAATTATCTCACAAGCAAAACATGATCACACCTTAGTACTCTTTGGGTGTTAATCACATAGCGATGTGAACTAGATTACTGACTCTAGTAAACCATTTGGGTGTTGATCACATATCGATGTGAACTATGGGTGTTAATCACATGGTGATGTGAACTATTGCTGTTAAATCACATGGCGATGTGAACTAGATTATTGACTCTAGTGCGAGTGGGAGACTGAAGGAAATATGCCCTAGAGGCAATAATAAAGTTATTATTTATTTCCTTATATCATGATAAATTTTTATTATTCATGCTAGAATTGTATTAACTGGAAACATAATACATGTGTGAATACATAGACAAACAGAGTGTCACTAGTATGCCTCTACTTGACTAGCTCGTTAATCAAAGATGGTTATGTTTCCTAACCATGGACAAAGAGTTGTTATTTGATTAACGAGATCACATCATTAAGTGAATGATCTGATTGACACGACCCATTCCATTAGCTTAGCACCCGATCATTTAGTATGTTGCTATTGCTTTCTTCATGACTTATACATGTTCCTATGACTATGAGATTATGCAACTCCCGTTTGCCGGAGGAACACTTTCTGTGCTACCAAACGTCACAACGTAACTGGGTGATTATAAAGGAGATCTATAGGTGTCTCCAAAGGTACATGTTGGGTTGGCGTATTTCGAGATTAGGATTTGTCACTCCGATTGTCGGAGAGGTATCTCTGGGCCTTCTCGGTAATGCACATCACATAAGCCTTGCAAGCATTGCAACTAATGATTTAGTTGTGAGATGATGTATTACGGAACGAGTAAAGAGACTTGCCGGTAACGAGATTGAACTAGGTATTAAGATACCGACGATCGAATCTCGGGCAAGTAACATACCGATGACAAAGGGAACAACGTATGTTGTTATGCGGTCTGACCGATAAAGATCTTCGTAGAATATGTAGGAGCCAATATGGGCATCCAGGTCCCGCTATTGGTTATTGACCGGAGACGTGTCTCGGTCATGTCTACATTGTTCTCGAACCCGTAGGGTCCGCACGCTTAAGGTTTCGATGACAGTTATATTATGAGTTTATGAGTTTTGATGTACCGAAGGAGTTCGGAGTCCCGGATGAGATCGGGGACATGACGAGGAGTCTCGAAATGGTCGAGACGTAAAGATTGATATATTGGATGACTATATTCGATATCGGAAAGGTTCCGAGTGATTCGGGTATTTTTCGGAGTACCGGGTAGTTACGGGAGAAGCAATGGGCCTAGATGGGCTTTAGTGGGAAGAGGAGAAAGGGCCAAGGGGCTGCTGCGCCCCCCTCCCCTCTAGTCCGAATTGGACTAGGGAAAAGGGGGCCGGCCACCTCTCCTTCTCCTCCACTTCCTTCTCCCTTCCTCCCCTCTTGGTGGACTCCTACTAGGACTTGGAGTCCTAGTAGGACTCCACATCCTGGCCGCAGCAATTGCCTTGGCCGGCCTCCTCCTCCTCCATCCTTTATATACTGAGGCAAGGGGCACCCCAAAGACACAAGTTGATCCACGTGATCATATTCTTAGCCGTGTGTGGTGCCCCCTTCCACCATAGTCCTCGATAATATTGTAGCGGTGCTTAGGCGAAGCCCTGCGACAGTAGTACATCAAGATCGTCACCACGCCGTCGTGCTGACGGAACTCTTCCCCGACACTTTGCTAGATCGGAGTCCGGGGATCGTCATCGAGCGGAACGTGTGCTAAAACTCGAAGGTGCCGTAGTTTCGGTGCTTGATCGGCGGGCCGTGAAGACGTACGACCACATCAACCAAACGCTTCCGTTGTCGATCTACAAGGTACGTAGATCACACTCTCCCCTCGTTGCTATGCATCACCATGATCTTGCGTGTGCGTAGGAAATTTTTTGAAATTACTATGTTCCCCAACAAACGACACCTATGGGATCACAAGAATCCCTACTGTGGTTAGCGGGGCGCGGGGTCGTGAGAAGAGCGGATCAAACAGATAGCACACGGTTCGTTTATCCAGGTTCGGGCCGCGAGGATGCGTAAAACCCTACTCCTGCTTTGGTGGATTGTATATCTGTGTTCTTGAGCTAGCTATGGGGCGTGAGGAGCTCCAAAAAGCCGAATCCCCCCTCTGGTCGCCTCGGGCCTCCTTTTATAGAAAAAGGGGTTGCCACGGTGGCACACAGGAGGTGGAAAGGGTACAGTGATGCGAGGTTATCCCTCGCATTACATGACAAGGCGCATTTAATGTGTCTTGCTTAGGTGTCCTTGCTTTATCGGGGACGGGGGAGAGATCTGTCTCGTCCGTCGCCGCTCTTTCTTGTGTCAACACGCGCCCTGGCCAGCGACGCCTGCGATGCCATGTAGGCAGGCAGGCAGCTGAGGTGGCGCAGTAGTGGGTCTTCACGAAGATCTGCATGCCGCCACGCGGGTGCCTGCCCAGCTGGTTGGGTCGGCAGCTGCATGCATGCGGTGGTGGAGGTTTAGTCGGCGTGGGCCTGATGGTGGCCCTGCGGGTGTCCTCGGCAAGGGCCTTGCCGGGGCCCCGGCAAGGGTCTCGCCGAGGCGCCTGCTGTCATCCCCGGCAAGGCGCTTGCCGGGGGCCTTGTGGTCTTCCTCGGCTGGGATCTCGCCAAGGGTTATCGTCTCCTTAGTGCGTATC
The DNA here is from genome assembly GCF_056163025.1 of Triticum urartu. NCBI lineage: Eukaryota > Viridiplantae > Streptophyta > Magnoliopsida > Poales > Poaceae > Triticum > Triticum urartu. The sequence continues at coordinate 52,274,252 of NC_141875.1, forward strand.
TGATCTTGAATGTCTTCACAAAGATCTGCATGCCGCCACGGGGATGTCTTCCGAATCCTTGCCCTTTGGAGGCAGTGGACTCAAGGGTGATTTGCTCCGTAGGCACGGGACGAGTCGCCGCGGCAAGGTTCTTGCCGGGGCTGCTAGAACTGTCTCCCGACAAGGATCTTGCCGGGGGAGTCCGTTTCGTCCCCTTTGCTCTTCGTGCTCTTGGCCTTGGCATCGTTCTAGTTCTCTTGAGCTTCGGTCTTACCCTGGCTCACCTCCCTTGCCTTGCTTGGTGTAGTGGTGCCCGTGGCTCAGACTACCCGTGCACAGTTATAGGGGTACAAAAAGTGTACCCCTCTTTTTGTACACCGACAGGAGCCCCCGGGCCTGGGCCACACATAAGCGCAACGCGTTGTTGGGCTAGGCCCAAAAACGGTGCGCGGGCAGGCGGGGAGGTTTTTACCACGGTAAGATTCTTCGCGCGCTGCGCGTCCCACGATTCCCGCGCGTGGCGCGGCGTGGGGAGGCGCGTGTGACGTGGGCAGCATACGTGGGGTTGGTTCCCGCAGGCATGCATCACATCGTAGTAAAGGGGCGGTTTGCGCCTTCCCCATAAACGAAGGGAGGCGTGGAGGCGTGGCCCATTTACTGAATGGGGCTGAGACACGGTCTTCAAGGCATCCACTCCCCACGATCACGGGGTGGGGAGTGGTCGTCTCACCCGTCCCCTCGGTTCTGCACGTCCGCTACGTGTCTCCCATGCGCCTAGGGTGGCAAACGGTGGAGGCGGGAAACCGGGCCGTCGCTGGTTGGGGCGGCGGGTCGGTCCTGGCTCCCTGCGCCTTCTGTATCTTGATTGGCCGAGCGGGACGGCCGAGCCCCAACCCCAATTCTTTATAAAGAGCAGGGGGGAGGATGGCGTCCCGCATTCTTTCATCTTCTTCTTCCTTCAGCTTCTGCTCCTTCCTTCCATCCATCATGGAGAGAGGGAATCCCGGTCCTTCAACAGTGGCGGCGAGGGTCGCCGCTCGACAACGTGTCCCTCCTTCTTCTGCGCCTGCGGTGGCAGAGCCAGTCGCGAGGGGAAGGGGGAGGAGGCGAGGCCGGGGCGCTCGGGGAAGAGGAGGACGGGGTGGCGCGCCGACCTCGCCTCCGCCAGCAGCTCCTCCTCCAATGGAGGGCCATGTTGAGGATGACCCTTGTGAGTTCTTCGTCAGGCTACGCCGGCCACCGCGCCGTTGTAACGCCCCGAGACCGATGTGCCAGGTGTCCTCCGCTTATTCGCTGTTGTTGCCTTGTCATTGCTTGTGTCTCATGCATCCAAGCATTTTCCCCATTGTCCTTTTTGCATTCCGGCGCTCTTATCTCCTCCGGTGGTCCTTTCTACCTTCCGTTCGTGTGTGGGGGTTAAACATTTCCAAATTGGACCAAGACTTGCCTAGCGGCCTTGGTTTACTACCGGTAGACCGCCTGTCAAGTTTCGTACCATTTGGACTTCGTTTGATACTCCAACTGTTAACCGAGGGACCGAGAAGGCCTCGTGTGTGTTGCAGCCCAACACCCTTCCATTTTGGCCCAAAACCCACCTAAACCTCCTTCATCATCTCGGTCGTTCGATCACGACCGCGTGGCCGAAAACCACACCTCATTTGGACTCTCCTAGCTCCCTCTACCTATAAATATGTGATCCCCTCCCCAGAAATCGCGGTACAAACCCTAGCCCCGCTCCCTCTCGCGTCGCCGGACAAATATCCCCGCGTCGGACATGTCCGCGCCGCCGTCCCCGACGAATCCGCCGCCGCCACATCACCTCTGCCGGTTTCTCTCTCCTCCGCGGCCCACCGTGGCCCGGAGCGGGCCCTTCCGGCCCGCTTGCCCGATCCGCCGCCCAAGCGCGCTGCTCGTCCGCGCCGCTGGATCCCTCCCGCCGGCGACCCCGCGTCGCGCCGCCGGCGACTCACGCCACCGCGCCGCCCCGCTTCCATTTCCTCCTCGCCGGGCAGTTACACCTCGTCGCCGACTCGCTGACGTCGTCCCTGCCACCGCCCTCACCGGAGATGACCGGATCTGGCCGCCCGGCGCCAGATCCGGGGCTCCTCGCGCCCCCTCCGGCCGCCCCGCGCCTCGAGCTCGCCGGAGCCACGCCGGGAACTGCCGCCGCGCCATGGCCGTCGCCCCGCCCGGATCGGATCGGGACCCCTCGCCGCGCCTCCGTTGACCTCCAGTGTCGCCCGCGTGGGCCGGCCCAATCGGCCTCGTCTGCGGTCCAGCTACGTCCCAGCCGGCCCACCTCCTCCGGCCCGGTGCATTTTTCGCGAGGTCTATAAATTCTACTAAGTCCCCGAGATTTCCATGTTTCTAATGCCCATGTTCATCATGCCATAGCTCATCATCCGTAGCTCCGATTCATGCGTGTAGCATATCAAAATGTTCACCTCAGAGAGTACATCATTTCATCTCATTGCATCATTTTTATTTGAGCTCATCTTGATGCCCTAAATGCTGTTGGAAGAGTGCTATTTGAGTTTATTGTCAGATCTGCTGCATCAAATAGCTATTTGTCATTTTTGCCATGATTATTGTGTGCATGATATGCCCCTGAGCTCTACATGAGTTTTGTTATATGCTTTGCCATCTTTACAGAGGTGCTATCCATGTATTTTTGTGACATGTGTGGTGACTAGCACAAGCTTGCAAAGTGGTGCATTCGTTAATGCTGATTTCAGGGACCTAGCAATTCCACTAAGTCCTTGATCTGTTTTTATCAATATGCCATATGTTCATGCTGTTTCCTAGTGATCCGTGCCTCTTTTGAGGATGATCAGTAAGGATGATTTGTTAATATTGTGGTGCTCTATCCATCCATGTCTTTGTTTGCAATTATGGAGCACCCTAGCTTAAGTCAATCGAGCTCTACGTTTGCTATTTCGTGAATCTGGGCAGATTGTCTACTTGTTAGCAATTTTGCCGAGGATGTTGTGGTTGATCCATGTGTGCTATGTTATTGTTCTTGCCATGTCTAGCTTGTATAATGTGTATTCTTGATGGGTGTATGCTTAGATTGTCATGCCTTGCTCTGTAGTGAGTGCATCGAGCTCGTAAACATGCCTACTTGATATCTGTTTTGCATGCTCCAGTTTTTCTCCATGTCTGTAATCTGATTATGTTTTTGCCATGTTCACATGCTTGCAATTGTATTTTGTGATCCCTTTTGGCTCAAGGTCACTAAGGGACTTTTGTTAAGCTCTTTGAGTAGCTCCATTCCATGCTTTGCTTTGCCATGTTAAGTTCCTATAGCTTATAGTTTTCATGCTCCAAAATGTGCTACCTGATCTGAAATTCCAGACAAGTGTTAATTTCACTAAGTCTGAAATCTGTTTACCGTTTGCATTTTTGCCATGCTTGTTTGAGCCTGTTAATGGATGAATTGGCCGTAGCTCAGTGTTCATATTTTGTTAAGCATCATGAATGGATCCCTGCCATGTATTTTGTTTCCATGTTTGGGTCATGTAGCATGTTTGTCTTGTTGCATTTAGATGGCTACTTGCTGTATATCGCAGACCGGTGCCATATTTGAATCGCTTGCCATTTCCAAACCGTGTCTCCGATTCCGGTGTTCTTTATATCGATTTCAACCGAAATCACCTCACCTTTCCAGTGGCACACTTGGATTTCCAAGTTGAGGCCAGGTTCAATCATTCCTTGTCAAATCATGCATATGCATCGCATACCGCATCCCGCATATCATACCATGTTCTTGTGTTGGTTGTTTACTATGTTGTGTGCTTTCCTTTCCGGTGTTTGCTTCTTCGGGTGGTTCCGATAACATCGCATTTGTGAGGACCCGTTCGACTACGTCAGTTTGTCTTCTTCATGAACTCGTTCTTCTTCCTTGCGGGATTTCAGGCAAGATGATCATACCCTCGAAATCACTTCTATCTTTTCTTGCTAGATGCTCACTCTTTTGCTATGCCTATGCTGTGATACCTACCACTTGCTTATCATGCCTCCTATATTGTTGAACCAAGCCTCTAACCCACCTTGTCCTAGCAAACCGTTGTTTGGCTATGTTACCGCTTTGCTCAGCCCCTCTTATAGCGTTGTTAGTTGCAGGTGAAGATTGAAGTTTGTTCCTTGTTGGAACATGGAGATGTTATTCCTTGGTGGAACATGTTTACCTGTTGGGATATCACAATATCTCTTATTTAATTAATGCATCTATATACTTGGTAAAGGGTGGAAGGCTCGGCTTTATGCCTGGTGTTTTGTTCCACTCTTGCCGCCCTAGTTTCCGTCATATCGGTGTTATGTTCCCGGATTTTGCGTTCCTTACGCGGTTGGGCTATTATGGGAACCCCTTGACAGTTCGCCTTGAGTAAAACTCCTCCAGCAATGCCCAACATTGGTTTTACCATTCGCCACCTAGCCTTTTATTTCCCTTGGGTTCTGCAGACTCAAGGGTCATCATTATTTTAACCCCCCCGGGCCAGTGCTCCTCTGGGTGTTGGTCCACCTGTCAGCTACCGGTGGCCACCAGGGGCAACTCTGGGCTGGCCTACCCGTACCTAGGACAATCTGAGTGTGCCCTGAGAAAGAGATATGTGCAGCTCCTATCGGGATTTGTCGGCACATTCGGGCGGTGTTGCTGGTTTAGTTTTACCTTGTCGAAATGTCTTGTAACCGGGATTCCGAGTCTGATTGGGTCTTCCTGCTAGAAGGAATATCCTTCGTTGACCGTGAGAGCTTGTCATGGGCTAAGTTGAGACTCCCCTGCAGGGTTTTGAACTTTCGAAAGCCGTGCCCGCGGTTATGGGCAGATGGGAATTTGTTAACGTCCGGTTGTAGAAAACCTGAAGTTGACCTTAATTAAAATGCATCAACCGCGTGTGTAACCGTGATGGTCTCTTCTCGGCGGGGTCCGGGAAGTGAACACGGTGTTGGATTTATGCTTGACGTAGGTTGTTCTAGGATCACTTCTTGATCATAGTTTCTCGATCGTGCTTTGCCTTCTCTTCTCGCTCTCATTTGCGTATGTTTAGCCACCATATATGCTAGTCGCTTGCTGCAGCTCCACCTCATACCTTTACCTTACCCATAAGCTTAAATAATCTTGGTAGCGAGGGTGTGAGATTACTGAGTCCCTGTGACTCATAGATACTTCCAAAACCAGCTTGCAGGTGCCGATGAGTCCGTGCAGATGACGCAACCAAGCTCAGGAGGAGCTCGATGAAGATCTTGTCCTTTGTGTTGTTTCGTTCTAGTTGATCAGTAGTGGAGCGCAGTTGGGGTCGATCGGGGACCTTGTCGCATTTGGGGTTCTTCTTTTATTTTGGTTCCGTAGTCGAACCTTGATTGTAACTGGTTGATGTAATGATTTATTCATGTAATTGTGTGAAGTGGCGATTGTAAGCCAACTATGTATCTTTTCCCTTATTGTATTACATGGGTTGTTTGCGAAGATTACCTCACTTGCGACATTGCTTTCAATGTGGTTATGCCTCTAAGTCGTGCTTCGACACGTGGGAGATATAGCCGCATCGAGGGTGTTACAGTCGTCGCCTTCGTCTCCCGACTCCATTTGCACGGGAGATGGAGCTGGATCCGCCGGAGTCGTTGCGGCTGCACATGAGGGGCTGCGGGATCAGTGGCACGCGGGTCCGCGTCGACTTCCCCGCCCCTCACGTGATGTATCTTCGTCGGGGATGGAAGACGTTTGCTCATATCCACCGCTTGACAGAGGGGCTCACTCTCCATTTTAAGCTGATGGAGGGTGGCCTTCTCTCCGTCAAGGTCTTCGGGCTCTTTGAGACCCGTGCAAGGTGTTGCGTGGTGAGCTCTTTTGATAGTGAAGACTCCTCCTCGGGCGGGAGTGATGAGAAGGACAGCGGCAGCGACGACGAGGGTAGTAGGCGACAGGATGACGGGTCCGACTAGGTGTCGGGTGTCGCTCCGTGCGGCACCGGCGACCCCATCATCCGTGTCGCCGGCTCCCTGAACTTCTCGGGGTCGTCTCCTTGGGCGGCTGGCGTTGGGAGGCTGCGGAAGAGGAAGAGGGCGGGCGGCAAGGCCGTCAAGTCAGAGTACGCGGGCACGATGCCTTCGACGCGTGCTGACGTCCTACCGCCTCGTCTTCGAGCTCTGCTTCCGCGCCGCCATCACCATCCAGCCTTTGGACGGCCACCAAGATGTTCTTTTGGTGTCTTCTGCCACCCGTAGCTCACCTAGGTGCTCCTTTTTCCTTTTCGCCTCCTTGAACTGCCTCCTGAGGAGAGGGACAAGAAAGGGATTACGGGCACCTTATCTCTTTTTAGTTTGTAAGCCTACGGGCCTTTGTTGAATTTAAAACTTGTAATCCCATCATTCATGTTTTTCATTCCCTATGGACTGTACCTGAGTGGAATGTTTTTTTAATGAAAAAGGGATGCTTGCCGGGTCATTTGTTTGCGGGTGGAACCCACGACAAGGAGTAAATCCTTGATATCTTCAAGATAAACATTTCCTTGCCCGGCAACAGGCCTTGCCGTCTCCCCACTTCGCTCGACCTTCCTCACGCCTTTGGCGGAGGCAGGGATGAGGCGGGTTCAGGCTCCTTGTTTCATCCTTCCGCTACCGCGACTACGACCAAACTTGGCCCCAGGGACGAGCCCTAGGGCCTAGAGTTAGGGGAGCACGGTAGCTTAGGGGAAAACGAGGTTTCACATACCTCAGTCCATAATGGAATGCATGATAAGGGATGAAGAACTTATCTGAAGCTGCAGTCCCCGGCAACCCTGGTTTACCGTGGGTGAATCTTTGCTCTTGCAGCCCCCGGAAATACTGGCTTGCCGGGGGCTAGATGCTGGTATGTTCCTCTTTTTTTTCTCCCCAAGTGGTTCGGCACGGATATCTGTGTGTCCTGTGAACCAAAGAAGACAAAAGAAAGACAAAGAGACGCACACTCGACCTCTAAGCTATGGGTTAGTCGCTGCTAAGCACTATCAACCCTAACCAAGGACGAGACTTGACCTAGCATGCATGCTATAACTTAGGGCGCCAGCGCTTCATTTATTTATGCTTAGGGTCTGCGCCTGGCTTTGTACAAAGGGTTACATGCGTCATCGGCAAGGCTCGTACAAAAGGTGGCTTGCCGAGGGGCCCGGCAAGCCGTGCCTCACGGGTAAAACTTGCGAAGATGCTCAATGTTCCAGGAGTTACTCACCGGAACGGCATCTTCGGTCTCCAGGCGGACTGCGCCGGGCCTGGTGACTCGTATTACCCGATAAGGGCCTTCCCACTTTGGCGTCAACTTGTTGGAATTCTTGGCCGATTGAACGCGCCGAAGAACAAGGTCGCCTTCCTCAAAGCTTCGGGCATGAACCTTGCGGCTATGGTAGCGGCGCAAGGCTTGCTGGTAGCGCGCTGCTCTCACAGCCGCCCGAAGACGATCTTCCTCAAGGAGCGTTGCGTCATCTTGCCGCAAATGCTCTTGCTCAAGCTTGTCATAAGCGAGTACTCGAGGTGACCCGTATATGAGTTCCGTGGGGAGAACTGCTTCTGCCCCGTATACCAGGGCAAAGGGTGTCTGGCCGGTGCCTCGATTTGGTGTCGTTCTGATTGACCAAAGAACCGCCGGCAGTTCATCAATCCAGCGCCTTCCACTCTTGTGCAGTCTGTCAAAGGTCTTTGTCCTCAGGCCTCGCGGTACTTCAGCATTTGCCCTCTCAGCTTGACCATTGCTTCGTGGGTGAGCAACGGAAGCGAAACAAACCTTGCTGCCGAGGTCTTGAATATATTGCATGAAGGTGTGGCTTGTGAACTGCGTGCCATTGTCGGTGATAACCCTATTGGGTACATCAAAACGGCACACCAGTCCTTTGAAGAACTTGACAGCTGACTGTGCTGTGACCTTCCTCACTGCTTCCACTTCTGGCCACTTTGTGAACTTGTCGATTGCAATGTACAAGTACTCAAAGCCCCCGACAGCGCGGGGGAAAGGGCCCAGTATGTCGAGCCCCCAGACCGAGAAAGGCCAGGAGAGAGGAATGGTTTGAAGGGCTTGAGCTGGCTGATGAAGCTTCTTTGAATGGAACTGACATGCTTCACACCTAGTGACTAGTGTCGTCGCATCCCGGAGGGCGGTGGGCCAGAAGAAGCCTTGTCGAAACGCTTTGCCGGCAAGGGCCCTTGACCCGATGTGGGATCCACATATGCCTCCATGTATCTCCGCCAACAGCCCCAGTCCTTCCTCTCGAGGGATACACTTCAATTTCACGTCGTTCGGCCTCTTTCTGTACAGGACGTCATCGACGAACTAGTACATAGTAGAGCGACGGGCTACTTTTTCCGCTTCTTCCTGCTCCTCAGGACGTTCCCCTGTTTGGAGGAATCGGACGGTATGCTGTGCCCACGCTGGAGCCTGGGGCTCGACGGCGAGGACTAAAGGCATTTCCTCCGCTATCGGAGCAGCTGTCTCCATGGCAAGAGCTTGATGCTCTGTCGGAGCCAGCCGTCCCGTGGCGGGCTCAGCGTCTCCGATAACATCCTTGCCAGCGGCTTCGGGGAGCTCGGCGGGAAAGTACTTGTCGGGCCTTGATTTTCTCCTCTTGTTCTGCTCTGTTGATGGATCAACGGATGGCTGAGTTAGCCGAAGCACAAAGGTACCTGGTTCCACAGGTAGCTTGAGGGCAGCGCGTTTTGATAGGTAATCAGCGATATCATTCTCCGCTCGGGGAATGTATTCTGCCTGTATACCGTCAAAACGCTCTTCCAGCTTTCTCACTTCATCGACGTAGGCCTTCATCAACGGGCTCTGGTAATCCTTGTTGACTTGCTTGACGACAAGTTGCGAGTCACCTCTGACGACGAGTTTCTTGATTCCGAGGTCCGCCGCGATCCTAAGACCGGCAAGCAGCCCTTCGTACTCAGCCGTATTGTTTGTTGACACCTCCCTAGGGAAGTGCATCTGGATCACGTACTTGAGGTGCTCTCCGGTGGGCGCGACAAGCAGTACGCCAGCCCCGGCGCCCTGTAAGGAGAAAGCTCCATCAAAGTACATGATCCAGTCGCAACTTGCCTCCTTGCCAGGGAGAGCAGTCTCTTGGGTTTCTTCGTCAGGCGTCGTGGTCCATTCTGCAACGAACTCCGCCAGGACTCGGCTTTGAATCGTCGAGGTACTCTCAAACTTGAGGCCAAAGCTGGACAGTTCCAGTGCCAACTCGACGATCCTTCCCGTTGCATCTGGATTGTGCAATATCTGTCGCAGAGGGAGGCGAGTGACGACAGTGATTTCGTGCGCCTGGAAGTAGTGACGCAGCTTCCTCGAGGCCATAAGAAGGCCGAAGAGCAGTTTCTGCACACTGGAGTACCTCGATCTAGCCCCCTGCAGGAGGGAACTAACAAAGTAGACCGGGTGCTGCATCATTTTCTTCTTCGACGGCACTTCAATTGGCTGCGTCGTCTCGGCATCGGTGGCATCGGGCTCCGTTGCTGCTATTACCTCATCATCAATTTCTCTCTGCGCCACTAGTGCGGCGCTGACCACCTGGTTCGTTGCCGCCAGGTACAGCAGCAACGGTTCCTGTGGCCTAGGCGCAACTAGTATTGGCGCGGAGGAGAGGTACCTCTTCAAATCTTGCAATGATGCTTCGGCTTATGGCGTCCACTCCATCGAGCCCGCCTTTTTCAAAATTTTGAAAAAGGGAAGGGCATGCTCGGCGGACTTGGAAATGAACCTGCTCATGGCGGCAACGCAACCAGCAAGCCGACGCACATCCTTGACTCGCTTGGGCGCTTCAGTCTGCTCTATAGCTTTGATCTTGTCCGGATTGGCCTCTATCCCACGTTGTGACACAAAGAACCCGAGAAGCTTGCCAGACGGGACGCCGAAGATGCACTTCTCAGGGTTCAGCTTGAGATTGATCTTGCGTAGGTTTGCAAATGTTTATTGTAAATCTGATATGAGGGTTGCCCTGTTCTTGGTTTTGACCACTATATCATCCATATAAGCTTCCATATTTCTATGGAGCTGGGGTTCAAAACCAATCTGGACCGCCCTTGCAAACGTTGAACCAGCACTCTTCAACCCGAAAGGCATCCGTATAAAGCAATACGTACCACATGGGGTGATGAATGCCGTTTTCTCTTCATCTTCCCTTGTCATGAAGATCTGGTGGTAGCCAGAGTAGGCATCGAGGAATGACAACAGATCATACCCAGCTGTGGAGTCAACAATCTGGTCGATGCGCAGCAACGGAAAGGGGTCCTTGGGACAAGCCTTATTAATATCTGTGTAATCAATACACAGCCTCCACTTCCCATTTGCCTTGCGCACTACCACCGGATTGGCCAACCACGTTGGTTGGAGCACTCCTCTTACCAAACCCGCTGCTTCCAGTTTCCGGATCTCCTCTGTGATGAACTCTTGTCGTTCCAAAGCTTGCTTTCTGACCTTCTGCTTGACGGGCCGCGCATGAGGACAGACAACAAGGTGGTGCTCAATCACCTCCCTGGGAACGCCGGGGATGTCGGATGCTTGCCATGCAAACACATCGACATTCGCCCGCAGGAAGGTGACGAGTGCGTCTTCCTATTTGTCGTCAAGGGTGGAGCTTATGGTAAAAGCTCCTCCCGTGCCATCCTCCTTGACAGAAACCTTGTTGGTTCCCGGCGGTGTGGCCCTGGACTTCTTGTTTCTGTCGGCGGAGCTCTCTGGCACGTCCTCGACGGGAGCGCTACACTCCGAAGAGGTGCGCTTGCCGGAGTGGGTGCCTGAGGTCTCATCGGTCTTCTTCTTTTGCCTTCCCGGGGCTCCAGCGGCAGGAGCAAGCGCCTTATAAGTGGCGTCTGCTGCAACTGCTTGTTGGTAGAGTTGGTCAGCGCAAATTAGTGCATCCTTCTTGTCTGATGGGACGGTGATGATCGTCACAGGCCCCGGCATCTTCAGGGTGTTGTAGGCGTAATGTGACACCGCCATGAACTTGGCCAGCGCTGGGCGGCCAAGGATCCCATTGTAAGGCAAGGGGATCTTGGCAACGTCGAACACAATCCTTTCTGTCCTGTAGTTCAGATCACTCCCAAAAGTCACGGGCAACGTGACCTTTCCCTTTGGTTGACTTCTTCCCGGGTTGACCCCCTGAAACATGCCCGTCTCTTCGAGGTCTTCATCAGGAATCTGCAATTTCTCGATCACGCCAGGCGAGATTAAGTTCAGACCGGCCCCGCCATCGACTAGCATATTTGTCACCTTGAGGTTGCGTATTGTTGGTGAAACCAACAATGGCAAGCACCCGACTGCAGTAGTGCGATCAGGGTGATCCTCAGTGTCAAAAATGATAGGTGTGCTGGACCACTTCAGCGGCCTTTGGGCATCAAACGACGGTTCCGCCGCTGTAATCTCACGCGCCCACTGTTTAAGCTGGCGGTGAGAGGTATGCAGCGAGGCGCCGCCATCGACGCACATGGCCTCTGTAGCTTTCTGAAATTCTTGGTCACCAGACTCATCGTCCTCTTCATGATCATCGTCTTCTGGCTTTTTGTCACGGCCCCGGGCGGGCCTCTCCCGCTATTTATCTTTGCCGCGACGGCCCGCCTGGCCGTCACGCTTCTTGCCGGACCCCTCATCACCGTCCTGGCCTTTCTCCTTGTCCCGCCTCTCATATTCAGCCCTCTGCTTCTCAGCAAGGAGCTCAACCTGTCGGCAGTTCTGGAGATCATGGCCTTTGGTGCGATGGATCTTGCAGTATTGGTTGTCGGAGTTTCCTGGCTTCTCGGCAGCCGCCAAGGCCCCGCAAGAGACACATCCGGCAATTTCCTTGCCGGGGTCATCTGCCTTGGTTTTCTTGGCGGAGCTGGCGTCGTCAGATCCCTCGACGGCAAGCACAGCTTTACCTTTGCGCTTCTTGTTGCGGCGCCGGCCTTTCTTCGCCGGGGCGGCAGTATCCTCATCTGAGGAGTCGGTTTCCATGCCGGCATCTTCGCCGGGGTACTTCCTTCCCTCTTCAGCTCGGGCACATCTGTCAGCAAGAACATAGAATTCTGCCACATCTTTCACCTTGTTCATTGCCAGTTCTTCGCGCATCTTGCGGTTATGCACGTTCTGATGGAACGCGCTGATGATGGCGGCAGGGTCAACATCAGGGATATTGTACTATACCCGGCTGAACCTCTGTACATACTTGCGCAGACTCTCGCCTCCCTTCTGGGGAATGACATGCAGGTCGCTTGCTTGGCCATGGGCTTGGTGACCTCCAGTAAAGGCGCCCACAAACTCATGGCACAAATCCGACCAGGAGGAAATAGAGTCTACCAGCAAGTGCATCAACCACGACATGGCGTTGGGTTTAAGAGCCAATGGAAAGTAATTCGCAAGCACCTTATCATCGCGGGCTCCGGCGGCTTGCATCGCGATGGTGTAGATGCTGAGGAACTCAGACGGGTGAGTCTTGCCATTGTACTTTTCGCCAACGTCAGGTTTGAAGGTGCGGTGAGTGGGCCACTGGAACTGCCGCAGCTCACGGGTAAAAGCCGGACAACCTACCTCGTAAGGTAGGCCTCCAGGGCTCTCCGGGGCCGGGTGGTTCACAGCAGGCCCTGCTCGCATGTCTGACTGGTGGCGCGCTCCACGCCAGCGCTCGATAGTGGTTCGAGCGTCTTCATGGGCTCGTTCCTGAAGAACTTGGCGTTGGTCACAGTGGGTCCGCGGGTCAGACGATGCTACGGAGATGTCGTCGCCCGCGACGTCGCGGCGAGCCGGCGTCCGCGGTACCGGATGGGGAGAGGTGAATGCACCGTGGTCGCGGCGCCGCCGGCTTTTCCGCCACTGGTCCGCGGGACTCCATCGAAGCGTCGACCCGGGGGCCCCACCGGACTTGGTTTGTCTTTGTTGGCCACCGCAACAAGGCTTCAGATAGTGGCTCTCCATTCGTCGAGTTTCCCCGTAGTGGGAGGAAAGTCAAGGAGCAACTGCGCGCGCGCCAGGGCCTCTGCTGGCGTTGGTGGTAGCGAAACCTGCACGGATCGCGACGCGCTTCGACTTCTGACCATGTCAGAAGGAGCTCTATCACGACCCCGCGGTCGCATGCCGTTTTCACCAGCGCCTCGGCGAGTGGGCAGGTCTTCTACGTCCCGAGAGTGGCGCTCGGGGCTCTTCCCGCGGCGACGCCCGGGATCTTCGGCGTGATTACGCCGTTCGTCGTGCGCTGCTTGTGAAGAGCGCGCTGTTGGCGCCAGCATGGGAGTCATGAAGGCCCTTGCGTCGCCTTCGGGGGGCGGCAATGACCCTGGAAGGCCCCGCTCCACCCGCGAAGGGCTTGGCTCTGCCTTTGGATTTGGCGACGTGTGGCCCGTTATCAGGCGCACAAACATCGCCGCCTCCCAAACTTCGGCTGCGGGGATGGTGTTGGTGTTCACGAGCAGCGCCCCGGGTCCTTTCTGCGACCGGTCCGCTGCTCGCCCGCGTCGGGACGGGCTGTCCGGCTTCTGACTGGCCAACCGCCACCGTCGTCTTCTTCTTGGGCGCCATGATGATGAAGAAGCGCTGAACTAACTGCAAAAGTCGATTCTCACAACTGCGCCCCCTACCTGGCGCGTCAAAGATGTCAGTGGGAACGACACCTATGGGATCACAAGAATCCCTACTGTGGTTAGCGGGGCGCGGGGTCGTGAGAAGAGCGGATCAAACAGATAGCACATGGTTCGTTTATCCAGGTTCGGGCCGCGAGGATGCGTAAAACCCTACTCCTGCTTTGGTGGATTGTATATATGTGTTCTTGAGCTAGCTATGGGGCGTGAGGAGCTCCAAAAAGCCGAATCCCCCCTCTGGTCGCCTCGGGCCTCTTTTATAGAAAAAGGGGTTGCCACAGTGGCACACAGGAGGTGGAAAGGGTACAGTCATGCGAGGTTATCCCTCGCATTACATGACAAAGCGCATTTAATGCGTCTTTCTTAGGTTTCCTTGCTTTATCGGGGACGGGGGAGAGATCTGTCTCGTCCGTCGCCGCTCTTTCTTGTGTCGACACGCGCCCTGGCCAGCGACGCCTGCGATGCCATGTAGGTAGGCAGGCAGCTGAGGTGGCGCAGTGGTGGGTCTTCACGAAGATCTGCATGCCGCCACGCGGGTGCCTGCTCAGCTGGTTGGGGCAGCAGCTGCATGCATGCGGTGGTGGAGGTTTAGTCGACGTGGGCCTGATGGTGGCCCTGCGGGTGTCCTCGGCAAGGGCCTTGCCGGGGCCCCGGCAAGGGTCTTGCCGAGGCGCCTGCTGTCATCCCCGGCAAGGCGCTTGCCGGGGGCCTTGTGGTCTTCCTTGGCTGGGATCCCGCCAAGGGTTGTCGTCTCCTTAGTGCGTATCTGATCTTGAATGTCTTCACAAAGATCGGCATGCCGCCACGGGGATGTCTCCCGAATCCTTGCCCTTTGGGGGCAGTGGACTCAAGGGTGATTTGCTCCATAGGCGCGGGACGAGTCGCCGCGGCAAGGGTCTTGTCGGGGCTGCTAGAACTGTCTCCCGGCAAGAATCTTGCCGGGGGAGTCCGTTTCATCCCCTTTGCTCTTCGTGGTCTTGGCCTTGGCGTCGTTCTAGTTCTCTTGAGCTTCGGTCTTACCCTGGCTCACCTTCCTTGCCTTGCTTGGTGTGGTGGTGTCCGTGGCTCAGACTGCCCGTGCATAGTTATAGGGGTACAAAAAGTGTACCCCTCTTTTTGTACACCGACATGGCGGCTCGGGGCGGGCACGGGCGCGCGTGAGGTCGACGGGGCGGCCGGCGGCGGCGGGCGCGACTAGCAGCGGCGGACGCGGGCGTGGGCGCGGGATTTTTCCCTCCCGCACGAGGATAACCGCCAAATGAGGGTTGGGGTAGGTTTTGCTCCCCAACCCTTATATTTCAGGGTTGGGAGAGGGTTTGAGGGTTGGACCCTTAAAAAAATTTAAAGGTTTGAGGGTTAAGGGGTTCTAGTCTACGCGATTTTTTGCTTGCAAATTGTAAAAAAGCAGCTATTTATAAGGGTTTGAGGGTTTGAGGGCTCTGCTAGAGATGCTCTAAGGACACATACTCAGTAAGTGTCGAAGCCAATCACTACCAGAATAGCAGAATGACTTTTCATCCGAGATCACAAGGCTCTACTTTTAGTGCATGCCACAGCTGCATGTGATATTCTTCTGGAGCATTTCCACAAATAGTCCAAACATCATCAAGTTCTAAAGTTCTCTTCTGCTTATTTTGTTAGGTAGCTAAAGTATTAGTTGCTACCCTCCACTCCAACATTTTGAATTTTTTTCGGACACGTTGGATTTTCATATCACATCCCAAATGCTGCGAACATGTGCCTTTCCAGACGAACTCGAGGCGGCAAAAATTCCATGAGTTCGGTCTAGGTTGTTTGCACTCTTGAGCGTGAAATCACCTGACTTTTCATAGTGCCACACAATGCAGCCCTCGGTCGTACTGGTTGGGGTACGGATTTTGTATATTCCCTCGGCATCAAAAGGATGAAAGATTTGGTTTAAGAGCTCTGTATCCCACTCTTTGGACCCCATCCTTCATAAGTTGATTGGCCTATCTACAAACAGATATGAAAACCTGTCCCAAGTGATTCCGAGCTACAATACTGGATTATGGTCCATCTATCTCTGGTTGCCTACCTTTGGTTCACCAATAGATTTTTTTTAAGAAGCTCCATTTTTAGCCAGTAGTGGTGATGAGACCTTCCTCTGTAGGTGATGCTTCCAAAGCATAGAACAGGAAGATAGTGAACAAAAAAGGATGTCACTGATGTAAAAAAACTGGGCAACATTGGTTATCTGGCCACTATGTATATCTGTATTTGGTATATAATCCTTCCTTTCACACAACAATAGCAATTGTCCATGCCTCCCCCATGGCATGTTCAGCTTAATGCCTACTGAATCTCAAGATACAAAAAGACATTATTCAATCATGAAATTGAATAAGTTTTTCGGTGGAACAAATCAAATTAATGTTGTGAAACATCACAAACCATATAATATGAAAACACCGAATGAAAAAATGAACTACTTGTGTGTGCATGATTGGTCATCTGGTCTTAATGAATACGTATATGTAGAACAATATTCTTCATTTCACATAAGATACAAGAGTTGTGTTATAAATAAAATGCAAGAAACTTGGAAAATATCAAAACTTTCAATGGTGCAATTGAAGTCCAGAACCCTTGCTCAATCATAAGGGTATCTAAATGCCAATGACTATTGAAAAATAAGAAGAACATCGTAGCAAAATCTTGTTAGTGAAAAGGGACATGATATAAACACATATGACTTTTTGTGCATATGTATGTGAGAAACAAGTCAATTCTAGCTAGTGCATTTTTGGATACGTGAGAAGAAAGATGACATCTATACATGTGACTTAAGCTCAAATGGTTTGAGCACATGCATGCTATTTATGTAATAGTTTAACACAATTGTATGATGCAATGCATACCAAGGTAGAACAAAAATATGTCAAAACAAGGTAGATCAAACTTTTATGGAGGCTAGAAACATAACATGAAAAATTTCTTATAGAGGAAAGGGGAAGAGAAGGAGACGGAAGCGCGGCGGCATTGCAAGGAGCAAAAGGGCACGATGAGGAGTGGCGGCTAGGGTTTTCATCCGCTTAGAGGCCACATCAGAGAGAAAGAGAGAGTGCACAGGCGATTAGGGTTCCCTCACCTCCCGTCGGCGCCGCCATTGATCTACCTCGCTTATGTGGCCTTCGGTCCATGGAGGCGGGGTGGATCTCGGCCCCCGCCTCGAGAGGGCTCTGTTTTCCTGGTTTTAGGGTAAATGTTTGGTGGGACGACACTTAGATGGTGGTGGTGGTGTCTTCTCCAATAAAGTCTCCCCGGCTTCAGCCCCATCTCGGCGACGACGTCGGGAACCTTGTGGGAGTGGTGTGGTTCTTGAGGACTTCTTCTAGTTGTGGAGATCCATGGATCGTCAAGGAGCTTCATCGGCGGTTCTTCCTCCTTCGTCATCTCCGGGATGGATGTGGTCTTCTTGACCCGTTCGGCGACTTCCCGTCCGCATCCAACTAAGTCAGGCCGGCTCATGGAGGAGCGGCAGTGGCGGCGCATCGTCGACATGGTCTGGAGGTTGAAGACGAAGGGCATCTCAAGGAGTCCATTGCAATTTTCGTTTTTGTTGAGGTGCTTTGTACTATCTGGTGTTTCTTTTAATGCCAGGGTCCTTTTTGGAAAAAAGAAGAGGCCAAGCCCTCTCCTATCAAACCCTAAGCCACCATGCGAAATCCCAAAACTACCCCCACCCAAATCCTGGAAAATATCCAACGGCCAAGCTCGCATAAAAAATATCGAACGATTGAAATGATCCAGACCCAGAGATAGACGCCCACGATCGCATTGGCAAATCGATCGGGCGGACGATATGGTCCAAGCTCTGAGTGGCCCTAGTGCGTCGGCAAATCAATCGGACGGCAGATATGCTCTAAGCTCAGAAAACCCTAGTTTCTTGCATCTACATAACCATGGTATGGGTTGGAATTCCCAAGTGCGCCGCCGGTCATGCCCCCATCCAAAAAGCCCAGCGAGCTCCTCTGCGCATCCCTATCCCCGCTAGAGGCGACCTACCATATTTGATCTGAACTCTGAAGGCGACTGCATCCATGGAGAGCATGCCGGAGGAGCGGCGGCCGAAGCTTTCTGACGCCGGAGGCGGCGAGGACCGTCTCAGTGCATTGCACGACGACGCCCTCATCCAGATCCTCCTCAAGCTCCGTTGCCTCGCTACAGCCGCCCGGACCAGCGTCCTCTGCCGCCGTTGGCGCCACCTTTGGGCCCTCCTCCCGAAGCTGCACTTCTACAACGCGACAGACCCCCGCCGCATACGCTCCGCCCTCGCCGCCCACGAGGCCCCGACGCTCCAGGAGCTCGTCATCGTCCAGCAGGACGCCTCTTTCGGGCCCACAGGGGCGTGGCTCCCCATCGCCGCGTGCCGCCTCTCCGGCTTACTGTTTTGCCACTATCTGTCGCAGAGGGTCAGGGCTAGGAGAAGAGCTGCCTTGAAGCTGCCATGCTTCGAGAGCGCCACCGGGATCTCTATGCGGTTAGGGTTCCTCCGCCTTACGCTGCCGCCTTCCGGTGTGTTCGCCCGACTCAGTCTTCTTCACCTCTTTCAGCTCCGGCTGCATGGTATGTGTGAGCTCGGTGCCATTGTCTCCTCGCCGCGGTGCCCATGCTTGGGTAGACTCGTCGTCGATGACGTCCGGGGTGTGGGCGGCCTCGCAATCCACTCGGAATCTCTTGGACAAATTGAGCTATATAATCTGCCCGACTTGCAGCAGCTCACCATCGTGGCGCCATCACTCCAGCAACTAAAAGTGCAGGATTGCTTTGCTCCGGTTGCGCGGCAACCAGTTGCCAGCATCTCAGCCCCACACCTGCTGCAGCTCGCATGGATAGATGATTATGATCAAAACTCCGTCAAGCTTGGCGAGATGGCACACCTACAACGGCTTGACGTCCAACAATTTATCGTATATGGAAAGGACTACATTATTGCTTCGCACAACCGTAATTGTGCGCTTCTTTTGCGGCGCTTTGAACGCCTACACAGTCTTGTTATCACTCTTCATTGCCCCCCGGTGAGTTCATACTATGTATAATCTATGTCATTGTTGAACATGCTATGTACAATCCGTGTCATTGTTTAACTACTATATATGTATAATCCTTTTGTCTGTGACCTCTCATACGAACCGACAGGACATAGCTAACAAGAAATACTTGATGGAAGATATAACAAGGGTTCCTGATGTTAAATTATTGGGATTGGGCATAACAGCATGTGGACATTCCTTTGGAGCCAGCTTATTTCATGTTCTGCGGATGTGTACTGCAATAAGAAGGCTGAATCTTGGTCTTATCGTCGCACCTGAACACGAGGTATGCTATTCTCAATTTGTTTATCTGTCTAGGAGTATTCTCAGTTTGTTGTCATCTATCTGCTATAATTTTATGTCCATCAAACCAGATCGGTTGGTCTTGTTAAGCCAATGTGCCCCTTGTTTCAGGCAGAAACTGTGTGCCCATCAGGTTGTATATGTGATCAGCCGCCAAGCTGGAAAACCAGGGAACTCGTGTTGAATTGCCTCGAAGAAGTAGAAATATTTGACTTGAAAGGAAGTGAGCATGAAATCAGTGTTGTGAATCGTCTATTCAGTTGGGCACCGGTGCTAAAAAGGATGACAGTAAATTTCCATTACTCGGTCACGGAAAACAAAGCTGAAGAGCTCTGCCAAGTGTTACTAACCTTTTCCAGGCCGGAAATATGTATGATTTGTAGGATGCCCAACATGTCGGAGAAAGTTTTGCATGCTTAACAAGACACCAATTTTTCCCCAGTATCCATTGATTGTCAGTTGGGCGAGCAGCTTATGTGAGACTGGACTAAACTAGTTTAAACTGTAGCGACAATCTTCATGTGCGTGTAGCTAGCTGCTAGTTTCCCTCTCCATGATTTATGGTTTGATACTCATATGCTTGGTATGCATTTTGTGTGCGGTAACTAACTGTATGCCTCATGCCTATTAAAATCACAAGAATTTACTACTCTTCAAGTTTGAGAAATTGGCATGCTACTTTGGTTAATAACTTTGTAATAGGATTTCAGTTTACAAGATTGTCAGTTTGTTGGAAATGAAAAATGGTAACCAATTTTGTCTTGTCTGCTTTCCTTCCTCGGCAAAAGTTTTGATCTCCAAAAATTTGGGTCTAGTGCCAACCATCCAAAGCTATATATGCTTATTTCCTCCTCTTATCAACAATTTCTATAGTTGTCATTTCCACACGTATATATTGGGATGAGATGCTTAATTTGGAATGCAAAATACGAGCCCTTCTACAAAGCCTCTGATGAGGAACCATATAATAGGCCTTACCAGTTATCTGTTTCTGGGATTAATTCTTGTCGAAATCTCAAAGCTAAAGGTGCTGAGCTGGAATCTCATTCTAAGGATTCTTGTGTAATGAACAAGGGATACTACACAGAATATATGTGCTAATGAAACAATCACCTCCACTAAGCATCATGCATCCAAGAGGCTCGGAGATAAGTAAGCCATCACGCATTGCGTGCACCTGGAGGTTGACCATCAAGGTCCATTGTGAGGGTATACACCATGGCAGGTATGCCAAGCGAGAGGAGCACGGAGATAACACAGTTGCCGACCAGGTGGTCCTTGTCCCTGCTCCGTGGAACCATGACCGCGAAGATGAAGACTATAAATAGGAGACACGCCGTGTTGGCGAACGCCTGCACAAGATTAAAAAAAACAAAGAACTTGTGAGGCAAAACAAAGGATATATATATTCTCATACTGGACATATACAGGATCAAGGCAACACGCATGATAGCTTGCTCAGGCTGCAGGTGGGCACGTACCACGTACGTACCCTGAATGCGCCGACCCATGGAGGGTTGGTTTTCTTGGGTTTTGGCACCAGGCGTGGCGCCACCGTCCAAGCCTGCGGCTGCGGCTGCGGCAGCCATCCTTCCTCTAGCAAGCTGCAGCGCAGATCGTACGCCGGCGCCGGCATCGGCGCCGCCATGGACAGGAGCTTGGGAGGGTCGAGGCCGGTGGCCGTTCTTTGGTAGATGGACGTGCCGGAGTATATGTTATATATCTTGGTCGATTGGTTCAATCGCGACGAGTGTATATATAGATTGATTATATAAATATCTAAAATATCTTATAATCCAAAACAGAGGTTAGTACTCTACTTGCTTACGAAGAGGACTCCGATCCGGTCAGGTACCGCGTACCTGCGTACGTGCTATCAGTGGAGTACGTGCTAAAGGCGTATGCAGCCGTCACCACTCCCTTACCCAAGCCAACTTGAACTTGTTGATGACAGCCGACCGAAGCATTGCTGTCGTCACTTTCCTATATCAGAGCCAGCTTGACCTTATGGATGACAGCCAACCAACGCGCCAATGTCGGTGTTCCCCTATCTGAGTCGGCTTGACCTTGTCGATGACAGTCAACCGACATGCCACTATCGATGCTCCCCTACCTGAGCCCCCTTGACCTTGTTGATGACAGCCGACCTATGCGCGAGTGTCAGCGCTTCCCTACCTAAGCCGGCTTGACCTTATCGATGACAGTCGGCCGACCATTGTCGACGCTCCCTACCTGAGTCGGCTTGACCTTATCTATGACAACCGGTCGACGCACCACTATCGATGCTCCCCTACCTTAGTTGGCTTAACCTTGTCCATGATAACCGGTCGACGCGCCGCTGTCGCCGCTCCCCTATCGGAGCCGGCTTGACCTTGTCGATGACACCCGGTAAGTCTTCGTGTATGTGCCCCTAAAGACAAACGCCCTGGAGCCGTACTTGTCGTTGTTGAACCCTTGCATAGATCTAAAGCATCTGGCACCAAATCTCGTCACATGACGAGAAACTCTATCCTCACTGCCCAAGGAGACGGCGGGAATCTATGTTGGAGCTATGTCCAGATGGATAAACTCGAGGAGGAACGGAGCCCGGAAGACAAACTCGAGGCGGCAAAAATTCCATGAGTTCGGTCTAGGTTGTTTGCACTCTTGAGCGTGAAATCACTTGACTTTTCATAGTGCCACACAATGCAGCCCTCGGTCGTACTGGTTGGGGTACAGATTTTGTATATTTCCTCGGCATCAAAAGGATGAAAGATTTGGTTTACAAGCTCTGTATCCCACTCTTTGGACCCCTCCTTCATAAGTTGATTGGCATATCTGCAAACAGATATGAAAACCTCTCCCAAGTGATTCCGAGCTACAATACTGGATAATGTTTCATCTATCTCTGGTTGCCTACCTTTGGTTCACCAATAGAATTATTTTAAGAAGCTCCATTTTTAGCCAGTAGTGGTGATGAGACCTTCCTGTGTATGTGATGCTTCCAAAGCATACAACAGGAAGATAGTGAACAAAAAAGGATGTCACTGATGCTAAAAAACTGGGCAACATTGGTTATCTGGCCACTATGTATATCTGTATTTGGTATATAATCCTTCCTTTCACACAACAATAGCAATTGTCCATATGACTATTGAAAAATAAGAAGAACATCGTAGCAAAATCTTGTTAATGAAAAGGAACATGATATAAACACATATGACTTTTTGTGCATATGTATGTGAGAAACAAGTCAATTCTAGCTAGTGCATTTTTGGATACGTGAGAAGAAAGATGACATCTATACATGTGACTTAAGCTCAAATGGTTTGAGCACATGCATGCTATTTATGTAATAGTTTAACACAATTGTATGATACAATGCATGCCAAGGTAGAACAAAAAATATGTCAAAACAAGGTAGATCAAACTTTTATGGAGGCTAGAAACATAATAACATGAACCATTTTCTTATAGAGGAAAGGGAAGAGAAGGAGACGGAAGCGCGGCGGCATTGCAAGGAGCAAAAGGGCACGATGAGGAGTGGCAGCTAGGGTTTTCATCCGCTTTAGAGGCCACATCAGAGAGAAAGAGAGAGTGCACAGGCGATTAGGGTTCCCTCGCCTCCCGTCGGCGCCGCCACCGATCTACCTCGCTTATGTGGCCTTCAGGCTATGGAGGCGGGGTGGATCTCGGCCCCCGCCTCGAGAGGGCTCTGTTTTCCTGGTTTTAGGGTAAATGTTTGGTGGGACGACACTTAGATGGTGGTGGTGGTGTCTTCTCCAATAAAGTGTCCCCGGCTTCAGCCCCATCTCGGCGACGACGTCCGGAAGCTTGTGGGAGTGGTGTGGTTCTTGAGGACTTCTTCTAGTTGTGGAGATTCGTGGATCGTCAAGGAGCTTCATCGGCGGTTCTTCCTCCTTCGTCATCTCCGGGACGGATGTGGTCTTCTTGACCCGCTCGGCGACTTCTCGTTCGCATCCAACTAAGTCTGGAGGTTGAAGACGAAGTGTATCTCAAGGAGTCCATTGTAATTTTCATTTTTGTTGAGGTCCTTTGTACTATCTGGTGTTTCTTTTAATGCCAGGGTCCTTTTCGCAAAAAGGAAGAGGCCAAGCCTTCTCCTATCAAACCCTAAGCCACCATGCAAAATCCCAAAACTACCCCCAGCCAAATCCTGAAAAATATCCAACGGCCGAGGTCGCATGAAAAAATATCGAACGACTGAAATGATCTGGACCCAGAGATAGACGCCCACGATTGCATCGGCAAATCGATCGGGCGGACGATATGGTCCAAGCTCTGAGTGGCCCTAGTGCGTCGGCAAATCAATCAGACGGCAGATATGCTCTAAGCTTGGAAAACCCTAGTTTCTAGCATCTACATAACCATGGTATGGGTTGGAATTCCCAAGTGCGCCGCCGGCTAAATACGAAGCCAACATGTTCCACAAAAATGGTATGGGTTGGAATTCAGATCGGCTAAATACGAAGGCCAACATGTTCCACAAAAATGTGGCTCAATCCGCAGCTTGCCCTCGATGTCAAGACCTGTATGAGGATGCTCTTCATCTCATCTCCACCTGCTCCTTTGCCACACAAGTTTGGTCCAGCTTGGGCCTGTCTGCTCCGACCTCCCTCACTGCTCTTCATCAACACCCACCGATTCTGGGCCTCAACCCCAGCATCTGGCCATCGGTGGCCTTGACCATAACTTGGAAGCTATGGGACTCAAGAAATGCTCTCGTCTTCAGGAACGATGATCACTCTCACAGAATAACGCTAAGAAATATTGTAGCTGACTTCTCTCTCTGGGTTTTCCGGTTCAAAAAACTGATGACGGCAACTCGGCTAGACAGTGGCTAAATTTTCTCTCCTCTGCAATCCCTTCTAGCTGAACTTGTAATAATAACTTGCGTGTATTCCTCTGATCTCTTTGAGTGGTAATATATTCAGGTGGGGAAGCTCTCCCCCCGGTGACCGTTCAAAAAAAAATAGCTGGGCTATGGGCTGTATTGTAATGATTCTTTCTAGGGACTGCTCCTGTTTTGTGACTAGATTGATAATGTAGCCAGTATGTCGCAATTTATTAGATTCATCTTTAAATGCTTAGTTCATGTACCTGCTGACACTGCTTACCTTTTTAGGTAACAAATCAGCGCTTGACTAAGAAGGATCCTGAGAGAGATGTGCGCCATTTTGAATTGGAAGACCCATCTTATGTATTTTCTTTGTTCAATGTGATGATGTTAGCTTGCAGTCATCTTGTTAACACATGAATAGATTGAAAGATGCTAATTTTGTCATGTTAGGCGGTCCGTTATCAAGTCGGTGATGCTTTAGAAATTCTACTAAGTCAGAATCCATCAGCTGTTAATGCTTTCATCAAACGTTGTAACTTGGATCCAGATTGCTACATATCGGTACGTGGCTTTGTTTTACCTTTGTGTTTTTCTCCGCCATTGACACAACTTCCATTAGTATCTCAACACTTTTCCTTTCCACATTGGCTGTCTGCACATTGTTTGTTGCAAAACTAAATACAACTGCGCCTTGACCAGGCCGCTTTAGTAGTGAGCTATTCATCATGGTTTGAACAATACATCCTTTTTTTTTCCTTTCTCGAACCTATGATTCTTGGATTTAGGCATAAAAAGGGGGGAGGCTAGAGGAAGCTATGTTTTCTTATATCTTCTCAATCAACCATCTGGTTGCAGTTATAGAACTCGATGGCTGATTCTGCCTGATTCTATGGGAAGCTGATTCTGTGGGAAGTTTCCCAAAAGCTGATTCTGGAGAATCAAAAGCTAAAAAGAACTGGGCCATATAGGTGCGACAGTGGGTGGGAAAGCAAGTAACCACAGGAGAAGCACACACCCAATGCTTTTTTTTGGATTTGTGAAACGGAAAACCATCACTATAAAAAAAGAATTTGCAACAAACAGTACTGTAGCTAATTTATTGCGACATACACAAGTATAGTAACAAACAAACATACATCACTCTGCTACTACTGATCTCTACGAGGAGTTTAACATCTTCAGTTCAGGATGGTTTGCATGCTTGTCAAGTTGCCTGCGCAAGTCTTGCGCGAAGCTGCTGCTGTACTCTCCCGTTACACAGATTTCCTTGAGTCCATGTAGGTACCTTAGCCCGTCAATCCACAAGCACGACGATCCACCACAAGATCTGCAGCAGTTAATGTTGAGCGTCTCAACCGAGAAAAAAGTTGCCCGTCCAAAAGTTACCCTTGAGCGGATGCCGTGGCAGTCAAACCTGAGGTGCTCGACAGGTCTCCACTCAGAACCATCAGGTGTAGGCACATGACCAAATGTGAGAAGCTCCTCTACCGGCTGGACATGAGGGCGGTCAGAGCTTCGTAACATATCCCGGCTAAATAACATGCCTATGTCCTCTCCAGTTGATACCCTCCACTCATGTTGGAAACATACGGGATCGGGAAGCCTGGTCCATGTTTGCCTTATGCATGCAACACTGTTACGACTACTAGTGTACAGTACCTTAAGGCGCTTCAGGGTCTTGGGCAGCACGGAGATGCGGTCAAAACAAGCAAACTCATAGCTGCCGGCATTCTCCTGCAGCACCAGTAGTTGCAGTGACAAGGACTCGAGATGAGGGAGGTGACCGGAGATGGCATCGCACAACCCCTTCCAGTTTTTACTGTTGATGCCGGTCAACCCGAGCTTGCGCAGCTGGGTAAGATTCTCGAGCTCCTTGAGGAGTAGGAGACTGTCTTTCCCACCTGCAATATTCACAACACCGAGTGTATGCAACTCCGTCAGCTTCCCAATCCCCTCGGCGGCGGCACGAACAATCTCAACACCGTCACCATTTGCAGCAACACGAACGCGACGCCTGCGCTGTTTCTTCGACTCCCACCAGCTACTGCTGCTGCTGGATTCCACCAAAGCATGCACCCTATTCTTCAATGCTCCAGTAATTCTAGATGATGCTCGTTGGACCACACCTAATGCTGCTGCTGCTTTGACTCCTACAAAGGAGCTCCTTCCACTATGGATGTCTTCTTCTTGTGTTGTTGTTGTTGTTGGTGGTGGTGGTGGTGGTGGTGGTGGCATTGCTGCTGCTGCTCTTGTTGCTGCTTGTAGTCGTCTTGCTTTGGTGGTGCCAGCACGAATGTACTGAAGCTTGTGTAGCTTGGTGATGATAGCAGGTGGCAGCTCGACTATGGAGGTGTGCCTGGCATCCAAAGTCTCCAGCTGAGTCATGGCACCCAATGAATCAGGGAGACGAGTGACTTCCATGCATCCACGCAGGGACATGAACTTGAGGCGACGAAACTGCTTCACGATCTTCTCCAGAACATCATCTGTTACACTAGCAGTACCATCTGATGTCCTACTAGTACCCTCTAGATCAAGCACCCGAAGCACCTTCATCTTGTCCGAGACGAGGAATGGCACCCACTTCCCAAACACTGTCAAAGACCGTAGCCGTGACAAGTCCATGCTATTGAACACAATCTCATCCCTGTCCCAACAGCTGCTTATGGTGAGGTGTTGTCCCGTGAGTCGCGAGCTGGGGCTGCAACCCCCCTCTAGTGCAAACACAAGATTATCTTCCATTGGCCGTGACTTGATGTATTCACGGAAGAAGCCATTGACCATCCAGCTTTTTGTCGTTGATGATGTCCGCTGATCCAGATATAATATGCTCAATTTCATGAGTTCGGAGAAGAGCTTTTCTCCCTTCTCTGCAGCACCACCACCACCACAAGAGGAGTAACCCTCTGCAATCCACCGCCTGAGCAAACGCCTTTGCCTAATGCTTTGGTCCATAGGGAATACTGACATATAGAAGATACATGGCTTGAGTTCATCTGAGCAGGCATCAAAATAGGATTGCATCCAACAAAAGATACCCTTTAATCTAGGAAAGCTTAACGAGTTCTCCAATATTTCCATCAATTCAGCATTGAAAAGCTCCAAGGAACTAATTCTCTCTGAGTATGGGATGGCAATTTTTCCTGCAGCAACTATTACTTCTGGAAGCCCACCACACTTGGACATGATATGCTTTAAAATTGGTTCTACTACCTCAGGGAAAGATTGAGACAGTTTCTCGGCTTTGAGATTAATCTGCAGTTTGGATAGAATATGTCAGCTTAATCAGTGTGCAGGGAGGGAGGAGAGGAATATGCATGCACTCGAGTTGCCTACCTTCTTGAAGAGATTAAGGGCCAAATCATCTTTTAGACCTTTGACATTGAGAATTTCATCCTTTTTATTAGTACAATATGTGGCGATGCTTTCTTCACGTGTAATGACAACGGTTCTTCCTCTAACAGGCTGGGAAAACAAAGCTTTTTTTATCAAGTCCCAGTCATGCTTCGACTGCAGACCATCAATAACAACGAGACAATTGTTTTGACGGAGGATTTTACAGCACCCTTGAATTGGGTCTTTTCCTTCCATCATACTAATTAATGCAGTTTCCTTTGCCTCAAGATTATCCGGATAAAAATTCAAAAGCAATCTCCGGCATAAGTCCGTCAAATCGAAAGGATGGGGTACATCCACCCAGCTGTGCATTATGTAGTGTCCGCCTGTTATCACTTTGCCGTGGAAACTCTCTCTGACGATAGCTGATTTCCCAACACCAGCAATCCCCCACACACACAACAACTTCACGTCAGGACTACGGCGATAAAAAAAGTCCATCTCATCACTACGCCCAACAAAGTTATCAAGTTCAAATTCACCATCTTCCTTTCTGTTGTCTCCTCCATCTGAACATCCACAACGGTCAGAACCCTGCAAGTATGCATGCATGTACAGAGAGGATACATAATTAATTGGCTTCTCGTAGAATCACATAGAAGCATTAATTAATTATTATTGTAATTACACATAGTAGTATGATACGTGCATACCTTGATCATCAGATCTCTGAGGCTGAGCAGCTGATATTCTTTATGATATACACAATATGTGGCCACATTTTTACTTCTTGTAAGAACAACGATATAAGCTCTAGTAGACTCACATAACAGGTGTTTTTTAATCGAGTCCCATTCTGCGTTGGACTCCATCTCATCAATAAAGAGGAGGTGATCATTTTCAGTCAGAAACTTTAGACATTCTTTTGTTATAGCCTCGGGTTTCATCTGCATGAGCTCTACAAATGCATTACCTTGGTCATGTTTTGGCCTAGATTCCAAAAGTATGTCCATGGCCAAGGCATCAACCTGCGTATTTTGCTGACCGGCGAATCCGTGTGTATGGATATTCCAGTAGCTGTATTCAAATTTCACTCCATTGACTACTCTCAACTTATTCAGGGTGTCGTTGGCCAATTGACTCATGAACTGGCTTCTGTCATCGAAATACAAATCCTGTTCTAACAATGAGATAACACCACCATGTCTTCTTAATCGCCAAATTAATTCGCCCAAGCCATGTCGATGCCAACAGTCCTGCAGCAATGAAATAGTTTTATTAAACTGATGCAAATTGATCGCCTATTTAATTAACGTGTCATTAAATATCCTACTTAATAAGGGCGAGATGGTGGAATAAATTAAATAACCCTTTGTTGTAAACTAAAAGCAAACCTAGCACATAGTCGAGCCCAAAACAGTTTTTTAAACAAAGCTATTGCCAAACCACTAAACTAGTACTTGTATATATACTTGCTTAACCAATTACTACCTCCTTTTCGGTTTGTAAGGCTCACACATATCCCTAGATTGATAAATTGACCAACGTATTATTTTTTGTGAATCACCGGGGGAGGAGTCCCTCCATCTAAATATATTGCTCAAAGTGGCCACAATGCCAGGAGAGTGATCCAGTTTATAAGGAAAACCGGATCGAAAACGTTAATAAATTGACCCCGTTTATGAGGAAAACCGAGCCGAAAACCAGACAAGTAATGAGTGTTACAAGAAAAGGAGAGGAACAGGACGCCCAACATAAGGCAAGACCTAACTAGCATACTAACAGGACCAGGTAGACGAGGGGTGCGTCGAGGGATCACACTACCAAGACTCTACAAACAGTCTAACGCACCGCACCGGCATGCGTATCAAACCCCACAGCACAACGGAGGAGCATCCACAATCCACGAGTGCCAAAGCTTAACACGAACCTTGACTGAGCGCTCCGCCACGGAAGTTCAAGACGATTAGCAAGTCGGGGAGGCGTCATTGCATCGTCATTAAGCAAAGATGAACCAAGACGAGTGTGACGCCCCCGATTTAATCGTACACTAATCATACACACAAACGTGTACGATCAAGATCAGGGACTCACGGGAAGATATCACAACACAACTCTACAAATAAAATAATTCATACAAGCATCATATTACAAGCCAGGGTCCTCGAGGGCTCGAATACAAGAGCTCGATCATAGACGAGTCAGCGGAAGCAACAATATCTGAGTACAGACATAAGTTAAACAAGTTTGCCTTAAGAAGGCTAGCACAAACTGGGATACAGATCGAAAGAGGCGCAGGCCTCCTGCCTGGGATCCTCCTAACTACTCCTGGTCGTCGTCAGCGGGCATCACGTAGTAGTAGGCACCTCCGGTGTAGTAGGAGTCGTCGTCGACGGTGGCGTCTGGATCCTGGGCTCCAACATCTGGTTGCGACAACCAGGAAGAAGGAAAGGGGGAAAGGAGGGAGAAAGCAACCGTGAGTACTCATCCAAAGTACTCGCAAGCAAGGAGCCACACTACATATGTATGCATTGGTATCAACTGGAATAAGGCTATCATAGGTGGACTGAACTGCAGAATGCCGGAATAAGAGGGGGATATCTAGTCCTTTCAATGACTATGCTTCTGGCAGCCTCCGTCTTGCAGCATGTAGAAGAGAGTAGACTGAAGTCCTCCAAGTAGCATCGCATAGCATAACCCTAACCGATGATCCTCCCCTCGTCGCCCTGTGAGAGAGCGATCACCGGTTGTATCTGGCACTTGGAAGGGTGTGTTTTATTAAGTATCAGGTTCTAGTTGTCATAAGGTCAAGGTACAACTCCAAATCGTCCTGTTACCGAAGATCACGGCTATTCGAATAGATTAACTTCCCTGCAGGGGTGCACCACATACCCCAACACGCTCGATCCCATTTGGCCGGACACACTTTCCTGGGTCATGCCCGGCCTCGGAAGATCAACACGTCGCAGCCCCACCTAGACCAACAGAGAGGTCAGCACGCCGGTCTAAACCTAAGCGCCTAGGGGTCTGGGCCCATCGCCCTTAGCACACCTGCACGTTGCAAACGCGGCCGAAAGCAGACCTAGCCTAGTGGCCTTCCAGTCCAATCCGGCGCGCGCCACTCAGTCGCTGACGTCACGAAGGCTTCGGCTGATACCACGACGCCAAGATACCCATAACTACTCCCGCGTAGATGGTTAGTGCGTATAGACCAAATGGCCAGACTCAGATCAAATACCCAGATCTCGTTAAGCGTGTTAAGTATCCGCGAACGCCGACCAGGGCCAGGCCCACCTCTCTCCTAGGTGGTCGGAACTTGCCCTGCCGCTCCGCCTCAAAACTCCACTCGCGGGTGCTCCTCAAGCCGACCCGTCTTTAGTCACCACATGTATCATGTATAAAGTATATAGTATATACCCGTGATCAACTCCCGAGTGATCACGGCCCGATAGTATAGCATGGCAGACGGACAAGGATGTAGGGCCACTAATGATAAACTAGCATCCTATACTAAGCAATAGGATTGCAGGTAAAGGTAACAACAGTAGTAGCAAGGACAGGCTATGCATCAGTATAGGATTAACGGGAAGCAGTAACATGCTACGCTACTCTAATGCAAGCAGTATAGAGAAGAGTAGGCGATATCTGGTGATCAAAGGGGGGGCTTGCCTGGTTGCTCTGGCAAGAGAGAGGGGTCGTCAACTCCGTAGTCGTACTGGGTAGCAGCGGCGTCGGTCTCGGTGTCTAGCGAGAGAAGAGGGGGAGAAAAAATAAATATTTAATCAAACAGATGCATAGCGATGCATGACAAGACAAGTAGCGGTGCTAGGGGTGCCCTATCGCGGTATGAGGAGATACCGGTGAAGGGGGGAAACATCCGGGAAAGTATCCCCGGTGTTTCGCGTTTTCGGACAGATGAACCGGAGGGGGGAAGTTGCGTGTTTGCTATGCTAGGGATGCGCGGCGGACGAACGGGTTGCGTATCCGAATTCGTCTCGTCGTTCTGAGCAACTTTCATGTACAAAGTTTTTCCATCCGAGCTACGGTTTATTTTATATTAATTTTAAAAGATTTAAATCATTTTTAGGATTTATTTATTTAATTTAATCAACATTATCCAGAATAGTGTCTGCTGACGCATCATGACGTCAGCATGATGTCAGTAGTTGGCTTCGTCAACCTGACAGGTGGGTCCCGTTCGTCATACTCTGTTTTAATTAACTAACAGTTAATTAGGTTAATTAGTGATTAGGTTAATCTAATTATGATTAATTAACTTAATTAATTCCTTAATTAATTAATTATTATTATTATATTTTTTTAATTCTTTTCTTCTTCTTTTTTTAATTAAAACGTTCTGGGGCGTGTGCCCCACTTGTCATAGGGCCAAGGCCCTTAACGGGCATACGGGCAGGTTGGTGCGGGCGAAGCCGCACCCCTGCCCGATAGCGAGGCGAGGCCGGTTCGGGGCCGGAGCGGGCGCGACCAGCGCGGGCCATAGCCGGCGGCGACGGCCGCGGTAGGTGGGGGCAGCAGCGCCGGCGGCCACCGCAACGGAGAGGAGTCCTGGGACGGAGCGCGCGAGAGCGGGCACCGGCGAGCGTGGCCGCGGCCAACGGGGACAGAGGTGGGGCGCGTGTGCCGGTGCGCCAGCGAGTGCCTCCGGCGGCGGTTCGGCGGACGAGCAGCAGAAGTGGGGCGGGGCGCGGGCGTGCGGTCGTGGGCGCGGGCAGTGGGCAGTGGCGGGACTGCGGCTGTGGCCGCGCGGGCGCCGGCGAGGCGTGGGCGTGCCGGAGCGCGGACGACGCGGTGAGCGAGCGAGGGGGAGAGAGAGGAGGGGCGCGGAGGCCGTAGCCTCACCGGAGACGTAGGGTCTAGGGCAGCGGTTGTCGGGGGGAAGGACGGAGACGACTTGCGACGGGGAAGCAGGCCGGTGGGGAACTCCTGGCGCCGGCGCGGTCCAGGCGGCGACGGGCACGCAGGGGGAGAGGGGCGAGGGGAAGACGAGGATGAAGCGGTCCGACGGGGGGGGGGGGGGGGGAGGGTCGAGGCGGAGGGCGACGGTGGCAGCTCCGACGTAGTGGCCGCGGGGGTCGGCGGCGGCGTCAACGGGATCCCGATCCAGATCGGATCGGGAGGGAGTGGACCGAGCGGGGAGGGGGGGGAGTGGGGGATATGGGCTAGGGTTCGGTGGGAGTGGGGGGTTAAGCAGGGGTGGGGTGGGCCGGTTGGGTAGCCTGGTTCGGCGGCCAGTTGGGCCGTTCGGCCCAGTTGGCCAAGGGGGTTTCCTCTTTCTTTTCTTTTGTTTTTTTTTTGTTTTACCTTTTATTTATTTCTCTTTTATTTTAGTTGCACTATATTTTTGGTTTAGTAAAATATGAAAACAGCTCCAAAAATAGTGTGTCAAATTAATCCACTGTTCTAAGAAGTTTTACCCCAGAATAAAAATAGTTTAGTATTTGATAAAATATATTAGGAGTATAACTAATTGTTTTGATGTTGTTTTAATCACTTAAGGGTATTTAAATATTTTATAAAGATGTTGTTACTCCACCAATAATATCCATGATTTATTTGTCACATTAAGAACATTTTAGTTTTGACTTTTGAAAACTTTAATTGTTTGACTTGATTTTAAATTTGAATTCGAACCGTTTTTGAACCATCACGAGATTAATAACAGTAACTGAGGTGACGTGGCATCATTAGCGTGGAATTACTGTAGCATGATTACCCGGGCGTCACAACGAGACCAAGAGCCTGAGGCTCGCCTCAACAGAGCATGGGCATGAGCATGCATAGAGCACGCCAGAGACCACATGTAGGACAACCGAAGAGAAACACCTGAAGAAGAACACACCACCCTCGGTCCTGAGCAGGCCGCACCACCATGACCAACCCATGGAGCGTGCAAACGAGATCCAAAGTTCTTCCAGGCGACGCCCCAAAGAGGGAAGCAACGATGCCGACGCCGTCGCCCGACCTGACTGGGTCTTAGGCTTTCGCCCGAAGAACTGGATCCAAGGGTGCGTGAAGGGTGGACTCCACGGCGGCGCCTCCAAGAAGGTGAAACGACGCCCACAGACACCGACGCCATCGGCCGGCAAGAGCGCGGCAAGCTTTTGCCCGGAGCAACACCCACACCCACACCCCCACGCATAGCACCTCCGCTGACCCGCACACCTCCCACGAAGCCATCGCGCCATGACCAAGCAGAAGCCACCACAATCCTCGCCGCCGGCTAGACGCCAACGAGCCGAACACGGCCGAAACAGGCCAGATCCAGCAACCCACTGCTGTTGCAGCGCCACAGAAGAGCCCCGAGCAGGGAGGGAGGGCCGCCACCCCACCCCAACTCGCCGGACAAGCTACCAGATCGGCAGCCGACCGACCGAAGCTCCAGCCTAAACCACCACGGCACCTAGCCGGAGAAGACGCTGCAGGAGGCCTCCAGGACGCGCACCAGAGGAGCCGAGCCTCCCTCCACCGCCCGCGCCAACCGCCGCCTGCGGATCCCAGATCGGATCGGGACCGAACAGCCCCGACGACTACGACCTCGCGCACCGCGATGGTGCACCCACCACCGCGACCAGACGCCGCGACGCACGCCGAAGACCGCCTCCGCCGCGAGCAAGGACGCTGCCCCGGAGCCGAACACCGGACAGCCGCCACCCGCACGCGAGATCCCCTCCTCCCGAGTGAGCAGCGGCCAGAGAGCACCCCGCCGCCGCCGGCTCCGCACAGGCTTTGCCTGCCGGAGGTCACCGGCGACGGCGAGGAGGAGAGGGGCTGGTGAGGGGAGGCTGCGGGAGGAGCGGGGGTCGCCGCCCGTGTCGCCCCGGGGAGGGAGCGGCGCGGGGGCTCAGGGATCTTTTTTTCGCGTATCTGAGAGTGGGTGACCAACTTATTATGAGTGATATATTAAAAAATTATCATTGGAAACTTCAAATGCTATATATCACAGATGCTTTCAGATTTTTTTTCCCCCCTTCCATTGATAATCGAGCTTTAGCGTAGGGAAGATTAGAGTACGCGCTGGACCTCCGGCCTTTTGTGCATGATAACGTTAACCTGGAGTTATATTGATGTTTATGTAGTAGGAGTAGGAGTAGTACCAATATCTACCTCAATCACTAAGGGGGGGGGGGGGGGGGATGTAATGTAAGCACCGCTTAAGTAATGCATCCTCTTTTTATCAAGGCTGCGGGGCCATGGGCTCTACAGGCCATAACGTATCTCCGCCTATGCTGGAAATCTACTAACATCATTTCCTATTGCAGCCCTACCATGCAATGAGTATGTGACTTACAGGCGCGTAGTTTTCTGGCAATTGTTATAAGAAAGACTGCCTTCTGTACAACCATGAAAACTAAAGGGTATTCTGAGGCCTACTTTTAAGTATATTCTTAAAACTTTGAACAAACTTGAAAGTTTGAGCAAATGTTGGTCGGACCACAGTGCCATTTTTTCTCAGATATATTTGCGGTCTAGTAGCCAACAAGTAGATACAGTTTTATATTGTTAATAGTATATCATGTCGTTCCTTCAGCACCAAGTGTCTAAATATATAAGCTAATAATACATATTTAATAATTATTATGGGTGGCATATTAAATCCTAGGTCACAAGTAATGCTCAATCTATAACTAGGTACCAGCTCTTGGGTTAAAATGAACATTTGGAATAGGGCGACCTGATATCTTAAAGTTCCTCTCATAGAGTAGACATATGTTTTCCATGATTAAATACTAAATTCTAAAAAAACATCTTAATTAACTGCATAAAAGCTGGGGAAAGTAATGATGTAAGTTGGTATGCAAATACATTGAACAGTGAAAGTGGAAAGTAATAAAAAATAATGTACTAATATTTTCTCAGTGTCTATCGAACTAAAGTTGTTATTAGCTAGATTCTTCCTCAAATTAAGATTATGATTCTGTATCACAAAATTAACTGCACGTTAGTAGAGCAATCATATAGCTAGTGGTGACTAATTGCTCTACATAACCAATAAAAAATTACACATAAATTGTGTATCTGCAGTTTATATGTACCTTTGGGAAAAAGGCATAAAGACCTCGGTCATGAGACAAGTGTATAAGTTGGGAAACTTGGTAGGGGACCCGCGTGCAGACAATTGCAATTTTCAAATGCTTGGTGGAGACAACAATCCGGCTGCCCTTTTTGCCGTCCGGGAGACACTTTCTGATGGCATTCCAGTCTGCAACACTGGATAACTCTTCCTCTAGGACGATGAGATACCTGTGCTTATTGACTTGCGGCATGAGCTCGGATATGTCCTCATGGTGGTGGTGATGGTGAGATGTACTAAACTGAGTCAACAAGTCGTTGAGAAACTTTACCGGGTTGAAAGGATGATGTGTACTCAACTTTACCCAGGCACGGTTCTTGAATTCTTGGTAGATTTCTGGGTCATCATACGCCTTCTTCAGAATACTCATGCACCCATGTTCCCCAACAACATCAACTTGAGGACTTGGCCAAAGTGAGAGAGGTGTGATTCTGGACTATGGTTCAGCCGAACCTATGGTCGACGCCGTACGATTCAACATCCTGCTACATGTGGATCCGCGTCATGCATTGTTTAACATGCAAACAGCTCCCATCATGCATTTTTTAATCAATCATACACGGATCCTTATGAAAAGTGTTCAGAGATCAATGGTGTCGAGCGTAGGTTCGGCTGAACCATGGTTCCGTATAACATTTTCGCCAAAGTGAGATCACTTGGAGCTCACTGCCTTGGCAATCAATCAACCTTTTCAGATCGTCGGTGATGTGATCGCCAAACTTTCCCATGGTCTTCCACACCTCCATTAGGTCTTGGAATGTTGCCGCTGCTGCCAATGTATAGGGGGTGGTGGCCTCCAGCTTGGAGCCAGGGGCGTCATCGAAGTTGCTGAGGAGGTTGTAGCGGGTGCATCTTTGGCTTACATCCACCACCCTGGCTTTGAGCTCCTGTATATTGGCTATTGCCTCATCCAAGGGAAGTAGCCGTAGCATGGGGAAATAATGCCGGCCCAGGCGCCAGCTCCATATACAAGCACACGGCTTGGTTGCGCTGAGGCTGATGATGAGCTCGGCGCAGTCCTCCACGTCGAAGGCAAGCTCACGGAGCTGCCTCACCCATGTCCGCACCACTTCATTCTTGGCACGCTCTATGTTCGCCTCCTTGAGGAACGACCGCATCATTTGGAACTCGCCCGTGATGAACACCAGGTCTTGCTGAACTTGCACCTTGAGCCTCAGCTCTTCCGCGATGGCCGTCCTCATAGCGACCAGCGTCCCCTCCACCGCCGTCTTGGCTAGCCCAATCGCGAACCTCTCCGCCATTGCTCTCTTCTTGCTTGCTTGTGTGTGTGTGTGTGTGTGTGTGTGTGTGTGTGTGTGTGTGTGTGTGTGTTTAGTGGTTGATGCTCATAATGCTTAGCCTCGGTTTGTGAAGCGGATGGACAAGGAATTATAAAGCGGTTGATGGGGAGCCAGGTTTAGGTAAGCATCGTATGTAGTCAGACAACCCTTACAAATGCAAGCTGGTTGGATAGAAGGAGTTGAACCTAGAGTAAGATTACTTAGGGGTTACCCCCCCCCCCCCCCCCCTCCCCCCCCCCTCCTTTTTTTTATAAGAGTAAGAGGTGGCACCACAGCATGCGCACCATGTCTCTTTGTACATAACTATCACATTCTATTAATTCAAGCAGGACCTTTGCCAGCTGCTTGATTAGACAAACGAGTCAGTCCTAACAGACTAATACAGCATATATTTGGCTGCCCACGATTAGCCCACTAATCGCCTACCTACCGTGTGGCTATTACACCCTTTGTTTAAGCCTGCTCTTTGCAAGCGGTCTCAGGAAATTAAGCAAAAGTTGAGGCAAGATGTCTGAAAAAGGCTTTCGCGCCATTTTATATATAAAGCAAAGATCCACGGCAACCTGATACAGACGCACGCCACCATACCACACGCACACACCCAAAGCAAGATACATAAGCGCTGATCGCAGCAACAACATCCCTAGCCCTACAAGAGCAACCAGGGTCTCAACGGGACCACGCCACCACAAAGAGACGAAGCCGCATATGACGAACAGTGGGCCTCAAGGCGGCGCCTTCAGGAAGGATATGACACCAAAGCGCCACCATCGCCCGATCCGAGGATCAGAGTTTTCCGCGACGACACCTTCAAGAAGGGAACGAGTTCCGTCGTCACCGGTCCGCCCAAAGATAAAGCAAGTTTTCACCCCGGCCAACACTCACCGCCATCAAACGCCACACCCCAGCAACCACGCCGCACACACGGCCATGGCCTCCGGGTAGCACCAAGCAATGAGCTCTGCCCATGAGCATCGTGCTACCACCACCAAGGTCGCCGCCTTAGCATCCAAGACCTTGACACCACCTCACTCGAGATTCGCCACTGCCCCAACCAAAAAGACGAGCGGAAAGGTCCCGCCTTTCACACCCCTGGGCAGCCCCCAGCGCCGAGACCCAATATGCCGGCCAAAACTGGCCTCCATCGACCTGTCCTGTTGCATCGGGCGCGAGACAAGCTCGGTCCAGCGGCATTGTGTGCGAGATGAGGTCGGTCCTGCTGCACCGTGCGTGAGATGAGTTCGGTCCTGCTACACCATGCGCGAGACAAGATCGGTCCTGCCACACCGGTCGCGAGACGAGCAATGGACCGCGGTTGGGAGAAGGACAGCCCTTCGATGAAAGTAGCGGCCGAACGACGAGGAGAGGAATCAAAGGCCGACACAGGCCGCCTGCGAGCGAGCAGACGCCGAAACAAGCCAACCGCCGCCGCAACCAACCTGCCACCTCATGAGCCGCCCACCAACAGGCCGACGCCGGAGAAGACCAGCCGCCGCTGTGGAACGGCCTGAGCCACCGCCGTGAGCCACCACCACGCCGTGGCAGCCCACATCCACACCAGGACCCCGAAGGCCAACATCGAGCCGCCCGTCGGCGGCCATGGGCCAGATCCGAGCCGATCTGGCCGGCAACCACCGCTGCTAGCGTGCCACCGTGGTCTACGGTCATGGCCACGACCCTACCAGTCCGCAGCTCACCCTCGCGTCGCCCGACGCCCACACGCCCGCCAGACCAGAATGGCGCTGGACGGGTGATGTAGGGTAGAACCCTATGTGGCCGATCTTTCACGAAAGGAGCGGATCCCACGAAGAACACGAAGAACACGAGGGGAAAACGAGGGGAATCACAAGGGGAAACACGAGAGAAGCACTAAAACCAACAAGAATGATCACACATGCGCTAGATCCATGAACACAAAGGGAGATACAAGATCCACGATCAACAACGGACGACACAAGAGGTAACGGTCTTCTCCGTGAGGAGGTCTTCATGGGGCCGCCCAAGAGGGGGTCTTGATGATCTTCTCCGCAAGGAGGCCTTGAATCCAAAGGGATCTTCTTCGAAGAGGGGCCGCGGTCTCTCTCGTGGAGTAGATCCGATGTGGATGAGCAATGCTCTATCTCTAAATATGAGCTAAACCAATGCTAACCCTCAAATGGTGGAGGTGGAGGAGTATATATAGTCTAGGGCCACGAAGGGGTAAGTGAGGGCGAAGGGATACATGGGCTCGGCCCGATACATTGTGCACAGACAGGCATCGGACGTCCGACGAGTACCGGACGTCTGGTGGCTCGCGAGGGTCCGGTCGTCCGGTACTTGTCGGACGTCCAGCGTTTTGGCTCGGGAAAGCCATCGTCGGATTTCCGGACGGGGCCGGCCGTCCGGGCGCTGGAGGATGTCGGACGTCCGGTCAGCGTCGGTCGTCCGACCGCCGTAGGTCTCGCTGGCTGGGACTTGGGCTGGCTGGTGAAGTCTCTAGGCGTCGGACGTCCGGTCCAGACCGGTCGTCCGGTGGCTGTAGATTTCTGGCAGCTTCTTCTCTTGGTCCTTGTACTTGGCGTCCTCGCTAGCTCGACCGTTGGATGTGGTGGCTCCGTGGCTTTCCTCTAAGTACCTGATCATGCATAGCACACACGTTGGAGGTAGTAGCCATGTCTCACATGTAGAAAGTAGAAAGTTTGGAGAGGAGCGAGTTCACCTTGTGTCCAATGGCGCATGTTCGAGGTCTCGTCATATGTCCTCTTGGGGCTTGGAGAGTAATCAGAGTGTACATGGGGATGAACGTGGGATGCTCCGCATCATCTCCCCCCCCCCTTGGGGAAGATCCGACCTCGGACCGTGATCCTCATCACCATGGAAACGATTGTCGTGGACGGACTTGTAGTTGGACGGAGTTGAAGGCATGGCGCAATCCAAGTACTCCAAGGTGTCTCCGGTATGTGGTGCATGCAAAATGAGCAAACACGAAGTACACTTGGAAATACAATGGTTAGCACGCTGTAACACCCTCGATGCGACTATAGCTCCCACGTGTCGAGGCACGACTTAGAGACATAATCGCATTGAAGGCATCTGTCGCAAGTTAGGCAATCTTCACAACATCCCATGTAATGTGAATAATAAAGGGGAGAACATAGTTGGCTTACACTCGCCACGTCACATCAGAGTACATAAATAACATACATCATCCAAACACTCATGGCCCGACTACGGCGCCAAAATAGAAGAAAAAACCCAACATGCGACACGGTCCCAATCACCCCCAACTGGGCACCACTACTGATTGTCGGGAAAGGAAACATAATAACGCTGAGAGTCCTCGTCGAACTCCCACTTGAGCTCGTACTCGTCACCTGGAGCGGAATCACCTGGACCTGCATCTGGAGTTATAGTATCTGTGAGCCACAGGGACTCAGCAATCTCGCACCCTCGCGATCAAGACTATTTAAGCTTATAGGAAGGGTAAGGCAAATATATGTGGAGCTGCAGCAAGCGACTAGCATATATGGTGGCTATCTTATTCGCAAAAGAGAGCGAGAAGAGGAGGCAAAGCACGAGCGAGAAACTAGAGGAACAACCTGCGCAAGCATAACTCCAACACCGTGTCCACTTCCCGGACTCCGCCGAGAAGAGGCCATCACGGTAACACACTCAGTTGACTCATTTTAAATAGTTAAGGTTCAAGTTATCTACAACCGGACATTAACAAATTCCCATCTGCCCATAACCGCGGGCACAGCTTTCGAAAGTTCAATCCCTGCAGGGGAGTCCCAACTTAGCCCATGACAAGCTCTCACGGTCATCGAAGGAATATACCTCCTTCCAAGACGTTCCGATCAGGCTCGGTATCTCGGTAACTCAAGACACTTCGACAGGTTAAAACAAGACCAGCAACACCGCCCGAATGTGCCGACAAATCCCGATAGGAGCTGCACATATCTCGTTCTCAGGGCACACTCAGATAGGTCAAGCTACGAGTAAAACCAACCCTCAAGTTTCCCCGAGGTGGCCCCGCAGGCTGCCAGGTTCGGACCAACACTCAGAGGGAGCACTGGCCCTGGGGGGTTAAAATAAGATGACCCTTGAGTCTGCAGAACCCAAGGAAAAGAAAAGGCTAGGTGGCAAAAGGTAAAACCAATGTTGGGCATTGCTGGAAAAGCTTTAATCAAGGCGAAATATCAAGGGGTTCCCATTATAACCCAACCGCGTAAGGAACGCAAAAATCCGGGAACATAACGTCGATATGACGGAAATTAGGGCGACAAGAATGGAACAAAACACTAGGCGAGAGGCCGAGCCTTCCACCCTTTACCAAGTATATAGATGCATTAAGATAACATAGCAATATAATGATATCCCAACAAGTAAATAAAAGATGTTCC
Organism: Triticum urartu; assembly: GCF_056163025.1. Lineage (NCBI taxonomy): Eukaryota > Viridiplantae > Streptophyta > Magnoliopsida > Poales > Poaceae > Triticum > Triticum urartu. The sequence continues at coordinate 52,315,105 of NC_141875.1, forward strand.
AACAAGGAACGACCTCCAATCTTCACCTGCAACTAGCAACGCTATAAGAGGGGCTGAGCAAAGCGGTAACATAGCCAATCAACGGTTTGCTAGGACAAGGCGGGTTAGAGTTTCAACATAGCAATTGGGAGGCTGACAAGCAAAAGGTAGGCATCGGAGCATTGGCATAGCGAGAGCGAGCAAACTAGCATAGCAAAGATAGTAGTGATTTCGAGGGTATGATCATCTTGCCTGCACAGTTGTCAGAGTTGGCTGGATCCTCACAAGCAAACTCAACGGGCTCCTCGGTAGCGAACTCGTCTCCCGGCTCTACCCAAACAAGACAAACAAGCAACAAGGATACAATCAACCACGTGCAAGACCAAGCAATATGATGAAATGATGATATGCTATGCGCGATGCGATGCGAAATGCAAAATGCAAGATATGACAGGAAATGCATGAACCTGGCCTCAAATTTGAATTCCAAGGGTGCCACTGGAAAGATGAGATGAAATCGCTTGAAAACGATATAAAGATCATCGGAATCGGAGTTACGGTTTGGAAATGGCAAGCGTTTTAAGAATGACACCGGTATGCGATTTACAGCAAGTAGGCATCTAAATGCAATGCAACGAACATGCTACAGCCACCAAACATGACAACAAAATACATGGCAGGGATGAACACAAGATGCTTAACAAAAGACTAGCACTGAGCCACGGCCAATTCATCCATTAAGAGGTTCAAACAAGCATGGCAAAAACGCAAATGCAAAACAGATTCCAGACTTAGTGAAATTAACACTTGTCTGAAATTTCAGATCACGAAGCCCTCTTCGGAGCAGCAAAAAAACATGTTACATGACCTTATTAAGACAAGTAAGAACATGGCATGGAGCTACTCAACAAGCTTAACAAAAGACTCAAAGTGACCTGGGGCCAAAAGGGTTCACAAAGTATACTAACGGGCACACGAACATAGCTAAAACACAATCAGTTTTCAGACTTAGTGAAAACTGAGACATGCTGAAATATAACTCACGAAGGCTTGTAAACGAGCTCGATGCACTCACTACGGTGCAAGTCATGGCAAGGCAAGCATACATCCATAAACAAGGCACAAAATCAAGCTAGGCATGGCAAGAACAATGGCATAGCATGCACGGATCACCTACAATAACGCCGGCAAAATCGCAAACTAGTTGACGATCTGCTCAGATTCACAATGAAGCAAAAGTAGAGATCGATTGACTCAAGCTAGGGTGCTCCATAATTTCAAACAAAGACATGGATGGATAGAGCATAACATGATTAACAAAACTCCTTTACTGATCATCCTCAAAAGAGGCACGGATCACTAGGAAATAAGCTGAACATATGGCATCATGAACTAAATAATCCCAGACTTAGTGAAAACTACTAAGTCTCTGAAAACAGATTTCCCGGGTGCCTCTCTTTGCAAGCTTGCACAAGTCACCACACACATCCTAAAAATGCATGGGTTTCACCTCTAGAAATAAGACAAAATTCTTAACAAAACATATGAAGGACTCACAGGCATATCATGCACACAATAATCATGGCAAAAATAACAAAAGTCTAAGATGAACTAGCAGATCTGACAATTAACTCACGAAGGCTCCTTCTAGAAGCTTTTCGGACATCAAAATGAACTCAAATGAAAATGATGCAATGTAATGAAATGATGTACTCGTCGATACGAACATTTTGATATACTATATGCCCAAATCGGAGCTACGGATGCAAAGTTACGGCAGGTCAAAGTATGCTCAAAAATTAGGGTTTCGGGAGGAGAAAGTCAACCGGATCTCAGATCTGGATCTCAGAACACTGTAGCAGCACTGTTCATGGCACGGATTCCGAGGTCGCCGGCGAGGTGGTCGTGGTGGCCGGAGTAGGGGGCTTCGCCGGGGAAGGAGAGGAGGAGGCCGGAGCCGGGGTTGGCGTAGACGGTGGCGGGGTCCGGCTCCCGCGGCGGGGCGCACGGCGGCGAGCTCCGGAGGACGCCGGGCGGTGGCCGGCGCGGAGCGGCACGGCGGGGCGGTGGCCGCCTGCGAGGATGGCGGCAGGGCCGCGCGAAGACGAAGGGCGGCGGGCGCGCGGGCGTTGGGCGGCGGCGGCTCGGGCCTCGGGGGCTCTCCCCGGGCCGAGCGGGCTTCGGTGGCGGCGGCGGGCAGGCATGCCACGTGGCGGCTTGCGGGTGGACGGGCTGCGGCGGCGGACGTGTCCGTCGGCGGGGGCGGACGTGTCCGTCGGCGGCGGGATATTTTAGGGTTTCGAGAGGGGGAGAAGATCCGAAAATGGAGGGGTCTATTTATAGGCATAAGTGGAGCTAGGAGAGTCCAAATGAGGTGCGGTTTTCGGCCACACGATCGTGATCGAACGCTCTAGATGATGGAGCAAAATTTGGTGGGTTTTGGGCCAAATTTGAGGGGTGTTTGGCTGCAACACACACGAGGCCTTTTCGGTCCCTCGGTTAACCGTTGGAGTATCAAACAAAGTCCAATTGATACGAAACTTGACAGGCGGTCTACCGGTAGTAAACCAAGGCCGCATGACAAGTCTCGGTCCAATCCGGAAATGTTTAATCCCCACACATGAAAGAACGCTAGAATTGACCACCGGAGGAGAACGAAGCGCCGGAATGCAAAACGGACAACGGGAAAAATGCTCGAATGCATGAGATGAACACGTATGCAAATGCAATGCACATGATGACATGATATGAGGTGCATGAAAACGAAAACAACACACGGAGACAAAGACCCGAACCCGAGAAATAAATATAACTTAACGCCGGAGACGGCAAGAGTTGGAGTACAAATTGGAAAAGTTACATCTGGGGCGTTACACACGCACAAAGTGTCCATCAAGTAAACATGTGTCCATGCGACAATATTGATCATGACAAGGTGCATGAAGCTTATCCAAAAGATATGGAAATGTATGCACAACATTCATGGGAGCAAAAGCAAAAATATGATCAATGCAACCACAGTGCAAAATGATGTCATAGTGAGACGGTTTATCAATAGCATGAATATGGTAATGGGTGCTCAATGTGATGTGGTCATGCAATTGATGGTAGGCAATAAGATCATGATGTATGAATATGCCATCAAGAAAGATCACAACAAATTTGCTAAAGAAATGCACAAGCTAATACATCATGGATGACATGGGAATACAAGATGCAACATGGCAATCATAATATGAGTCAATCCATGCATAAGATGAAAATTTGTCATGTGTGTGAGATGTCCATCGAGCATGACATGTGTGAGCACAATCAACAAATATGGAGGTGTTGGTGTACCAATGCTCGATGTCGTGGCATGAGTGGCGGTTCGAAGGTGCATCCAATAAGTCCGAGCGCTCCTCAATGTGAAGGTCCATAGAGCCAATATCCCATGTCGCTCCTCCGTTCGCGAGATGTATCATGTAGACAACAAGAAGGAGACAACACAATGAAAGAGTGACCCATCCAATATGCATATTTGAGGATGGCTCAAAGGGAAGGAGTTCACCTTTATGAGAATGTCAAAAATGTTGGTATCGCACATCGTGTACGCCTTCACATGACCAAGTTGTCTCGTGATGGTACCACCTTGTGAATCCTTCAAAATGAAAGAACATGACAAACACTCGGAAAACAAATGAGGTTAGCGGTAGTGCAAAACCTATCATTCGTGTGGTAAGATACCCAACAAGTGTATGCATCATGCTCATCATAAGAAAGGACAAGGGAGCATTTCATAGTATGGAGGCATATGATGCAAGAACAACCAATTAGAATAGGCATAATCAAGCAAGCATGCATCACAAGTAAGGTGTCCAAGTCTCCACAATCAATAAGCATAGATGCAACAATTGGAGGCGAGCAACAATGAACAAAATATATCATGTGAGAGGCATGAACATATGCGTCATCAACCCAAGAAAGCAAGTAATAATGGAACATGGGTGATGCAACAAAGCAAGCAATCATAGCAATCAAGTGGTGTGAGCTAGTAGTGCAAAGATGCAACATACTAGAGGGAAACATAGCAAGCATGTCATGGGTGCAAATAGTGTGCATGAATAATTCACATGACATAGCACAAACATCAAAGGAGGATATGAGCAAAATAGCATCAATAGCATGAGGCACATGATAACACATGGCAATAGCAACACGGATCTCCACCAAGCATGCAAATACACACATAGGAGTAGCATAATGGTGAAGCATGGGTAGATGAACGCAAGGGTCACAATTGCATGGCAAAGGCATAGAAGTAAGCATAGCATGCAAAGTGAACACGGGAAAATGAGCATGAAGCAACAAGCGGTATATAGCCCATAGCCGTGTGAGGGCCAAGTGAGAGAGATGCCCGTAGTCGTTGCGCAAAAGGAACGGTGGTAAGGATAGTCCACGGGATCCCAAGTCATCTTTGCTCTCAAGAGCTCGTTTCGTCAACTCTTGGGATTGAGAGGTTGACGAGTATACGGGAGTACCTACACAAAACAAAGACAAAGGAAAAATTGTGTGTGCGTGGTAGATGTACACATCATCCATCATGATGCGCATGTGCTTGTGTTGGTTAGCACAAAATATCCAATGCTCGAATAAATGAGATGCGTGATATAGAAACATGTCATCCATCATGATAGGTTTGTTATGATGTATAGCATAATGGAGACTCAAATTGGGCAATGCATCATGAGAAATATGTAGAGCATTGTTATGCGTGGAATGCATATGGTGTAAGCAATTATGAGAATCATGCAAAGTATAGAATGCATCAAAATCTCCTAATATGTATGAGGAAACTATGGGGGTCTCCTCATGAGCATTAATGGAAACATCACATGGAGAATACTGACATCCAAAACAATGCATATTTGGAACAATGTGATCATGGCATGGCATATTAGATGAATTGCGCAAATTATGTAAATGAAGCATGGCAATATCATCACATGAAAAACAAAAGCCAATGACCATCATCTCGTCATCTATGCCATAAGTGCAAATGGGATTTATTTGAATGGGGCATGCATAGCTACTATGTTGAGATTGAAATGATGCGATATGGGAGATCTCACTCATAGCATATGACAAGTTTAAAGGATTATCAAACATGATGTGACCAATAGAATTTTCACATGATATCCTATGTAGCATGGCATCACAACTAGGCAAATCAACATGCTCATCATCATATTCATCATAGATAGGTAAGTCATGACATGAAGAAGTCGCACTAGCATGAAGCATGGGAATAGGTGGATCAACATCATGCAAGCAATCATTGGTGAGATAGTCCACTAGTGGGACAAGAGAAGTACCGTCACCTATGTTACCGTTGGAGCATCGCTCATGTGTTGTAGGTGAGGTGTCGAAGACCGAGTCGTGGTCATCTTTATCTTGATGAAACCATGTGGGGAGTGCATCATCATCCACCATGGCCATCATCGTCTCCATTGGAGGTATGGACTCATCGGGGATAGGCGTGTCGTCATGTAGGAGACCTAGCACCAAAGAAGAAAACACAATCGGAGTAGAGGTTAGGTCGTTAGAAATCATAGTGGCCTGATACGTCTCCAACGTATCTATAATTTTTGATTGCTCCATGCTATATTACCTACGGTTTTGAATGTTTATGGGCTTTATTATACACTTTTATATCATTTTTGGGACTAACCTATTAACCCAGAGCCCAGTGCCAGTTTCTGTTTTTACCCTGTTTTAGGGTTTCGAAGAAAAGGAAAATCAAACGGAGTCCAATTGACCTGAAACTTCACGGAACTCATTTTTGGAAGGAAAGAAGCCCAGAAGACTTGGAGTGCACGTCGGGGAACCTACGAGGAGGTCACGAGGAAGGGGGGCGCGCCCACCCCCCTGGGCGCGCCCTCCACCCTCATGAGCCCCTCGTGGCCCCCCTGACGTACTTCTTCCGCCTATATATCTCCATATACCCTAAAAACATCCGGGAGCACAATAGATCGGGAGTTCTGCCGCCAGAAGCCTCCGTAGCCACCGAAAGCCAATCTAGACCCGTTCCGGCACCCTGCCGGAGGGGGCAATCCTTCTCCGGTGGCCATCTTCATCATCCCGGTGCTCTCCATGACGAGGAGGGAGTAGTTCTCCCTCAGGGCTGAGGGTATGTACCAGTAGCTACGTGTTTGATCTCTCTCTCTCGTGTTCTTGATTTGGCACGATCTTGATGTATCGCGAGCTTTGCTATTATAGTTGGATCTTATGTTTCTCCTCCCCCTCTTCTCTCTTGTAATGAATTGAGTTTCCCCTTTGAAGTAATCTTATCGGATTGAGTCTTTAAAGATTTGAGAACACTTGATGTATGTCTTGCCGTGCGTATCTGTGGTGACAATGGGATATCACGTGATTCACTTGATGTATGTTTTGGTGATCAACTTGCGGGTTCCGCCCATGAACCTATGCATAGGGGTTGGCACACGTTTTCGTCGTGATTCTCCGGTAGAACTTTGGGGCACTCTTTGAGGTCCTTTGTGTTGGTTGAATAGATGAATCTGAGATTGTGTGATGCATATCGTATAATCATACCCCACGGATACTTGAGGTGACATTGGAGTATCTAGGTGACATTAGGGTTTTGATTGATTTGTATCTTAAGGTGTTATTCTAGTACGAACTCTAGGGCTGTTTGTGACACTTATAGGAATAGCCCAACAGATTGATTGGAAAGAATAACTTTGAGGTGGTTTCGTACCCTACCATAATCTCTTCGTTTGTTCTCCGCTATTAGTGACTTTGGAGTGACTCTTTGTTGCATGTTGAGGGATAGTTATATGATCCAATTATGTTATTATTGTTGAGAGGACTTGCACTAGTGAAAGTATGAACCCTAGGCCTTGTTTCCTAGCATTGCAATACCGTTTACGCTCACTTTTATCGCTTGCTACCTTGCTTTTTTTTATATTTTCAGGTTACAAAAACCTATATCTACCATCCATATTGCACTTGTATCACCATCTCTTCGCCGAACTAGTGCACCTATACAATTTACCATTGTATTGGGTGTGTTGGGGACACAAGAGACTCTTTGTTATTTGGTTGCAGGGTTGCTTGAGAGAGACCATCTTCATCCTACGCCTCCTACGGATTGATAAACCTTAGGTCATCCACTTGAGGGAAATTTGCTACTGTCCTACAAACCTCTGCACTTGGAGGCCCAACAACATCTACAAGAAGAAGGTTGTGTAGTAGACATCATGGCCTCACATGCTGTGTCAACTACCTCACTAAGTGTTGTGGATCACTCACTCCCGGTATGATGCTCTCACTCATATGGTTGGTGGAGTCACACAAATGGCTCTCAACCTCACATAGGATGTGTGGCATGCTCTCAAGTGTGGGGCTAGTGGTGGTCACACTCATCCTCTCATAGGAAATGCTCTCAATGTCATGTAGGGTGGAGTCACTCTTGTCACTCATGTGGTGGTGGCTCTCCTCACATGGTAATTGGGGCATCTCGTCACATGTCTGTGTCGGAGAGATGTAGGTGCAAATGTCTCCATGCTCAATCATGTCGTAGTCGTAGCCGTGGATGAAGGCCAAAGATGGCACATCATCACTCTCCTCTAAGACCAAAGATAAGGTCTCAGGTGCGGTCTCGTAGCTTGACTCGGAGTATGAGTCCAATATGGGCGCCGTCTTCATGTTGTTGAAGAGGTTCGTGCTCATCGCTGTGGTCGAAGGGGATGGTCCAAACTCGACCGTCTTGTCGCCGTCTTGTTGTGGGAGGCCCATATGATGTGGCACCTCGTAGCTCGTTTCCATGACCGAAGGGAAATTCCCATGCTCGGCCATCTTCCTTGGGGTGCTTCCGAAGATGGAAGTGTTGCCCTCACTTGTAGGTGGTCGCCTTGGACTTGATGAAGTCGTTGTAGGCGTACTCGTGGGAAGTAGGCGAAGATGCCGTACGTCCAAAGGCGAGGATGCCTTGAGAACACTTGGCGAAGATGCCGAAGTGGTGGTGGTAGTCGTAGCTTCGTCTTGGTGGTGCTCATCTCGCGGTCTTCTCTTATGCTCATGAATGTTGGCCTTGGCGTGAAGTAGGGCTTGTTGGGACTTGTGCATTTGCGCTTGGCGAGCATCTTCATGATGATGGTGTCGTTGTTGTGCTTGAGCTCGATGGCGTTCGTTGTCGTCGTGCACATGATGCTTGGAGGTGACTTGCCCTTCATGACGATGTGGATCACGAATGTGATGGTGGTCGCCATGGAGATGTGGATGTGGACGACTTGCGCTTGCATCATTGTTGCGCTCTGAAGACTTGTGACTTGAACATCGCCGCCTTTAGGATGATGAAGGGGAAGAACGGTTGATCAACAAGGTCTGAATCTCCTCCATCCTTGCATCTTGCTCCTCCTTGTGCGCGAAAAGCTTGTTGTCGATGTAGTTCCTTTTCCTTGCTTAGGAGTGACGAATGTCGATGGAGAGGTTCTCGATGCGCTCTCGCAATCTTGATTGTGCGCCTTGCATTTGTCGTTGTAGATCGAAGATTGACGCTTTGGTGATGTAGTTGTTCACACCGTCGTTGTTGTGAAAGACCGGAGATGAAATGCCTTGCCTATCCATCACTGCAAGAGAAAAATGTGAGTGGTAGAAAGAGAAGAACGAATACCAAATGTACCTTGACCGAATTTGAAAGTGGATCAATGATCAATCCAATGTGGACAAGGAAATAGCACAATTGGTACCAATTCTTGTCGGTTTCTCACACCTACACAAATAAGGCTTATGGTGGAGCTCGGTGAGGATAGTGGCACAAAAATTTGATGCAAAATGTTAGCAAGAGTCAATAATGTTGAAAGAGATTCACAAATTTGCAAGTGAGACAAGTAGACCAATAGCAATGAATGGCACACGGAAATACACACACGGTTAGATAAATGGGGTCGTGCAACCAAGGATGAGCACAAAATGTGGAATCCACGGAAAACGCTCGTGTTGCACAACTCAAGAGAGACGCTAGCACGATTGCTCTATAGGCGGATATGACACTTGTGCACAACCTACGATATGCAAAATGTATGTTTCTATCCCAAGTATGCTATGTTTATGATGTTCCGGTGGTATGATCCAAGATGATTGGATATGACAATCTTATGTGCAATGTGGTATGATGCTATGGCACCTGCTTACAAGCTCTTTTGTTTCTGTCTTTTTCTTTGCTTAAAAGCTTATTCCTCTTTTTGTATATGGCCACAATGTGGAATGCACAAACCAAGATAGCAATTGTATATTTGCGGGAACAAACTTGAGGCACAAGAGATGATATGATGATACCAATATGATATGGTATGTATGCAATGGAAGGTGTAGCTCGATGAGCACTAATGTGCACAAGTAACATTGTCGGCAATACTCAAATGGCTAGTCTTGATAGGCAAGTAACGCAAAATGGGCTAGAGCTTAACAATGCAATGGCAAGGGAATATACAATGGAGGGATACCACGATACCAAGATGATATGGAGGTTACCGTCCGTGTCGATGATGAGTGGCGGTGATCTTGATGGAGATACCAAGATGATGGAGACTCGTCCCTAAGTAGCCGAAACTGTTGGAAATATGCCCTAGAGGCAATAATAAATTGGTTATTATTATATTATATTTCATTGTTCATGATAATCGTTTATTATCCATGCTAGAATTGTATTGATAGGAAACTCAGATACATGTGTGGATACATAGACAACACCATGTCCCTAGTAGGCCTCTAGTTGACTAGCTCGTTGATCAATAGATGGTTACAGTTTCCTGACCATGGACATTGGATGTCGTTGATAACGGGATCACATCATTAGGAGAATGATGTGATGGACAAGACCCAATCCTAAGCCTAGCACAAGATCGTGTAGTTCGTATGCTAAAGCTTTTCTAACGTCAAGTATCATTTCCTTAGACCATGAGATTATGCAACTCCCGGATACCGTAGGAGTGCTTTGGGTGTGCTAAACGTCAGAACGTAACTGGGTGGCTATAAAGGTACACTACAGGTATCTCCGAAAGTGTCTGTTGGGTTGGCACGAATCGAGACTGGGATTTGTCACTCCGTGTAAACGGAGAGGTATCTCTGGGCCCACTCGGTAGGACATCATCATAATGTGCACAATGTGACCAAGGAGTTGATCACGGGATGATGTGTTACGGAACGAGTAAAGAGACTTGCCGGTAACGACATTGAACAAGGTATCGGGATACCGACGATCGAATCTCGGGCAAGTACTATACCGCTAGACAAAGGGAATTGTATACGGGATTGATTGAATCCTTGACATCGTGGTTCATCCGATGAGATCATCGTGGAGCATGTGGGAGCCAACATGGGTATCCAGATCCCGCTGTTGGTTATTGACCGGAGAGTTGTCTCGGCCATGTCTGCATGACTCCCGAGCCCGTAGGGTCTACACACTTAAGGTTCGATGACGCTAGGGTTATAGGGAATAGATGTACGTGGTTACCGAATGTTGTTCGGAGTCCCGGATGAGATCCCGGACGTCACGAGGAGTTCCAGAATGGTCCGGAGGTAAAGATTTATATATGGGAAGTCATCATACGGTCACCGGAATAATTCGGGGGTTACCGGTATTGTATCGGGACCACCGGAGGGGGTCCACCGGGAGGGTCCACCTGCCCCGGAGGGCCCTATGGGCTGTATGTGGAGAGGGACCAGCCCCTTAGTGGGCTGGGCGCCTCCCCCCTAGGGCCCATGCGCCTAGGGTTTGGGGGAACCCTAAAGGGGGGGCGCCCCTTGCCTTGGGGGGCAAGGCAACCCCCATTGGCCGCCGCCCCCTCCTCAGATTGGATCTGAGGGGGCCGGGCCCCCTCTCCCTTGCCCCTATATATATGTGGGGGGTGGGAGGGCAGCCGCACCCAAGTTCTGGCGCAGCCCTCCCCCTCTCCCAAGTCCTCCTCTTCTCCCGCGGTGCTTGGCGAAGCCCTGCAGGATTACCACGCTCCTCCTTCACCACCATGCCGTCGTGCTGCTGCTGGATGGAGTCTTCCCCAATCTCTCCTTATCCCCTTGTTGGATCAAGGCGTAGGAGACGTCACCGGGCTGTACGTGTGTTTAACGCGGAGGTGCCGTCCGTTCGGCACTAGGATCATTGGTGATTTGGATCACGACGAGTACGACTCCATCAACCCCGTTCACTTGAACGCTTCCGCTTAGTGATCTACAAGGGTATGTAGATGCACTCTCCTTCCCCTCGTTGCTAGATTACTCCATAGATTGATCTTGGTGATGTGTAGAAAATTTTAAATTTCTGCTACGTTCCCCAACGGTGGCATCATGAGCTAGGTCTATGCGTAGTTTCTATGCACGAGTAGAACACAAAGCAGTTGTGGGCGTCGATATTGTCAATTTACTTGCCGTTAGTAGTCTTATCTTGATTCAGCGGCATCGTGGGATGAAGCGGCCCGGACCGACCTTACACGTACTCTTACGTGAGGCTGGTTCCACCGACTGACATGCACTAGTTGCATAAGGTGGCTAGCGGGTGTCTGTCTCTCCCACTTTAGTCGGATCGGATTCGATGAAAAGGGTCCTTATGAAGGGTAAATATAAATTGGCGTATCACATTGTGGTTTTCGCGTAGGTAAGAAACGTTCTTGCTAGAAACTTATAGCAGCCACGTAAAAACTTGTAACAACAATTAGAGGACGTCTAACTTGTTTTTGCAGCATATGCCATGTGATGTGATATGGCCAAAAGGATGTGATGAATGATATATGTGATGTATGAGATTGATCATGTTCTTGTAATAGGAATCACGACTTGCATGTCGATGAGTATGACAACCGGCAGGAGCCATAGGAGTTGTCTTAATTTATTTATGACCTGCGTGTCAACATAAATGTCATGTAATTACTTTAATTTATTGCTAAAGCATTAGCCATAGTAGTAGAAGTAATAGATGACGAGACAACTTCAAGAAGACACGATCATGGAGATCATGGTGTCATGCCGGTGACAACGATGATCATGGAGCCCCGAAGATGGAGATCAAAAGGAGCAAAATGATACTGGCCATATCATGTCACTATTTGATTGCATGTGATGTTTATCATGTTTTACATCTTATTTTCTTAGAACGACGGTAGCTTAAATAAGATGATCCCTCACTAAAATTTCAAGAAAAGTGTTCCCCCTAACTGTGCACCGTTGCGAAGGTTTGTCGTTTTGAAGCACCATGTGATGATCAGGTGTGATAGATTATAACGTTCGAATACAACGGGTGTAAGCCAGATTTACACACGCAATACACTTAGGTTGACTTGACGAGCCTAGCATGTACAGACATGGCCTCGGAACAAGGAAGACCAAAAGGTCGAGCATGAGTCGTATAGAAGATACGATCAACATGAAGATGTTCACCGATGTTGACTAGTCCGTCTCAGGTGATGATCGGACACGGCCTAGTTGACTCGGATCATGTTTCGCTTAGATGACTAGAGGGATGTCTATCTGAGTGGGAGTTCATTAAATAATTTGATTAGATGAACCCAATTGTCATGAACATAGTCTAAATTGTCTTCGCAAATATGTTGTAGATAAATACCTCACGTTGTAGCTCCCTGTTTCAATACGTTCCTAGAGAAAGACCAAGTTGAAAGATATTGTAAGCAATGATGCGGACTGGGTCCGTAGTCTGAGGAGTGTCCTCACTGCTACATAGAAGGCTTACGTCTTTGATGCACCGCTCGATGTGCAAACCCCTACAACGTCATCTGTGGATGTTGTGAACACCTGACAGACACATCCTGATGACTACTTGATAGTTTAGTGCACCATACTTTACGGCTTAGAATCGGGATTCCAATGACGTTTTGAACGCCAAAGAACATATGAGATGTTCCAAGAGCTGAAATTGGGATTTCAGGCTCATGCCCGTGTTGAGAGGTGTGAAACCTCTGACAAGTTCTTTTGCCAACAAGATGGAGGAGAATAGCTCAGCTAGTGAGCATGTGCTCAAAATGTCTGTGTGCTACAATCACTTAAATCAAGTGGGAGTTAAACTTCCAGATAAGATAGTGATTGATAGAGTTCTCTAGCCACTATCACTAAGCTACTAGATCTTCGTGATGAACTATGGCATGCAAGGGATGGAGTTGATCCCGGAGCTGTTCGTGGTGCTTAAGACCGCAAAAGGTAGAAATCAAGAAGGAGTATCAAGTGTTGATGGTTTAACAAGACCACTGGTTTCAAGAAGGGCAAGGGCTAGAAGGGAAACTTCATGGATGGCAAACCAGTTGCCGCTCCAGTGAAGGAACCCAAGGTTGAACCCAAACCCGAGACTAAATGCTTCTATTGTAAGGGGAACGGTCACTGGTAGCAGAATTACCCCAAATGCATGGTAAATAAGAAGGCTGGCAACTTCAAAGTATATACGTGTTATTAATGTGTACCTCACTAGTACTCCTGGTAGCACCTGGGTATTGGATACCGGTTCAGTTACTATTATTGGTAACTTGAAGCAAAAGCTACGGACTAAACGGAGACTGGCTAAGGGCGAGGTGACGATGTGTGTTGGAAGTGTTTCCAAAGTTGATGAGATCACCATCGCACGCTACGTCTGCTTTCGGGATTAGTATTGAACCTAGATAAATGTTATCAGGTGTCTACGTTGAGCATGAATATGATTAGATCATGTTCATTGCAATACGGTTATTCATTTAAGTTAGAGAATAATGGTTATTCTGTTTACATGAATAATACCTTTCATGGTCATGCACCCTATGTGAATGGTTCATTGAATCTCGGTCGTGGTAATACACATGTTCACGCCAAAAGATGTAGAGTTAATAATGATAGTACCACTTTGTTGTGGCACTGTCGCTTAGGTCATATTGGCGTAAGATGCATGGATGTTTGGAGTCACTTGATTTTGAATCGCTTGACACATGTGAGCCATGCCTCATGGGCAGGATGACTAAGACCCCGTTTTCAGGTACAATGAAACAGGCAAGTGACTTGTTGGAAATCATACATGCAGATGCGTGTGATCCAATGAGAATTGAAGCGTGCAGTGGATATCGCTATTTTCTCATCTTCACTGACGATTTGAGTAGATATAGGTATATTCATTTAATGAAGCACAAGTCTGAAACGTTTGAAAAGTTCAAGCGATTTCAGAGTGAAGTTAAGAATCATCATAACAAGAAGGTCAAATTCCTACAATCTGATCAATGAGAATTTCTGAGTTATGAGTTTGGCAAACACTTAAGACATTGTGGAATTGTTTCACAGTTGAAGCCACCTGGAACACCACAGGGTAATGGTGTGTCCGGACGTCGTAATCGAACCTTATGAAATATGGTGCGATCTATGATGTCTCTTACCGATCTACCGCTATTATTTTGAGGTTATGCATTAGAGACAGATGCATTCACTTTAGATAGGACACCATATAAGTCTGTTGAGACGACGCCGTATGAACATTGGTTTGGCAAGAAACCAAAGTTGTCGTTTCTTAATGTTTGGGGCTGCGATGCTTAAGGCTTCAGCCGGAGAAGCTCGAACCCAAAGCGGACAAACACGTCTTCATAGGATACCCAAAGGTGACAGGTGGGTATACCTTCTATCTCAGATCCGAGGGCAAATTGTTTGTCGCTAAGAACGGGTCCTTTCCCGAGAAGGAGTTTCTCTCGAAAGAATTGAGTGGGAGGAAGATAGAACTTGATGAGGTTGTCGAACCTTTACTTCAACCAGAGAGTGATGCAACATAGAAAGATGTTTTCTGTGGAGCCTACGTCTGTTGAATAGGAAGTTAATGATAGTGATCATGAAGCTTCGGATCAAGTTGCTATCGAACCTCGTAGGTCGACAAGGATATGTACTACTCCTAAGTGGTACGGTAATCCTGTCTTAGATATCATGTTGTTAGACAACAATGAACCTACGAGCTATGGAGAAGCGATGGTGGGCCCGTATTCCGACAAATGGTTAGAAGCCATGAAATCCGAGACAGGATCCATGTATCAGAACAAAGTATGGACTTTGGTGGACTTGCCTGATGATCGGCAAGCCATTGAGATAAATGGATCTTTAAGAAGAAGACGGACGTGGGCGGTAATGTTACCATCTATGAAGCTTGACTTGTGGGAAAGAGTCTTTTCACAAGTTCAAGGAGTTGACTACGATGAGAATTTCTCACCCGTAGCGATGCTTAAGTCCATCGGAATCATGTTAGCATTAGTTGTATTTTTCGATTGTGAAATCTTATAGATGGATGTCAAAACAAGTTTTCTTACCAGTTTTCGTAAGAAAAGTTGTATGTGATACAATAAAAGGTTTTGTCGATCCTAAGGATGCTAAAAGGCATGCTGGCTCCAGCAATCCTTCTATGGACTAGAGCAAGCATCTCGGAATCGGAATATATGTTTTGATGGAGTGATCAAAGCTTTTAGGTTTATACAATGTTTGCTAGAAACTTATATTTACAAGAAAGTGAGTGGGAGCACTACAACATTTCTGATAAGTATATGTGGATGACATATTGTTGATTCGAAATGAAGTAGAATTTCTGGAAAGCATAAACGGTTGTTTGAAGAGTGATTTTCAAAGGAAGACCTGGATAAAGCTGCTTACATATTGGGCATCAAGATCTATAGAGATAGATCAAGACGCCTGATGATACTTCCAAAGAACGCACACCTTAAGATGTTTTTGAAGGAGTTCAAAATAGATCAGTCAAAGAAGGGGTTCTTACCTGAGTTGTAAGGTGTGAAGTTGAGTAAGACTCGAAGATTGACCACGGCAGAAGAAAGAGGAAGGACGAAGGTCGTCCCCTATGCTCTTGTCATAGGCTCTATACGGTATGCCATGCTGAGTACCGCACCTGATGTGTGCCTTGCCACATGTCTGGCAAGAGGGTACAAAGGTGATCTAGGAGTAGATCACCAGATAGCGGTCAAAAATTATCCTTAGAGGAATAAGGAAATGTTTCTCGGTTTTGGAGGTGATAAAGAGTTCGACATAAAGAGTTACGTCGATGCAAGCTTAACACCTATTCGGATAGCTCTGAGTAGAGATACCGGATACGTATAATGGAGCAATAATTTGGAATAGCTCCAAGTGGAACGTGGTAGCAACATCTACAATATAAAGTTTTGCGAAATACATAGGGATCTGAATATGGCAAGACCCGTTGACTACAACCTCTCTCACAAGCATAACATGATCAAACCGAGAACTCTTTGAGTGTTTATCACATAGTGATGTGAACTAGATCATTAAGTCTAGTAGACTCTTGGATGTTGGTCACATGGCGATGTGACCTGTGAGTGTTAATCACATGGCGATGTGAACTAGATTATTGACTCTAGTGCAAGTGGGGGACTGTTGGAAATATGCCCTAGAGGCAATAATAAATTGGTTATTATTATATTATATTTCATTGCTCATGATAATCGTTTATTATCCATGCTAGAATTGTATTGATACGAAACTCAGATACATGTGTGGATACATAGACAACACCATGTCCCTAGTAAGCCTCTAGTTGACTAGCTCATTGATCAATAGATGGTTATAGTTTCCTGACCATGGACATTGGATGTCATTGATAACGGGATCACATCATTAGGAGAATGATGTGATGGACAAGACTCAATCCTAAGCCTAGCACAAGATCGTGTAGTTCCTATGCTAAAGCTTTTCTAATGTCAAGTATCATTTCCTTAGACCATGAGATTATGCAACTCCCGGATACCGTAGGAGTGCTTTGGGTGTGCCAAACGTCACAACGTAACTGGGTGGCTATAAAGGTACACTACAGGTATCTCCGAAAGTGTCTGTTGGGTTGGCACGAATCGAGACTGGGATTTGTCACTCCGTGTAAACGGAGAGGTATCTCTGGGCCCACTCGGTAGGACATCATCATAATGTGCACAATGTGACCAAGGAGTTGATCACGGGATGATGTGTTACGGAATGAGTAAAGAGACTTGCCGGTAATGAGATTGAACAAGGTATCGGGATACCGACGATCGAATCTCGGGCAAGTACTATACCGCTAGACAAAGGGAATCGTATACGGGATTGATTGAATCCTTGACATCGTGGTTCATCCGATGAGATCATCGTGGAGCATGTGGGAGCCAACATGGGTATCCATATCCCGCTGTTGGTTATTGACCGGAGAGTTGTCTCGGCCATGTCTGCATGACTCCCGAGCCCGTAGGGTCTACACACTTAAGGTTCGATGACGCTAGGGTTATAGGGAATAGATGTACGTGGTTACCGAATGTTGTTCGGAGTCCCGGATGAGATCCCGGACGTCACGAGGAGTTCCGGAATGGTCCGGAGGTAAAGATTTATATATGGGATGTCATCATACGGTCACCGGAATAATTCGGGGGTTACCGGTATTGTACCGGGACCACCGGAGGGGGTCCACCGGGAGGGTCCACCTGCCCCGGAGGGCCCTATGGGCTGTATGTGGAGAGGGACCAGCCCCTTAGTGGGCTGGGCGCCTCCCCCCCTAGGGCCCATGCGCCTAGGGTTTGGGGGAACCCTAAAGGGGGGGCGCCCCCTTGCCTTGGGGGGCAAGGCAAGCCCCCTTGGCCGCCGCCCCCTCCTCAGATTGGATCTGAGGGGGCCGGGCCCCCTCTCCCTTGCCCCTATATATATGTGGGGGTGGGAGGGCAGCCGCACCCAAGTTCTGGCGCAGCCCTCCCCCTCTCCCAAGTCCTCCTCTTCTCCCGCGGTGCTTGGCGAAGCCCTGCAGGATTACCACGCTCCTCCTTCACCACCATGTCGTCGTGCTGCTGCTGGATGGAGTCTTCCCCAACCTCTCCTTCTCCCCTTGCTGGATCAAGGTGTAGGAGACGTCACCGGGCTGTACGTGTGTTGAACGCGGAGGTGCCGTCCGTTCGGCACTAGGATCATCGGTGATTTGGATCACGACGAGTACGACTCCATCAACCCCGTTCACTTGAACGCTTCCGCTTAGCGATCTACAAGGGTATGTAGATGCACTCTCCTTCCCCTCGTTGCTAGATTACTCCATAGATTGATGTTGGTGATGCGTAGAAAATTTTAAATTTCTGCTACGTTCCCCAACAGAAACACCTTAGGAAACGGAAAAACCGTGAACTCAAAATCTCAAATGTCAAATGTCAAAATGGTGGTAGCGGGAGCTCAATGGGATTGCGGAAATGCAATGATGTGTTGTGGAGTACGCAATGCGGAAGTGGAGGGTAAGGTGGTGTACTATACACGGTGTCGGAGTTGGAAGTACGGTCCCTAAGTAGCCGAAACACCTTAGGAGACACAACTCACAACGCAAACAAAATTGGGTTAAGTTGGGGTGGCGGAAGTGTATGGTGGGCAAAACTATGCGGAAGTTATGGTGGTGTTGGTGGTTGATGAAGAAGTAACCGTCCCTAAGTAGCCTAGACACCTTAGGAGACTCAAATCACTCCTCAAGCAACCACTAATGCGATGGGGATCAATATTGGTTAGGTTGCAGAAGTCGGTGGTGGTGTAGCGGATGATGTGGTGGAAACCCTAGGAAAAGATGCCAGAGTTTCAAAAAGTTGATTGTGTCAAAAGATGTTGGTGGTATTTTTGTGGGAAGCGGGATGTCAAGAGCTTCAAAACTAGCTAAAGAACGCTAAAATCGGAGTTCGGATGAATTAGTTATGGACAAAACAAAATCAGTCGCAGGTGGTATCTACAGGTTACGGACGTCCAGACAAGGTCGGATGTCCGGGGGCCGGACGTCCGGGCGGACTCGGAAGTCCAAAATTCAGCTTGGGTTAGGGGGTTCCGGTCGTCCGAAAAAGGTTGGACGTCCGGTCGTTCCAGGGGCTCCGGACGTCCATAAAAGGCCGGTCGTCCGGTGGGTCGGGGTCAACGCGAGATGCGAGTTTCGGGGCGCGATTTTGGGCGGAAAATGGAGATTTTGGGGTCAAAATTGATGATATTTCGTGGATGGAAAGTGGGGAAACTTGGAGAAATGCTAGATCCACTTGAAACCAAGCAAATCCATGGATCAAATCCAACAAAACTTCGTCAAACCAACAAATCACAAAAAATAGGGCTATTTTGGTGGGGATTTTCGAAATTGGGGAAGAACACAACAAAATTAGGCTAGAAAACAAAGAGGGGAGGCTCCGAAATCGTGATCAACGTGGCTCATGATACCAAGATGATGTAGGGTAGAACCCTATGTGGCCGATCTTTCATGAAAGGAGCGGATCCCGTGAAGAACACGAAGAACACGAGGGGGGAAACAAGGGGAATCACGAGGGGAAACACGAGAGAAGCACTAAAACCAACAAGAATGATCACACATGCGCTAGATCCATGAACACAAAGGGGGACACAAGATCCACGATCAACAACGGACGATACAAGAGGTAACGGTCTTCTCCGTAAGGAGGTCTTGATGGGGCCACCCAAGAGGGGGTCTTGATGATCTTCTCCGCAAGGAGGCCTTGAATCCAAAGGGATCTTCTTCGAAGAGGGGCCGCGGTCTCTCTTGTGGAGTAGATCCGATGTGGATGAGCCATGCTCTATCTCTAAATGTGAGCTAAACCAATGCTAACCCTCAAATGGTGGAGGTGGGGGAGTATATATAGTCTAGGGCCACGAAGGGGTAAGTGAGGGCGAAGGGATACATGGGCTCGGCCTGGTACACTGTGCACAAACAGGCGTCGGACGTTCGGTGGCTCGCGAGGGTCCGGTCGTCCGGTACTTGTCGGACGTCCGGCGTTTTGGCTCGGGAAAGCCATCGTCGGATTTCCGGACGGGGCCGGTCGTCCGGGCGCTGGAGGATGTCGGACGTCCGGTCAACGTCGGTCGTCCGACCGCTATAGGTCTCGCTGGCTGGGACTTGGGCTGGCTCATGAAGTCTCCAGGCATCGGACGTCCGGTCCAGACCGGTCGTCCGGTGGCTGTAGATTTCTGGCAACTTCTTCTCTTGGTCCTTGTACTTGGCGTCCTTGCTAGCTCGTCCGTTGGATGCGGTGGCTCTGTGGCTTTCCTCTAAGTACCTGATCATGCATAGCACACACGTTGGAGGTAGTAGTCATGTCTCACATGTAGAAAGTGAAAGTTCGGAGAGGAGTTCGGAGAGGAGCGAGTTCACCTTGTGTCCAATGACGTATGTTCGAGGTCTCGTCATATGTCCCCTTGGGGTTTGGAGAGTAGTCAGAGTGTACATGGGGATGAACGTGGGATGCTCCGCATCAACGGGGCCGCCACCGCCAAGCACGCATCACCGCCTCGGACACCAGTCGAGGCCTCACCGCTGCCACGGACGACCACCGCCGCACCCCACGGCGCCGTCCGCAGCCCGCGTCGCCACGTGGCCAGATCTGGCGGAGTCGCGCTGCCCCGCACCATCCGCCGCCGCCGGCCGCCCAGCACGCTCCGCCACCACGACGCCCGTCGCGCGGTCAGCAGGTTCCCGTCGCTGCACAGCTCTGGCTCCCCGCCACGCCGCAGCGCCCGCCGCCAGGGCTACACCCCAGCCCGGCCGCCCCGTCCCGCGTTAGGGCCCTGCACGAGAGGATGAAGTCTCCCCGCCACTGCCGCCGCCAGCCACGCTTCGCCCGGCTGCACCCCCTGGCGGCGGCGAGGAAGGGAGGAGAAGAGGAGGGGGAGCCCCGACGGCGGCGGCGGCTAGGGTTCCCTCCTGGCCGCCCGCGGGGGGGGGGGGGGGGGAGGGGGGGGGGACGACGCAGGAGTTTTTCCAAGATGTCACACTAATTGCTACTTTCTTCTGTGTTTACTACTCCATCTGTTTCTAAATATATGATGTTTTGAGAGTTTACATATGTAGAAATGGAGTAAGCAACGGTGTTAATTGAATGTGGTACATGTTGCATATGGAGAGGCTGGGCGTATGCATGCATGAGGATAGATACGTACTCCTTCAGTTTTTAAATATAAGTCTTTCTAAAGATTTCAATGCAAACTACATGTATGTATGTGCCATTAACCAACAAATTAAGTTTCCCGCAAAAAGAAAAACCAACAAAATAAGAATCCTACATGCTGGTCGGCCGGCTTAAACAACCGGTGAACACCAGTACCCACTACTCACATATTTGTACTGTAGTGTACTTTGAATCAAGTTGGCATGAGCCGATCTGAACGCGATGCCGATCGAATAATGCCCAAAGCTACGTGCCATCACCAACCAAATTAAGTAAGGATTAGACTTGTCGTACTCGTCATTGTTACATGAACACCAACCAATAAAGTAGTACTCCAGCTGTTGTCACATGGGGTCTGCTGGATTAACACTTCACGCCGGGATGCTCTGCTCCGGGGACTGGGTTCAGATCTGTTACGCTAACACAAATCAAGCCAGCAATCGACAAAGGAAATTGATCATGTGCAGTGAATTTCCCTTTTTGTGCTGGGAAAGTATGTTAACTAGTACTTTCTCTGTAAATTAATATAAAAGCAACTTTAATACTCTAACACTCCTATATTAATTTACGAAGGAAGTAATTGATTTCTCTACAAGTGACTGAACAGAAGCAGCTCTCTAGGCCACTACAGTAATGAACTGCAGTTTGGAACTGTAACGATGATGAGGATATATTTTACCTGCAGCTTCATCTACTATGTTCTACTCCCTCCGTTCCTAAATATTTGTCTTTCTAGATATTTCAACAAGTGACTACATACGGAGCAAAATGAGTGAATCTACACTCTAAAATATGTCCATATGCATCTGTATGTGGTAGTCCATTTGAAATATCTAAAAAAACAAATATTTAGGAACGGAAAGAGTAATCAATAATGTTACGGCACGCAGATGTTAGCCGTGCCTCTCTTTAATTAATTTATTTACGCATCTGTGAAAGCAAACTGATTATGAGAATTCTTGGCAGTGCAGATCAAGGCAGCATATGCCATATATACAAGGCAAAACGAGGTTACTTGATGTGGATTAGGATGCCTCGCTCACCTTTGGCTGAACTGAGCAATTCTTCATGTGCGACTCTGCAGACTGTAGAAAAGGATGGATTAATTTGCTGGTGGAAAGCGAGATGTATACAGTCAATCTGTAGGTAAAAATCCTGGTAACCGAGAAAGAAAAAGGAAATATTAGCCTGAAGAAAGACGGGGGTGAACCGGAGGACTTGTGGGAGTGAGGAGTGAGGGCCCATTGGTCGTGGTCGATGCCGCTGGCAACGGAGGCGAGGCGCTTAACCAATCTAACCCAATCTAATCCAATCGAAGCACCAAAAGGATCGAAAGATTTGGTCTATGAGATCCGTATCCCACTCTTTGAACCCCTGAAAAAAATTATATGAGACCAGGTCTCACGATTAGCAGATGAGACCCGTCTTGATGGATGGCACGTGGCATTCATAAATCACAAAACATCGGTATGCTTTAAAATTTGTGAATGCCATTCTATGAGACTCATTCTGATAGATGCCACGTGTCATCTATCAAAATGAGTCTCATAGAATGCCCCTCCCCCCTCCTTCATAAGTTGATTAGCCTATCTGCAAACAGATACAAAAATCTGTCCCAAATGATTCCAAGCTACAATAATGGATCATGGTTCATCTATCTCTGGTTGCCTACCTTTGGTTCACCAATAGAATATTTTTAAGAAGCTCCATTTTAGCCGGTACTGGTGATGAGACCTTCCTCTATAGGTGATGCTATCCAAAGCATGCAACACGAACATAGTGAACAAAAAAGGACGTCACTGATGCTAAAAAAAACTGGGCAACATTGGTTATCTGGACATTATGTGTCGTGGAATTGTCACGGCAGATGTCCTAGTGTGAGGACTTAGTCGTGGAGCCATCGTGTCGGGGATATACCCCGCGGTATGACCCGGCCGGAAGTATGATCCGGCCGGACTTGGCGCTTTATCATGGCCCGCCAGAGGATTGGCGACTCACGAGTCTGGCAGTTCACTGCTGTGACGACCCACGAGCCTGGCGATTTAATGATGGCCCCAACGACGAGTCAGACGGATGACAAGGACCCAAGGCCCAGTAGGCCGGCTCATGTTATAGTGGGTCGGCTTAAGACGGAAGGCATGAGAAATATTTCTTTTACGAGGAAGCAAGACCCGTACTTGTATCCGACTTGTAGTAAGAGAATAAGTTAGTTCTAATCCTACTAAGACTCTACATGTAAGCCGCCCCTTCAACTTATATAAGGAGGGGTAGGGCTCCCCAAAGAAGGACAAGCAACAAAAGATCTCTAGGGCTAGACACAAAGGGGGAGCCGGCTTATGCGGCGGCTCTCTCATGAGCATAATGAGATCTAGCCACAAACAGCATGTAGGGCTATTACCGGATGATGTTTTCCGGGGCCCGAAGCTGTCTAAATCTTTGTCTTGTGTGATGCGTCTCTCAATTACGCTCAACCCCTCTCAAGCTACTATAAAGATGCGTTGACCTCACGACTAAATCCTCACACTAGAACATCTGCCATGACAATTTCATGACAGTTGACGCCCACCGTGGGGCCTGCACACGGTGGTGTTGGGTTTTTGCAGGGATTTTTTCAGGGATTGAGAAGCTTGCGATATGTTAGATGAAAAAGTGCCAGCACGGAAAGCATGCAGGATAACCCGGTATACAGATTTGAAGATTGAAGAGATTAGGTTTGCGAGCGCCGCCGCACGCATCGCTGGATGATCCGTTGAATTCAACTTTCTGTTGTTGTTTCCGCACATGATTGGGAAATCTGTCCGGGTCGACCGAAAATTACTGCTTCTCCCACAACACGGAAGTTTGAGATCTGTCCGGTTACACCGCCATGCAAATTTCACTGGCTAAGACAACAAAGCGACTCACCAGGGGATTTGATAGATCATTGTTGTTACTATTTACGTGAGGGAATCTGAGACGGTCTGCTATGTGGTCGCTAAGTAGTACTACTATTCATCGGAAAGTCACGCTGCCAACTTGACTCGGACAGTTTTTTCAAGCTGGCCACGACCTGGAGAAGGATCCTGGCGTGCACCCGGACTCAGAAGATTCTACGGCGCCAAATTCGCCCTGAACCGCTGTACGCTGTGTCAGGATAAAGCAAGACCATGAAGAAAATCTTGAGGCGGAGCGATTGGTCAATCAGCCAGGTCGTTCTGTCGTAGTATTACCAATCCTTGAAGTAGTACATGCACGAGTACCGGAAGGAGACTTGGCAAATAATTGATCAAAGATACCGCCTACACCGGCCATATTCATGGACAGAAGCACGGCCTCCAAAGCTCGGAATCACGTGAGACAAAAAATACTACTTGGCCAAACAAGAATAGAAGACACAGTGGATTACATGAGTATACTAATTGAGGGCCTCGTGCCGCCGCTTGGCCATGTGCTATTTCAGAAGTCGCTGGCCTCATCTTCTACCTTTGCCTCTGCTTCGAGCCGCCCGATCTCTTGCGCTGTGCTTTGTTTCCACCGCCACACCACCATGAGCCTCCTTCGCTGCACGCCGCCTCCGAGCTGCTACCATGAGCCGCCGCGCTACTGCGACCCTGAGCCGCCCTGCGGTCACTGCCGCCGTGCCTTGAGCCGGCCGGGAAAGCTGCCGGTGTGTCGGCCTCCTGCTGTTTCTGCTTCAAGTCGCCAAGTCGCTCGCGCGCCCGGGCCAGGTCGCTGCTCGCGGCCGCCTCCCATGCTGCACCCTGCAGCTCCGCACGGTGCCCCTCTGTTGCCCGCTATCGTCGTGGAGTGACTTTGCTGTGGATTGTGGTTACTGTTGGTCAAATCAACCTAGCTGATTGTTTGCTTGCAAACATTGAACGAACGCGTGCATTGGTGTCCTGCCCCGGCGTTTGATATTTCAACTTGTGAAGCACTGACATTAGGAGATAGAAACCAGTATTAAGGCATGAGGTCATTTGGCTAAAGGATATGTCAAGGCTCAGCAAGATATGGAGGTTAGGAGCTGCGACAGCATCTGGCAAGGTCCTCAAGGGGATCAATGCAAAGACCTTTGGATGCATATAAAGACAAAACGGGATTCAAAAACTGTGCTCACAAGTTATCTACGGATGCTAATTACAGATCATCCGTCGACTGCACAAATCAGATACGTGCGCAAGTCGCCGCCCTCGCTACATCCGCACGCGTGACTCACTCATCATCCGCGTCCACGTTTGTCTCACCCGTGTCCGGGCCGTTTCCAACACTGTGGTCGTCTCTCACGACCGCACCGGCTTACAACGCCACGGACGACTCGCCCGTCCGCTCTCGCGGCCGGTTCACGCGTCTGCACCGGTTTACAACACGGAGGACAACTTGCTCGTCTGCGCCGGCTTACAACACTGCGGCTGACTCATCTGTCTGTGCCGCCTTCGATGTTGCGGCCGTTTTACTGACCGCCCTAAGGTCCGGCCTATTCAACGTGCCGGGTTGACTAACGGATACCGCTGAGGATTATAAGGTCCAAATACATCAGGTGATATCTGTCCAGACTATTTTAAATAGCACGTATCAAAATTTTCCTTTTGAGAACAATTACGTTGGTTTGTGATATTTTTTCACAGAACCATTATTCATTACAAAAGTGCCGCATAACGCGCGTGCCAACATCACCTTTGGACTAGCGTTTATTGAGCCGCTGAGGCCGCGTTGAGCCGCCTCTGCTGTGTTGAGCCGCCGGGAGTCACCGGTCTGCCTGAACCGCCGAGATTATATTGAGCCGCCTCTGACGCGGCATACAGATCATATGTCATTCACAAACATCAGGTGATATCTATCTGAACTTATCTTATTAAACACTTATTGTTTTTTTGTCAAAGAACAATTACTCTGTCATGTAACATTTTACGCAGGACAATTGTTTATGCCATTATACCACGGATGCACGTTCAGCCGTGCGCACAGCTTCACGGACATGTGTGTTGCGGTCCATTTTGCATCAACACGTCGGCCGACTTGCCCGTCCGCGCCGCCTTACAACGCCACGGATGACTCGCCCGTCCGCCCTCGCGGCCGGTTCATGCGTCCGCGCCGGTTTACAACGAGAAGGACAACTTGCTCGTCCGCACCGGCTTACAACACCGTGGTTGACTCATCTGTCTGCTCCCGCGGCCGACTCGGTCATGATTGATTTCAGCTTCACCATGGTGATCATCAACTCCGCGTTCTCCAGTGCAGGACAAGTTATGTCACTGAGATGTTGAATGACGCATACCGGTTTATATCACGGTCAAATATGGAGAGTCTCAAGCCAACTCCTCGAGTAATCTTAAGACTCGGGGGCTATAATGACATGACTCGAGAACTCCGGGTCATTGGAGGGAATGATAACCCGGTTCTGGAGGACACCGCCATATCAAGTGCATATCAGGATGTTCGATTCCATCTCCTGCATAAGGGTTAGCTAGCAGTTGTTCTATCATACCCGAAGGAATTTCATATTCAATATTTTTAGTAGTTGCAGTAGGTTGAGGGGTAATTAATTGTGGTTCCGGATAAGGTGAAGATACCCCGAACAATCCCCTCAAAGGATTGTTTTCCATAGTAACAAGTGACAATAAATTTCAGCATACTATATAAATGTTTCCTTACCAAAGGCACTTCGCTCCCCGGCAACGGTGCCAGAAAATAGCCTTGATGACCCACAAATATAGGGGATCAATTATAGCTCTTTTCGATAAGTAAGAGTGTCGAACCCAACAAGTAGTAGAAGGAAATGACAAGTAGTTTTCAGTAAGGTAATGTGTGCAAGTGCTGAAATTGTAAGTAGCGGAGTAGTTTGATAGCAAGATGATTTGTAACGAGCAAGTAACGATAGTAGTAACAAAAGTGCAGAAAGGTAGCCCAATCCTTTTGAGGCAAAGGACAGGCCAAAACGGTGTATTATGATAAGAAAAGTGTTCTTCAGGGTACACGGGAATTTCATCTAGTCACTTTCATCATGTTGGTGTTGGGGAACGTAGTAATTTCAAAAAAATTCCTACGCACACGCAAGATCATGGTGATGCATAGCAACGAGAGGGGAGAGTGTTGTCTGCGTACCCTCGTAGACCGGCAACGGAAGCGTTGACACAACGTAGAGGAAGTAGTCGTACGTCTTCCCGATCCGACCGATCCAAGTACCGAACGTACGGCACCTCCGAGTTCTGCACATGTTCAACTCGGTGACGTCCCTCGAGCTCCGATCCAGCAAAGTGTTGAGGGAGAGTTTCATCAGCACGACGGCGTGATGACGGTGATGATGTTCTACCGACGCAGGGCTTCGCCTAAGCACCGCTACGATATGACCGAGGTGGAATATGGTGGAAGGGGGCACCGCACACGGCTAAGGAACGATCACGAAGATAACTTGTGTGTCATGGGGTGCCCCCTTGCCTCCGTATATAAAGGAGGGAGAGGGGGAGGTGCGGCCGGCCCAAGGGGTGCGCCTGGAGGAGTCGTACTCCCACCGGGAGTAGGACTCCCCCCTCTTGCCTTGTTGGAAAAGGAACGGGGAAGGGAGAAAGAGGAAAGGGGGGCGCCGCCCCCCCCCCTTCCTTGTCCTATTCGGACTAGGGGGGAGGAGGCGCGCGGCCTGCCCTGGCCGGCCCTCCTCTTCTCCCTTAGGGCCCATGTAGGCCCAATAACCCCCGGGGGGTTCCGATAACCCCCCGGTACTCTGGTAAAATCCTGATTTCACCCGAAACGTTTCCGATATGCAAATATAGGCTTCCAATATATCAATCTTTATGTCTCGGCCATTTAGAGACTCCTCGTCATGTCTGTGGTCACATCCGGGACACCGAACAACCTTCGGTACATCAAAACACAAAAACCCTAATTACGATCGTCACCGAACTTTAAGCGTGCAGACCCTACGGGTTTGAGAACTATGTAGACATGACCAAGACACGTCTCTGGTCAATAACCAATAGCGGAACCTGGATGCTCATATTGGCTCCTACATGAAGGAAATATGCCCTAATAAAGTTATTTTTTATTTCCTTATATCATGATAAATGTTTATTATTCATGCTAGAATTGTATTAACCGGAAACATAATACATGTGTGAATACATAGACAAACAGAGTGTCACTAGTATGCCTCTACTTAACTAGCTCGTTGATCAAAGATGGTTATGTTTCCTAACCATAGACATGAGTTGTCATTTGATTAACGGGATCACATCATTAGAAGAATGGTGTGATTGACTTGACCCATTCCGTTAGCTTAGCACTTGATCGTTTAGTTTGTTGCTATTGCTTTCTTCATGACTTATACATGTTCCTATGACTATGAGATTATGCAACTCCCGTTTACCGGAGGAACACTTTGTGTGCCACCAAACGTCACAACGTAACTGGGTGATTATAAAGGTGCTCTACAGGTGTCTCCGAAGGTACTTGTTGGGTTGGCGTATTTCGAGATTAGGATTTGTCACTCTGATTGTCGGAGAGGTATCTCTGGGCCCACTCGGTAATGCACATCACTATAAGCCTTGCAAGCATTTCAACTAATGAGTTAGTTGCGGGATGATGTGTTACGGAACGAGCAAAGAGACTTGCCGGTAACGAGATTGAACTAGGTATTGAGATACCGACGATCGAATCTCGGGCAAGTAACATACCGATGACAAAGGGAACAACGTATGTTGTTATGCGATTTGACCGATAAAGATCTTCGAGAATATGTAGGAGCCAATATGAGCATCCAGGTTCCGCTATTGGTTATTGACCGGAGACGTGTCTCGGTCATGTCTACATAGTTCTCGAACCCGTAGAGTCCGCATGCTTAAAGTTCAATGACGGTTATATTATGAGTTTATGTGTTTTGATGTACCGAAGGAGTTCGGAGTCCCGAATGAGATCGGGGACATGACGAGGAGTCTCGAAATGGTCGAGACGTAAAGATCGATATATTGGACGACTATATTCGGACATCGGAAAAGTTCTGAGTGATTCGGGTATTTTCGGGAGTACCGGGGAGTTACGGGAATTCGTATTGGGCCTTAATGGGCCATACGGGAAAGAAGAGAAAGGCCTCAAAGGGTGGCCGCACCCCTCCCCATGGGCTGGTCCGAATTGGACTAGGGAGGGGGGCGCCCCTTCCTTCCTTCTCCTTTTCCCTCCCCTTTCCTTCCCTCCTACTCCTACTACTTGGAAGGGCTCCTAGTTCTACTAGGAAAGGGGGAATCCTACTCCCGGTGGGAGTAGGACTCCCCTAGGGCGCGCCATAGAGAGGGCCGGCCCTCCCCCTCCTCCACTCATTTATATACGGGGGCAGGGGGAACCCCAAAGACACAACGATTGATCTCTTGATCTCTTAGCCGTGTGCGGTGCCCCTCTCCACCATAATCCACCTCGGTTATATTGTAGCGGTGCTTAGGTGAAGCCCTGCGTCGGTAGAACATCATCGTCGTCACCACGCCGTCATGCTGACGGAACTCTCCCTCAAAGCTTGGCTGGATCGGAGTTCGAGGGACGTCATCGAGTTGAACGTGTGCAGAACTCGGAGGTGCCGTGCGTTCGGTACTTGATCGGTCAGATCGTGAATACGTATGACTACATCAACCGCGTTGTGCTAACGCTTCCGCTTTCGGTCTACGAGGATACGTAGACAACACTCTCCCCTCTTGTTGCTATGCATCACCATGATCTTGCGTGTGCGTAGGAAATTTTTTGAAATTACTATGTTCCCCAACACTACATATTCTACGAAGATCCTTATCGGTTAGACCACATAACAATATACGTTGTTCCCTTTGTCATCGGTATGTTACTTGCCCGAGATTCGATCGTCGGTATCTCAATACCTAGTTCAATCTCGTTACCGGCAAGTCTCTTTACTCGTTCTGTAATACATCATCCCGCAACTAACTTATTTAGTTGCAATGCTTGCAAGGCTTGAGTGATGTGCATTACCGAGAGGGCCCAGAGATACCTCTCCGACAATCAGAGTGACAAATTCTAATCTCAAAATACGCCAACCCAACAAATACCTTCGGAGACACCTGTAGAGCACCGTTATAATCACCTAGTTACGTTGTGACGTTTGGTAGCACACAAAGTGTTCCTCCGGTAAACGGGAGTTGCATAATCTCATAGTCATAGGAACATGTATAAGTCATGAAGAAAGCAATAGAAACAAACTAAACGATCAAGTGCTATGCTAACAGAATGGGTCAAGTCAATCACATCATTCTCTAATGATGTGACCCCGTTAATCAAATGACAACTCATGTCTATGGCTAGGAAACTTAACCATCTTTGATTCAACGAGCTAGTCAAGTAGAGGCATACTAGTGACACTCTGTTTGTCTATGTTGGGGAACGTAGTAATTTCAAAAAATTTCCTACGCACACGCAAGATCATGGTGATGCATAGCAACGAGAGGGGAGAGTGCGATCTACATACCCTTGTAGACCGACAGCGGAAGCGTTAGCACAACGCGGTTGATGTAGTCGTACGTCTTCACGGCCCGACCGATCAAGCACCAAAACTACGGCACCTCCGAGTTCTAG
Source organism: Triticum urartu (assembly GCF_056163025.1). Taxonomy (NCBI): domain Eukaryota; kingdom Viridiplantae; phylum Streptophyta; class Magnoliopsida; order Poales; family Poaceae; genus Triticum; species Triticum urartu. Next base: position 52,345,569 of record NC_141875.1, read on the forward strand.
CACACGTTCAGCTTGATGGCGATCCCCGGACTCCAATCCAGCAAAGTGTCGGTGAAGAGTTCCGTCAGCACGACGGCGTGGTGATGATCTTGATGTACTACCGTCACAGGGCTTCGCCTAAGCACCGCTACAATATTATCGAGGATTATGGTGGAAGGGGGCACCGCACACGGCTAAGAATATGATCACATGGATCAACTTCTGTATCTAGGGGTGCCCCCTGCCCCCGTATATAAAGGATCAAGGGGGGGTGCGGCCGGCCAGGAGGAGGGCGCGCCAGGAGGAGTCCTACTCCCACCGAGAGTAGGATTCCCCCCCCCCTTTCCTAGTTGGAATAGGATTCGGGAGGGGGAAAGAGGAGAGAGAGAAGGAAGGGGGGCGCCGCCCCCCTCTCCTTGTCCTATTCGGACTAGGGGGGAGGGGCGCGCGGCCCAGCCCTGGCCACCTCTCCTCTCTTCCACTAAAGCCCACTAAGACCCATATACCTCCCGGGGGGTTCCGGTAACCTCCCGGTACTCCGGTAAAATCCCGATTTCACCCGGAACACTTTCGATATCCAAATATAGGCTTCCAATATATCAATCTTTATGTCTCGACCATTTCGAGACTACTCATCATGTCCGTGATCATATTCGGGACTCCGAACAAATCTTCGGTACATCAAAATGCATAAACTCATAATATAACTGTCATCGAAACCTTAAGCGTGCGGACCCTACGGGTTCGAGAACAATGTAGACATGACCGAGACACGTCTCCGGTTAATAACCAATAGCGGAATTTGGATGCTCATATTGGCTTCCACATATTCTACGAAGATCTTTATCGGTCAGACCGCATAACAACATACGTTGTTCCCTTTGTCATCGGTATGTTACTTGCCCGAGATTTGATCGTCGGTATCTCAATACCTAGTTCAATCTCATTACCGGCAAGTCTCTTTACTCGTTTGATAATACATCATCTCACAACTAACTCATTAGTTGCAATGCTTGCAAGGCTTATGTGATGTGCATTACCGGGAGGGCCCGGAGATACCTCTCCGACAATCGGAGTGACAAATCCTAATCTCGAAATACGACAACCCAACATTTACCTTTGGAGACACCTGTAGAGCTCCTTTATAATCACCCAGTTACGTTGTGACGTTTGGTAGCACACAAAGTGTTCCTCCGGCAAACGGGAGTTGCATAATCTCATAGTCATAGGAACATGTATAAGTCATGAAGAAAGCAATAGCAACATACTAAACGATCGGGTGCTAAGCTAATGGAATGGGGCATGTCAATCATATCATTCTCCTAATGATGTGATCCCGTTAATCAAATAACAACACATGTCTATGGTTAGGAAACATAACCATCTTTGATTAACGAGCTAGTCAAGTAGAGGCATACTAGTGACTTTTAGTTTGTCTATGTATTCACACAAGTATTATGTTTCCGGATAATACAATTCTAGCATGAATAATAAACATTTATCATGAAATAAGGAAATAAATAATAACTTTATTATTGCCTCTAGGGCATATTTCCTTCAGTCTCCCACTTGCACTAGAGTCAATAATCTAGTTCACATCGACATGTGATTTAACATCAATAGTTCACATCTTTATGTGGTTAACACCCATAGTTCACATCGACATGTGACCAACACCCAAAGGGTTTACTAGAGTCAGTGATCTAGTTCACATCGCTATGTGATTAACACCCAAAGAGTACTAAGGTGTGATCATGTTTTGCTTGTGAGATAATTTTAGTCAACGGGTCTGTCATATTCAGATCCGTAAGTATTTTGCAAATTTCTATGTCTACAATGCTCTGCACGGAGCTACTTTAGCTAATTGCTCCCACTTTCAATATGTATCCAGATGAAGACTTAGAGTCATCCGTATCAGTGCCTAAACTTGTATCAACGTAACCCTTTTACGATGAATCTTTTGTCACCTCCATTATCGAGAAACATATCCTTATTCCACTAAGGATAATTTTGACCGCTGTCCAATGATCTACTCCTAGATCACTATTGTACTCCCTTGCTAAAAACAGTGTAGGGTATACAATAGGTCCGGTACACAGCATGGCATACTTTATAGAACCTATGGTTGAGGCATAGGGAATGACTTTCATTCTCTTTCTATCTTCTGCCATGGTCGGGCTTTGAGTCTTACTCAATTTCACACCTTGTAACACAGGCAAGAACTCTTTCTTTGACTGTTCCATTTTGAACTTAATTCAAAATCTTGTCAAGGTATGTACTCATTGAAAAAACTTATCAAGCGTCTTGATCTATCTCTATAGATCTTGATGCTCAATATGTAAGTAGCTTCGCCGAGGTCTTTCTTTGAAAAACTTCTTTCAAACACTCCTTTATGCTTTGCAGAATAATTCTACATTATTTCTGATCAATAATATGTCATTCACATATACTTGTCAGAAATGTTGTAGTGCTCCCACTCACTTTCTTGTAAATACAGGCTTCACCACAAGTCTGTATAAAACTATATACTTTGATCATCTCATCAAAGCGCATATTCCAACTCCGAGATGCTTGCACCAGTCCACAGATGGATCGCTGGAGCTTGCATATTTTGTTAACATTTTTAGGATTGACAAAACCTTCTGGTTGCATCATATACAACTCTTCTTTAAGAAATCCATTAAGGAACGCAGCTTTGTTTATCCATTTGCCAGATTTCATAAAATGCGGCAATTGCTAACATGATTCGGACAGACTTAAGCATAGATACGAGTGAGAAACTCTCATCGTAGTCAACATCTTGAACTTGTCGAAAACCTTTTTGCGACAATTCTAGCTTTGTAGATAGTAACACTACTACCAGCGTCCGTCTTCCTCTTGAAGATCCATTTATTTTCAATTGCTTGCCGATCATTGAGCAAGTCAACCAAAGTCCATACTTTGTTTTCATACATGGATCCCATCTCAGATTTCATGGCTTCATGCCATTTTGCGAAATCTGGGCTCACCGTCGCTTCTTCATAGTTCATAGGTTCATCATGATCTAGTAGCATGATTTCCAGAATAGGATTACCGTACCACTCTGATGCGGATCTTACTCTGGTTGATCTACGAGGTTCAGTAATAACTTGATCTGAAGTTTCATGATCATCATCATTAACTTCCTCACTAATTGGTGTAGGTGTCACAGAAACCGTTTTCTGTGATGAACTACTTTCCAATAAGGGAGCAGGTACAGTTACCTCATCAAGTTCTACTTTCCTCCCACTCACTTCTTTCGAGAGAAACTCCTTCTCTAGAAAGGATCCATTCTTAGCAACGAATTTCTTGCCTTCGGATCTGTGATAGAAGGTGTACCCAACTGTCTTCTTTGGGTATCCTATGAAAACACATTTCTCCGATTTGGGTTTGAGCTTATCAGGATGAAACTTTTTCTTATAAGCATTGCAACCCCAAACTTTAAGAAACGACAACTTTGGTTTCTTGCTAAACCACAGTTCATACAGTGTCGTCTCAAAGGATTTAGATGGTGCCCCTTTTTTTCGTGAATGCAGCTGTCTCTAATGCATGATCCCAAAACGATATTAGTAAATCGGTAAGAAACATCATAGATTGTACTATATCCAATAAAGTACGGTTATGACGTTCGGACACACCATTATGTTGCGGTGTTCCAGGTGGCATGAGTTTGTGAAACTATTCCACATTGTTTTAATTGAAGACCAAACTCGTAACTCAAGTATTCGTCTCTGCGATCAGATCATAGAAACTTTATTTTCTTGTCACGATGATTTTCCACTTCACTCTGAAATACTTTGAACTTTTCAGACTTATGTTTCATCAAGTAGATATACTCATATCTGCTTAAATCATCTGTGAAGGTCAGAAAATAATGATACCTGTCGCGAGCCTCAATATTCATCAGACCACATACATCAGTATGTATGATTTCCAACAAATCTGTTGCTCGCTCCATTGTTCCGAAAAACGGAGTCTTAGTCATCTTGCCCATGAGGCATGGTTCGCAAGCATCAACTGATTCATAATCAAGTGATTCCAAAAGCCCATCAGTATGGAGTTTCTTCATGCGCTTTACACCGATATGACCTAAACGGCAGTGCCACAAATAAGTTGCACTATCATTATTAACTTTGCATTTTTTGGCTTCAATATTATGAATATGTGTAACACTGCGATCGAGATCCAACGAACTATTTTCATTGGGTGTATGACCATCAAAGGTTTTATTCATGTAAACAGAACAACAATTATTCTCTGACTTTAATGAATAACCGTATTGTAATAAACATGATCAAATCATATTCATGCTCAATGCAAACACCAAATAACACTTATTTAGTTTCAACACTAATCCCGAAAGTATAGGGAGTGTGCGATGATGATCATATCAATCTTGGAACTACTTCCAACACACATCGTCACCTCACCCTTTACTAGTTTATGTTTATTCCGTAACTCCCATTTTGAGTTACTACTCTTAGCAACTGAACCAGTATCAAATGCCGAGGGGTTGCTATAAACACTAGTAAAGTACACATCAATAACACGTATATCAAATATACTTATGTTCACTTTGCCATCCTTCTTATCCGCCAATCACTTGGGGTAGTTCCGCTTCCAGTGACCAGTCCCTTTGCAGTAGAAACACTTAGTCTCAGGCTTAGGACCAGACTTGGGCTTCTTCACTTGAGCAGCAACTTGCTTGTTGTTCTTCTTGAAGTTCCCCTTCTTCCCTCTGCCCTTTTCTTGAAACTAGTGGTCTTGTCTATCATCAACACTTGATGTTTTTCTCGATTTCTACCTTCGTCAATTTCAGCATTACGAAGAGCTTGGGAATCGTTTCCGTTATCCCTTGCATATCATAGTTCATCACGAAGTTCTACTAACTTGGTGATGGTGACTAGAGAATTCTGTCAATCACTATCTTATCTGGAAGATTAACTCCCACTTGATTCAAGCGATTGTAGTATCGAGACAATCTGAGCACATGCTCACTAGTTGAGCGATTCTCCTCCATCTTTTAGCTATAGAACTTGTTGGAGACTTCATATCTCTCAACTCGGGTATTTGCTTGAAATATTAACTTCAACTCCTGGAACATCTCATATGGTCCATGACGTTCAAAACGTCTTTGAAGTCCCGATTCTAAGCCGTTTAAGCATGGTGCACTAAACTATCAAGTAGTCATCATATTGAGCTAGCCAAATGTTCATAACATCTGCATTTGCTCCTGCAATAGGTTTGTCACCTAGCGGTGCATCAAAGACATAATTTTTCTGTGCAGCAATGAGGATAAACCTCAGATCACGGATCCAATCCGCATCATTGCTACTAACATCTTTCAACACAATTTTCTCTAGGAACATATCAAAATAAACACACGGAAGCAACAACGCGAGCTATTGATCTACAACATGATTTGCAAAATACTACCAGGACTAAGTTCATGATAAATTTAAGTTCAATTAATCATATTACTTAAGAACTCCCACTTAGATAGACATCCCTCTAATCCTCTAAGTGATCACGTGATCCAAATCAACTAAACCATGTCCGATCATCACGTGAGATAGAGTAGTTTCATTGGTGAACATCGCTATGTTGATCATATCTACTATATGATTCACGCTCGACCTTTCGGTCTCTGTGTTCCAAGGCCATATCTGTATATGCTTGGCTCGTCAAGTATAACCTGAGTATTCTGCGTGTGCAACTGTTTTGCACCCGTTGTATTTGAACGTAGAGCCTATCACACCCGATCATCACGTGGTGTCTCAGCACGAAGAACTTTCGCAATGGTGCATACTCAGGGAGAACACTTCTTGATAATTAGTGAGAGATCATCTTAAAATGCTACCGTCAATCAAAGCAAGATAAGATGCATAAAAGATAAACATCACATGCAATCAATATACGTGATATGATATGGCCATCATCATCTTGTGCTTGTGATCTCCATCTTCGAAGCACCGTCGTGATCACCATCGTCACCGGCGCGACACCTTGATCACCATCGTAGCATCGTTGTCGTCTCGCCAATATTATGCTTCCACGACTATCGCTACCGCTTAGTGATAAAGTAAATCATTACAGTGCGATTGCATTGCATACAATAAAATGACAACCATATGGCTCCTGCCATTTGCCGATAACTTGGTTACAAAACATGATCATCTCATACAATAAAATTTAGCATCATGTCTTGACCATATCACATCACAACATGCCCTGCAAAAACAAGTTAGACGTCCTCTACTTTGTTGTTGCAAGTTTTACGTGGCTGCTACGGGCTTAAGCAAGAACCAATCTTACCTACGCATCAAAACCACAACGATAGTTTGCCAAGTTGGTGCTGTTTTAACCTTCACAAGGACCGGGCGTAGCCACACTCGGTTCAGCTAAAGTTGGAGAAACTGTGACCCGCTAGCCACCTTTGTGCAAAGCACGTCGGGAGAACCGGTCTCGCGTAAGCGTACGCGTAATGTCGGTCCGGGCCGCTTCGTCCAACAATACCGCCAAACCAAAGTATGACATGCTGGTAAGCAGTATGACTTATATCGCCCACAACTCACTTGTGTTCTACTCGTGCATATAACATCAACACATAAAAACCTAGGCTCTGATACCACTATTGGGGAACGTAGTAATTTCAAAAAAATTCCTACGCACACGCAAGATCATGGTGATGCATAGAAACGAGAGGGGAGAGTGCGATCTACATACCATTGTAGACCGACAGCGGAAGCGTTAGCACAACGCAGTTGATGTAGTCGTACGTCTTCACGGCCCGACCGATCAAGCACGGAAACTACGGCACCTCCGAGTTCTAGCACACGTTCAGCTTGATGACGATCCCCGGACTCCGATCCAGCAAAGTGTCGGGGAAGAGTTCCGTCAACATGACGGCTGGTGACGATCTTGATGTACTACCATCACAGGGCTTCGCCTAAGCACCGCTACAATATTATCGAGGATTATGGTGGAAGGGGGCACCGCACACGGCTAAGAATATGATCACGTGGATCAACTTCTGTATCTAGGGGTGCCCCCTGCCCCCGTATATAAAGGATCAAGGGGGTGTGCGGCCGGCCAGGAGGAGGGCGCGCCAGGAGGAGTCCTACTCCCACCGGGAGTAGGATTCCCCCCCCCCTTTCCTAGTTGGAATAGGATTCGGGAGGGGGAAAGAGGAGAGAGAGAAGGAAGGGGGCGCCGCCCCCTCTCCTTGTCCTATTCGGACTAGGGGGGAGGGGCGCGCGGCCCAGCCCTGGCCACCTCTTCTCTCTTCCACTAAAGCCCACTAAGACCCATATACCTCCCGGGGGGGTTCCGGTAACCTCCCGGTACTCCGGTAAAATCCCGATTTCACCCGGAACACTTCCGATATCCAAATATAGGCTTCTAATATATCAATCTTTATGTCTCGACCATTTCGAGACTCCTCGTCATGTCCGTGATCACATCCGGGACTCCGAACAAATCTTCGGTACATCAAAATGCATAAACTCATAATATAACTGTCATCGAAACCTTAAGCGTGCGGACCCTACGGGTTCGAGAACAATGTAGACATGACCGAGACACGTCTCCGGTTAGTAACCAATAGCGGAGCCTGGATGCTCATATTGGCTCCCACATATTCTACGAAGATCTTTATCGGTCAGACCGCATAACAACATACGTTGTTCCCTTTGTCATCGGTATGTTACTTGCCCGAGATTTGATCGTCGGTATCTCAATACCTAGTTCAATCTCGTTACCGGCAAGTCTCTTTACTCATTTCGTAATACATCATCTCGCAACTAACTCATTAGTTGCAATGCTTGCAAGGCTTATGTGATGTGCATTACCAAGAGGGCCCAGAGATACCTCTCCGACAATCGGAGTGACAAATCCTAATCTCGAAATACGACAACCCAACATTTACCTTTGGAGACACCTGTAGAGCTCCTTTATAATCACCCAGTTACATGTGACGTTTGGTAGCACACAAAGTGTTCCTCCGACAAACGGGAGTTGCATAATCTCATAGTCATAGGAACATGTATAAGTCATGAAGAAAGCAATAGCAACATACTAAACGATCGGGTGCTAAGCTAATGGAATGGGTCATGTCAATCATATCATTCTCCTAATGATGTGATCCCGTTAATCAAATAACAACACATGTCTATGGTTAGGAAACATAACTATCTTTGATTAACGAGCTAGTCAAGTAGAGGCATACTAGTGACTTTTAGTTTGTCTATGTATTCACACAAGTATTATGTTTCCGGATAATACAATTCTAGCATGAATAATAAACATTTATCATGAAATAAGGAAATAAATAATAACTTTATTATTGCCTCTAGGGCATATTTCCTTCAGTCTATGTATTCACACATGTATTATGTTTACGGTTAATACAATTCTAGCATGAATAATAAACATTTACCATGAAATAAGGAAATAAATAATAACTTTATTATTGCCTCTAGGGCATATTTCCTTCAATCTCCCACTTGCACTAGAGTCAATAATCTAGTTCACATCGCCATGTGATTTAACATCAATAGTTCACATCACCATGTGATTAACACCCATAGTTCACATCGTCATGTGACTAACACCCAAAGGGTTTACTAGATTCAATAATCTAGTTCACATCGCTATGTGATTAACGCCCAAAGAGTACTAAGGTGTGATCATGTTTTGCTTCTGAGAGAAGTTTAGTCAACGGGTCTGCCACATTCAGATCCATAATTATTTTGCAAATTTCTATGTCAACAATGCTCTGCACTAAGCTATTCTAGCTAATTGCTCCCACTTTCAATATGTATCCAGATTGAGACTTTGAGTCATCTGGATCAGTGTCAAAACTTGCATCGACGTAACCTTTTACGACGAACCTTTTGTCACCTCCATAATCGAGAAACATATCCTTATTCCTCTAAGGATAATTTTGACCAATGTCCAGTGATCTACTCCTAGGTCACTATTGTACTCCCTTGCCAAACTCAGGGCAGGGTATACAATAGGTCTGGTACACAGCATGGCATACTTTATAGAACCTATGGCTGAGGCATAGGGAATGGCTTTCATTCTCTCTCTATCTTCTGTCGTGGTCGGGTTTTGAGTCTTACTCAACTTCACACCTTTGTAACACAGGCAAGAACTCCTTCTTTGACTATTCCATTTTGAACTACTTCAAAATCTTGTCAAGGTATGTACTCATTGAAAAACTTATCAAGCGTCTTGATCTATCTCTATAGATCTTGATGCTCAATATGTAAGCAGCTTCACCGAGGTCTTTCTTTGAAAAAACTCCTTTCAAACATTCCTTTATGCTTTGCAGAATAATTCTACATTATCTCCGATCAACAATATGTCATTCACCTATACTTATTAGAAATGTTGTAGTGCTCCCACTCACTTTCTTGTAAATACAGGCTTCACCGCAAGTCTGTATAAAACTATATGCTTTGATCAACTTATCAAAGCGTATATTCCAACTCCGAGATGCTTGCACCAGTCCATAGATGGATCGCTGGAGCTTGCATATTTTGTTAGCACCTTTAGGATTGACAAAACCTTCTGGTTGCATCATATACAACTCTTCTTTAATAAATCCATGAAGGAATGCAGTTTTGTTTATCCATTTGCCAGATTTCATAAAATGCGGCAATTGCTAACATGATTCGGACAGACTTAAGCATAGATACGAGTGAGAAACTCTCATCGTAGTCAACACCTTGAACTTGTTGAAAACCTTTTTGCGACAATTCTAGCTTTGTAGATAGTTACACTACTATCAGCGTCCGTCTTCCTCTTGAAGATCCATTTAATCTCAATGGCTCGCTGATCAATGGGCAAGTCAATCAAAGTCCACACTTTGTTCTCATACATGGATCTCATCTCAGATTTCATGGCCTCAAGCCATTTTGCGGAATCTGGGCTCATAATTGCTTCCTCATAGTTCGTAGGCTCGTCATGGTCAAGTAACATGACCTCCAGAACAGGATTACTGTACCACTCTTGTGCGGATCTTACTCTGGTTTACCTACGTTGTTCAGTAGTAACTTGATCTGAAGTTATATGATCATCATCATTAGCTTCCTCACTAATTGGTGTAGTAGTCACAGGAACAGATTTCTGTGATGAACTACTTTCCAATAAGGGAGCAGGTACAGTTACCTCATCAATTTCTACTTTCCTCCCACTCACTTCTTTCGAGAGAAACTCCTTTTCTAGAAAGGATCCATTCTCAGCAACGAATATCTTGCCTTCGGATCTGTGATAGAAGGTGTACCCAACATTTTCTTTTGGGTATCCTATGAAGACGCATTTCTCCGATTTGGGTTTGAGCTTATCAGGTTGAAACTTTTTCACATAAGCATTGCAACCTCAAACTTTAAGAAATGACAGCTTAGGTTTCTTGCCAAACCATAGTTCATACGGTGTCGTCTCAACGGATTTAGATGGTGCCCTATTTCACGTGAATGTAGCTGTCTCTAATGCATAACCCCAAAACGATAGCGGTAAATCAGTAAGAGACGTCATAGATCGCACCATATCTAATAAAGCACGGTTACGACGTTCGGACACACCATTACACTGTGGTGTTCCAGGTGGCGTGAGTAGTGAAACTATTTCACATTGTTTTAACTGAAGGCCAAACTCGTAACTCAAATATTTTACTTCTGTGATCATATCGTAGAAACTTTTATTTTTGTTACGATGATTCTCCACTTCACTCTGAAACTCTTTGAACTTTTCAAATGTTTCAGACTTGTGTTTCATTAAGTAGATATACCCATATCTACTCAAATCATCTGTGAAGGTCAGAAAATAATGATACTTGCCATGAGCCTTAACACTCATCGGACCGCATACATCAGTATGTTTTATTTCCAATAAGTCAGTTGCTCGCTCCATTGTTCCGGAGAACGGAGTCTTAGTCATCTTGCCCATGAGGCTTGGTTCGCAAGCATCAAGTGATTCATAATCAAGTGATTCCAAAAGTCCATCAGCATGGACTGTCTTCATGCGCTTTACACCAATATGACCTAAACGGCAGTGCCACAAATAAGTTGCACTATCATTATTAACTTTGCATCTTTTGGCTTCAATATTATGAAAATGTGTATCACCATGATCGAGATCCAACAAACCATTTTCATTGGGTGTGTAACCATATAAGGTTTTATTCATGTAAACAGAACAACAATTTATTCTCTTACTTAAATAAATAACTGTATTGCAATAAACATGATCAAACCATATTCATGCTCAACGCAAACACCAAATAACACTTATTTAGGTTTAACACTAATCCCGAAAGTATAGGGAGTGTGCGATGATGATCATATCAATCTTGGAATCACTTCCAACACACATCATCACTTCACCCTTAACTAGTCTCTGTTTATTTTGCAACTCCCATTTCGAGTTACCACTCTTAGCAACTGAACCAGTATCAAATACCGAGGGGTTGCTATAAACACTAGTAAAGTACATATCAATAACATGTATATCAAATATAGCTTTGCTCACTTTGCCATCCTTCTTATCCACCAAATACTTGGGGTAGTTCCGCTCCTAGTGACCAGTCCCTTTGCAGTAGAAGCACTTAGTCTCAGGCTTAGGTCCAGACTTGGGTTTCTTCACTTGAGCAGCAACTTGTTTGCCGTTCTCCTTGAAGTTCCCCTTCTTCCCTTTGCCCTTTCTCTTGAAACTAGTGGTCTTGTAAACCATCAACACTTGATGTTTTTCTTGATTTCTACCTTCGCCGATTTTTACATCGCGAAGAGCTTGGGAATTGTTTTCGTCATCCCTTGCATATTATAGTTCATCACTAAGTTCTACTAACTTGGTGATTGTGACTAGAGAATTATGTCAATCACTATTTTATCTGGAAGATTAACTCCCACTTGATTCAAGCGATTGTAGTACC